>NW_024356505.1:11562950-12162950 GCF_014805655.1 Passer montanus | reverse complement strand
ACAGCAATTGCAGTTTGAAGTCAAGAAAGACATTATCTTACAACTTTTTTTCCCCCCTCTGTAGGCTTTCTCATGGCTCAGATGCAGTCAAAAAGCCAAGTTCCATCATGGTCTTATTTTTGCAAGAGAAGTCATTATAAAAGAGATGATGTCATATCAATAAAAGTTGTCATCTCAAACTTTTCAGATTTACAGCAATTTGCCTGTCTCAGAAAATGATGAAAAGCCTTGACAGATATTATCCTTCACTGAGTTTTTCAGTGGTGTGAGCTGTTCAAGAAGTAAAGTTCAGCTGTCTTTGCCAGTGCTTCTTTTGAAAAAAAAAAAAAAACGAAAACAAAAGAATACCAATCAACCAACCCTCCCCCAAAAAACCCTCCAAAAATAAACAAACAAACAAAAAAAACCAAACAAAGCTGTTCAAGAAGTAAAGTTCAGCTGTCTTTGCCAGTACTTCTTTTGAAAAAAAACAAACCAAAAAACAAAAGAAAACCAACCAACCCTCCCCCAAAAAACCCTCCAAAAATAAACAAACAAACAAACCAAACAAAAAATCCAAACAAAAACATTTGAACTGAAAAATGTGCAAAATTTGCTTAAAAGCTCTCTGTTTTTGCTTCAGTTGGAGTGGTGGGTTGCGTGACTGAAAATTCCAAGTTCTTAGCAAAACTTAATGAAACCCATCTTGATATTCTGAGGAAATGGAGTAGAAAATTTCAAACATGTCAATATGCATCACATACAGTTTTGAAGACACCCTTTGCTGTTTCACTGCCTGTGCCCACCTTATACAACACAGAACACTGTCATTCAGGGTTTACAGCAATAACTTGGAAATTGACTTTAAAGTGGAGGTGGCAAACATTCAAAGAGAGCATTCAAAGTGGCAATTTCCTTAAAAACATAGCATTCTTAATCCAAGCTGCCCCAAGACCAGTAGAAATAAATTTTTCCTGATGTTATTGTGCCTAGATATTCTTAAATTGAAATTAGACTTCCCACTTTTCATTAAACGTTTGCAATCATGAATAAATCCTGGTAACACTGTGGAGAAGTAGTCCAGGAGGTAAAACACATGACTAAGGGCAGTGTGACTTACTCCATTAAGTTTTTCAGTTCCCTTCAAAATACAAGTGTCAAGCTGGTCTTTTTATTCCTTTTTCAGGGTTCTTGAACATAGCCTGCAAAGGACCAAAGGAACATAACTGTTGAGGGTAATGAATAGGCAATTGTGTAAATCTTGACTGCATTGAATTGAAAGCAAGGTTTGGAATGGAGTGTCTTCACTAGGGGAGTGACAGATGTATTTTGATCATTCCTGAAGGTCAAGTAAGCCTTTAACATGCCATATTTTGCTGTTTCTTTATTAAAACACAAAGTTTTTTTTGTGGTATTTTTCACTATTTGGAAAGACAAGCTGTGTTATTTGGCAAACAAATCTGAAAAAGCAATTTTCTATCCACTACATCACTACTAACATTCCAACTGTGTTTTGGGAATTTTCTTTGTAGGTAAAGCTTTAGCTGTGTCCTTAAAATAAGCAAGAACTGTGTCATATGACAAAGGTAGTCAAGTAAAAGTGGTTTTTTGTTTTTCCATTGCAAGTCACCCTGAACTAGGACATTATTAATTTAGTGAATTGCTTTTACTGCTTCCTAATAAGTTTGTTTGGGCAGAAATGGGGGTGTGTGCATGACAGAGATTAATTTAGTGGAAGTGGAAGCATTAGAGTTTAGGGATGGACTTGAGGTGAAATGTTTGGAAAATGTACTAGGCAATCATGTAAAATTGAGAACTGAGGTCCTGAGACAGAGATAATTTCATTTAAATGGTATAAATTTTGCAGATTCACTGCTGTTTGCAGATTTACTCCTGTCCTAAATTTTTTGTCTTAGTCTGGGATGCAGTAGAAAATTGAGTGAAATTAAGCGAACACTTCCCTATGGAAGCAGTTCATGATTTTTTTTCCTTTCAATAGAAAAATGGGCTAGATATAATAATACTGTAATTAAATATCTTTTTCCTTTTTAATTAAAGAATATGTTGACATAGTCAACATACTAAAGATTTTACAACTTACTAAAGATTTTATAAAGTGCTTTAACTTATTTTGTGCTCCAAAAAGCTGTCTTGCATTTCTGTTTTCTGCATGTAATTTTATTGAGCGATTTTCAAATGCTTGTGTAGCATCCATAGTGGAATGTCAAAAGTATTTTTACACCTGCACTGGTACAGCTCTAATTTAAATACTCCAGTGTATTAGTTTGGAAGGGATAATTCAATAAATACTTCACAGTAGCAGAGGCCTGAAACAGTGCATGCATGAAATGTTAACATATGAGTGTGACTGGTAAAAGGGCAGAGGTGTGCTTTTTTAAGTGGCTGCATCATAATGGAGCAATCAGATTTTGAAAGTGCTGAGTTTGGATGCTTTCATTTAAAAAAGCATTCTGCTGTTATAAAATAACTCTGAGAATGTATTAGGACACAGCGTTATTTCGCTTGATATCAAAACTCTTCATTATAAAATTCTTATTTGTTAGAATTCCTCAGTGTCTCTTACGCTTGAAGCTGTAAAAGGAAGTAGTGTTAAAAGCAACAGTAGTATCTGGATGATATGTGGTTTGTGGTGCATTTCCTTGTCTAAGCATTTTCACTAAAGCAAAAGTGGACCAAAAACAAAGTGCCAAAAACTGGCTTGAAACCTGGAGTAATAGCAGTGGGACGAAATATATATGTAGTATTTTCACTGAAGAAAGAGGACATTTTGTTCAGTTACAGTTTTTAATTTTGGAGGAGAGTGACGTTTAAAGTGTACCTTTGTACTGTTTTGTGACAGACCAGTAGATTGAGTTGACAGTATGACATAACTATAAGAAGGTTAAAATAGATCTCATTATCTCTCCCTGTCACTAGAGAGGGAAGTATTAATGGTGTTGTGCAAGGCGCTCACGAGACTCTTGTCCAATATATTTGCCACACTTCTGACTGCCTATATGGAAAAAAAGGTGCAGACTGGAAGAGGTACGGGGCAGTTATGCTTCTTTCCCAGTTGATACAGGAGAGGAGAAACCTTCTGAAGGGCAGAAAATTGCCCTCTTTATGTTACAGTAATGAAAAGTGAGACATTTTTTCCTAGATATAAAAAAAAAATCAGATTAATAACAGGGAGCAGAAAGAATTGTTTAATCTACATTTTCTATTAACCAAGATTAAGGAAATGCCAGATACCCCAAGTGTGGATTGTTTTTAACAACATCCTCCTGATACTCTGTTGAGTGATCAGGTGCCTTCAGATACAAGGATGCAGACACTCCTGGGATGCAAATTGCATTGAAACCGACATCATCTCTGGTAATAAGATCACAGATCTCTGGAGGTGCAGTGTTGTTACTTTGCTACACAGTGGAGTACCTAATTTTGTTCATTAAAAGTACCTTGTCTTTTTTGTAGATGTGCACACAGCACAGTACAAAACAGCTCTGTGACTGATGTTCTGAACTCTTTCATTTGCACAGACAGTAGCATATGTTACAAGCCTTGTGAATTTTAGCTTTCTTTAAAAAAATACCTGTCCAGTGTCCTAGAAGAGAGTGCAAATGATTGGAAAAAGATGCTGATGGCCAGTTGCTCCTGGGATGCCTGGTCTCAGAAATGGGACACAATGTGCAACTTGCCTTATCCACTATGCAGTGTTCATTGGAGACCAGCAACAAGATGAAAGCCTGTTCTTGGAGTGGAAGTCTGCTATCCCTTTGGAAGGGTGTTCATAATTTTCTCTTCAGGCCTAATTTTTTTACTTGTGTGAAGAAGAGATCTAATTGAGGAAGAAATCTTAATTGATTTCCAGCTGTCCTTAGGCTGAATTTGTGAATGGGATAAAACAATAGATGGTTCTGCATGGCTTTCCCTCAAGCGCTTTACCAAGAAAAGTGGTACAGCAAACTGATTCTTACATTTGTTTGAGTTTGTTTCTTTGTTTGTTACACATTACTTCTTCCTTGCTCTATAACTGTAGTCTTTACTTATGTTAGCATTTTTTCAGTCCTGCTTTCTTCAGGCTCTGTTGTACTGCAGCAGATAAATAATACTGAGTTCTGTGGCAGAAATGCAGATACAAAGCTTTTGATTCATTTGGAAGAGTGTGCATTAGAGAAAGCAGTACTTCAAAAGCTGCACTTAGGTTGTTGTATCTCTTTTGCTGGCATTTTAGACTTCATATAAACTGGCATTAATTACCATAGGTACTGCAGAGAATGCAAGTTTCTTCATCCAGCTGCTGTTTTCAACATACCAGGGAGAATGATGGATATGTGCAATAAGCTCAGCCTCTTGTATAACTTGAGTGGAGTGCAGGATACATTCTGAAACTTTGTTGAATTTCTCCTATAACTTTTGACTACAAAGTGGTATCTTAGACTGCCTAGCCGTTGACTGTTTTGCCTTCATTTAAAAATCCGTTCAAATATATTCTCCAGTACCTGAAATACTAAGGTAGTTGAAGAGCTAAGGGTAGTACAGTCTTTCTTCACCAAAACTGAAAATTCTCCTGGGGCATGTCCTAGTATTCATTTAACATGCAGTAGTCTTTGCGTGACATCAGCGTATGCTTTCCTAATATCAGTAGAGAAAAAGTAAAAATACAAAAAAAAATTTTAAATTCAGCCTTTTAAAAAACTTCTAGTTGACTTGCTGTACATGCTCTGGTTTGTGCTGTATAGTGCTTGAAGATTTTTTTTTTTCTGTAATCTTGTCTGTTTGTGTGCATATGTGTCCTTCCTCAGTTAGTCATTTCTGTGCCTGAAGCTTGCATCGTTCTTCCTCTAATTAAAAAAGGTCAAAAAACTTGGTAATACCTAACACTTATATAGGCTTATCTTCAAAGCATCAAGCTTAGTTAGTGAGTATGAAGTTAATTGCCTTTGTACTTTATGAAATATTTTTCTTGGTAATCCTTTAAGAAAGAGAAGTCTGACATAATTTCCTTAAAACTAGATTTTAGTGTATCTGTCCTCAATATCTTGTTGTTGGTCATGATATATGTGTTTAAATAAGACTTAAGCTTTTAATTCTGCTAGTTTTGGAGTTTTGATGTTTTGTTCCTTTTTTATCTTTGCTGAGATTACTTTTAAATAGTGCTTTTATTTTTTCCAAAAGATGCAGCTGTGAGGTCCATCTGTTCGTCAGAAAATTTGTGCTTCGTCTTTTTTTAGACAATCTTCGCAGCCTGAAAGAAGTATGTCTGCAGTGTTCAAGCTGGGAAAGGGTTGTTAGCTCTTCCCTATAGCTTTTGTGACCTTCACAGTCGTGAAACATGGGCATGAAAGATATAGTTGAGCCAGGTTTGATAAGGGTAGGGGACTGCTTGAGCTTCTATTTATAGGTATGTTAAAATAGTTCCATCTTGGTTTGCTAGTAGACCTGTAGAAAATGAAGTTAAAAAAATTAAAAAACTTTTCTAAGCACTTAGGTTATTTCTTTTCAATGTGCAGAAATTCAGTGGGCAGAATTTGAACATCCAGAGGAATATTCATTCTTATCAATTAGACTTTTCCTTCTTCCTTTAAAAATTCATTGCAATATGTGATTCTGCAGTCAGTAAAGTGTTCGTGCTGCAGACAACAGCTTTCTTCATTAATCAATCTTACTGTCTTTTTAGAGATCTGCTGTGTTTGCTGCCTGAGGAAGGGGTCCTATTTAGAAGAGGTGCCTGAGTGCTGTTACAATGGAATGCTGCCCAGGAATGTCTGAGTTAAGGCGGCCGTCCAGGGCAGCCCGCTTGGCAGTGTCTGCCAGATAGGAGGTGCAGGGGTGGGTGTTTGAAGGAGTGTCACTGCCCCCTGCTGCAGTCAGCAGCTGTGTGGAGTGGGTGACTGATCTGTAGAGGAGCGCGGGATGGAACTGCAGAGCTCCACCGCTCCTGCAGGGCTCGCTGCTCCGGAGCTGCTGCTGGCAGTGATCCTGCTCCGTGCATGCAGCTGCTGGCTGTGAAAACACAAACGTGATGTTGTATGTGCTCACTGCATAGTGCTTCCCCAGAGACTTTTATCTGAAAATACGGCTTCTGAAACTTACCCTAGCAGTAGTAAGAGAGCTTTGTCAGCCTTTCATATATTCTTGGTCAATAGCCTGTTTGTGAATGAACTGGTGAAATATTCTCACAATGTTAACCTCTTCATAGGTTCTAGACTGCCAAAAATGCTATCATTTGTGACTGGGGAGAGAAGTGGCCAAGACAAAATAACTTTTTTTTTTCCTTTGCCTTTTATTTAAGCATAATGATCATAATTTAAAAATCTTAAACACAAATGGGAAAAAGTTACAGAGTTGTCATTGGATAAGGGCTAGTGAAGTTAAAAATTATTCTTCTTTTGTCTGAGCTTATTGTGTGTCTTGTGAAACTTCAATATATCCCTCTTGAAAAGGTTTTAAATCACACAAGAAACTCTTTCTGAAGTTTATGTATGTGACAAGATTTTAATCTGACTTTCTAGACTTTGTGTGGAGTACCTGCCTCTCCAGTAGTCCTTGAGGTATTTATTATAACTTTCTATCCAGATGAATAGGCCATGTGGAAATAAATATGCATGTTTATTTAAATATATTATACATAATTTTCTTTTCATTCCTGTTATTTTGTAAGCTTGGAGACTAATAAAATGAAGCTGAGCTAAAAAAATTGTGCAAGGTATTCACTCTGAAAAGCTTTAATTTTCCCCAGTGAGTGACACATTTGTCTTCTGTCTGCAAATCTGGAAAATTTATTTAAATGTATGCTTCCTCTTTCCTCTACATAGAATTAATGTAGACAAGAATTAGGCACTGAAAGAAAGAATAAAAATCAAATTTGGTAGAAGAATCACAGCTGAGAGCTTGGCGAAAACCTGTCTTTTTCTTACAATTACAAGAAGAAAGGAGTTATCAGGGTATCTTTTACGTCTGTTTGATCTGAACTTACAATTGTAAGGTACAATGTGTAGATTAAACCTTTGAAACATCCTTTGGCTGTCTGAAGAACTCTGTGGGAATTAGGGGAATTTAATTCTGGTTAGTAAATTTTGCATTAGGAAGTGGGATTTTTGTATTTCCACACCTTGTTTGCCACAGAGATCAATTAACATCTCTTTGCCCCTTTTCCCTTTTTGAAATGGGGTTCAAATGACAAACTAGTTTGCCTGAATGTGGGGTCATATATATAGTAGGAATAAATTGTTCAGTGCATGCACAGAGCAGACCAGTGTGTTCCTGCTGAGTCTTGCTTGAGGCTTTAAACTTGCTGCAGTTATGAAGATGTTCTTTGAAAATTGACTGTGGAAATTAATTCTATGTGTATTCCCTGTCACGAAAGCCGGGGGCTGGAGTTGTAATCTCATTTTCTCTTAGGAGTTCCAGCTCAGACTCAGTTCTGTTGTCACCTTTCCTAAGAATCCCTGTATTTCAGCACCTCTCCTCAACTGAGAGTTTGTTTCTGCCACCCGATTCCTCCTGGTGTGTCTGGAGGCTGTTGTCAGTGGGTTTCTTGTAATATGTGTGTATTCCTCGGTGGTTTTGTTAACCATTGTAGTCAGCCATGCCTGTCTCATGGTGTCCTCGTGAAAACAAATCCTTATGTGTTGCGATGAGAGTTTAAAGTTTTCCCCAGATGGGTCTTTGAATATAGAAACAGGCTTGTCTTCAGACAGAGGGAGGTGAATGGTAGAGCTCTCAAAGTTAGTATATTCTTATTATTTTCCTGTAAAAGATGGGACAAGAGAGGGAAGAGAGACCAAATTAGTTTTCCACTGAAGCAAAAGCATGCATTTCCTCTTTGTTGTACACCAAAGTGCCCAGTAATAAGAAGCACTTCTGACAACCTGGTTTATGCAGTTTGTTCATGTAGTCCTTAGTTCTTCAGTATGCCTGACTTGAATGTAAGTTCTACAGGGCTTTCTACCCCCCTGTGAGTAACTCCTATCAACATTTCAAGGGCAGATTCACCACAAAAGAGATGTGCGGCTCAAAAGGCAATTCTTGATGGGATATTTAGATTTGGTAATCTCAAAACTCCTCAGTTCCATCTGTTTCTTGCTTGATAGGAGCTGATCTTTTAAGTAAAACTTTCCTACCTAAGTACTTTCATCTTCAGCTTTCATTCCTGCTGTTTTGGAATAAGATGCAATGCTTTTTAAAAAGTGCTAAGGTGGCTTTACCCCTGGAAAGAAAAAAAGGAATTTGTTTAAATGAGTGCTACTTGAAATTCTATGTGAATCTACATTATTCTGAAAGATCATTATAATTAAGCCTGGAAACAAAGTATCTCCTGTTGTTTGTTGTCTAATAGACCCTAGAAATGAGTAAACAAAAGCCTCTTGAATAGATACAGAAGAAATGGTTCCATTATACTTTTCCCAAAGTGTCTTCCCCTCCTCCCACCTCTGCCCTTAGTCTTTAGATAAATCAAATTTTTTGAAAGTACATGTATGAATATCTAAGGCATGTGTAGTCTGTATGTTGCTTAGACTTTCAAAGCTATTTTCACACATCAACAAATACCAGCTTTTCACATTAAACAGGAACTATATTTGAAAGTGGCCCATGACTTGTATAATACACATAAAACACTGAGATTAAAATGCATTGTCTAGTGCATCAAAAAAAGTATCCATATATTTGTGATCTATTCTTTTAAAATAAACCAGCAGGCATCATTCCTGTTGAAATATGCTCTTGATGATTTTTCTTTTGGCAAATAACATTTGATCATGTTCTGAGTATTTTGCCAGCTGAGTGTAAAGCAGTGAAACTTGGTAGGCAGAGGAATATTTATATGCTTCACCATGTGCTAGGTAACAGGTGCAAAGACTGTTGAAGCTTAACCTTGCTCATGCTAAATTTTTTTTGCTTAACATTGTAACTGGTTAAAATAAAGGGGTGCTTAAAAGTTTTTTTTTTTTATTCAACTATTTAGAAAGATCTCCCCTTTGAGATGGGGAGCTATCTACACTGAGGCAATATTGAGCCTCATATTGTGTTCAAACACAAACAATACAGCATGAGTAAAGGCGCTTTATCCTGCCTTTTTGGTTTGCTTTCTATTTGCTTTGCTAATATTAAGACAACACTATTTATAGCTAAGAAAACTCTTGACATGATGGCTGTGCTATGAGGCAACCAACACACAACTGTAGGAAGCTGTTTCTGAGAACATCTGGTTTTGGTGACCTGGAATGCAAGTCTGCCTGAATTTTTTTAAGTCTGCATGTTGATAAAGCTGGTTGCTGTTTTCTAAGAATGCTAAAATATACTTAAGTAGTTCTGATGCTAGATGTTTTTGAAACCTTTATTAAATTAAATATTGATTTGGAAATACCCTGACTACTTGCCTGAGGACATTGTTCTGAAGCTTAACATTACTCTTAACATTTTCTTTTTGATGGTAAGGTTTTTATGTAGGGACTATATTTTTTAATTTGATCTAAGGCAGAATTCTGAAAGGCTTAAGTAAGAAACAGGATAATGTAATGGAATTAATATGAAGAATGTGTTTATTATAGATGTCTTTGTCACCATCAAGTGCTGGAATTGCAGCTGGTAGTTGAGATGCATACATTGACTTCAAGGAAGCTTTGCATTTTCTCTGATTATTTGTAGGAGAAAAAGTGCTAACCTGAAATCCCTTGAAAAGAATTTGCAAAACTGTTAAAAATGTAAAGAAAGCTTATTATTCTAACACTTGCTTTATTATGCAGCACCTATGACGTAAATTGGCCAGAAACATCTGCCCACTTCTCCAGATAGTACAGCTTGCGTGACTACATTAAAAGTCACGAGTCTGAAACTGGGAATTGAGAAAATGTGAAGAAGGCAATTTCACCTGCAGTTGAACTAGTCAGGATGTAGGATGTACCTAGTCTGGGGAAGTTGTGAACTGTTTGCATGGTAATTTTGTGACTTTATGTAATGTGTGGTTGCTGACAGGACTTTGTCTGTTACAAAATAGAAAGAATGCTGCTTCAAAATCTGAAAACATAAAGTGTTATTTTCCCTCCTACTCATGGTTTCACAGAAGATTCACTTTTCTTGAAAAAAAGAAGTACAGTTAAAACATTTAACATAATACAGGTCTTTTGACATGCACTGCTGTAGTTAAAATGTCGCACGTGAGTTGACTTGCTTGTTGAAAAGTGAGTTCCACTTAATAGAAAGAATGGCCAGAAGTTTTTTTCTTCAGATGGAATTTTCTAGGAAGAATTGAAATCAGAAAGTAGGTGTTGAGAAATGCAGTTTGTTCTGTTACTGTGCAGTTTCATAATAGCTTTCATTATAAAGCAGTGAGGAAATTTAAGGGTAAATTCCTGTGTGGGAGAAGGGGCATATAGGCTTTTCTAATTCTCTTGATATATACTACTCTGCAACATGCAGAGCACTGCAGAACACAGTGGTTATTCCAAGGCTTTTGGGATTGCTGGGGATCTCAACATGAGATTTTGTTAGTACACCTGTGTGTTCTGTCTATTTGAGCATGCATATATAGCTTGGCGAGAGTTCAAAAGAGTAAAGTTAAGAACAAAGACAAATTCTCTTACTCACCTCAATGACTTCAGGGGACCAGACAGCTGGAATGGGGGCATTTTCTGACATGTCTTTGGGCACCATTTTTGACTCTCAGCCAAGATAGGTTCTCTCAGCAAGTCGGAGGGTACCAGGCAGGCACGATGCATTTCTCATTGCAGGGTGTACTTCCCATGGCAGTGTGTAGTGGGACCAGGCTGGTGTTAGCATCTGCACTGTGTGCACTTAGTGCCAGAGTGCAGTGGGCCAGACTGGCTGTAAAGGACTGCTGCGGTGGACACAAGTGCTCCCACAGTAAGAGCTGCCTTGGAAGCAAATTTTTGGTTTAAAAAAATCAATTTGGAACTGCATGTTCATTTTTACAAGAGTGAATCTGCCTCTACAAGCATTGTAAAACTTGTGGGTTGCTCTGTGAATGAGGGCTAAAAACTTCTAAAAAATATGAAATAAAAAGAGTACTGAAGGAGTTGATTTTATTGTGTTTGGAGAATTATGCATACCTTATACATAGTTTGTCCGTGTTTGTTTTTTTCAATCCTTAGTAGCAAATCTTGGAAGGAATGTGCTGGGCCTGGATTCAGTTGGATATAATCTTTATTTCATTTTTCAGACACGCACACACACAAAAAGTTCTTTTTCTCTTCTGTCTCCTTGTTCTCAGTAGATGTACTTGACTGCTTAATGTCTTTAAAATTACTATTGTGGTGTTTCCCAGAGCTTTTGCTCCTTATGGAAGCCTGTTTTGGTCAGTATTTACTTTTTGTTTTTGTTTTGTCAGCAGCCATGCAGCAGGTCTTAGACAACCTTACTGATCTGCCGACATCGACAGGCGCTGAAGAAATAGACCTGATTTTTCTTAAAGGAATTATGGAAAACCCTATCGTAAGATCACTTGCTAAGGTATTTAAATTTGCTGCTTTGAGTAGAATCTGGAAATGTTTTAAATCTTACGTTATTGTGTGAACATTGATTGTGGATTGAGGTGTCCACAACATGTTGTTGGTTCATCTTATTAAAAGAATTGAAGGCCAGCTTGAAGGTGAAGAGTTGGTGTAATTTCTGTGCATGCTGGTTAATAGTTATATAGAAAAATCTAGAGGAATATGAAAAATTCAGAGACTACAGAAATAATGTGGTTACATTATTTATGAAGAAAAAAATCATAATATTTGAAATCAGAAGCAGTTGATTTTAATGTAGTCTTGTAACCACTGTTGTGTGCATAACCCATATGCCTTCTGACTTTTAGTGGTTTTGCCAGAGATGAAAAGTGAGAGCAGTCACCTTCATTATCCCATGGCATAAAAATGTTTTCTTTTCATCTTCAGCTCAAAACTACGTTCTGATATGCCAGGAAAATATTCTCTCCATGCCCTTTCCTGGATCTCAGACTAATAATTTTATCTTTAATCGTCAGCTTGCTAAAAAGTAGATTATCCTAAGTTTTTGTTCTTGGATTACAAAAATCTTTTATGTATGGGTGGTAGCAATCAATTATAAATATGTAAGGTGATATTTGCAAAAAAATATTTGGACTCTTTAATGAAAATGTAGCTGGTCTTACCAGTAGGAAATGCAGTCAAATACTGTTCATCACTTATATGCATTCTTAATCTTACTTCATAAAAATAAGCTCCTTTCATGAGGAAAACCCAGTTAAATTAAATACAGCTGTCTCTTAAATAGGAATAGACATCTGAAAGCAGTGCCCTCAGGGCAGGTATGAAATCCTCTGTAAAGCTAAAGGATTGTTGTCCAGGGATTTTGTTCAGTATAAAAATCTGAAAAGGAAAACTTCTCATGAGTACTCATATAAGAATTTACTTCTGTTTAGCTGTTCAAAAAATTGGTTTTAAGATGAAGACATGGCACGGTAATAAACTTAGAAGTAATGGAAATTTCTTATCTGGTGGTGAGATGACTGCAGAGAGAAAGATTTGTGTACTAAATTTACTAGAGTAAGTAAAAGAATTTTTTTACTGATGATGGGAAAAACTTTGAGTACATGCTGCATAAGTCATCTTTAATATTTATCATGAGGAAAATTATCACTGCAAAGCCTTTTTTTCTTATAAAGAATTTGTGCTTTAATGGCTAGTAACAATTAGGTGGAATTTAACGACTAGCAGATGTAAAAAAAAAAGTGCTTGTAATGGAAACAGATTCTTAACTGTACACATGCTTTATCTAGAATGCTTAAAGGTTTTAATTGTGTTCACATGGTGTGACTGCACTCATATTTTCTTTATAATTATTTTGGAAAAATCCTCAGTCTTAACACACAGTGCTAAATAAGGATAAGATCAAAACACATTTGGTGAAGCGTATGTAATTCACATATTTGTCCCTAAAAATACATAAACTTGCTTTTCTATTAGAAGAGCTGGTTCTCAGTTTTCAGTCATCTCAGTTCTCTGAGGTGGTTACATTATTTAAACATAAACTTGCTTTTCTATTAGAAGAGCTGGTTCTCAGTTTTCAGTCATCTGAGATGGTTACATTATTTAAAGAGTCATTTCAAAGCAGGCCAGAAATGCAAAAGCTTTTTCATTTTCCTTTATTAGCCAGTTATTAAGACTAATCATCATGTAAAGTACACCAAAAAGGACAATAAGAAACTTGGGGAAATGTGCCACAAGCTATACAAACTTACTCTCTCCTTTTGGGCCTTAAATAAATGAAGGCGAACAATAAGTATAGTAGTTAGTTTATAGTATTTTGCAGTGCAGTGTGGCATTACGTTCATTTCACACTTTTCCTGTATAGAATAAAGGCAATAAGGTAGAAATTACAGATTTTTTTTTTTTTTGGGATAGGGTTCTATCACTGAATCTTTCCACTTTTCAGTAGGTGGTAGAGGAAAGGAGAACAGTTATGATTGTAAAATGTTTTTCCTGTCACTGATGTTTATAGAATCATACAGTAGTTTTGGTTGGAAGTGGCCTTTAAAGGTCACCTTGTCTAACCTCCTTGCAATGAGCAGGGATATCTTCAAGTAGATCAGGTTGCTCAGGGCCCTGTTCAGCTGACCTTGTTTACAGGGATGGAGCGTTTGCAACCTTTCTGGACAACTTATTGTGGTGTTTTACCACACCCATCCTAAAACTTTTCTTCCTTACATCTAGTCTCAAATCTACCCTCTTTGAGTTTAAAATCATTGTGCCCTGTCCTGTTGCCAAAGGCCTTACTAGAAGTTTGTTCCCATCTTTCTTGTAAGCCCCCTTTTAAGTATTGAAAGACTGCTATAAGGTCATCCCAGAGTCTTCTCTTTTCCAGACTTAACAACCCCAGCTCCATATCTTTCTTATGCTGGTGTTTGTGTTCAAGCCTAACTAGTCTTTAGAATTAATACGCTTTTTGGAAAATAACTGTTGAACTTGGAACAAGCATTAATTCTCCTCACTTTTGCTACTGAACTATGGTATCAAAATTCTCTTCTCCTGGATGGTTAACTATTCTTCCAAATCTCAAAACTTTATCTTCTTTCTGCTGTTACACTACTGCTTTTAGTGTTGTAGCAAAGCCTACAGGAGACTAGGTGAATGCCCAGCCTACGCCAAGGAAACATCTTGGGAGTAATCTATAAGCATTTAGTCCAGTATTTAAGATGTCAGATTCTTGGAGGTAAAAGCTTTACTGTTTGAACATTTGGCAGGTATGATATATACTGAATGCACAGAAAGGCTCAATTCGCTTATCAATATTTCTGAAATGTTCTATTGAAGTGAAAAAGAAAATTGCAGTGTCCAAGTTAGGTACTCCTATTTGTTTGTTTGTTTTTTAACTTACTCATTCCATTCCATATCCTGTTACTCCTCAACATATTACAGGATCAGAGATTGTTCACTGAATAAACTTCATGTTCATCAGTATATACATGGCCTTGATTTTGGAGTGAAGGGTGAGAATATTTGTATTTAGATTATATCACTCAGTGTTAGTGGTTGTTTTTGAAAACAATTAATGAGAAAAAGGTAACCCATACTCTTTAATCTTACAAAGGTTTTGCAGTTGGGTTGTGTTAAAAATCACTACATTTGTGTTTTTACTTGCCGTAAAAGAACTAAATTTTAAAAGGAGGATATTGTTTACTGTATGTGTTCTGTACAAAATAGCCTTCCTTTATAAAGGAGAATGTGTGTAGGTGCCAAGCTTCCTATAACTTGGTAATCACAGTCATTTGGTTTGTGTGTGTTGGTGTTGGAGAATGTTTGAAATGCCTTTCTGTTAAGTTAACCTTTCCAGAGTTTGGCCATTAGGCCGACAGAAATAGCATTTTATAGATATGAAGTACTGAATTTAAGACTCAGATGATTTCAGGAAGCAAAGTTCTCTGCTTTTAGCAAAATTTTATTTTATTGTCTGTTTTAAAGCAGTAATAAGAGGGCAGAAGTGCTTGCATACTTTCAAATTATATCTGTGGGAAGTATATATAGATGACTCTGAATTATATCTATTATGTGTTTGTTTTTTATATGCCAAAGTAACTGCTCCTTTATAAATTTCTTGTGCTACATTGTTGAAAATAACTTTTAATTGAGAATTTGAGTTATTTTTGGCCTCCTCTTATTTCCTAATTCTATGATAGAGCACTGTCTGTAATAAATAAATTAAGCATTCAGATAGGCTTCTCTTCCTGCTCAAAGCTCCTACCTTTCAATGAATTTCAGTATCTGCAAAGTTCAACAAATGATTATGTCTGCAGGAATAGCTGTAGAAATACATGAAATGTTATCAAAGAATCACAGGATGGTTGAGGCTGCAGGGACCTCTGGAGGGCATTTGGTCCAACTCTCCCTACTTAAGCAGGGCTGCCTGGCGATGGTTGCCCAGGAGCACGTCCAGACAGCTTTTGAGTATCTCCAAGGAGGGAAACTCCCATCTTCTCTGGGCAACCTGTGCCAGTGCTCAGTCACCCTCACGCTGGAAAAAAGTGTTTCCTGATGTTCAGACAGTGCTTCCTGAGTTTTATTTTATGCCTGCTGTCACCAGTCACCACTGGACACAGGCTGTCCCTGTCCTCTTTGCATAGTATACCTTTTATACACATTGATGAGATTTCCCTGAGCTTTCTTTTTTTCCAGGCAGAACAGTCCCAGCTTGATCAGCCTTTTCTCAAATGTGGGGTGCTCCAGACCCTTCATCATATTTGTGGCCCTTCACTGAGCTATTCCAGAATGTTCACAGTGTTCCAGGTGTGACCTCACTAGTGCTGAGTAACACTCACTCTTCTAGTAACATTTTAATGCAGCCCAGGATACTGCTAGCTACCTTTGACTCCAACTTTTTTTTAGCATTTCCTTCAGTTAGGC
The DNA here is from genome assembly GCF_014805655.1 of Passer montanus. Classification (NCBI taxonomy): domain Eukaryota; kingdom Metazoa; phylum Chordata; class Aves; order Passeriformes; family Passeridae; genus Passer; species Passer montanus. The sequence goes on along the minus strand of NW_024356505.1, from coordinate 12,147,087 downwards.
AGACTTTAGCAGGTGGAATGTACCATTCAGAAGGTGTTTGAATGGGAGGAGTCTGAGGTAAATGTTTTTCTTGCAGACTCTGAAAAGATCCCATAGTTCCTTTTCTGCCCTCTTCTAGAAGGTGTACTTCTCTAGGATTCCAAAGCAGGAAAGGTCCTGAGGTGCTGTTCTGCTGACAGAACAGTGCTTAGTGTGTGTAGCATAGAGGAGATAAGCACTTACAAGCCTCTCTGGTATGTGCTGCTTATAAAGTTTTTTGGGTAGTGTAGTTGAGCATGCAAAATCCTTCAGCAGTTTAATCAGGTTATCCTGTTTATAATTTTTCTGGCTTTTCTGCTGAAGATTGCTCTGTGAAATTACTTGAAAAGTTTATAGATTTGAACCACTCAAAACTTACTTACATTATAGTCTCATGTATTTAATCTTACAGGCTCATGAGCGACTGGAAGATTCTAAACTTGAGGCTGTCAGTGACAACAACCTGGAGCTGGTGAATGAAATTCTTGAAGACATCAGTCCCTTAGTAAATAAGGATGAAAATGTTGCAGAATTGGTTGGAATACTCAAGGAGCCTCATTTTCAGGTGCCGCCTTTTTACTGTATGTTACCAAGTTACTGTATCAGTGTCCACATACAGACCTAGGAATAATAATGAAACAAAACCTGAACTATAGCAAACTGTAATATGTAAGATTTTAATCTTAAAAAAAGGCTTTATTTTTTAACCAAAAGCCATGTTAAAAATAAGCATGGTTTTATTTTTTGATATAATTTCAAGAACACCTTTACTCACTGTATTAAATTCTACTGGAGGTTCTGTTCTAAATCTTGGACAAGCTTTTACTTCCTGTATGACTGGAGTTCCATAAAAATTCCCCGAAGGCTTGCTTCATCTGTAACATTTCCAGGTGATCTCTGTTCCTGATCTCGAGCATTGTGCATTTCAGTTCAGGTGTTTGCACTCACACTCATGTAAGATGTATGGTTTGCAGAGTGAATGAACCTGATTCTTCTGTGATCCAATCTGCACTGCAGCTGAAGCTGAAACTCTGCAGCCCTCTCACTGTTGCTCTGCTTAAGTGAAGTGTTGACATATGCTTGTCAAAAGCAGATGTTTTTCCATTTTGCTGTTTCTATGATCAGCTTCTGTATTGAGCCTCAAAGATCAAGGTTTGAAAATCCTTTGTAGATTCTGGCCTTTCCTAGGTAGGGTTCAGTGGACTTCAGTGGGCTGCTACTAAGCTAAAGGTAGAACATAACTAGTATAAGTGGGTTTCTTTCGGCAGGTATGAAGTCATAGGCATTTTTGGGATAGATGAGTTTAAACACACTTTTTCCCCAGGTTTTTCATTACATGTTTTACAAACATAGAAGTGAGATATATTACTGTTTAACATGGATAAACACTGGAAATGCTTTTAGTTATATTGTGTGCTATTGGAAAAGGAATCACTTCAAGAACTCAGCTTTTGGGGCAGTAGCTTTTCTGAGTACTCACAATTCCTCTGCCGCTCCTGTGTTGGCCTCCCTCCAGAAAGGCATCATAGCTGAATGATGAAAAACTATGATTTGGAGACTTACTAACCTACAAATCAGTCTTTGATCCCATAGAAGAAAATGTTACTTGAAAAGGACTACATGAATTTGCAGGAATTGATAGTTAAAATGCACAAGCATTAGAACTGAGGGCCAACTGTGCACTGACAGATCTGACAATGATCCATTGTGTTAGACAGAGAAAATAAAGCCAAAAGTCAAAGAGGATGGTGAATCAAAAGATGAAAAGGGCATAACAATTGAAGTGCTGCACTTTGAAAAGCTCAATAGCAATGATCTCTGGAGAGAGATGGCAAAGGCCAGAGACAAGCTTGGGAAAAGGATCTTTGGGGTGGAAACTGGAGATGGCCTGTAGAAAATAAAAATTTTTGGGTGACTGAGAATCAAATAAGTATTACTGGGTGAATAGCCAACACTAAGGCAAACCCAGCATTTATTCCTGTTTGGTGGTCAGATCTGCAGAGAGGCAGAACATGATGTTGGTGTCAGATACTTCATTAGTTAAGACTTAAGCAACTTAAACATGTAATGTAAAAGTTCCAAAATAGCTGATGAACTGGAATGTCAGTATTTATGCTCTTGTACCTTTTTTGTTGCTTGGTATATAAGAAGCAGTCGTGAAACTGCATATATGCTATCTTAACTTTACAATTTTGCTCAATTTTTTTAATGCTTTCTAATTGCATGTTAAAGATCCATTTTGCAAACATCTCTTCTTTTTTCTTTCCCTGTCACAGCAGTAGGTGTCTAGTGAAGACTATAAGGCTAGAACAAGTCAACAGTGATGCCTTCCAAAATGTGTTGTGAAGATTTAGTGATTTGTTGATAAGACAAATAAAGAGTGAGAAGTAGTGTGATCCACCTGTGGTTCTCTTCCATGAGCTTATCCTGGTTTTTTTTTCAACCCATGTGAAAATCTGTCATTCATGCATCCCCCATCTGAGTGGAGACTCTGCTCTTTTGGTTTAGAGACTGTCTCCTGTCAATTTCACTTAATATTCTCATCCTCTTGTGTAGGAAGAAAGTGAACAGTTTTTCTTAATCAGCTTTTTCATGTTACTTGTGGTTTGAGAGGCCCCATTGTGTTTCTCTGTGTCAAATAAATAAAGTGAAGGGAAGCAAAGCTGTATACAGCATGAATTTCTAAAGTAGTCTCATAACTTCCACTGCATTTTTCTACTTATGGCGTAAGAGTTACTAGTATTTGGTTTGCCTATTTAACAGCTGATGAATAGAGCAGAAAAGTTCAGTAAGAAAGGACCTACAGTCCTTTCTGCTGAGGAAAGGATCTACAGATCATCTGCTCCAGCTGCCTTGCCAATTCAGAGCTGACTGAAAATTAAAACCTGTTATTAATGGTGGTGTCCAAAGGCCTGTTAAATACTCACAGACATGGGGCATCAACCATCTCTTTAGGAGCCTATTCCAGTATTTGACCACCCTGTCAGTAAAGAAGAGGTACCTCTAGGCTCAGGGAAAGTAGAGTGCTTTGCTTGTTAGGCTCAGTTTGGTTTTATATTGTTTACATCTTCGAGATACCATTTCTGAGTCTGTCACTTAATAATATGTTAAGCTAGGATTGTGTTTTCCCTTGCAGTCTGTGTTGAATTTAATTTGCCTTGTTCTCAGTCTATTGCTCATGAGCTGCCTGCAGAGGCAGTTACAGTCAGTTGTTTTAGTCCTTGAGTAGTTCATCAGCATCAGGAAACTGTCATTTCACTCCTCATCCCCATTTCCTAGGTCATTTATCTGACATGTCAGTATATTGGCAGGTGCAGAACTGAGCCCAGATGCCTGTAGAAATCCCCTGATGACATGAATTCTGAAAACTAAAAATACTATATTCCTGGCACCAATTTTTCTGTCTTCTAAGCAATGTTTTCTTCCACTTGAAAGCCTTACTGCTTATCCTGTTATAGTTTTGTTGTTTTGAAAGACTTCTGCCAAAGGGCTATGGAAATTGTTCTACATTAACAACTCTAACTGCCTTGTTGCCATGCTTGGTGACTCTTCCAAGGACTAGATTTGAGAAGCATAACCTCCTTTATTAAGCATGTTGATGCTTTCCCATGATCCATTTTGTCCAGTCATTCTGGGTTTTATGGAAAGTTCTGATTTGTTTAGTATCAGTGTCACACTTACTGTTTTGCAGTTTGTCGACTCTTCCGTGGAACCTAGTTTAAATATTCATGTCATGATTATTGCTTATATGCTGCTTCTTTCCCTATAGTGTTGGGTGAGTCATGGCATGTAAAAAAAATACAGTGCAACTTTGTTGCAAAACCTGGATTGTGCAAAAAGGACCAAAAAGTGTGAAAGGAAAATGGATGGCTAAGATAGTTAAATGCTGCCCTGGAGAACTGGCCTATTCATCACTCTGTCATAATTGGAATTCATTAAAAAAAGAAGTCTGAAGAAGTTTTAATTGGTATTTTTAAAATTTATTTTCTGTGTGCCTGTTGTGAGGCATGAAGTCTCATTTGCAGAAACAATGAGCAGTTTTGGCTGCTGTGTATGGGCGAAAGCACCTATCTATTTACTTCTTCAAAGTATGTCTGCTGTGATTCAATTTGGAAGCCTAAAATTGGGGAGAATTTTCAGCCCTTAATTTTGTACTTCTATTACCCTTGTGAAGGCAAGCAACAAAATCAGCTAAGGTCAAAGTACAATTTTTTATTTAACCAATATCATAGTTAAGACCACTCTAGAAGAACTTCTAGGACAAATGGCAGACCAAAATGTGGTTATAGTATCTTTTTTTAAGGCTTGAGAAAGTTATGTGTCTCCTGCAAAAAGGAAACAGAAAATTACCTAAATACTCAATAAATAAGTGCTATCATTTCTGTCTCATTTGGTGCAAGTAGGCATATTCCAAATTCTGCATGAAAGGAAAGAGGAAAAATACAATGTTAATTGCATTTGTAGAAAAAGTCATTTGCATCTCTTCTCCAGTTCAGTAAAAGTGCAAACAACCCAACCGGCCTCTTTAAAAGTTCCATGGACACTACTGTGTAATTGGTTTAGAGGCTGACTGTATTTTACAAATGATACAGTTGTAACCTGCTTCGGTATGCAAGTATAAAATGTGATATACATGGCATCAGTGCACTAGTTTGTTTGGAAGTATCATTTAGTGCTAGAAATACCAAATTACAGGACTTCATTTTTTCTACACATTTTTGTAGAAGAGCATTTGGGAAGAGCTAACTCCAGAGTATAGACAGGTGCATGCCTGGCTGTATTATTATTTCCTCTTTTCTCTTTTCTCCTTTAATTTTATTTTTTTAAATCCTTTATGCTTTTTATCCTTTTTAGTTTTAACTGAACTTTTCAGAGGTCAAAGTGTGAAAGTTCTAATGAGTTTCACAGTATTGATGGCTGGCCAGTAGGTCAGTATGTGGCCAGTAAGCCAGCTGGCACATGCTGCATGTGGAAAAGGCCTAATGAGTTTCACAGTATTGATGGCTGGCCAGTAGGTCAGTATGTGTTGGAAAGCCAGCTGGCACATGCTGCACGTGGAAAAGGATGTAGCAAATCTTACCAGACAGTAGCTGGAGAGCAGAAGCAGGAGTGGTAAGAGAGGTTGCTTTGAGGAAAGAAGCAGCAGTTCAAAATTTTCACACTACTGGGGTGGTTAAATATGCAGAAGAATCGCTTCTACTTCCTCTTGGAAGAGCTTGTTCTGTTGCTTTCACCCTTGGAAGAGCTTGTTCTGTTGCTTTCACCCTTCAAGAATTAGCTAAACCATTCATCCTAAATAGATTCTGCTGGCAGAAAAACACTTAATCAGAAAAGCAGCCAGTATTGTCTTCTACTAGTTAGGTCTGTAAGGGCTGATCATACCTTTGAAATGTTTCATTTAGAAAGAGTGATCTTAAATTGCCTCCTAGTCAGACATTAATACATATTCCTGTGTTCTTACCAGCCCTGGTAAGATTTTTTGTGATTTTTCTAAGGTCATGAATGATTGCCTCACTTTTCCAGGAGAGCCTTTAAAATGTGTTCTTTTCACATGAACATTAGGGGTCTCTAGTCTATTTATTAAGTTCTTATATTTAAACAAGGTTATCAGGGAAGACTAACACACATTTAGTGCATAGAAGAGGAAAGGAAATATTTTAGAAACTTTTAAGCCTAAAGTGTTAGGAAAGGAGTCCTGAATTCAAGACTATAAAGTAATTCCACTCTTGTGTATTCCCTCCCACCACAGCCTCCAGTTCGTAACTTAATTGTTCTTTTGCATCAGAATTGGAGAAATCGTTACTATATTATTTAGGGCAGTGCTTCATAACACATTTAGATTGTGTAGAGAGTTTTTTAAATTAAAAACAAATGTTGAGTTTGAACTTGGGTTCAGCACTGTAGAGACCCTTGCATGTTTAATGGTTCTCTGTTTACTGAATTTTCAATTACTTTTTAAAATATTTTTTTACCTGTCAAATACGTGCAGCCACAGAAAACTACTGTAAAGAGATCAATATCTTCTAAGTTTATGGATTGTTTTTTGACAGCATCTTGCATAAATAGACCATACTGTCTGTCACAGGACTGTGTATCCACACGACTGTGTGTTACTTCTTGTGATTCGTAGCAGTTCTTCTAAATGCCTTTTTCTGACAATATTGGCATTTTTTCATGAGAACCTTTCTACAGCTGTCCACTCTTGGATAATCAGCTGATCCTGTTTACAGGAGGAAATTTTATATGGAGGAAACTTTGAACTGTTTTATGGTTGTTGATCATCCATGTTGTTTTGCAGACTTTGGCAGTGGTTTTATAAGTGTTTCAGCACCAGTATGGAAAGGTCAGATTCCAGTGGAGCTCTGGAGTTGCAGGAGCACAGGCTTATCACTTTTTCGGGTATCACAAGAAAGAAACCAGAGAAGTCCATGTATTTCTCAGTTCCCTCAGCCATGTTCCGAAATAAGAAAGTAACTTAGCAACATAAAATGTTGGCAAATAGTCCAGCAGTGGGACAGGCTCAAGGCCCCCATTGCCAGGCACCTGTACTAAAGTGTTCTTCAGGACTGTAGGTCATGCCCTGGCTGGCTGGGAGCAGGCTCATTGCACTGGTACAGATTCTTGAGTTTCAGAACTGAGAGTTAGGTGTGGGACAGTAATAAGTTAACTGTGCCTTCAGGAAACCAGTGAGCTGCTTTTCTTAAAGAAACCACTTTAGAGTTGTGGGCAGTCCCTGATACTCCTGTGACTCAGGCATTGTGTAAATAATAGGAAAAAGATCCTTTGGCTGAGAGATGGTTAAGTAGCAGTTGTATTAAGTCATGATTATCCTTAAAACTGAATGGTTAAAAAGAATCAGAATGTGAATTCTGGGATCAGATTTAAGAACTGAAGAATTTTATAGAGCATGTTAATTTGAAAAGGGTGACACAGACTGTTATTTTAGTAGGCTTCTTGGACTGTGGATCAGATTATAATCTATAAATTGCATTACTGTTAAAGGGCAGAGACCTGTCCAGGCAGCTGTGTGAGGCTTTATGAGAAGTATAGTGGGTTATGGTCAGAAACTTCAGGGATAATTTGTTCTAGCATGTGACCAGAAGAAAACTGGAAGTTTCATACCACTGTATCTACCTGGTTTTGTGAGTGCTAATCTGTAAAAATGTGTAGCTGATGCAAATTAATTTCATTTTGAAAATGTACAAATATCCAAAAATATGTTGCTTGCAAACATTGGCAGAGAGATCTATTCTCCTGGTTTCTGGATTGGATGTGTCTTGGATAGTGAAGAATTAGAAATTGCTACCATCTGACAGCTGCTTCATTTAAATAAATGATTGTTTTTCCTATTTAATTTGATTTGGTTTGTGTCCACAGTATCAGAGCAGCCACAATAAGCAGCTGTCTTTACAGTCTTAATGGAAGGGGCAAAATCGGTGAATTAATACTTCCTTCTAACCTCAAGTTGAAATATCAGCAGGTTCATCGTGTAATGGGCAGATTAAAATGACTGCTCAGGTTTGTGACACCTTGAGGGCTTGCATGCTGAGCTTAGCACTAACCTAATGTGGTTGCACAGCCTTTAGCTTAGAGGTGGCTTACAGAAGGATGAAGCAGACTGCACAGCAAATCATTACTCTTACCTGCCCATCTGCTCTGCTTTCTGGTGGTTTGCTGTCTTCCTCTGGCATGTGCATGCCAGTATCAGTGATAGTCCCATGGTGTCTTCCTTTTTAGCTACTCCTGTGACACAGTCAGTAACCTGCCTTCAGACCATATCTGAGCAGTCACTGTAGGAACAAAGCTGTGTAGTTGGAGGCCCAGTAGGCATCTCTTCTGCTTGCTGCTTCTCTCCATGTATCTGTCAGTGTGACTCCCTGTGCTGTAGGATGCTTTACCTTAGACTACTGTGTAGGATGGCTATCAGGTGTCCCTTTTCCTCTCATAGAATCACAGAATGGTTTGGGTTGGAAGGGACCTTAAAGATCATCTTGTTCCAGATTGCCCACCATGGGCAGGGTCACCTTGGTCACCTTACACTAGAAGGTGACAGAAAGACAGAAAGTCTCCACTGTCTTAATGCACAAGTTTGCTCTTGGTTTACCTGTATGTATTGTATTATGCATTTCTCTTTATCCTAAGATATCTTTTATAAAAAAATCATGCTTAAATTACATTGTCTTCCAAATATGATTATATTCATTTTAATCTCCTCCTTCTACCTTGTATTTACGTGTGTGGACTGGAGAAAACACCGTCAACTTTAAAGTGTGAGCTCCTGTCTTCCAGAAAGTAAACTTTGTAAGCTTGGATTAATTTGTTACTAGAATTCTGCCTTGGCTTTATGCAAGCAGGAAGCACTCATTCTGCAGACAGCTAGAAATCCTTGCATACTTGTCATTATCCAAATTACTGTGGAGGAATATTTTATTGCATTAAATGCAAGTATCTAATGATGAGTTATCTTCATTTTTTTTGCAATGGGTTGTTCATTTACTGTAACCATTTGCTCAGATACTGTCTCATTGGGTGGAAGACTATTTTAGGTACTCCTTTTTCTGTCTTCTTCCCTTGTAACATCACACATTCCTCCCCAGTTTAGTTACATTTCTCCTATATTTCCTTAAGAAGCAGCATTTTTATGTACAAGATAGGATATTTGCCAAGCCAATAGGCTTATCAGTTCATGTGAGCGCTTATTGTGTCTGTTTTTGCTTTATTTCATGTGAAGTAAGAGTATTATGACCTGATCCCAAAAGGACAGATTCAGTGGTTATTCAGCACTAAATCCTTTCACAAACAGTTATTTCATGACTTAAAAAAATAATTTTTTCTGTTCCTTTGCAGTCACTCTTGGAAGCACACGATATTGTTGCTTCAAAATGTTATGATTCCCCTCCTTCTAGCCCAGAAGTCAATAATTCTTCTGTGAACAACCAGGTTGTTCCAGTAGATGCTATTCGTATCCTTGGAATTCACAAAAGAGCAGGAGAGCCACTGGTAAGTAATTGAGGGTGAGTGTGTCTAAAGTGCTAGTGAAAATGTTTGTATGTACCTGGTTTCTTGCATTATGTTTTAATTATTTTCATAATGTTGTGTAATTTAATGGGTAAGTGTTGAGAGATTGAAATAGGAAGATACTTCCGTGTACTCCATCCCATTCTCTGCAAGAGGAAATGGGATAGTAATTAGGCAGTCACTGGGCTGAATGTCTGCTGGCATAACTGACTAACACAACATCTTGAGATGAGATGACAGGATTGCATGCAATCAAGAACAGTAAATTTTTTCAGTCATATGAAAACCTTGTGTGAGAGCACTTGTGTGTCACCTAATGCTTCTCTATATCAGGAGCTCTGACACTGTAGTAGCTGTAACTGTTTTCATTGGGGTAGGTGGAATCTCCCACAGCTGTGTGTTTGTGCTTGAGGTAATGGTAAAATGAAACTGAAATTCAAACAGTGGTAAACTGGGTGTCATGTGTCTCTTTCAGGGAGTCACGTTCAGAGTGGAGAACAACGATCTGGTAATAGCCCGAATTCTTCATGGAGGAATGATAGATCGGCAGGGTCTTCTGCATGTAGGGGACATTATTAAAGAGGTGAATGGCCACGAGGTTGGAAACAATCCAAAAGAATTGCAAGAACTGCTGAAAAACATCAGTGGAAGTGTCACTTTGAAAATTCTCCCCAGCTACAGAGACACTGTCATTCCTCAACAGGTCAGTAGCACATTTCTGATGATTCTGTGAAAAGAACTGCTGCTCAGTACTTTACTGTGTAAGATTCTGGATTAGACATATTTTGATTATTTTGTGAATATAATGCTAGGAGGAAGAGTAAAATGTAGATACCTGTATTTACCTTTAATTACATTTTAGAAATGAGTTTATTCACCTAATATGCCTGCCTAAAAAACTGGAATTAGTGTCTAAAATTGTTAGACATTTGTATGCTACATATAAAGCATGTTTCCTTGACCTTAAGTGACCGCTGATGACATGACCATGATCACACTTCATGCACTGAAGTGTGTGTGTGGTTATAATGTGGTTAGTGTCAAAATAAGCAGCTTAACAGAATTCAGAAGCATATTTAATTCGACAGACAAACTTGAACTCGCTGACTTCAGTGGGAACTTGGATGGTGGCTGTTCCTTATCCTTTTGTTGTTGCTTGTAGGCTGTCAATTTCTCCATGGCAGAAGTGACTTCCTGAGCTAAATCAGTGTCTTTGGAACACCCTATGAGGTGCTCCTTCAAGTAGTGGGTCTTAATGCCTGTGACTATAACAGGCTGTGCTTCCACTGAACAGAGGCTGAGGGAATGTGCTCTGTTGAGGCAGGTGCAGGGCTTCCTTTGCTCCCCAGCCTGGTACAAAGACAGTCAAAGATGTTTTCAGTTCAGTCATGCAACCTACTGTTTCTTCCCCTGCATCACATTTGAGTCTTAAGCAGCTGAATCTCCTATTATTTTTGCCATGAACTGAATGTTTTAAAAGTAATTCTTAAGATTCTACAAACCTTAAATAGAGTGCTCACATTCCAATAATTTGTTTGTGTTTTTAAGAATTAAAGTCAGAATTCTAGTTGAGTTGTATACACTGAAATGCAAAAATGAGCATTTCGTAATACCATGTCCAAATGGAACAGATTTTTTTATTTTTGTCATGAAGCTATTTCAGCCAAGGTTTGCACCATTGATTATTCTGTCCCAGTTGGTGATTAACTTTTTCCCCCTAGATTGTATTTTGCATGCCAAATGCAGCTTGGATCATGTCAAGGTTTTTGTGCTGTAGGTAAAGACATTACTTCAGTTTGACAGATAGATTAGTCAGAATGTATTTTATATTGCTTAAGCTTTGTTACTTTTTACACATTTCAGGTTTTTGTGAAGTGTCATTTTGATTATAATCCATATAATGACAACCTCATCCCATGCAAAGAAGCAGGTTTGAAATTTTCTAAAGGAGAAATTCTTCAGATTGTAAACCGGGAAGATCCAAATTGGTGGCAGGTTGGTAAAAAGATTAAAAGCAAAATAAAAGTAAAATAAAAACCTGAAAAGCATCAGTAGTTGCCTTAATAATAAATTCTTTAAATTATGATCTATTTCCATTTAACAGTAGATATATGAAAAAATATTTACACTGCAATCCAATTTCAAGCTCCTATAAAGATATGAAGGTGAAACACTAAAGGAAAAGGAATGTTTTAAATTGTATATGTAACACTCATTTTACTGTTAGTTGTGTTTATTTGTCTTTGTTCTTGTATCATAAGCCTGGACATTCCCAAATCAATCTAAGGTGAACAATTTATGGAAAAAAAGTCATAGTTTGACTGTAATTGTGGTAAGCCTTCCCTGACAGCAGCTGTGGAAGACATAGACCTCTTCCTGAGTGCTCAGAGGTGTGGAGAGAGAAATTAATCTTGTGGATTTGAAGGGGGTGAGAATAGCTGTTTGGAGAGGCTGTATGTTTCATATCTACAGTGGTGGTCAGTGTCTGTGAGCTGTGTATCATGCATGCTCATAGTCACAGTGTTTGGCACTATTTCAAGTATTAACAGTTCATCCTGGTTTAAGGTGGTATTTCTACATTCAATCCTTCAGTAGAAATGTAATCCAGTGCTTATGCTATGTTTATTTTTTCCAAGACACTATGTACAGAATTAAACATTATCAATGCCTCTGAAAATGGGACAAGTGAACTTTAAGACCCTTTTCTTTACTGAAATTCTCGAAACTGGCAGAGTATAGTGTTATTAATTTCCCTTTTGACCCCTACATTGCTCACCCTTTGCAAGGTAACAGGCAGAAGAGGGCCATACTCTACCTCAGAACAAGATATGACTTCTATAAAAGCAACAGAAATATTCCAATATACCTAAGCAGATGCTGAATTTTGTTGCTTCTCAGTGACAGTAATAACAAAAAGAAAATTAATAAAAAGTGTGAGGAAAGGCTGAAAATTTATTGTTGCCAACTTAATTAGTTTCAGAAGTAGACAGTCCAAAACTCTGGAGGAGTTTTATGTTTAGCACTCATGCTGACTTCTGTATTGCCTTTGAAACTCTCCAGTTGTAACTTGTGGGAGTCCAGGAGAAATAAATCTTCAACACTCAATCTGGCAGAATTGAAATGTGTTAAATCAGTATAGTGTATTTCTATGCAGATCATGCCCCAGGAGAAAGAAATTTAGTTTTTCCTTATGCTTTCTAGAAATGCTAGACTGTTAATGAAAACTTCATACTGTAAAAAATCAGTTAGTCATAGATAAAAGCATACAAGTTGAAAAGCAAACATCTCATCTTAGCAAAAGAAGGATTTATTGCAAGCAAAAGATTTATGGAGAATTAAACATTTCATAACTGTGTTTGTGTGTGTTAAGCTTGCTGAGAATTGAGCTTGCCATGAATTATTTTATAGAGAATTTTAGCCAATTCATTACTGGGAATACTTAAGTTACTGAGATTTTAAATCTGTATTTGCTTAGTGCAAAAACCTTGAAGGCATGATTAGGGATGTGTTACTGGCATTCATTGGGAAATGACAGTTAATAACTGCGCTGAAACCTCTTTGGAGCAGCTCAAAAATATAAAATAAGTATACTGTATACTAGAAAATCTTGAGTTTTGCCACCTGAGACACCTGAGTGTCTGGAGCCAGAGAATTCCACTTGGGAATTTTATGCCAAAGTTTTATGGCTGGAGGAGTTTACTAATGTAATGGGAACCAGTAATGAAACTTGCATCTATTTTATTTAAGTGTTCTGAAGTTCTGAATTTTAATACTCAATAGCAAGACACTATTCCTGTAAAGGAGAATTTTAATATTTACATCTGACTCTGAATTTTTAAGTCTCAGTAGTAAATGTATCAACACTCACCACTGAGAAGCTAGCAGTGAGGAAGTCAGTCAACACCATGTTGATGAGAAAAATGCTTCTTGCAAGTTAAATATAATCTTTAATTTTTTTTTCTTTCTCCCACAGGCTAGTCATGTCAAAGAAGGAGGAAGTGCAGGTCTAATTCCTAGCCAGTTCCTGGAAGAGAAGAGAAAGGCTTTTGTTAGGAGGGATTGGGACAACTCAGGTAAGATTTAGTAATTTTCAGGAGTAGATTTTGCTCTGACTCCATTTGTTTTGCTTTTCTTGCCTTACATAAATAATAGAAAAACTGTTGTGTGAGATTACACAGATTATTGTGAACTGCTGAATTTTATATTTTGGCTTTTGCTGAAGGACAAAGGGTGAAGTCTCTTTTTAGTGTTCAAAGACACATGAATCAGTTTTGCCACCTGGTGATGAAAAGCTGAATGCAGTGGGACAGGCAGTGTGCACTTTTAAAAAAAAAATTTGTGTGATATACACTGGAACTTAATAAGCTAAACATAAATTTTTCAGCTGCTTTCTTTTCTAGAAAAATTTTTTTTTCCATGTTCAGTTCTTCCTGTACCATATGATGGGTTTGTAAATAGATGTTATTTCTTTCCCTAGGATATGTACAATTCTAGAATAGTCCTTATAAATTTATTAATGTAAAATTTCATATTTTCATGTAAATAAGATTTGGAAATTAACAGAAATTGTGAGTTCATCTAGTTTTTTATTTTTAGGGCCTTTCTGTGGAACAATAAGCAGCAAAAAAAAGAAAAAGATGATGTATCTCACTACAAGAAATGCAGGTATCTCTTAATACTACCTGAAAGTCAAAGTTCTTTAGGCATCAAAACTTGCAGAGTGTAGTGTATCCATAGCTAAAGATTTGCAGTAAAATATTTCATTATAAGTTTGATAGATCAGATAGTTTTTATAGTTTAAAAGTAATAGTGACCAGTGCAGACATGGCTGTGCTGAGTACATCATTTGATGGGTGGAAATCAGAGAAAAACTGGGAGTTAAGAAAAAAAAGTGAAATGTTTGCTGCCAGTGGGCTGAGGGGATGTGATTTTTCGCTTCTGTTCAGCATTGGTGAGGCCACACCTAAGAGTACTGAGCACCTCCCCAGTGCAAGAGAGATGTGGACATACAAAGATGTTCAAGGGACTGGAGCATATCACCCATGAGAAAAAGCTGAGACAGCTGGGAATGTTCAGTCTGGAAAAGAGGAGGCTCAGGGCAGGTCTCACCAATGTGTACAAATACCTGAATGGAGGGTGCAAAGAGGATGGAGCTGGGTGGGTTTTTGCAGAGTAGTCCAGTGACAGGGCAAGAGCCAACAAGCAGCACAGGCTCTGAACGTCAGAAAACACCTTTTCCACTGGGAGGGTGACTGAGCACTGGCACAGGTTGTCCACAGAGGTTGTGGAGTTGTCATCCTTGGAGACACTCAGCAAGTGTCTGGCTGTGGTCCTGGGCATTGAGGTGGACCAGGTGCCTTCCAGAGGTACCTTCCAGCCTCAACCATCCCACGATCCTGCGGAAGTTCACAAATTGTTAGCTGCAGTTTTCACCTTCTGATCAAACACAGACTTTTCTCCTTGGGAGTAAAAGAGAGAACCTGAACTTATGCTGTCCGTGGAGCAAAAACTATTTTATTCCCAAACCAAATTAAATCTAGAAGTCTTGTATCAAACTTACTGCCCTCTGAGTACTGTTTATATTCATATGGGGTCTGTTGATAAATAGCAGGACTACTATTTTTTTTTTCTTACAGCCCTGAGTGTGTATTAAAGTTTTTTGTACGTTTCTCAATGTAGAATTTGATCGCCATGAAATCCAGATATATGAGGAAGTGGCCAAAATGCCTCCTTTTCAGAGGAAAACCCTGGTCTTGATTGGAGCCCAGGGAGTGGGGCGAAGGAGTTTGAAGAACAGGTTTATTGTGCTGAATCCTACTAGATTTGGAACTACAGTGCCATGTAAGTTGTTAACATTCCCACTGTAATATAATACTTTGATTAAGTATGATATTATGATACTTTGAAAGTGTGTGATGTTTATCCTACTGATTCAGTGTGGGAAAGATTTTGTCAGAGCATAAAAATTGTATACAGTGGGAAAACAAAAGGCTCTTCCTGTTTTCAGAAACCTGAACTAACATATGACCATGAAAACATTTGTAACTAGCACTTAAATGTTACTGATGCTGCAGAAGACCAGTTTTTGTCTATGCAGTATTTCAGTCTGGGTTTCCTCAGTGTCAGTTGCCATCCATTACTGAGGTCATTCCATAATTTCTTAGTAGCCTTCTGTAATGAACAGCCAGTGGAGTTTCTCAGGTCTGCCTTTTAGTTTTCCACCTGTGGACTAGACATTATAAATTGTTGCTTTAGTTTAGAAATGTAAGGAAAAGCAGCAAACTTCCAATAAAACTGAAGTAAGTGTTTGTGATCTCCAAAATTTGTATAACTGTCCAATATTTTAATATATCTAGCCTTAAGTACATGATCTTTCATTCCCCCTCCCCTATAAATAGCAAAAAAACCCCTTCTTTTACCTGAAGCATGTTTTCTTGCCTTTCTTTCAAGTACTTTGCTCATTAACCTTTTTTTTAACTCTTCCCTCCTATTTGGCTGCTGACCAGAGAAGCCCACTCTAGCCTACATTGCTATTCTCCTGCCATGTGCTTTTCAGAATTTCAAAAACAATCTGTTCCCTTCTGTTTCCAGTGGGCAAGAAATAGATCTGATAATACTAGGAGGAGGGACAGGTCTGAAAGATGAATTGTGCAAGATGAGAAAACCAGTCTCTCTCATTTGCTGAATCTCTAGCATCAAAACTGGCCAGGGCAATTAGAATTGGTTTGTGGACCTGATAACAAGGTTTACTTCTTTTTTTAAAAGAAATCTTCTCTTGGGAATTCCATTATTTTATATTGGTAAAATAGTAAGAGGCTTTTTATTGCTTCTAAAATTCTTATTCTATTTCAAAAAAACCTTCAGAATTACTTACTTCTCTAAAATGCTGTATAGATGCTTGAATATGTGTAAGTAATGCAGCACGGTTGTTGAACATTCTTAGTAAACTTTCCCCAATCTGATAGTCTAATGAATGCACATGCAATACCCAGTTTATTGTATACAGAACCCTTTCTCTACTTCAGATTTTAAGTGGGATAATCAGTAAACTTAGTTGGTCTTTGATTAGAAGAAAATTCTCCAGGTTATTCATAAACTTATTTGTGTTGAATGTGTTTTGGGAGGTGGGAAATGGGTGAAATTGATCCACTGCTCTACAGGGAGAGGCATGTTCTTGGTGTTGAGTTCTAATCCAGCACGTGGTGCTGTGACTTTTCTTCAGTGTGGATAACTGAACTGTTAAATTATCTCCTAGCTGTAAGTTGTTAAAGCTTGCTCTCCAAAATTAATTGCAAACTGATATATGATTCTTTTTAATGTATTGTATTAACCACTATAGTTTTAATCTTTCCATAGAATCTTGACTAAAACTAGATGTTCTAGTAATATATTTATTCTTAACAGCTTCAGATGATAATTTTTCCTGGCACTTGTGTTTTCTACAAGATTGAAGTGGATAGGAATTACTGGAAGGGAAAGATTGCTTTCCACTTGTCACAACAAGTTGCACCAAGTGATAATAGAAGTATTACCAAAGGAATGCACTGACTGTTAGGTTTAATATGTTCTAGAGTTCAAATCTAATTAAATATAAGTAGCAGGTACTTAATGTGGCGATAGGGCAGCAAAGTCAATAATAATATGTTGTATTTTATTTTACTTTTTTTTAAATTTTATTTTTACTTTTTTGCTTAAGTAATGTCTGTACTGCACAGTGTAGCCAATACCCAAGATAGCTGATAATGATTTTCTCAAATACTGGCTTTAATCTTTCTACAGGGAATTTAACTTGCTTTAAAAGGGACGTTGTCCTGGAAAGCAGCATTAGCTGGCCTCCCCTAAGATTCTGCTATGGTGACTGGGCTGCTTCTGATATTTAAGCTGACTTTCTTTATAGCTAGCTCAGATAATTCTACCCTGAACAACAGGGCAAATAGAGAGAGCAAAGGTTTTGAGGGTGGGATGGGGCAGATCTTGTGCTCAGCTATTTTCAGAAGTACATTTGGCATTTGAGAGTTAAACTTCCATTTGATTTTCAAGTCACTTAAATAAAGATTTTATTAAGTGAATACTTAAAAAGATTACATGAATGAGTATTGTGTATGGTGTGAAGGAGTAAAACAAAGGAAACAGGCAAATGGGTGGGTAAGCAACATATAGAAAGCAATATAAATAAAGGGAACAGGAGGGGCTGTCCTCAGTTTTGAAATTTATCTAGAATAATGAATAAACCTGTACATGGAGCAATTACAACTGTATAACTATGTATGTTATACTCTCTCTAACTTAATAAGCAGTCCAGTCTCATATTTCTATTCCAAATATGAAATGAAAGCATTCAATTTATATTTTTAATTTTTTGTTTAGTTACTTCACGAAAGCCAAGGGATGATGAAAAAGATGGGCAAGCATATAGATTTGTGTCACGAGCCGAAATGGAGACGGATATTAAAGCTGGCAGATACTTAGAGCATGGAGAATATGAAGGAAATCTTTATGGCACCAAAATTGATTCCATCCTTGAAGTTGTTCAGACAGGAAGGACCTGCATTTTGGACGTAAATCCACAGGTATATGATTTATAATTTTATTATTATAACAAGTGTGAGATTATAATGTTGAAGAGGTGAAGAGAGATGCCTTCAAATTTGGAGGCTTCTTATCTGGTTTCAAGGTTACAATTATCAACTGGATTCTTGTGTTTGTGGCATTTACTTGGAATGGGTTAGAAAGATGGAAAAAACCCAACTTAAATTCTGCATGAAGGAGGAGTCTTGAAGAGTAATAAATAATCTTTTTAGCCAAGGAAAAACTGATGCTGAGCATTTCAAAAGGCAGTGTAGGAATTTCCAGAACAGAAATAAGAATCTTCACTTATGTATTGCTGCCCATCGTAACAGATGAGTTTTGTGGTGTCGTTAAAGTAATGGGGAGATGTGGTGAGTCACTCTCAAACTTTGGTGTTTTGTTTTTTTTCTCTTTTTCTTTGCCTCTAGGCTCTAAAAATACTGAGGACTTCAGAATTCATGCCCTATGTGGTGTTTATTGCTGCTCCAGAGTTGGAGACTTTGCGAGCTATGCACAAGGCTGTGGTAGATGCTGGAATTACAACCAAACTTCTCACTGTAAGCAGATCATTTCCTATTTAGTTTTCTTTGAACAAGATGTTCTTAGATTTTTAAAAAAATTTTTACCATTCAGTTTAGGTGGAATTTGTTCTGAAACGAATGTCTCTAAGAAAAGTTAGGCAGGACTTTTGCTGATTACTTAGTAGAAGTTAATCAAATACTATGTATTAGGAAGATTGCTTCTTTCTTAAAAATAGACCTCTTACGGTGAAGTGTTGATTACAAAAATTACTTGTAATGTGTACTTTGGGAACTGTCACCTTTGATTATTAGCAGCAAATGGTAGATATTTCATGGTGGCAATTGTTCTTTTATGCAGATATCTTTCCTTGACTTTCCTATCTCCCTCCCCACCCAAATTTTTGTTCCTGTTTGTCTTAATAATATGTAATGCTTGGCAAAGATATTGCAGCTTGTGTCAAAAAAGGAAAAAGCAAAAACCTCAATAACCAACAAACCATCAAAAAACGTCCAAAAAATACAAAGAAACCCCAAGAATGTGGGTTGTCCTTGTTTCCACTGCTGCAGCACTGAGAGTGGCTGACAGCTGCCAGAATAAGAAGTGTTGAACAACTTCCCCTGAAGTTCCTTTGATTTGTCATATAAAGTGAAGTGGCATGTTTTGTTCATTAGATCTTCCCTCCTTTTCTTAGACACTATGTGTAGCAGAGGGAAGTAAGACGATTCCTCTGGTGCAGCAAAGTATAAATACTCTGTGTGGGCATGAACTTTCCCAGCTTCAGGAGCAAAGGCAAAAAAAAAAGCCAAATTGAGCAGTTCAACTTCCCCAACAGAGAAAAGCTGTGTTTTGCTGATGGCTCATAATGATAGTGCTGCAGCTTCGTAGGAATATTTTGAATAAATGCTGACAGGGCATTCAAAGCTATAAAATGGGGGTGAGGGGTGGGTTAGTATTTTCATGAAATGAGTGTATAATTTTTAGTCATGGGTTCTGGTTATTGTGCATTCTGGTGTGTCTGTGGATGCTCAGTCATCCCTCTTTCCTGCCCCAAATGAACTCTGAATTTTATGGTGCATATATGAGAAAGCAATGTTAAAACTGTCCACACAAGTATAAAAATAATTTCCTGTACTTCCTAATATTTGATTCCCTAAGGGACATCTTTGCCTCTGTATTACTTCTTACGAATAATAAAGAGGGTTGTTAAATTTCAAATATGCATTTATGTGTCTTTACGGATTCTGCATCGCATCCCTGCACATGTATATGGAGTATGATTTGCTGTTTCATATTCTTGTGCTTCCTGAACAAATGAAAAACAAATGTCATTTAAAGTATTACAGTTTGCTTGTTAGTGGACCTGGCTGTATTATTTCTAGCATCCTAACCCAGTCCATTACAAAAAGTCTGGCTCTTGGGGTCACACATATTACTTGTTTCCTTCATTCACTGTGAAGGCAAGACTTTTGACAAACTTAGTTTTTCATTTTGGCTTTTTATTGACAGCTGTATCAGGACTTGAAAATACTGAAATAATTACTGTAAATGGGGACAAATCTCATAACTACTTCCAAAAAAACTTGCTGTTCCACAAAAATTGAGAGGAATTTTAAAGAATGTAGGACTAGCAAAATGCAAAAACGTGCTCAGATGCACTTTATAAAGGCTTCCTAATATAGGAATACAAATTTCCTGCATATTTTGCAGCTCATGTCAGGACTACAATAATGTAGCAGTGGTTTACAAATGAGGGACTGATGTCAGGTGAGCTAGGCTGAAATGTTGTCTCTAAGAGCCATAAGGTATTCTAGAGCTTTATTCTGCTAGAAATTGCCTTTCATTTCATGCTAATTTAAAATCTTGGATTTTTGGTGTCTTCTGTGGAAATAAAAGGGACACAAATGTTTTTACAAAACTGATTGGCTTAGTCATTCCTAAAGCATTAATTTTATTCTGGTTGGATCATCAGTTGCCCATAGAAAGTGGTTAACTGCTCCCTGTGCACACCAGCTCAAGTTCACGTGCTTCTATTGATTCTCTACAAAATTGCAAGATTGGCAAACATTTTCTTGCTATATTTAATGTTATTGGCACCTTTTTCAGCCCTTTCAATGTATTTTAGGTCAATTTCTGTTTGAATGTATTATAAATGAAAACTTCCCTTTTTTTAAAAATGTATGTGGTATCTAGGTTTAAATAGTCAGTTGCAGTATGTACTTCTGCATCTATAAGGATTTGCCAAGTCTTCTCTTTAAATCTTTAGTAAGATTTAGATTCACTGACCCTTAAAAATCTCTTGCACAGGACACTGATCTGAAGAAAACAGTGGACGAGAGCGCCCGGATCCAGCGAGCCTACAACCACTACTTTGACCTGACCATTGTAAATGACAACCTGGACAAAGCCTTCGAGAAGCTGCAGACGGCCATCGAGAGACTGAGGCTGGAGCCCCAGTGGGTCCCCATCAGCTGGGTCTATTGAGCTGTTCCAACTGGAGCTGAAGTAACAAATAAAGTCAGCAGCAGCAAACGTGATATGTAGATACTGATGATAACCTACAGCACCTGTGCATTTTTACTCTGTGTATATTCAAAAGTACACTGTTCTGAATTTTTATAAAAATGTTGAAGAGAAAGTGTACTTAAATATGTAATTTATTTTAATTTTTCTAACTTTTTACAGATAACCTTTCTATTCATATCACATGAAGGAAATGCGTTTAAGCATTTTTCTATGTTTTGATTTAGTATCTTTGCCTTTTTCATCTAAGAAACTTTCATTCACTTCAACATTTACATCTTGGTCTTACATTTTCACTGTGATTAAAAAAGGATACTTGAAACAATTTTTGTAAAATTTGTTAATGTTAGTGTTTAACTGATCAAAAGTCTATAGCTCTTATTCGGAAAGAACACTAATTTCTTTGAGGTTTTTTTTCTTCAAAAAATAATAATTTCATGGGAGCAGAATTTTAAATATTAAAAGCAGTAACAAAAACACAGGTCCATTGCTCCAGCTGCTTTCAGCTTAATGTTGGTGCATTCCTGATGTTTCAAAAGTTCTTGATATCTCTTGATTTGTATAACTTTTGTGTAGATTCCCTTATATCTGTCTCCTAAAATAACATAGAGCAATACCTTGCAAGCTGCTTGTTATGCTTTCTTGGGAGCCAACCTGTTAGCCCATTACAGTTGAAGTACTGACATTAGAAAGTCATACGCAAGGTAATTCAGTGCAATTTGAATAATGGTGAAGTAGCTTGAGAGAGAACCTGATAATGTGGAGCCTTGTAGGTGACACTTAATGTTTAGGACTATTTATTCACGCTTGTGAAAACACATTGCTTAAAAAAAAAGAAAAAAAAGGCATTTTCTTTTCTTAGGACATTGTTCTGTATTTGTGTAGTGATCTGTGGCTTCATTTCCTGTGATGTCTAGCTGGGTTCTAAATTATCTTTTAAATATTTGTGTGTGATCAACTGCTGTATTTTGAGTGTTGTGTAACGGCATTTCTGTGCTTTTTCTTACATTGTTTTTAATTGCATTTTTCATTAGAGAGTTTGTGAATTGGAAGCTTACTGCTAAAAAGCAATGTTGTTTATAGGTTTTTTCATTTACAGTGTATTTCCTTTTTAGTGACAATTCTCCCCTCAGTACGCTCATTGATATGATTCGTATTAGGTTCAGGTTCATTGATCAAAACTTAAGCTGATGTAAATTTCTGCTTAATGAGAACAGAAGGAAAATACAGCTTATTGCTCTGATGAGCTCTTTTTGTGACCATGTTTTCTATGACATTGTCAGCTGTTGTATATAGTCACATTCACTATCACATACTGAGTTAGGTGTCTAAACTGAAGTCATCTGTTTAATTCCGCTTCCATCTGGTGACAGGCACCTGGCTTCTGGATTCCTTTTCAACACCAAAGTGTGACCCAGAATGCTATCAAAAGGCATCTTCCTCAGAACTATTTCTGGAGGAAGACAGGCTTAGACACTGTAAAACAGCATTGCTTCCTGTGGCTCTCAAAAGACTTACGTGCACAAGGAAAGGAAAAAATTGAGTGGACGCAGTAGAGGAAGCCTGTTTGAAAAAACCTCAAAACACCCGTATGCAACAGATGGTTTTTACGTAGCCTGTAAAGTTCTTGTGGGGGAAGAGGGACAGAGGAGACTTGAAATCCCAGTGTGTGTATGGAAAATGTTAGTTAAACTTGTGAGTAGCACAGGAGATCTTCTTGGCTCTTAATATTGAGATTTCAAAATGTCTTTCAGAGGGAATATGAAATTCTGTAAGGAAAATTTGTACCACTGCTTTTTTATTATTATGTTTTTCAGGATGTGTTTTCTCTCTCTCTTTTTTTTTTTTTTTTTTTAAGTTTGGCAGAGCTCTCAGTTGTGGTACCAGCATGGGACTTGTAGTTGTCTTTCCCAGGAGACATGTTCTGTGATCCTATTGCTCAGAGGCTGCTTTGAGAAGTGGATGGGGTGTTGTGTGTAGCAGCAAATGATAGCAGGGCTGTTGCTTGGCTATTTCAGTGGTTTGCTTTTGGCACTCTGTGCTGAACATGACTGAACTGTGTTTGTGTACTGTGTCATGAGAGACCTCCATATGTTGTAAATAAGATATGCTGTCTGGACTGATAAGATGCCTTTTCCTTATGAGTTAGAAATATACCCTTATTTCTGATGCCAGAAGTGGGCTGAGTTCACTCTTCCCCAATGTATGGAATGAGAAGATTCTTCAGTTTACATACCCCAGTACTTCATATTGCAAACATCGCTTATTTTCATCTTTTTTCTGTAAATTTACTGAACCAAACACATGAAACACAGCCACCAAGGTGTAGTCAGGAAAGCTTCTCTCTGCTCATTCTGTTTCCATCCCAGGGAGAATACTGTCAAAAAGAGTCTCCCTAGTTGGCAATCTCCAGAATAGTCACATATTTGCTAAAGCCCAAAGCTTTAATGTTTGCTACAGGTTCATACTGTGGGTTTAAATCAGGAGGTAGAGCATTGTGGCTGAGCTTTGGGTGGTGGTGGTGGTGTAGATGGCAGTGAGCAATTCTGCAGTGCAGTTCTGAAGCAGTAAGAGAAGGTGACTTGCTTGGATTGGCACAAAGATCATGTGGAAGTATCTGCAGGTCTGATGTGGTTGTCTGTGTGGCAGGTTGGTGGGAGGGAATGACTCAAAACCAAACACCATACCCCTTGCATCTATTTGTTACATCTTAAGTGTTCATATTGGATTGTTTAATGGTAAGAGGGGGAGAGAGATTGCTTTGTTTCTTCATGGTAGTTTTGGGTTTTGGCACAGTCACATTTTCATCAGATACTTTGCTTAGTTTGTCCCCACCTGGTAGAATGACTGGAATAACAGTTACTACTTTTTAAAAAGAATGTTCTTGGAGGTTTTTGAAATGCTGGTGTTGTTTCAGTCACATCCACAGCAGTGACAGTCCCTACCTGCCAGGGTGTGCTGCATCAGCTGTTGGACAGGGCCTGTACATTGTGCAATTAGGGGAGAAGACACTATGAGAGGCTCATTTTGAGCAAGTCAAAACATTTCATAAAACACCTGTTTGGTGTATTTTGGAGGAGTTAAAATAACTGGGATTTCATGTTATCTCATTCTGTACTAAACATTCATTTTCCAGATACTAACAAGAAAACTTTACATTGACTGTTAAAGAGTACAATAGGTGTGTCTGAGCGAGGTGAAGATGCTGCTAAATGTTTAAGATATGTGGTATGTATCACAAGATAAATATTTAAGTAGTTTAGAAAAGTAAATTATCAAATAGTTGTCTGTGTATATGTATGTGGATGGTAAAACAAAAAATGCTCATGTTAGTTATCACATTACTAAGCTACCACGACTTAATCCAGAAATGTTACCTGCATGTGAGACTTTAGAACTGGTACACTTCTCTACCTGGTTTATTGTGTTTACTAATGTATATTTTTCTAAATATACAGATATTTCAATCTAAAAAAAATCTATATTTATCTGTAATTTCTATCTGTTTTGGACAGTGCATGAGGTGCTGTAAAATTCTGTACATATAGAGACTTATAGAAGAAACACTGTAGTTGCCCCGTGAATGAAAAGTTATACATAGAAGTACAGTCAGTATGCCAAGACCTGTAAGTTATTTCCCTGAATTCACCAAAAAATTCACTTAAGCTTGCACCAGACTCAGCTCTCCTGTAAATACTGTGGTGCATTGTGTACCCAGGTGATGACCTTGCTCTCTGTAAGGTCTGCTTTAGGTTCTGCATCATGTGACAAGATGCAGTCCAAGTTTAGTGGGATAATTACAATGGAATACATCATCTTGCATAGATTTATAAAGGTCTTTCAAAATGTTCTGCAAACCTTTGCAACGAAGGTAAACATGGAGCAGAATCACAGATCTTGGTAGGCAAGGAAAATCAAGCTCATAACCAACACAGTATCTGTGACTTGTGCCGTGTTCTCGGCTCAGAGCAGCTCTGTGTACTTAGTTGTACAAAAGCTTTGTGGAGCAGGATGGCAGATCAGCTCATTGCTTTTGAATTTCTGTTTATATAAACTGTCACATCTTGGCTGAGCTCAAATTGTGATATTTTTTCCTTCATCCTCTCTAATCACTGCATCCTCTAAAATACCTAAGTGACTTGCTTACAAATTGCCTGCAGCTCAGTGCTCAGGAAGTCACCTGGGTTTGGTTTTGTTTTTTGAAGAGGGTGATTCAGCTAAGAAATAGGAAACTTCTTTCTTTGAAACACAGAAAATCCCTGGCTAGGTACCCCGCTGAGCCCAGTGGGCCTCTGCTATGCCCAAGGACCAGTGAAGAGCAATCAAGCAGAGCACTCCAGAGATCAGGAACTGGGTTCTTACCTGTCCTTATGCATGAGCCAATCTTGTGAACATCAACTCCTTTCACCTATCCCATGGTTTCCCATCCAGGCTTCCTGTAGCTTGCTTCTCTGCTCACACTGAACCTTGAGGCCATGTCCCAGTGCATGGACAGTGCCTCCTGCAGCAGCTGCCCCGTTGCCCATTGTGCCTGCGGGTGCAGCTCTGGGCTAACCAACAGCTGGAGCTCTGTTGCATGTCTGCACATCTGTATGGGCTGTTTGCTTCATGCGGGGTTCCCTGCCTCACCCAAATTCCAAAGAGTTCAAGTACCACATGGTTATTGCCAAACTTCATGATGCTACTTTGCAGAAGTGGTGAGATCATTTTATTGGTGTCTGTGTGGTGGGTACTGGATCAAAGACTCCTTAGTCTGCTGGGCCTCTTGCCTTAAATACCCTCAGCTCCCAGCACCCTCCTCTCCCTGCAATAAAAACCTCTCCTGGGCCACTGAAAGGGTTTCCATCCTTAAGGGTACTTTAATTTCCTTCTCTGCTGGACTCTTGTGACTGACAGTGCTGAAGTGAAGTCCTGGCCCTTCTTTTTTTTTTTTTTTTTTCCCCTTGGGTTTCTTCTTTTTTGGCCTGTACTTTTAGTTTTCACATATGTTTAACAGGCTTGCTGATGGGAATTGTCTGGGATTTTCCACTTGTGTCTTATAGAGGAAATAGTAGTTAACAAGAACATTAGTATTTAGGACTTGTGTAACTTACTGGTTTTAGGCCCAAGACAGATCCTAAAAATAAAAATAGAAAACACTTGTAAAATAATCAGTTTTGGTTATTTTTATAGGCAGCTTTTCCTTCTAATCATATTAAAAGTGTGCTTGTGCCCACACACACAAACACCCATATATAAATAAAACTTTGGGGTAAATGCTGCAAATATTTCAGGCAGTGTCTGCTAAATTACCTGAATTCTCTGCAGTGGGATATGATTCCACAGTTACATTGTCAACTGCTC
Organism: Passer montanus; assembly: GCF_014805655.1. Taxonomy (NCBI): domain Eukaryota; kingdom Metazoa; phylum Chordata; class Aves; order Passeriformes; family Passeridae; genus Passer; species Passer montanus. The sequence continues at coordinate 12,121,098 of NW_024356505.1, read as the reverse complement.
GATCCTCAGTTCTGAACTGCAGCTGGGATTTACTGGTACAGGCCTAAAAACAAACCCCAGCTTGGTGAAGGCTGTTATGTAGCTTCACCTACAAATGGAATTTATTCAGCAGGGGTTCAGCAATATTTGTATTTTATAGAATAAATGACACTTGAAGTAAGTTAATTTTTTTCTTGGTACTTGGAACTGTTTGTTATGCTCATTGGGTATGGAGTTCCTTTTGCTGCTAGGACAGTGGTCAGGTAACAGATTTAAGTAGTCCTGGAAACACTTTCTCCCATTTAGCCTTTTCCTTTTTATGTCACCAGCTCCATGCTAATGCTTTTCCATGCAATTTTGGTTGCTCTCCTGGCTGAGCTAACTGTTGGTTACTCCACAAGCAGCCACCATTTAACTGAATTCATCAGAGCCTCTTCCAAAAACCCAATCTCTCTGTTACCTGACCTCTCACATGATCTATAGCATAAAGCAAAATGAACAGTGCTGCTTTGTACAGGCAAAAAAAGAAGGGTTTTTTTGTTGGCTTAGGCACACAATTTTGTGTGGGGATAACTGTTGAAATATATTGTTTCCCCCTAGGACAATGAATGTTGAGCATCCCTTCCCCACCCTCCATGTGTTGCCCATGTGTAACATTTGTGCACTGTGGTGTAGGGAGGGGAACTGCTTCTGTGGGGTTTAAAACACAAGAAAGTTGCTGCTCTCTGCCCCCACACCAGGCTAAGAACTGTAGGATCTTGGTTGTGTTTGGGTTTAAATGTGTATTAGAACTCTGTTACCAGGTGTTTCCTTACCTTGCTTTTTCTCACAACTGGTTTTGCCAGTTGGAAGGTCTCATGGTTTTCTTTCTTTTTGTAGGTTTTTTTATTATTTCTACAGTATATTAAATTAACCTGGATTTGAATTTGTAAAACTTTCAAAACTGCTCTCCTGTAAAAAACCGTTTCTTTAGCTGAAAACTTCCTACAAGAAAAATCTTAACCATTAGCTGAATTTTTTAATATAAACCTGGAAATTATTTAGTACCTAATTGCTTGAATACAGTACTGTAGAGCAGGCCTAGGATATGGGACTTGTGTTAGCATTGTGACTTCATACTGATAAAGTCAGCTACTGTGTGGGATGTTTTTAAATTGTGACTTGTTTTCTAAGACCCCCCCACCTTGTCTTTTTCACAGCTAATATTTTCACAATAAACACAGCCAAACATAAAATGTTGATGTACAAATGATGAAATTCTGTTAATTCCCAACAAAATATTTTTGTATATAATAAAGATTTAATATTGAAAAAATGTAATTGGGGTTTTTTTCTGATTTTTTTTTTTTTGTCATGGTCTGCATTTGAGCCACATAATCTACAAAGGAACCATCTTTGAATCTGCCTTTTTTCTTTTATCTGGATTCTCCAACCTTCCTCCTGGGCAAGGCAAAGGGAAGCAGTATTTTGGGGAGGTAAAGTAAGGAAGTGAAATCAAACCTTTTATGAGACAAGCTTCAGCCTCTTCTGAAGCACCCTATGGGTCTTTTACCACCTCCTTTGCTAGGGAAGACCACATCTAAGCTTGAAAAAGCATTTTCCATGTCAGGCCAGCCTGGAGTTGCTTGTTTGTCAAAGATGTAGTCCCCAAAAGAAAAACAATGGAAATTACATGTGTAAGTTATTCTATTGTTTTGACATAGCATTTAATAGAAAGTTTGTGTAAATTCATTACAGAGGCAACTTTTAATAGTGATAGGCAAAAGACAACTGTCCCACTTACACACTGCTCCCAGAAGCAGAGTTCCATGCTTCCAGCTCCTAAAGGATCTTTCTTTCTACACCAGCACAAAGTTCAGGCAACACCATCAGCCTCCCTGAACAGATGAGATGCAGAAACACCCACGTCCCAGCGTGCAGAGCTATCCTGAGCTCCCAGGGACTGGAAAGGCACCGTGGTGCTTTTCTGCAAAGTCCATGTCCTCAAGGAAAGCTGAACTGATGTGACTTTTTAAAAGCTTCTTAGACAATCTGCTCAAGGCCACGTGGGAATAGAGCAGGAAATTGAGCAGAACTCCTAGCCACCAGCTACGCTGCAGGGCCTGGTTACTGATCACCCCCACACAGGTGCCTGCTTGTTTGTCTCTCAGCCATCTCACGATCTCATCTGTAAGCACTGATACTCCACCTACTTGGAACATCTTCCCAAGCCCACATTTACAGTGATCTATGCTGCATTTCTGTTCCATCCATGATTATACAAAATTGTGATGAAAAAACAGGCAAAATAGTTCAAGCACACAGTGCTTTACTATTACTTTTCTGTTAGTCAAAGAAACAAGGAAAATATCTGCACTGAAAACGTCATATGGGTAAAATGATAATTTCTGTGGTGTGCAGCAGGGACCCTTCATGTGCACACACCACAAGGCATTGCCATGCCAAAGTTCAGCATGCAGTTTAAACAGCTGAAACTTGCTAACATGAGTAAAAACATACCAGAAAACAGAAATGCTGTACAGAGGTATAAATCCCTAAAGTGGGTCTGGGTGGTTGAAAAAGAGACTTTGCTATTTCCTGCAGTGTGCAGCTCATATCTGTAAAAGTCAAACAATAATTAATTAGATAATCTAATCAAGTACCTTTTTGAGAGCCCTCCATTGCACTTGCTCCAGAGTGAAGGCATTCTGCACACCCAGGCTTAAGGAGAAAAACAGTTGCTGCATTGCAGAACCCTGGGTTTCCAGGGCCTGCCTGTTTGCTTGCTTACAAAAAGCAGTTTGTACTTTGCTGCCTTCTCCCATGCATATTAATGCAAGCAATCTGGCTTTCACTGCCCTGCAGATCTGACACCTACCAGAGCAGCTATGTTCAGTTTCTCTCCCATGGCTCTCTTTTTTAATTTCTCCCCTTCATCCCTTATTTATGTATTTTCCACTGAAACTGCGGAGTCCCCTGGTCACCCTAATTCCTGGCTGTGCTGCCCTAAGTACCAACAGAACAGCTCTACTGCTGATCCCAAACATACCAAAATTACAGAGAGCTACAAAAGAAGTAACAGGCTACAGCAAAAACTGGATACTCAGTATAGCTCCTATACATTCCCACCTAAAGCATGAAATCCATACAGTGCAACATAAAGAACAAGTGGGAAGAATCTCGGTTCTTTCGTAGTTACAGCCTTTACAGAAGACTCTGTCATTTCCAGATTAATGTTTGATGAAGCAAACAGCCTTTGCACGACCTCAAATCTTCCTCTGTCAGTGAGAGTGGCCACCAAAGGACTGCTCAGCGCCACAGTGCCATCGGCTGAAGCGACGTTAGGCTGTATTCATGAGAGACAGCAAAAGACACAGACATTAAAACATTTTCCAGGCACTGCTGTTCCTGCCATTGCACAGCTCAGTTTCATATAAAACCACCAGAGAGCTGACAAGGCAGCAGCAAAAGGTCAAGATTCCCTTTACTATTAGCACTGACAAGTACATACTGATCCAGAACCAAAGCTCCATGGCACGCTTTAAGGGGAAACATCTCTCCCACTGTGTCATTCCCTGAGTTCAACTTCTCTCACTGCACATCACACTTACCTATCACTCTGAGCAAACAGAGAAGAACTCCCCTTGCCCCTGCATATTTAAAGGATTTTACTATTGTTTTTTAAGTGACTTTAAAAAGCTTAGAAAAATCACAGAATCATAGGTTGTTTTGGGTTGGAAGGGACCTTAAAAGATCATTCAGTTCCAATCCCCCTGCTACAGGTAAGGACACTTTTCACTAGACCAGGTTATTCAAAGCCCCATCCAACCTGGCACTGAACACTTCCAGGGCTGGAGCATCCACAACTTCTCTGGGCAACCTGTTACAGTGCCCCACCACTTTCACAGTAAAGAGTTTCTTCCCATCTAAACCTACCCTCCTTCCACAATTAGGTCACCCTGAAAGCATTCTCTTCTCCAGGCTAAACAAATCCAATTCTCTTATTCTTTCCTCACAGGAGAGGTGCTCCATTCCTTCAGCAGTTTCAATAAATGGCCTCAGAGTTTTGAGACTTCAGGGTTTGCCAAGGCTCAAGCACTGTTGCTATCAAAGTGAAATTTGTTTCCCAAGGAGAGCTGATTACTGTTACTGAGACTTTAAAACAGTGAAACTATTAGAAAAATAAAACCAGAGCTTAAGTCACAATTTTCTTTTGCTCCCAAGCTGTGAAATCTCCCAAATACAGCAATGTTCAGAAGTTAGGTATCCACGTGCAGTAAATTACGTGTTGCATTTGCCATGTCAGATTCTGAACTTGGCTAAGCACTGCCTACAGCTGAAATTCCCACTGGAGCTTGACATCTCCTCCTTTATTGGGGAGACATATGGCTGAGGACACAGCCACTGCTGCTGCTGTGCCCACAAGCACATCTCATCTCCATTACTCACCAAACAACACAAGGCTGGAACAACGTGAAGATCACAGCAGGCACGCAGCAGGACAAGGGTGTCATCAGGCAGCTCTGTGGAGGACACAGTCACAGGCAAAGGTCATTTCCAGTGAACCATACACCAGGCTGGCTGCTGGAACAGGAGCTTTATCAGGGAGCTAACAAGGTCCTTCTCAGCTGGATGTTTGGAAGAGGCTGATCCAGCCCCTTCCTGCCTGTAGAACAGAATAGGATGGGCAGAGGGTCTGACTATCTCTATCCTTGAGAAAAGGCTTTTGTAGAAAAGGGGTTTTCCTCCCCATCACCTTGCCTTGTCCCTATCTCCTCAGGGTTTTACTTCGAGTCTGGAGGCTGGATGAAGGACTTAGGCCTTGAATCAACCAAGAACCTGTGCTCCCAAAATCCATATGTGATGCTAACTTCTGCAATGCAGAATTTGAGAGGAATGGCATAGCTGAGATTGCCTCGATGCTGGGAGATGGACTAAATGATCCCTGTGGTGCCCTTCAACTCTAACAAAAAGGCTGTAATTCCTACCACAAGCAACAAGCATAAAACAGCTTTTGAATCTAGATCCAGCTACACTTATGTCTGGACTTTAGAAGCAGACATTATGTCCAAAGTCAGGTAATGATGCAACACACTCAATTAACTGTGCCCTGCTGCTAATGGCATCTGACAGTTGATACCACATCAGTAGGTTTCTGTTTTTTACTTCTTTTCTCTCTCCATAAATGAGTTAAGCTCTCCCACCTGGGTCCTGTGCATATATGGATGCACACTGACATTCTGCTGCATGGTGCCACAATTTACACTGGACTTCCCTTCATTATCTTAATGTCAGGGAATTCTTGATATACAAGAGAGAAGAGAAAAATCCAGGGAAGTCTGTCTTGGACTTTGCAGGTAGCTTTTAATTAACACTGAGGTGCCAACTAGATTGTGAGGATGGCATTTGTTTGACATTTATGTTTAATCTCCTGTTTCAGCAGCTGCAACACAGCCCTCTAATTGCAGTGTCTCTGTGTTAAACTCATTTTTGCTAAATTTAGTTTGCACTTGAACAATATACACTGTTACACAGGAGACAACACCTAATTTGTAATTCTCGGCATTTAGGCAGGAAGGACTCTGGCATGCAGTAAGTACAGAAATTAGCTTGCCAAACTGCAAATGCTCACACTCAGCAGAAGCAAAGCTGAGCAGTCTTGGGGGAATGTGTAATTTACACACAAAATCTGTCAGTGATTGAGGGCTGAATTTAATTCACAGCCAGGAATGCATAGTATAGTATAACCAAACTCATAAAAAAGGAACAGAAAAATTTATGTTCATGCAGCTCACCAACTGCTCAAAGAAAGCCATAAAAGCTTTAACATGGAGGGAGCTTCTAAAAGGAAAATAAAATTTTGAAAAGGGCTTTTCACAACATACCAGATATAGCACTGATAAGAAGGTGAGCAGCTGAGAAAAGTTCTTCATCCTGAGGCTGATATTTCTGCAACAATAGTTCACTCTTCAAACTGCACCCTAAGAGCTGCAAGAAGTCAAGGAGGTCTCTTTGTTGCTCAGGTTTTAACTCCTCCAGATCTGGCTTGTCTCCTGTGCAGATATCATAGAACTGAAAGCAAAAGAAATAAGCAAAACTTCTTGAAAAGAGAAAATTCAAGCAAAAGAGAATGCTAGTACTACTCTGAAATTACTTTTAGGAAGCAATCCAAAGGTTCTTCATCTTACCATGTCCCCCAGGGCAGTCACCATTTCTTCATGGAGCAAGAGCTCACACAGGGTTTTATATAAAGCTCTTTGCTTGTCTTCTGCAAGCTTCATAAAGGGTTGGAACTGGGTCTTCAACCGGGACAGATCTTTCCCAAGAAAGCAGTGGAAAATAAAACTAAGTATTCCTATACAAATGCCAGTAAAAACAGATAACATTTTGCTGTGTGTTTCACAAGCTCATTTATCACCACACCTTGACATCCCTGACATTCTGATTTCCACCAGCACAAGTTATTATGCAAGGTTTGAACAGATCTGATTTTATTTCCTAAGAAGCCAATGAAACCTCAATGCAAACATTAAGAAAGAAGAACAGCTACCAAGAATCAACATTTTGGTGTACAGTATTTCTAATATTTTGAAATTCAATACTTTAATGTTAACAAACTAAGTACATGAAGAGTACTCATTAAGTACAAGGGAGGGCTCTGCATTCATCTTCTCACAATTCAACTATGATACTGAAATTAAATCTTCTGTGACATAAAATTACCATGTTGCTAAAAAAATATGAAGCTTTCAATTCAATAATGCCAACTGGAAGGTTGGAATGGGTTTTTTTTCCACATTCCAAAAATGTGGGCATACAAGTGTTCTCAAATTTGTTTAAAAGAAATTTTCCTTCATGTCACTCCAATCAAGAAACATGCTCTGTTTAAAGACATCCTTTATAACTAAAAAATTACTTCACTGGGGAAAAAAAAAAAAGCTCAGCCACAGGCAGGTATTTTGTTTATCTGATGCAATGGTATGAATTTGTCTACACAAATAACAGAAAATGAACTGTGCTTCCAAATTCTTTAGTAAAAACAATTTTTTTAGCTTTTTCATTTTCCAAGAGACAGCAGAAGTTAAATTATTTTAAAAAATCTCTGAGCCTTTTAAGCAAGAAAAGCAAATAGGTATGTCAAACTAAAACAAAAAATAGAACAGTGGCATACCATTTTTACATATTGTTTATTAATCAAGGGTGAGACTTAGAGCCAAGAGGGTGATATTCATCAGGAGCTGTAAGAACTCCACCAAGAACTGAGGAAAAGCACAGTGTGTTCTGAGATCTTGACTGGTTTTGCCTTTTTTCTTTCCACCAGTAACATTCCCGCCTCTTCTTTCCACATTCCTACAATACAAACTTGTACCTGGACCATTATACCAATTTGCAAATCTCCATTTAAACCACATTTTGATTTTCTCAGTTACAAAGCTTCTCAGAAAATAATGAGGCTAAGTGAAGGCAAGGGAGATGTCTATTTCTGAGACTTAACTGGTAACTGAGAAGCTTTACTGAGTATTTTTCAAATAATGAGAAACTATTTTCAGTGACCCTTTCTGAATGAAAACGTGTATCATCACCATGCTTGCAGAGGTTATCTGGAATGTAAAAGAGCCATCTGACTTTGTAAGATTTATGACAGATGGATTCAGAATTTTCACAGAAAGAGTCCACTGCATACATGCACTGCAATCTGATTTTTTATATTCTTCCAGTACATTCCCCCAAGAGTTCCTGATAAGAGCTATTAAAATGAACTAACGAGATTTCTTACTTACTATTGTACCAGATTATTTCTGCCTATCAGGTTATTTAATGCACTGTAATATAATCATGCAAAGCATTTCTGGTAATACCTTGTTTCAATATACTTAAAGAAGCATCACTGGGAACGAGGTTTTTAGCCCCAGAGTACATCTCATTATCAACAGCATCTGGCTGATAGAGGAACGAAGCATCTCTGAATTGAACTGAATGGGGATAAGCTGAGCCTTCTGTACTTTCTTTTTCAAAACCTCCTTGCTGTTCATCTAGCAGACAGAACTCTGTAATTAGAAATTCAATCAAAAACAATAATTAATAAAATACATGAGCAATTACTGAATGAGATGATAGCTTGTATTTCCCAGTGCTCTCACATGTCATTTCTCCATGTCTTGTCTCTTCCAGATGGAGAGAATGCCAGCGGTTGCTGTGCATGTGAATTATTGAGCATTCCTGCAGCACTGATGTTTGGTACAGTGTGTACAGACAAGACCTGTGGTGCAGCTGCCTCCTACAGAACATGACACCAGCTCCTGTGAACTAAATTAATGTAGACAGAAAATAACATGAAAACTTCCCGCTGACACTGTAAACCAGAACGCTGCAGACAGGAGTTGCAGGTAGGAATTCCTGATGTTTTCATAGAATCACAGAATAACCTGACATGGAAGGGACCCTCAAGGATCATCACGTCCAACTCCTGGCCCCACACAGCATCATCCCCAAGAATCACACCATGTGCCTGAGAGTGTTGCCCAAATGCTTCTTGAACTCTGTCAGGTTTGTGCTGTGACCACTTCCCTGGGGAGTCCATTCCAGTGCCCAAACACCCTCTGGGTGAAGAGCCTTTACCTGATATCCAACCTAAACCTCCCCTGACATAACTTTGGGCCATTCCTTGTTGCTGGTCACCACAGAGAAGATATCAGCATCTGCCCCCTCTCCCCCCATGAGGAAGTTGTAACTGCACTGAGGGCTCCCCTCAGTGTCCTCTTCTCCAGGCTGGTCCCCCAAGTGCCCTCAGCTGCTCCTCACACAGCTTCCCCTCAAGGCCCTGCACCATCTGCACTGCCCTCCTTTGCCTCTCTAACAGTTCAATGCCTTTCTTACATTATGGCACCCAAAACTGTCCCCAGCACTCAAGGTGAGGCTGCCCCAGCTCAGAGCAGAGCAGGACAATCCCCTCCATTGCCCAGCTGGGGATGCTGTGCCTGATGCTCCCCAGGACAGGCTTGGCCCTCCTGGCTGCCAGGGCTCCTGTTCACCTTGCCAACGACGAGGACCCCCAGCTCCCTTTCTATAGCACTGCTCTCCAGCCTCTCATTCCCCAGTCTGTATTTTTTCTTCCCTCTAGGAGGTGTGCTGTAATGCAGGCAACGGGATCCACTCATGAAGGAGACACATGAAAGTACTCTCTGAGATCTGTAAGAACTCTTGAGAGCCCTTCAGAGAGCTTCTGGTGGTCATGGCACTGACAGACTCCACTTTCTCAGCCAAGCCACAGGTCCATTCTCAAGTCCTCCAGGTAAGTGGACAACAGACTTCTGCGAGTTTCTAAAGGACATCACCCAGGGATGTTTCCTAACAGAATCACTCTGCAATAATTGTCTCTCTTCAGTAACATCACAGAGGAAATAACATGCCCTGGCTGGATTACCCTTTCTGCCTCGTCTTTGTGACAAGCACTGGCCAAACTCACCCAAACAGGACTGTTCTTGTCCTGCCATCCCAGTGCCCCCCAGCCTGATGAAGTTAAGGCTTCCTGGAAGGTAAGCCTTAACTTTGTAAGAATTATGCTGAGAAATCTGGAGTATCAAATTCTGTGTGTATCTGTCCAATACTGTACCCTAAAGATGCAGAATACAGTCAAAGCCTTCCTAACAGAATCACTCTGCAATAACTGTCTCTCTTCAGTAACATCACAGAGGAAATAACATACCCTGGCTGGATTACCCTTTCTGCCTCGTCTTTGTGACAAGCACTGGCCAAACTCACCCAAACAGGACTGTTCTTGTCCTACCATCCCAGTGCCCCCAGTGTGATGAAGTTAAGGCTTCCTGGAAGGTACAGGGAGTCTTTGTAAGAGTTATGCTGAGAAATCTGGAGTATCAAATTCTGTGCTCATCTGTCCAACACTGTACCCTAAAGATGCAGACTACAGTCAAAGCTCTATGAAGATTCTGATGATCTTTAATTGGCTCAAATGCAAGATTTGGATGTGTACCCATGGCACTCTGCAGTGGGTCTGAGGAGAACACAGGCAGGCTAGCAAGAGAAACTCAATTTTAAAGTAATACCTGACAGCAAAGGGGAAAAAAGGTAACTAATCAAGCACAGTGCTCAGATGTACCAGGAACAAAGCCTAAATATAACCCTTCTGCAGTTGTAAGAGTCTGTCTTACTAAATTAAGGACATTCAAAGCAGATGAGAAAGCATGGAGAGCACTCCATCAGCAAAAAGCTTTTTCAAAGGGAAAGCAGACAAAGAAATCCCTGCCATAGAGAAAGAAAGATGACAGACCTTTACGCTTGCATAACCCTTCACTGAGAAGAAGGAGCTACAGAGGAGCAGAAAGCGATTAACACAAGCCAAGAACTTCCCAAAGCAACGAGGCTTTGGACAGCAGCTGAGGCACCACAAAGGCCAACACACTCATGTTACTGTCACTGAAAGTAACAAGGCTTTCACATGAACCCTGAGGAGGAAAACTGCTAATACACTGCCTCCCCTCCTGAGGCAAAACGATGCTAATAAGGGAAATAGAACTTTTCAGATGATGTTGTTTAATCCTGTAATAGGACTCAATTCACAGGAAAACACAGGACTCAAAATTCTGTATTATGAGGATTGTTAATAAATTCTGTATTGAATTCTACTACATTAATCAATGACAAACATCCAACAGTGCAGTTACAGCTTGTTAGTTACTCAGAAATGTTAACAAAAATGCAAGAAAACTAGAGATGATCAATGAAAACAATCAAAGAGACTCCTTTATGTGGAAAAGTGGATATATTGGGACTGCTTAATTTACAGACATTTAAGAAAAGGCAAACCACACACATATACCCATGAACAGAACAAAACAAATCAGCTGGGTGCTTTTATATTCCCTGATTCATAAAGCAAGAACAAGAGGCATTTCAGCGCAACTTTAGAGACACAAAACTGCAAAGCCTTAAGCAGAAACAGCTTTTACATGGAGTGAAAAATTTGCCTGTAGAAATCAAACAGAATTATTACAGGAAAGCACAATGGTAAATGGATCAGAAAAGCTTTAGATCCTTCTTCCTTTAAAAAAAATATTTTATTTATTTATACAAATATCCAAATACGTCCAGTAGCATTAATCACAACATTTAAAAGAAATATATACCATTCTTCCTAACAGAATAACTTGGGCACTGGCAGTGGAAAAGAAAAAGAAACAATAAAAAGCTTACATGCATCTTACTCATAATTATCTGTGAAGAGAATCCCATTAGGTTACACCTGCTATTGGCCACTTTCAGTGTCATGAGAAAGGACTATATTAGTCCTTGGATTTAACTTCAAAGGCTATTTCTATTTCCATAAACAGACACTGATCCCTGCTGCTCAGACATTAACAAATTGAAGTTTAGGCTCCACCATACTTACTCTTGCTGGCAAAGCCCTAATTTTGTTGTCAGTTCCTCCCCTTTACCTTCTCAAAGACACTCAGGCAAGGGAAAATAGCACACGTTAAAAAAGAAAAGAGGCAGGACATAGATTGTTTAAGCTAAAACATGAAACAAACTGTGCTGGTTTTGAAGCTTAAACGACAATAATATTAAATATGAAAAAAAAAAAGTGGAAAAAGAAGCAGAAGTGGAAAAAAAGCAGAGAAATACAGATCATTAACAAGACCCGTGTATTCTTAGCTAGCAGAACATCATAATTTCATGTAGAAATCTCTAAGTAGGCTATCAGTTATATACCTATGTAGTCAGACAGCGTTAATTGCACCTCATTACTCTGAATTACAGTTCTATTATAACCATGACGTCAACATCTGCTGCTACTATCTCTGTGCTCAGTCTGCATCAGAGAAATTCCACTTTTCAGAAACTTTTTACAGGTTACATAATATTTACTTCTATTCCTGAGCCTACAGACTTTCTTAGTATCAGAAGGAGTATGATGGAGAGTTAATCTGCATTTCTCATCCAAGTGAGTACATCCTGGATTCAAATCTCAACTCTACTCCAATTATTTCTTCAATGTATCTCCCGTTTCTCTCCACATCAGTCCTTCCCAACTTCCAGCTCTACTATCTGATTTTATTCCTCCTTGCATGACATCTTCTGAAACCTCCTTTAGGTCCGTGAGTTTAAATGAGGATAGACAAGAAAGAAAAACCCAACTGATTGTGCAGAGCAGAGATACAACTCCCCCCAAAGCCAATTTCAACATTTTTTTAACCTGAAAAATATTCGACTTGACATAAGTAAAGCATGACCAGACAACATGACAAAGGCATTTCCGCAACCACTCTGAGGGCAATCTTTAAATGAAAGTGGAAGCTAGAAAAGTTTAAATTCCAGTCCTGAATGTACGATTCTGATCTTAACATGACTGTTGTCTAAACACTCCTGGTTGATAGCTGATTTACATTCAGGTCACTCTCTGCAACAGGCAAAGGGAATAGCCCAGGCCAAGGGCCAGCTGGATGGAAGCACAATTGCAGTGAAAGACATGGATGATAAATCCGAGAGGATCAGTAGCTTGCCCTTGCAGTTATTGAAGTTTGCTCCCAAATTTGCCCTAAACCAGAACAGCTGCATACTGGGCTGTACTGACAAGACTGTAGCTGGTGGATTGATGGAACAGAATTTTCAGTTTGGGAAAGTGCATTCAGAGTGCTATGCCCAGTTTTGGACTCTTGAGTGCAAGCCCCACATTCACAGACTGGAGCTATCTAGCAAACAGCAGACACTGAGGAGAATAAGCTCACTAACACAGTGGTCAAACATGGTAAGAGGCTGCCCAGAGGAGTGATGGAATCTCTGTCTCTGAAGATAAATCAAAACTTTGTAACAAACAAGGATATGAGCAATCTGATCTAACTGAACTTAGATCAAATGTTCAAAAGTTGGCCTTGCCTTAAGCAGAGGCTCGAGCTACATGATCTCTTGTGGTTTCCTGAAACCTAAGTCATTCTGAGTTTACAGTGCATTCAAGACAGTGAAAAAGCATTACTATATCAAAGTTTTAAAATTCCTCAATCTGCATTCCTAGCACAAATAATTATCAAGGCAAAGAACACCACACAACATAATCACCTTCACGCACAGGGAAACACAAAAATCATTGTCTGACAAACAGCTGTGTCCACAGTTAAACTGCGTGCCACAACAAAAGAGTTTTTTACTTACCAAACTGGCCATTGTGCTTTATAAACAGTTCAATTACACCGTAGGCAATAGTAGTTGCAGGAGGAATTTCAAGGATCACACTAGAATCCTTCATCAGACTCCCATTCTCACTTACTGAAACCTACAAGACAGATTTATTCACCATTTATCTGATTCAGCTACTGCAGAGCTTAAACACATAATTAAGGTGAAAAATACAGAGGGAGAATATGCTTTATTCTTCATGATGTCTCATCAAAGTGTTACACCTTAACATCTGGCATCTAAGAAAGGAACTATATGAAGAATGAGGTAAAAACACAGTGCCAAGAGCAGTTCTCACGCTCTTAGCTACCCTGTCCTAGCACAAAGCTGAGCTCCAGGCGTAGCTTTTGCCACTGATGGAGCCCCATGTCACTAGGAAATGGGAACCCACTTCAATGTTCTGCCTTGCCCAGTTCTACTGTGACATCTTTTGCACAGCTGGAAGCTGGTACCAGGAAGGTGGCACTTGCAAAGGGGGTTGCTGCACTGCAGTTCCCGGATTCCTGCAACTGGAGACACACTGCACACAGAAGTGATTTCCAGCTTTAAAAAAAACCCAAACAACTTGCAATGAATGAGCTTGTTTTGACTTTGGTAATTCCTTCTCAATTCATAGGCAATTTTTCAGATAGCCTCATAACACAGTTAATCTCTACTCTCATGATTGAAAACAAATAGTTTCCCAATAAATATGAAAACTCAGTAGACACTGAAACCATTTGTGATGAAGGATTACTTGGCGTTTCAAATAAATGTGATTCAGCAATGCATTTTGCTATTCAATTGCAATGAATTGTTTTAGATTTGCTTCATGTTCTGCTGTAGGCAGGAATCTAGAGAGAAACGGAATCACAATTTGATGGTATTGATGGAAACTACACTCCAGGCTCATATAAAAATACGGCACCTTTTGCCAGAAAGGCAATGGAAAAAACATTTTACCATACAGAATTTTCACAAACAAGCACTGCAGTTTGTTCGGCACATTAGGAAAGCACAAAAAATACTTGGAAGTCCATTTGGAGAAATCATTTCTTCTCAGATAGCGTGCAAACATTCTATTCCTTGCAGATTTTTAGTAACTTTTACCTTTATTGTTGTTGCAGTGCATCCCATCACACCACTGACTTTTTCTTCTGTCTGGATATGTTCGGATATTGTACATCTCTGAGTTGTGATTATCTTTTCTCTCAAGATGCACAACACTTCACGTTTTCTTTCTATTACTTGTTGCAGTAAACTACTGCTTAGATCTATTGTTCTGGAAAAGAAAAATATGCCATTAACAATACTATAATTGTGAAAAAACCCCAAAAAACCAAAACCAACCACATTTTCTTAATTGCTTGAAGAAGCTTTTATTGCAAAAATGACAATGGTTTCTGTATGAGCAGCCTCCTCTAAATTATGATGTCCTCTTTTGTTATTTGGCAGCAGTAAATATCTGTTTTCCACAGTAAATACTCACACACATATTGAATTCTTGATTCCCTACTCTGAGCAAAAATGGAAGTTGTATGGATACTTTCTAAGCAAAGAACAAAGCAAGAGGGAACCAAAGGCAACTTTAAGTTTTCTGGATGACACAAAACCAACCAGTCAGGCTCTTGGGCACTGGACTGAATCCTCTCCTACTGTGAGCTCGCACTGGCATTGCCATGGCCATGGCAGGGGGTGCTGGCTGGGGGGCACAATGACAGCAGTGCCCCAGTGCCAACCCCCACTGCTTGCCATGGATCTGCTGCAGTGCCCTCCTAAACCCCAAACAGGCTGAGTGGGATCTGCACTGACTGAGCATTTCAAAGGGCTGAATGAGAAAACAGAAGATTTAATTGATTTTGACACTGGGGATTACTGAAAAAACACCACCTGCTTCAAAGTCCTTTGTTATTCATTGGTATAGACTCAAAACTTAAAATTGGTGACCAGGACTGTCACAGTCAAGAAAAAAAACTGTGGGGGGAGCTCAAAACTCTAGCCCAGGTACCAACTTAATAAACCATCTCTACTCCAGAGCACAATTCAGCATCTGTTTAAATGCTACTGGAAATAATTCTAGCATTAGGTTCTTCTTAGAATGAGCAAAAGACAGAAAGTGAACCCCCAGAAACAATACAGGAGCTTTATTTTCTAAGAAGTTACAAAATCCACTACCTTGTCTTTTGGGGTGTTAACAGACTTTCTGGTAACAGTTAAAGCAATTTCTTGATTGTATTTAATTGATTGAAATGTGTCAGTTATATTATACTTTTTCAAAATATTCACTGGAGGTCCTCAGATGAGATGTTATATTTTTTATGAACAGGTAATCTAGCAAAACTGTTGGACGATTAAAGGATTGCTATCCCTGACTCAAATTATTCAGTCTTTTCTCCTCCCTTTTATTGTAAATGGCTATTCATGGAACTAAATGGCAATTGCCCAAAAATGTGACAGAAAGACATGTCTGAGTCCAATTCATTTAAATCTAGATATCTCCACTTTTAATTAAAAAGTTTTAGATTTATTAGATTCTGGAGTTTTGAATTTATGCAGTCTGTTTAAGTCTGAAGTCAGCTGGGGTTTTTATTGAATTAAAAATATCCTCAGGCAATTTTTGATCTTTGGAGAGTTACATGCTTATATGAAAGTTCAATCAGTTGGAATGAACTGTCTGAAAACCTTAAAGTTGATTGTTTAGACAAGGGAAAGAAAATACCTCTGAAGCAATGCAGCAGCCCCAAACATTCCTGAGATTATTAATATAACCTTTTTTCATTTGCTGCAAAGTCATGCTTTATGCTTGGAATGCAATGAGCCTTTGGATTAAGCAAAAATTCTAAAAACATCAAGCAACCACAAACCTCACCATTCTCAGAAGTGTCTGCCAAACCAGAGCCATTAGTTACAGTCTATCAAGCCTATCATATACTTCACAATAATTATTTATGTTTCTAAAGTGGTGTGTTAAGCATCCTGAAAATACAAATGAATGCACTAAGAACCTGCAGTTTTAACATTTGACCTAGGGAGCCACAGGGGAAAAATTACAATGAAGAAGCACAAAAGCAACTTGTCATTTGCTTTTATGTGTATTTTTTGACTGTTTAAGAGGATGACAAACTTGCTGAATGTCTCCAAAACTTACAGGGAAAAAACCCTCAAACAAAGGTAGAAAAACACCTATTAAATAAAGATTTGCTATTTCTGAATAAGTGTTAATTGAAAAAGTGTACAGAATGTGACCTAACCCTGTGCAAATGAATTACCAAACAAATTCAAAAGACTTTTTCTTCCACCTGCTTCCACAGAATTCTGCCTGAGGCAGGACAGGCTCAGACCCTGTCACACTCCTGGCTTTGAGGTCCAGATGCAGAAGTAGCAGCAGAGTGGCAGAGCAGAAGACATTAACTTGCAGGGAGAGGCAGTGAATAAATCCTGGAGGCAATGCTGCAGGAGCTGCTGCAGCACTGAGGGCTATGGGGTGACAGTGACACACAGGGACACAGAGCTACCTGCTGCAGCAGCACACCCCAGGCAGTGCCCAGAGGTGACCTGGGATCCCCTGCACAGAGCTGAATGTGTGCCAGAGACAGCCACTGTCACAGCCCAAGGTTCAAATGACTTCAGTGGGATGTGTCCCATTGTAAAGCTGTCAGAAATGTTCTTGTCTGCCCAGTAAGTTTAGTGAGCTCCAAACTCAGAGCTTTCAAACACATAATCTTGCTCTCAGCTACAGAAACCTTTTCTTTGAGGACAGCACAGTTAAGTGCTCTCTTCTAGACTTCTGGCACTGAACTTTCTATCATAAAACAGAACTCTGGGGTTGCATGTAGGCACATCACGAGTTATTACTGGGGCACAGCCCGTTGAAGGCAAAATATTCTGCTCTCCTCAGCAACTCAAACAGGAGATGACACGAGGTAAGCAAGTATCCAGTTTATCTAAATTATCACTAAAAACAGCCATCAAGAGCAATCCACAACAGGGTTAAAGTTTGATAATCAAACCAGGGCTTCAACTATTGCAGGGCAATGGCCGCTGAGTCTATGACTGTATTTTTCCAAGAACTGAACTTGCCAGCATAACACTGAATATAAGAAAATATCTGAGTAACACATGATGGCCAAGTTAAATCCTTGAGAATACATGCATGCAAGGCACATAAATTGCATTGCATTTTTTTATTTTACAGGTCATGTTTCAGAGCTTTAACTTCTGTTCTACAACCATGGCTCTTACCATCTCTTTCACCCTGTACTGTACAAGAGCCCCCACCAACCCTGTGCCATTTGTACTACATCACCATTATCCATCCCACCCCAAGGAGCTCAGCTGAAGCACTCAAAAATAACACTATAGAAAATATAATGAGGTGCTGGTTTGCCAAGTCCCATTATCAACACAGAGAGTACGAGCCTGTATAAATAAGAATTATTTTAAAGATACAAATTATGGGGTTTTGCTTGATTGTTTGTTCTGCTTAAATAACTTTCCTGAGGTCAATGATTTACTATGCTGGAAGCTTTACAGGTCAAACATATAAAAGAAATTAAAGAATAAAAGAATTTCTTTGAGTTTTGATCTCACTCCACATTTAACTAGATTAAACACTTCTATTCTCCTATAATGCAAAGACTTCTTTCACCTTCATTCGGTATTTTTCTTCTCGCATTAGGAAAGCAGTAAACAATAGAGGCACAAAGGCAATTTGCAGACTGGAGTCAGAAAAGAAAAGAGAAAGGTAGAAACCAAATAAAGACAAGAAAAACCAGACAGCACCTGGCAACATAGCAGGCTCTCACAGTTAATGCAGAGAGCACGAGCCTGCTCCAAACCCCACTGCTGAGACTGAGGGTCTTTCCTTTGGGCACAGAACTTGACCTAATTTCCCACAAAGGAGAGGCTGTAGGACCATTTTTCCATCAAATCCTGTCTAACCATGTCAGTAACCTGCCCACAAATCCTCTAAGCAAGGTACTTGTCCATTTCCTACAAATACCAGGAAGAATGGGTATTGTTGTGAGTACTCTCTATCCTCACATTGAAATCAGCAGTGTTTGTTGTCTGCAAAAATATTCACTGGCCCAAACTACTTACAAGTAAAAAACCTTTTCAGTCCTGTACTGGGCAATGTCACCTCAATACACCTCCTCTCCCAGCTGCAGAGACACAGGCAGCTCATGCTCACAGCTTCTTCTCCACTTCCTTTATCATGTGCAATAGTTTGATGTCTTCCATACAAATACTGCTTGTTGCAATGAGAGCCTTCACCCAGCTTTGTTCCTGCTCTAATAGAGATGAGTGTCAGAGAGTAAAATCTCACTCTGCCATTTTCCACCAAGCACAGATGCATATTTCTTTTGTTAATCCACTTCAAATATAACCTCTCTGACCTACTTCTTACAGAACACAGCATCTGCAATAGTCAGCTTATTGATAGCATTGCACTATTTTCCCTACAGAATAACCTGACACGTACTTCACAGAACATCTTCCCTAAGAATACCAGAGACTTCTCAGACTGCAAGTGACAGTAGTCTCTCTATTTTCTATTTGACATGCTCCTTATTTTTTAAATCACAGGCACACACAATTGCTTTTATTCAATCCTGTCTCACAACACTTTGTGACTTCATATTACCTCATGTAGCAGCTTAGGTAGAAAATGGAATGGTTTTCTCATCATGCTCATGAATGCTCAAGGAGTTTTAAACAATAAATCACAAAATGGTCTGAATTTCCACAGCACTCAGATTAAGAACAGACATTTATTTTTGTCTCAGGATGGACAATACCATGCAGTTTAACTAATTCACCTGAAGTGCAATATGCAACAGTATGAAAGTATCTTTGAGCCTGGCCAGAGCATGCCGTTAAAAACACAACTCTTTTCCTAATATGCTAATCACAGAGTTAGGAATCATTCACACAAAATGATGGAAGTGTGACAGACAATTTTTTCTGCAGCTTATGTGAACTGATTGACTGCTATCACTGTCCTCACAGAACTTCTCATTCAATCACCTTCCATGACTTTTAGTGAAATGCTAAAAAACAAACAAGCAAATTGATTAATATATGAGAAGTACAGAGATTATAGTATCCTCATAATCCTTTTTACTGGAGGGAAGAAGACAGAATGGTTGAGGTTGGACAGTCATCTGGTCTAACCTCCCTGCTTTAGCAGGGCCACCTAGAGTCTGCTTAGGATCCTGTCTCCAAGGTGCAGAACTCCACAGCCTCCTCAGGCAACCCGGGCTCAGTGTCACCCTCACAGTGAAAAAGAGTTTCCTGATGTTCAGACAGAGCCTCCTGTGTCTCAGATTGTGCCTACTCCTTTCTGCTCTGTCTCTGGGCACCACTGAAAGTGGCTCATCCAGCCTATACTTCATCAACTTCTCTAAGAGGACCTTATGGCAGACAGTACTGAAAGCCTTAAAATGGAAGATGGAATACAGTATCTTAAATCCATAGCAAACCAAGTGAGATAAAGGCACAAGACTCTGCCTCAAATCATGTATGTATCATTATGTTACAGCGCTCTGTGAACTAGCAAGCACTATGCAATACAAAATCAAAAGTAATGTAAAGGCAAATAAGCCAAATTTGTGTACCTATAACTAATGTTTAACTTTATTTTAGGTATTGCCTATGATGTTAATTATTGTGCTCTGCATTTACAATGTCACTGCTTCTGCAAACCAGGAAGCATCTCATCCCACATCCTTCAGCTGTCACCCTTTTTCAGAAAAAGGAGCTAATGCAGCATTTGGAATCTAATTAAAAGATCAGTAGGATTCTCCTTCAGCAGGCTCACCTAAGAAGTGACAGGAAACTGATTTCCTGCCACTGAGCACTTTCAGGTTGCTCAACTCTGAAGACTCACATAACTTATTTTAAAAGGCACATCAGCTTTGACTTTTTACAGTTTACTGCTACTAATCTGCAACTTTGACTTAATCAGCCTAATATAAGAACATTTTAAAAATACAACTTAATTAGGTTATATATGTAGAAATAATAAATGAAGCAATGATTGATCAAACAAGCAGCAGAACCACATGTTGTTAAATGACATCAAGAACAGTTTGCTGACTCACATTTCACAAGGCCTCTGACAGGTAAACATGCTCTTTTAAGTACTGTAATGTTTTGCATTCAAAATCACTAACTTGTAGGTATCAGCACTCCTGAATTCCACACAATACTCATGAACGAGATGAAAGCTTGAAGCTTGGACACAATCAATCATAAATCATAGAATATTTATGAACAAGTAAGTAGAATTTCATCTATAAAGCACTGCCAACAATTTCCAGTGAGCCTCTGCATTACACTAGAGAAAAAAAAATCTGCTATCTTCATCATTTTCAGTGACCTGGCAGAAGGCAGACTGACTCAGTTTCAATTATACACTGTGCATCATAAGCTTTAATAAGCTATGAGCATCTTTTTTATGAACTAAGACCTACTGCCTTGCATAAAGTGGCACACACAACAACTTCAGTTAACAGTCACACATAGATCAGTGTAGAGCTACTGATTTTCAACACTCAAAAGAAGGTAATGTATTTTTGAGTATTTGGTTACATAAAGGATTGTGACTCCAAGATGTGCTGATTTGCTGTGGTAGGATTGTTTTGGTGAGCAGAGTAGGTAACTTCAAGTAAAAGCTTACTGATCCTAAATCAAAGTTACTGTAGTTTGTTTCTCCATAGGACTCTACCTAGTGCTAGAAACAAGACTCTAAATCTTGACTGACACTATTTTGTTCATAGTAGATGCAGATTAATTTTACAGGCTTGGTACACACATTACCCCAGTATTTTCTGCTTTTAATAAGGCATTTCGTACAAAGAGAGCAAGGAGCCTCATTAGAATAAATTTGTTGACTTGTGAACGCTCACAATAAAAGGAACACCAGCCATTTGTTCCCATGAAAATGGAGAATTGATTATTTCTAGAACATCAGTGTATCTAAAGCAAATTTACATTGCTTCTGACAACTTCTGCACTGATAGCAAAAACCTATCATCTTTATCTTCAGAGCATCAGCAAAAGCTATTTAAATTCATTACAGCCCCTGCCACAGATCTAGAGTACAACACTGTCACAAACGAAGCACTCTCATCTCCCATTGAGCCTCGACCTGCAATTGAAAGCAGACCCCTGACTTGTCAGCTGGCTGCCAAATAGGCTTTGGTCCATGACACTCCCATTGAACATTAAATAGATCCCATTTCAGAGCAGGACAGGAAGTGACAAAGTGTTGCATATATTGGAAAATAAAGAATATGGTTCCCCTCAGTTAATAGAGTGTATAGCAGGAAGCAACAGATCTATATTTTGTTCAGCTAGCAGAATATGCCCTGACTATGCTTGCTCACCTTTGCTATTCCTTTAACTTCAGATAATCCCGTTTTCTAGCATGGTCACTTACACACACGAAATTACAAAGCCTGCTTACAAGAACATTAGCAGTTCTGAATTCAATTTCCATATTCAATGCCCCAGTAACACAGAGAACTAATTCTTTTTTCTTTTTTTTCCCAGATTGTTACCACAGTACAGTCCCCCAAAGAAGGGAGGATTTGGCTCTTGTCCCAGGTGGTAATTCATGCAAAAATGTAAAATGAAATAACAGAGAGATGTTTTTAAAACAAGAAAGGGAAAAGTCTGACTAACAAGATTTCAAAATATGGAGAATTCCATTTTTGTATATATGATTTGTCATGAATATGAAAGCTTGCAATAAAAATAATTTTCAAACTGTGGCAACACTACAAAATCAATTGGTTGGTGACCACTGCTGGTCCAAGTTTTTTCAGCTCGGTAACCTCTCGTGGCCACTACAACACCCACATTAGAAACATACCTGTCCTTGACATCTTTCATAAGCTGCTGCAAGTCAACCTCCTGCTTCCTCAGGTTTCCAAATGAGGACTGGTTTTCCACATAACCCTTCCCTCCAGCTCCCAGGCTGAACTTCACAAATGATGTTTCAATACTTCCTTGAACAAAATCTTCAAACTTCCCCATATATTTTGCAAAGTCAGACTCCACAATCACTAGGAAAGCAATAACAATAATTTTTGTGAAGAGAAGTGCTGAAACTGTCCTGAAGTGATTGGAGGAACAGATACTTACAGAAAATATGACAAGTTAGCAAAGGCAAGGAACAGTATGAAGAGGTAAATAATGAAAATTACATCTCTGCAACTCTTGCATCTGCTCTCTTCATGTTTTCATCATCTTTGCTCTTTAGTATTTTGCCATTTTAGGAAAACATAGGTGACTGAAGTGCTGAACTCAGACACTATGAAATATTTATAAAGAATGATTGAAAGTTATTTCAGCTACAAAGAAAACTACAAAGCAGACCTGCTTGTACAACAGGGCTAGTATTTTGGCATTATTTTGACACATCTCATCACAGGGCTGTCCCAAAGCTCACTGAAAACCGTGGAAAAATCTAACTGGCTTAAAATAACTGAATTTTATATACCTAAAAAACAGAGAGGTGACTCAGAATCAGCTATATTTCCAAGCCACCGACAAATTAACATCTTAGGTTACGGAGTTATCTATTTTCCTGTGTGGAATTATGACATGTCCAGAAATATGGGATTCCATCTCATTAATCTTAAAACATGGGTGGGACTGCTATAGTTGGATGAAGAAAAAAGTCCAAGGGTCAACCTTCTTTAACAGTCTGTGCAAGACAAACAGAATGGGTGGTAAAACTCACTTGGCCCGGCCTGGAAGCACTCCCTGGGCTACTAACACCAACAAGACACTGTTTATTCACTGCTTTTTACCTGAAGCACAGTACAGTTTCACACTACTATCACTTACAACCCCCTATAATATTCATGGGATATTCCTGTAGCTGCAAGACAGCTACTGTTATTAAACGGTAGGGCTACGCAACCTGACAACATTCAGCATTTAATTTAACACTCTATCCAGGCAAAACATTCTTCTTATTTTAACCAACATTTATTACCACCAGTTTTAGTTACATAAATGGTCAAGTGAGAAAAGATCCATTCATCTCATTCCCATGGATGGAGGATTCCTTCAGAGCATTCCTCTGAAAGGAGCCCTCTAATAACATAATTGAGAATAATAACAAATCAGATCAGGGATTGTACTCTTTTTATCTGCACTGGCAGTGCTGCCCAAGTATGGCTTTACCTGGTTTTATTGGTTTGTCTTCAGTAAGCACATCACTCAGGGTGACTGTCAAGAAATGATACTTGGGCTTCTGCCAGCACCAGAATTTCCTCCTCTTCGTAACTAAGCTCAAAAGCTGCAGCTTGTCTGAGGCGTTCAAGTGGGAGACAGGGATCAAGTCACCTCCACTGTCAGTATCTCTCACGAAATTCTTCGTTGCTTTTGCAAACATCGTGGGGAATCAGTTAAAGCCTGAAAGAATGCATCTGTTTTCAGACAACTGCAGTTGGAAAGTATAAATATTTACGTTGTCCTTTTAAGAAGTCCTTCACAAAACTGGTGTAAACAAAGGAACACCATGGTGTTTTCACCTATCTTCTCCACTCCGAGCTGGGAAGGAGTTCAAATCACTTGTCCCATTTTAAGTTTTCTCAGTAGCTAATAAAAGAATTCTAGTTAGAGGAACATTCACAGGTTACTAATCTGTTAGGGAGGAAAAACTTACACAGCTTACCTGAAATTCTATGAAAAAGCATCTACTAATGAGCACCCTGTAGAGACCAGCTGTGATGAGGAGAGCTCTGGGGCAATGGCAGAGGATTTCTGCCTCCCCACAGGATCCTTCTTTTATTACCTAACATAAAACTTACTCCACATAAGGCAATTAGGTATTACTCACACAAATTATCTTGATCTTTTTAATGGGGAGTAAACACATGGATAGATAATAACAGTTGTTCTATAAAAAGCACCAAATACATGAGCTCGCATCTTTGCTACTAAATTTTGTTTCTGAACTACACGCCTGGAAAGTTCCAATTAATTTTTTTATTTATGAACTCTTTTTTACCTTCAATGTTTTCCAATTTTCTATTTTTCATTTGCATAACTACAGCTAAATTGAACATACATTACTTGCAACTACTATTTACAACTGTTATTCATATCCCCTACACAACTACATACATTATCTTACTGTTGCTTTGCAATGATTTTAATTAAAAATTACCAGCATCTCTTATAACGTGAGGTTTTCCAAGTTATCCCTGGGAATGTATTTTACTGTATTTACAAGGAATGTCTTCCAGTAAGGCAGACTGGCTGAAATCACAGAAGAAATGGTAAAAATAACCATTCACAAATAATTCTAATAAATTAATATTTGATCTTTTTAAAAAATCTTTCTAGTTCTTGAACTGTCTGTTATCCGAGCTAATGATAGCTCCAGAATTAAATCAGGTTTTTTTTTTTAATCCAGCAGCATTCCTTTAAGTCCCCCAGCTGACAATGACTGGAAAGTTCAGCTAAGATTGTAAGACGTCTCAGCTGGGTATTCACACTTCCATGATTAATTACCTGTCTTGCTCCACACAAATCTTAGATTTCTCATTTACAAACACAGACCACAGTAAAACAGGACAGACTTCAACCAAAAACTGACATTGCAGTGAGCACTCAGGATTATTGACAGAAAATGGAAACCCGAATAAGATTATTAATGCTTGGACCACAGGCTCTGTATTTTATTATTAGGGAAAAAGCCTTTTTGCAGATGCAAGCTTACCTGTCATTAGTTTTTCCCAAATCCCATTTCAGATATTCCACACAGTATTTACCAATTCATGATGAGGTATTTACTTCCTCATCAATCCTCTGTGGATTAGCCTGCATAACAAAGGGTGTTTTCCGACACCACCTGCATCGAAAGGATTTCAGCAATGTCTAAGTCGCATGACATTTTACTGCAGAGTCTTCTGGGGCTTTCACTGTAACTGCAGCAAACCCTGCAGCACGACCTCAGCTGTGGGCATTGGAAATACTTCCAGTGACTTCTTGCTCTCTGACCTTCTCTTAAACTGAACTCGGACTGATTTTCTGCATTCTTATGTGTCTCCTCCTTAACCTCCCTGGTTTTAATCTCAATGAGAACATTTTTAACAGAATTAAAGCAGTGCAAATCCACTGCAGCAGAAAGGGAAAAAAACCCAAATAAAACTTCAAATCAAAATTGGTTTCCTTTATCCACAGGACTTCTTTTGCAGGTGTCTATAGTTTGCAAACAGCCAGATGACTGATTTGTTATCAGGAAGATAACGAAGGGGACAACCAAGAAAATTCTCACTGCCTGCATTAGTTGCCTTTGCCCAGCATAACCTTATACAAACATTTTTGTACTTTAGATGACAGCTCACCGACCCTGATCCCCTTGCTACACAGCCAGCTCACACAGGCATAGAAAAAAAAGGGCCACCAATTTCTGAGTTTATCATAAAACAAATTGCAAAACCAGGTCCTAATACTTAGCATTCTTACGAACTCACTAAATCTCATGAGACAAACCACTGCAACAGTCCGTAAAACTTCCAATTCACAGTGTTTTGCCTTCATTCCCCATCACCACTCCTGACTAGCAAAAGGAACATCCAGGGAAGAGGACAGAGTGCCTCTGAGGGCTAGCAAGACTCACCAGGCAGGACAGATAGGGCAGTTTTCAGCCGCAAAATGATGGCAATGTCTCCTACACTTTGTTGTGCTGGTAATGTCATTGCAGGGAGCATATTTTGCTGGTGTGGATGTACCTGCAAATCAAGAATATTCTATCCAAACTTCTGCTTATTTACCTTTGGATATAGCACCTTTAACATAAATTTGACAATGGCCTAAATACCTTGCTTCACTAGAACAGAGACACAGAGCAATTACGCCCCTAGCAAACATCAGGGGGTTAATACAGGCACAAGGCTCAGCAGCATCCTGAATCAATGGACACGGAGTGGTTACTAGACCCAGCTTTAAGAAAGCTTTGCCTTGGCAGCTTCTTCCTCTGCAAATTTCAATAGAGCTGTGCTTGGTTTGACAGAAATAAAAGGGAAGGTATCAAGCTGGTAAGAAATGCCCGTCAGAGTGAATTCGCTCTTGTAGATTGACAGCTAGGCATGAAAGAGGAAGGAGAAGTACTTCCTTGCCTACCAATAAATTTAAAATTAGCCTGAACCCAGACTACAGGAGGATTATTTAATTGCAAGGATAAGAACAAAAGAAGACAATGAAACTAATTTCACCATTTACCTAAACAAATAAATCTCATCCCTGCTTCTTTGCTTTGTAGCTCCCTAACTCAGTATAGTTGGACACTAAATCCAAAGTGACAATTTGTAAGCAACTGTTGTTTGCCTGTGTCAGTATAAAAGAAACCAAACAGTTGCCTGATATTTCTTACATTCTGTATCATTCATGTAAAATACAATTTTTTTTTTTTTTTTGCATTTAACCTAAGATCCAAGTTGTAAGAAAATGCAACGTCCAAAAGCCAAAGAGAAAGCTCTCTTAAGACTAAAGCCTTAGGGCTGGAAGACCTGTTAGGCATTAACCACCGTGTAGGAGGGGTAATGGCCTTGGAATCCTAAAGGAGTATGCCTCTGTGTCCGAAGGGAACTGGAGCATGGAAGTGACGACATGCACGTTACATGTTTTAGTAAAGAACATTACAGTTACTTTCACCTCTTCTCTAGATAATTAAAATTATAAAGAGAAACAAAAAAGCACCCATAAGAGCTAATACACAAAGCCCACTAGGGCTGCCCACACAATGCATTACAGGTTTTGAACGCACGTAGTCCCCAAAAACACATCCAAGAGATTTTAGCCCTGGCTGAGCCCTCTGTTTGCTCCTCGAGGGCTCTGCAGCACGTGCCTCCACACACGGGTGCCGCAGCCTCGGGCAGCCCGGAGAGACGCGGCGCCTTTCCGCGGCCGCGGGCGCCGTCCTGCGGGCTGCGGGGGGCCTCCGCCATGTTGAGGCGCGGGGCCGCCGCCCAGCGCCGGGCACGGGCGGGGGCCGGGGCGCTGCCCGCGGCTCTGCGAACCCTCGGGGCGGCTTCTGCCTCCCTCGCCATCCCGCCCGTCTGCCCGAGCTCCGTGGGGCGCTGGCCGTCCTGCCGTGAGGGTTGGAATGAAGGGCTGCAAGTTTCGCTCTGAAATAAATGGGGAGGAGATCTTTCTCCTTTTTAATGCCTTTATTAAGAAGAATCAGCTCAGGTGGGGAGAAGCCGACGGGTCGCGCCCACGCCGGCGTTGCTCCCAGGAGTGGCGCAGAGAAGGAGGGTGATGCAGCTTTGTCCGCTGGTCTGCAGGCAGAGCTCGGGATTCCGTCCTCACGGGAGATTAGGAGATTCCAGCTTTTCGGTCCAACACCTCGGGTCCTCTTTCTAGTTTACATCTGAGGTTAGGGTGAGAAGCAAAAAGGATCCAAGCAGGCACTGGACTACGCTCCCATCCTTAGACATCACTTAGGTCCCCTAGTTCCATGTTGGCTCATTATTTTTAGGGGTTTTCCTGGAAAACTGCAAAATTTGGTGCAGTGCATTTCTCATCTGCATACTAGCTCTGATGCCACTCCCAAACTCCTGGTACCTGCAGGGTCCCGGTGTCATTCCCTGGTAAGCATCAGGGGGACAATGGTTAATCACAAACCATTAACAGGTAATTGAAGAAGAACTCTTAACAATTAAGCTAACTTAACAGCAACTGGTCCAACTTGTTTTAACTCTGCAACCTTAAAAAAAAAATAGATAACTTCTTATTCATAACACCTCTGCGTGGGGCGGTGGCCCTGCACAAGCCCCCCACGGCAGGTCTGGGTGTGGGGCAGCCCTGTGAGTGTGGCGCTGGAGAATTCCCACTGGGATGGGACAGACGGTGTTGTATGGCTGCACCTTGGCAGATAACACTGGCAGCTGCATTTCTTTCCAGGTAATAGCGTGACAGCGATGTTCCGTGGCACGTGTGATAAGGACATCTTTGTGACAGCCTCTCAAGGCCGGCTCGGTCCCCCGTGCTCGCAGGTGCTCGGGGCCGGTGCGAAGTCCGCTGGAAGCAGCAGCCCTGGCACGGTTTTGGCTGCGAGGTTGCAGCTCTGGGTTGGCACTGCGGGCCTTGTGAAGCCGCCGGGGACCGAACGGGAGCTCCCAGTCAAGGTGCCCTGTCCAGGGACCTCGAACGGCAGCACTGCAGAAAATGAGAAGTGTGGTCAGTGGGGCTTGGGGTGGCTTGGTGAACCGCAGTGTGAAATACTCGGCACTGTCACTGTATGTCAGCCGTCCGAAAACACCACAGTGAAAAAACTTGGTTGTTTATGATGCCAGAGGAGTGATCCGGTGAGAAACAGATGAGTCTGCAAAAACCCAAAGAGTGGTTTTTTCACGATAATAAATATCAAATAAATCTTTTTCAAGTGAACCATGCCACAGGCTGGGTACTTCCCTTTTGATTTGAACATCACCATACCTTAGTAGGCTAACACCCTGACTTCGGAACAAAGGGAAGGTGAAAGCTTAATGTCTAAATGAACAGTCCTGGATGAAAAGTACCAGTAGATGCACATAGGTAGAGTAGATAAATTTCTTCTGTTTAGATACGTGCAGCATCCAAACCTTCCAATGAATTTCAGCTGATATTTGTCCATCACCTCTTTCTGATTTCCCCAGGTGACATCCTTATTGATTCAATGATAAAACATCTTCATTCTGGGGTTGCATCTGCTTACAGAAATTTGAACAAATAGCCAGAATGGAACTAAGCTATTTGTGATAGTTTAAATTTTATGAACTAATGAAATTTATAAAGTCTAATATTCTTAAGAGCCTCTTAGAGCCTCTAATATTCTTAGAGCCCCTGCCTGAGAAAAAGTACCCACACATCTTTGGGAGATCTCTTTTTAGGATCAGCACTGAGCTGCAGAATTGCTAGCTCCAGTAATAATCTGGCCAGTAATAGCACACGTTTCATAAGCTATCATGTGTTTTTCCAGGGAGTGGCAATGTGTGATCTGTTTCAAATGCAAGAGTCTGCTAAAGCATATTTTGAGAAATCAGGGAGGAAGTTGCACTGAACCACATTGCTATGGAAATATCCACTGGGGAGGCAGGACTTAAATAAAACTAGTGAAACTTGCTGGTAATTTTAAGGACACTACCAGCAGTTGCATGTACACCAAATAGAGGGTATCCACACCAGGAATATTTAAATGTTTTTAAGAAAAAATCTTCAACAGAAATCTTCTATCCATTTGAGTGGCACCAGCTGATATAGGGTAATTTTCAGATGCATTTCGTTGACTAGAAGAATCAGAAACACAGGTTGTTAGCAAACAGTTTTGGGGCTGTGCAGCAATTAACTTTGAGGCTTCAAAGTCTGTCATTGAAACTGGTTGCAAATGAGAGACATTTAGGACTGAACACCCACCTTGAGCATTCAGTCTTCATGGAAATGCTCTTCAGGTGCCCTGGACAGTCAAAATTCCCAGCCCGTGGTTTCTCCATGCATGACCAGCTGGGATGCCAGCAGGGAGAATATTGAGTCAAAGAAATACACAATCTCAGCATGGTCTGTCAGCCACAGCCTCCATCTCCTGAGCTGAAGCATGAACTGCATCACTGCTGTGTGAGAAGAGCCTTCTGCATTGATCCTGCATGAGAAGATCGTCTTGCAGAAGGAGCAGAGGGAGAAAACCAGAAACTTTTGCCTCTGGAACAAACTGCTCTTAGTATGGGATGAGTTCTTAAATAAGTGAAGTGAGGCAAATGGCTTCACAGCCACAAATAAATGAGCAATGCACATAATAAGTGAGTAATAACACAAAAGATAGTAATCTGAAAGGGGGAAAAAGGCCCCAGCAAAATAGTTGTATGCTTTTTGAGTATGGCTGTGTGAAATTCCTCAGGTATAGCATTTAAAAAAATCACTGAGCATGCCACCACAAGATGTCAGCATTGCAGAATGGTTATTCCTGCCAGAAAAAAGATTTTTGCATCCTATATGCATTTGGTATTAGATTTAATTGTTTTTGTATTATGGTGGCATAATCTGGCCTTATTTTTTTTAAACCATTGACATTATGATGTCAGTCCAAATTTAGTTGCAAGGGAGAATTTCTTAAACCGCTTTAAAAAAATTAACTCTATCTTAAAATTTTCTAAAAATGCTTTCACAGCGTGAACAGCAGTACTAATGGCAAATAATACCTTGTAGCCATCAATGTGTTGTTTCAGGCTGCAACCAGCCTGGCTAGAAAGCACTCACTAAAATTGTGCCTTTTTTTTTTGAGGTGTCCAGAGGTCATCCAAAGGTCTCTGCTGCTGCAGGCTAGCCCTTAATAAAACCCTCATGCTGGCTGGAGGAAGCTCTGCTGGCCTTAGTGCTGTGGAGGAAGTAGGAAAAAAATGTAAAGATATTTTGGGTTTCTATTTAGAAGAGAATGATATTTGGGGGAGCAAATCTTTTAAAAGGTGTCCAGCAACACAAGCCAAATCACCAGCAAAAGAATTAATTTCTACACTCCTTTTTGTAAGAATGAAAGATCTGAGCAACAGTTTTTGTTTGTTTCTGCATTTCTTTCAAATCAACTAACCAGCCTCATTTTTCTTCCACATTGAAATTCATGTCCTGTTTTGCTGGGATGCTCTGTACTTTTTGCCTCTTCCATTCTGTCCTCTGAAACATTTCCCGTTGCACACAACAGCTTTCTCCCTCTCCTGATGTTACGGCTGTCACCATCCCTGCCAGCAGCAAGTGACAGGCTTAGCAAGGGACCGTGTCCTGAGAAGGGGAGATGAGTGGGAGGGTGCAGTGAGCCAGGAGGGGCTGTGTGAGTTCAAAACAGCCAGAGAACCCTTCTGCTGTGCTTCCCTACCCGTTCATGTGAGCTTCTGTGCATTCTGCTCTTGACGATGGGAAGGTGACATCTTTAACCATCTGCAGACTTTGCTGCAAGATGAGTTTGGCCATCTTTAGAGGCTATCTTGTATTGCCAGGTTCAACTCTGCTACCTTTACAGACCAATATGAGGAAAACAGAGTTCACTTCTGGATCTTCAGTCCCTGGGAAGGACCACTGGAGAGTGCCATGGTGAGATGCAGAAGGAGACCGATGTGTTCAGCACAACCTGTTTCTGTAACTCAGAGCTCTGCCTTCAGCACTGATGTTGGCATGGGGGAAAGCAGTGCCACACCTGCCTTTCTGCCGTGCACAGGTTGTGGCACAGGGCTCCCCTCTTTCTGTCCAACCATGCAATGATTCTGTGATGTCTCCAGTAATAATATGGAGAACAATTTGCATGAATTTGCATGAACTTGTGCTTCTGACTTTAAATTGTAGATTAGATGGCAGCCACAGAACTTTATTTCTTTTACAACAGTGATAAATGAAGACTTAGGAATAGATAACATTTCTTGCACATCTCAAAAGCCTTCCATAATAGTTTATTAGAAACCATCTGGTTTCATTAATGTTTTATCAAATACCATCTGGTTGCTATGTTGTTCAAGCTATTTAGTAGTAAAACTTGCTCATAAATTAGCCAAAAAGAATGGCTATCAAACTATTGTGTAGGAGCCCCAAATAACTTTCATGTAGGTCCTATATAAACAGTTATTTTAAAAGTATTAGACTACACTAAACTTCAGCATTAAACTTCAAAAGTCTAGAAAATGTATCAGTAAGAAAATCTGAAATTTAGCTTATTCCTCAGGCTTCTCATTTTTTTTTCTCTTTTCTACATGTTTAATTCTTGGACAGTTGGAGCAGGAGTGACAAAGTCAAAATTACAAACTGTATTTAAATAAAGATTACTAGAATTTTGTTGTTCAATAATACATTGCAAACAGAATACCTGTCACCATGCCTCCAAAAAATGAAGCCCTTCATCTTTGTATCTCTGCACATGTACACTTTTCAGACTGTAAGCACTCTGTCAGGGTTTCTGGCACTGCTCTGAAATCTAACTGTACAGTAGCACAGGGCACCATTCAGAGTTGTACAGTGCCTACTACTATGGACAGCTAGGTAACTGATTGTAAATGCTTACCTAATATACATTGTTTTAATAAATTGTACTTCTACTCATCATTATTTTACTGTTACATTTTCAAATCACTCATAATTATTTTACTGTTACATTTTCAAAAAATGTCACCCTAAAATTAGGGCAGTTCCTTGTGATTTTGTTGTTTATAGACAACCTTAAAGCTACTGTGAATTGAAGAACTAAGGAAAGCATATCTAAAGAACACATGGAAGATTTAGGACAAAATTGGCAAAGCAACAGGAGGTAGAAGATCCCTGGGAAAGAGCCCATGGCTCAAGCTGCCTGTAGAGAGAAAAGCTGGCTGTAAGATTTCTTTTATCAGCTCTACAGATTTGTTATGTTTCATGCAATTCCTTTTGCATCCTCTGAATGCGTATGCACAAGCATACTCAATAAACCCTCACTATCCACCTGTGGGAGCAAATTATTTGGGCAGGATTTTCTGAAGAACGGGCAGTATGTGATTGCAGTCCCTCATGGGGCACCAGCCCGATGGTGTTTGTGTTGTGCTGCTGCAAAACTGGAACATGGCCATTGTCAAACCTTGCAAAATATTCAGAAGCTAACATTAATATTTCATTCAGTAACACCAGATGCATGTTGGCATGTACTACATTTGTAGAAATAGCTTTATTGTGATTTAAAACAAATTCTCTCTCTCCCGTTTGGTTTTTGTGTCTTCTTTGTTTTCTTTTCTAGTTGTTTTGCAATTCCATAATGCCCCTTCTCATTACCTGTTGTCAGCTCAGTCTCTCTTGCAGGAATTACAGCAGAAATTCCTGTTCCAGGACAATCTGAAAGGGGTTTCTCCAGAACAAAAAAGAAAAAAGTAGTTTTAAATGCCCACAAAGATAGAAATTGAGAATTTTGTTAAGTGATCTTTGAAGCAAACCATGGCCCATAAACGTGGCAGATATATTGAGGAGAAGACCACAAACAGCAAAGAAGTCAGTGGCTGCAGGGGATCCTGAGGAGGGTGAGGCTGCTTTGCTCCTACAAGTGAGTCAGGATTCTTGCAGCTTCTCAGGGGCTCTGCAGCAGGAGCTGCCAGGAGCTGTCTGCATCTTCTGCTGTAGAAACACACACCACAGAGGAGGACAGAAGTTAAAACCCCATCCTATTTCCCACAGGAGTGACAGCCCCATGGGGTACCAAGAGGAAGGTCTCATGTTTCTTCTTAAAGTCACTTCATTTTTCAGCTTGCTATTGCTCCTCCTAATTTCAGCATGTGAAGTGTTTGCTTTTCGGCATCCTACAGGCAGTGGGGTAAGAACAGTGGATGAGAACATACCTGGGTTTTTCCCACAAAAGGGAACAGGATGGAAAAGGAACACAGTTCTTTTTGAAACAAGGAGCAAGGGCTGGCAAGCAGCTAAAAAGTATGTGGGCTGGTAATTTCATGGGAGCTCTTTTTATATTATGCAACAGTGTTGCCCAAAAGGACAGCAGGCACCATAAAGAGGGTGCTTTGGGTAAAAACAGATTGGTAGATATAAAAGTGGTGTGTCCGAGTCTG
Organism: Passer montanus; assembly: GCF_014805655.1. Taxonomy (NCBI): domain Eukaryota; kingdom Metazoa; phylum Chordata; class Aves; order Passeriformes; family Passeridae; genus Passer; species Passer montanus. Next base: position 12,087,415 of record NW_024356505.1, on the reverse strand, counting down.
GGCTCCTCAGCACAAGAGACACATGGAGCTCCTGGAGCAGGTCCAGCAGAGGGCTACAGAGATCATTGAGGGACTGGAGCATCTCTGTTTCGAGGAAAGGCTGTGGGAGCTGGGCCTGTTCAGCCTCGAGAAGAGATGGCTGAGAGGGATCCTCACCAATGTCTGTCAGTGTCTGAAGGGAGGGAGCCAAGAGGATGGAGCCAGGCTGTTCCCAGGGGTGCTGAGCAATAGGACAAGAGGTGATGGGCAGAAACTGCTGCACAGGAAATTCCACCTGAACACGAGGAAGAACTCCTTTACTGTGTGAGTGACCCCACACTGGAACAAGTTGCCCAGAGGGGATGTAGAGTGTCTCTTGTTCTAGATAAAGTACAATGGAGCTCTTACTAGGGTTTGTTTTTTTTTCCCCGTGATATGGCACATGCTCTTTTTCAGTTCCTGATATTCACAAATGGTGAGATTATAATATCCTGGAATTCTCTACCCTGCATCACCTTTAACTGAAGCTTTACTCTGTCTCCAAAATGAAAGGAGATGTGTTAAGGAAGAGCTAGGCTCGCCATCCTTTAGTAACTAGAGAACTCAGAAAAAGTCAAGCTTGCCCTAAATGACATATTTGCAGTGCTCTCTTAGGCAAAGTCCTTAGTAAAAGATTTTCCCCACCACAGAACTTCATAATTCGGTACACTACTTTTAAATCTTATAAGGAAAAAGTGATTTTTCCATCCAAAAAACCTATATAGCTCTTGTTGCCTTTACAGGGTTTGTTTCACTGACTGAAGTGCAAGTAGCAAACAATGACTACAAGTAGGATGACCTCTTGACTTCACTCCATCTTCAGTCTGTCAATTGCCAAAATTATAACAAACCTTGCAGTAAACAAAACTGTAAATCTCTTTCAGCTATTAGACAGGTTCTCATCTATTGATAAATCTACATAATCTTCGTTGCCTTAGGCAGCAATCTAGGCATTGCAGACATATCCTCATAAAAACCTAAGGAGAGGATTTTTCAAGGCAAGTACTGCAGTAATTCAAAGTTGCCTTACTGCAACCTTTCTCTTTTTTTAACACAAGCTGAGAAGTAAGGAATTTGTAATTTTGGAAAACAATTTTTATCAAGAAGTTTTAATAAAGGCAAACAATGTTAAGCAAGCAAAAAAAAAGTACTTTTGAATTTTAACAGCAGGTTTTACTAGAATAGCATGTGAAACATCAGCACACAAAATCCTCAAGGATAAGTAGTACCCTCATATTTAGAGGAAGACAATAATTCCTGGAGTCTGAAATTACAGTCAGAAACATCGGATGTTCATACACAACATCTTATGTTCCAGGAATTTATTACTGTTTCAAGAGCCTGTAAAAACTTACATCAGTGAGCCCACAGAGACAAATTCTCAGTTAACTCAAGCCTCAGTTACATTCAACTCAGTAGAGCAATGTTGATTTACCTCAAATGAGAGTTTGCACAAAGTAATTTCAAATATTTCCCTAGGTACAGAGTAAGCAAAGATACAAATTCGTAAGTATACATCAGAATCTGGATTCTGGCCAGCTTTTAACCCCAGTTAAAAACAGATAATAACCCTACAAATTCTTTTGCATAAAACAAAGAGATCTAAATTAAAAATCAATAAACCAAGCACAGAGAGCAACTTTTACAACATGAAAAGAATATAAGGAGCATATAATTATGTATCATATATATAATATATCATTTATAGAGGCATAAAAAATAACAAAAAAGCCAAGATGTGTTGGTTACTATGTAGAGCAAGCTTTGCTCAGCTGTCAGTGTTTTTCCTCATCCTATGAAGGTTTGAATCATTTTGCAGTAAGCAAAATGAGTTTTAAATAGAGATTATTGTAAATGAAAAGGCAACTGAGCTTAAACACAAATTGAATGCAAGTTCTACACAAGCCAAGTTTATCTTGCACTTCTGTAGAGGAGAACAGCCTGTTTTGTCTGGGTAGCACTGTGGGCACTTGACATGTTATTAGCTTGAGGGGCAGTCATGACAAATTCACACCATATCCATTGATTTGCAAGACAAATTCCTGCTGCCCTGGGTGTTCATGAGTGGGGCACCAATAATGAGCATCCTTTGCAATCTCCCTCTCCCTATTATGAGAGAAAAATACTACTGCTTCTATGAACCAGAACTTTCCCAGCAACTTGAACTAAATGCTAGTTATTTCAGATACCAATTAAACAGTATCAGATATCTATGAAATAAATCAGCAATTAAGTAATTCCCCCTGACACAATGAGAAAGTTCCAAAGTTCTTAATCCAATAGAACCAAAATGGCTGGATTTAAAAAAAACCCAGGAGCTGATTCTGGCCCACTGTAAAGACTGTTTTTCTTTTTGGCCTCTATCCTGATCTTGCCATGTTCAACAGTGGAGGATATTTTGCCTGGTAACAAATGTATAGATCCAGTTTTCCCAGCTCTTCCTGAAAGCTCCATGCTCCCTCCCACCAAATCTTTGTAGACACTGAGGCTGCAAAGTGCTGCAGAACTGCAGTCAGGAATTTCACGTTGGTCAGGAGTTATACTCACTGTATTCCCACAATTTTCAAGATCCTAGTCTGTCCCTGTTGCATCATATACACAGATGGTGGGACTGTGGGACATTGTTGAGGTCTGATTGGCAGAGCTGTCCTACATCACCATCTCTAAGGGAAAAACCACCACATTGATATCCTTCCTTTCCAGTTATTTATTTTACCAAAAAATACCATGTTTCCTTGTTTTTAAAAGTTGTTTTATGGAATACATTTACTTTGTGGTTTCTAAAGTCATACTAAAGCATAATATTTATGCTGCACATCTGTATGCTAAAAACTGCTTGTAAGAATAAACTTCCAGCTGTAAATGGATTCCGTCAGCTCATCCCTTTTCCTGCCCCAGTGTCTGGCACCTTAGCTGTGCAGCAGAGCTGTGCAGAGCAGTACAACTGGAACATTGCACAACTACCAGACAGATTGTTAGAGTGATAAATAAGGGTTCTAGCAGATGGAAGCTCTTTCCTACTTGCCATTTTGCAAAGTGTAAAAAGCACAGATCACTACTGCAGTGAGATTTGTTTCAGCTGCCACTAACAACCTTTGAAGAAAGATGCTTACAACCCCTGGGAAAAAGTCAGGGTGCTCTGTGACCTTTTGCAAGTATGATTTATTAACATCCAACTAAATTGGTTACAGAGACAAAAATAATAAATCAAGTTGTGCATCAAGGTACTCCAATGTTATGACAAATTTTTGGAGTGAAGCAGAAAACAGGGATGGTCCTGACTACACAGACTTCTCAAATATCTGAAAGTCAGCAATAATTCTAATACATAAGATACCTTTTCTCAATCTGAAATCACTAATGCCCTATCAAAACAAACAACAAATTCAGCACTTAGCAGCTTTGTTTATGTAATACCTCATACATGTGGGATGGTTTTCCAATACTGGAACTAGGAAAATACTGTTACCACAAAGTCTTTCAGATCTCAGGGATGCCAACCAACTCCAATGTCTGGAGCTGATGGACATCATCACCTCTTGTGGATCAGCATCCCAAACATTCTCATAAGCTTTAATATAGTTTTGTTTTACACATTAAAAACACCAAATCCACAATTATATTTTAAAAAATGAACCATTTAAAATAATTCTTTAACATATGGCAACTACTTATGCAGAAAATTTCTCTTATTGCTTTCAAAAAGCTGCAGCAAGAACAGTATCTAAGAACTGAGCAGTACAGTAATACATTTGGTGGTAGGTTACAGCATTTACTAAGTTTCAAAAGGTAAGCCAGATAATGTGCAATTCTTATGAGTCCACAGCTGCTGGAGTAAGTTGCACCCACCAGTAGCTAGAAAATAGAAAGGATGAGTTATTGAACACTGTGAATTTTATTTATTGTAGGAATAATTCATGAATGAAAACACACTCAACTAAAAAAACCCTGTCATTTTAATGTCACTCCTTTGAATAGCACCATCTTATTCTAGCCCTTCCAAGATGTATTCAGGTATGTGGACAAGTTGGATGTCATCCTTCTCTCTATTAAAATGCACCATGGGTCAAGTTTTGCACTCCTCTTCAGCTTGCCTCCTCTGCATGAGTTGCACACAAAAAAGAAGCCATACTGAACAAAGTAAGATCTGCTGAAAATTTCCTGCTCTGCCAAGCTGGTCATTTGGAGAGACAACACAAGAGATTCACACAAAAACAGATGAAAGGATATTTGTAATTAGGATCTGCTGAGCAGATACAGATACATATTTCCATAGCACACTACCCTTACCAGGTCTGACTCCAGAGTGTAAGAAAGTCTTATTCACAGTCAAAGAAAAGATACAGAAGGAATTTATGGGGAAAAGAATTTAACTGCAGCCTCTAGGTATGATTTATAATTTGTTGGTATGGACTGTTTTCCTTTTCATCAGGTTTTTTAATAAAGAGAAAAATAGGACAGTGAATAAAGGACCACATAGAAAACCTGAGCAGGACTGTAAACAGCTGAGGGAAAGTGGGGGGCATGGAAAGGGGTGAGGTTTTTGTTAGGTTGGGTTTTTGGTGGGGAGTTGTTTGTTTTGAGACCAGTACTGGCCCATAGTGCAACATGAAAGCTGTCCCTGGCTGGGCCCTAATTTCTGGTCCTGTGAATTGGTGGTTTTTTGTACCATGATCTGGACTCAACACTAAGCTACCAGGTAATACAGGTGAATGTGTTTGCAACTATTATGTCCTTCAGAGGCCAGATTTTAAAAGAAAGCAGCAATCCTGTTTCCAGTCCTTTAAAAAAAACCTGGTTGCTGTAAGAACAGATCTCCAGGATGTTTTCTTATCAAAATTTGGGCTGTTTTTTTCCTTCTTCCAGGCATCTGACTTTCCAAGCTCTGCATAAAGAACCGAAGTACAGACTGCTGGATCTGTACTTCAAAAAAATGCCTAAAAGAAGTAGTTCAGTGCTGGCAAACTACCACAACAGGCATATCTCAGAGAACTGAGATCCAGAAAGGAATGCAGTGATTAATGGTGCATTCTAGTTCCACTTGGTCTAAAGGGCATTTTACACTACCCAGAGTCACCCCCTGAACAAGTGATGCTGTTTTGTAATCCCAGATTTACACAAAATCAGAAACTAAGCATCAAGCCTGCAAATCTGAAAGTAGAGCTGTGGGTTTCTGTTCCTATGTTTCCCTGGATTTTTTTTTTCTTTCTATGCTTTACAACTTGAAAAATGAAGCAGGGTTTCAAGACCCAAAGGCCTGAGCTGCTCCATCACCTTGATGGAAGTTTATAGCGAGGGTTTTACTTTATGAAGAGACACACAGAGAAAGGCAGAGCTGGACGAGTGCTTCTCAAACTGGCCTCCAAAATCGTATTAAGCAGTGTTTATAAGGTCATGAAATAAGAGAGCCATAACAGCAGGCAAGGGTCAGGAAATTTTAAGACTGGTCCATTGAGCTACACACCTTGGAGAGCACAGCTGTCTGTGAAAGAAGCAGTTAAGTTGCCTGATGCATTCTTTTTTACCATTCAGGGCAGAAATAAAGTGAGTAAAAAGACCCTCAGTGTCAGTTATTAAGAATAAGAGTTGCCTTAGTTATACTGCAGAAAGCTAATATAAATTTTGTACCCATTAACACAGCTGAAGTTTTGGGCAAGAAAATTACCAAAATTTCATATTTTACCAAGAATAACTTTATAGAATATATTAGCTTTATGAATGTTGAATATATTTACATGCAGAAATACACAGAACTAACATCAAGACAAACTTCTTCCACTTCTTAATATACAGTTAACAGAAGTTTAACAACTAAACCAAATTGTTTTATACAAAAGTAAGCAGGGAAAACTATACTGCAGTTGGAAATGTGGGGTCAGAGGATCATTCACAACTGGTGTGTATTATAGATTTACAAAAGGAGCAATTACTTGTTCAATGATTTTGCTTCGTGCATTTAAGAAACGCCCTGGATTATTCTCGGTCATTTTTATGGAGACAGTGCTAAAATTCTGGAATTTACTTTCTTGATACAGAAATTTTGATGAACAAGTTTTTATATAAGGCACTGCGCACCCCAATGCTTCTTGTCATTCATCCCATGTGTTTCGGAAAGTTTGGAGTGTTAGAGAAATCAGACTTGGCACTGCCAGTCTGATTTCTCAAAAATCATGACTCAAATACCCCATATGAGACTTGTTTTGTTTAATACCTGTGTGGGGGAATCCCCTCCACACACAGAATATACAAACCCAGCAATCAGATCAGGCAGTATCACAGTAGCTGCCAAATATGACAATGAGCAAGCTTAATGCAGCCTCCACAAATTTTGCTCCTTTTCTTAAAAGCTTTTATTTCCTCTACCCTCTTTTGTTTTTAAATGAACTTTAATTTTAGTATAAATTGTAATTGCCAACAGCAAGGATAATTGCAATTATCAGCTCATTTCTGTGCAGGTTTTGACAGTTAATACAAGGATAAAAGACAGGGAGGGAACAAGGCATGAAGAGAACCTCATTTTTCTTGAAAAGCCCAACAGCCCCCAAATTTTAAGACTTCCTTTGGAATCAAAGCCCAGATTTTGTCTTGATATAAGTGTGAACCTTGCCTTGTTTAAAGCTTCTGCCATGGTAGCCAAGTTTTTCAAAGACATATTAATTAGATATAATTATGCTAATTTCTTTGGTAATAAATTATGGAAATGATCGTGAGGGAGAGATCCTGGGCAAAATGAAAAATTGTAAAAAAGCATTCATCTGCCTCTGAGACAATGAGGCTTCAAGGTAATAGAAAGCAAAGTTCAAATATACATGTAATCTGACACTACAGATTTTGTTTAAAATTTAAAACCTTCATAGTATTTCCTTCATGTTACATATAATACATAGATCCATTTTTAATAGATTTTCTCTAGAACAATGCAGCACATTTTGCAGTAAAGTGCAAGCTTTTCTAAGCTATTAGTCTGTCCTCCTAGGAGTCTACTTTATCCATACCATGTCCAGTTGTTCCAGTCATAAGCCAATTTAACATGCCAGCATTTGGGCTTATTTTGTGTCTTCACAGTGGCAGGTAAAGAAAAGAGAAGGGTGTGGTGACAGGATGCAGATCTATCACACAGAAAACTGTGTTGTTGCCAGAGAGTTGCAGACACACAGAGCAGATTTGAAGAACCATGGATGAGGCTTGGGTTGCAGATAATTTGTAATGCAAATTAGTCTGTTCATGACTATGGCATTGTGATTTGATGGGAAAAAAACCCAACAATACTGCCCATGTCTATAATCTTCATTCAAAAGTGAGGCTTCTGCTACATTTGCTCCCTGTTAAATTTCTGACCTATGGTTTAGTAGCTTCACAAATTGAACCATACATATAAAACTACAGGAAAGGGATGCAACTGATTTAGTGCAAGACGGTTAAATATTTGTCTGAACTTAACAAACAAACAGAGGAAGATCAAAGACTCCATACACTTCTCCATAAGGCAGATGGTAATTTTTTAAATATAAGATTTTAAATACGTTATTTCTTAAGAGGTAGAAAATATCAAAATACTAGGAAAAAATTTCTAGCTTAAAATAATCAGTTTGCTTACTTTTTAAAAAGTCTTACTGTTGAAATTTTTAAGTGAATAAAAACAAATGAAGCTATGGAAGCACAGGATTTCGTGCTCTGTATAAGATTTCACTTACTGGAAAAAGAGAGAGCTTCTTCATCTAGTCAGTGCTCAAGGAGTATATACAAATGATCTCCGCTTCTTGCCCTGTTGGGGGCTATAAATTTGAAGTGAAAATTTTTCCCAGTGGAAAATTTTGGCGATTCCTGACTTTCTAGCACTACATTTAACCAGGTACAGTTTATGTTATAAGGCAGTAGAACCACCAACGTAAGCTCAGAACTACCTTTTCCATAAAGCTAAGAAGAAAGTTAATAGAATCAAAAGCTTACTTAAATCTTTCCTGCAGACAGCAAAAGATCATAGTCAGATTCCAGCACCAGCTGATAATCTGTTTTAGCAATTTATACCAGCCCAGAGACAGCTGAACTACTCATTGCACTGTGGAAGCCCACCTACAGTTTGAGTTACTAAGGCTTGCACTCTTCCTCAGCACGGCTAGGAGATGCTGATGCTACTGTCTCCAATGCAATTCAGTAAGGCATAATTTAACTCAGAACACATTGAAAAAGTAGTGTGAAAGCTCCTCTCTTTTCCATCTGTTAACATTCAGTACTATTTATTAAATATTTTATAAAAGGAAGTTAGGATATTTATACATTCAAACAATCACTGCAATAGTTGAGTGAAGGAAACAAATGAATTATCAGATTCTAAATTAAGCATGATTCTGGAGATATGCACATTTGCACATATGCTCACACCACACATATTCTGTATGTGTGTGTGTATATATATGTGTGTTCATATAGATATATAGTTATATTTTATATATATGTCTTTTAAATCAGATCCAAGAATACAGCACAGAATATCTTCACTTAGCTCCTCTTTCACCAGAGGACAGGATTGTCCAGTTTGGAAAAACCAGGTTCTTTCCTAAGGTCCATGTAGGTTCCATTGCTCACCCAGGAGTCATCGCTGGATTTCCTATCAAAGATTAAACAAAGGTAAGCTGATATTTTCCATCCATATGCTGTGTAATGCAGTGCAGCACCATGCACAGATACCAAACCAGCCCAGGAGCAGTGCAGGTGAGCAGGAGCTCATTGAAGCCTGCAAACAGCTTGGAGAGCTGAATGGGTGTGTCTGCACTGGGCCATGGAGAGGCATCTCAATCTCATGTTCACCAGACAACTTCACTATTGAAGAACCAAATGCATTAACTCTTATCTGCTCTAGTATTTTTGCTATATAATAATTAAATTCTATATTTCACCATTTAAATCTACAGGATAAATCTCAACTTTCAAATCCTCATTTTAAGGATTCAAATCCTCATTCTTATTCACAATTCTCATTGTGAATATACAATCACAAAGCATGAGACTTTGTCTCTATCCACCTTCCCTTTAGTAGGTGTGACTGGCATGTGATGAGTTAGCTCACCAGCTTGTCAGATGTAGTAGTCTAAGCCATTCCCTTTTGCACCTATTTAAAACATTCCAGGGTTCCTCAGAAGGACAGTATAGATATATGCAGAAAAAAATAGGATCCCAGATCTGCAAATAGGCCCTTACAACATTCATCTTGGCTCCAACTCTTTCAGTGCAGGAGGACAGAGAAGCTGGAGGGCAAAAGACCACATCCTCACCAGCATTCCTTTTTCTCTTTCCATGCCTGAAGTCTCCCGTTTAATTGATTTACAACAGGAAGAGATAAAGTGCCCTCAGAACAAAGATTCTCTCTCCATAAAATAGAGGAAACATGTTCAAAAATAGCCCTGGAAGCGAAAGGCTCCAACTCTGCACACTTCCACACCAGCCAATGCCACTGAATTCAGCAGAACTTCAGAGGAGGTAATTGAGCTGAATCCAGCTACTTCAGCTTGCTTCAAAGAATCAAAGGTGCTGCATTCACTCAGGCAAATTCAAATGTAGACCAAATATCAATAACCATCAAGGCAAAAAAAAAAAAAAAAATTCAGGGATGCACTAATAAAAAAACCAATTCATAACTGTGACTTTTAACCAAGTTAGGAGTATTCTTCATCACCAAAGTACAAACCCAAAGTATATAGGGGAACCCTGGAAAAAGCTGGAGCCTGTCACATGGCAATTTAGAATCAGATCTATAATAAGAATTTCAATAAATGATAGTATATGCTAATTATTATCCAGTACCTGAAAAATCTAGGCTGATGCTCTAGATTGTTTTCTTCTAGCACCTTCCGTCGTTCTCGCTGCAGCTGCTCGATCCTCTGCTTTTGCATTTCAGCTCCTTCAATATTCCCTTCTTCTAGAAACCTGCAGCAGCAGTGATATGAGACAACTGGTCTCCTGCCCCCAGAAGAATCTAATCTTTCCAGCAGGTATTTAACAGTGTTTGAAAGGTAAACAGCTACCTCTGCAGACAACTGCACTATGAAAAAGCACTTAAGGAAAACTAACTCAGTAACAAGCTCAGAGTCACAGTTACATTACATTCTTCTACTTGGAAATTTGAAAAAGTAAAAATTTCACTGCAGAAAGAAGTTTCAAGTGTCTCAGTGTTTGGTTATTTAAATACTGTATGTATTTGAAGTACCTGAAGCACTGAAGTTTTAACATCCTTGGAAAGGCAATTATCTAGAAGCACCCAAGAGGCAATTTTAGGACACACTTCCATAACAACTAGACCATCTCTCAATAAGTGATTACAATGTCTGTTTCAGATGCACATTAATGTAAAAATAGAAACACACTGCAGTTATCCACAGAAAATAGTCTGAGTTCAGGGTAAATTGAGTGTACAGAAGATTATGAACTATTTAAGGAAAATATTTCAGTTAAAGCTTCTTACCTTTGGTCTGGCCTAAAACGTGTATCAGTGGATGGGAGTAATGACCTAGTTTGTGGGTCCAGTTCATTTAACTCCAGTGCAAATTGTGTAAATCCATACCACTGTTCAAAATCTTTAGGCATTGGATCTACAGAAGGAAAAAGTACATTCAGAATTTCAATTAAAATGCTATTATATTGAGAAAGAAAATTTCAAGCTCCCTCCAGTCATTTGTTTATGCCTGATCCACAGTGTCAATTCTGGGGGAACAAGAGGTTTTTAATAATGTGACAAAAGAGAACATCCCCTTTGATAATTGCACTGCAACAAAACAGATTTCTGTTCTCTCAGCTGAATCACAGCACAACTGTGATGAAGGCCATGCTATTATAATAATGTTTTTTCAAAACACAGTAGACAAAACCCCACAAGCTTGGGAGAAATTCAGCTATCACTGGCATTACAGAATTGAGCTTTGTGGGCTGTCCTCCAGTGTTCAACACATGAAATAAACAACACTTCTCTGCACGAGCAGTAGGAATTTATTCCTTTTTTTTTCCTCTTCCTGCTAGAGTCCTCAATATTCACTTCATGCCCAAATATGAAAATGAGGGAGAATGGATAAAATTCAGGAAGCCATGGGATTAGGTTCTCATATTATTTAAATTATATATTCTTCTGACCTAGCTTTTAAATGCTTGGCAAAAATCTAATATTCTACAGAAAAATGACAAGAAATTGGGGCCTAATAAAGACATGAAAACAGTAAGCTTATACTGAAGATCTCAGTTTGTGTACATGAGCCATTCTGATCACTAACTTGCTCTCCATATGCAGTTTGAAGATGAAGTTGTCCCACAGTATAAACTTTCATGCCACTTCCCAAAGAGTCGATGCACAACTTTCCCAGATTTATCCATGACACTGCCTTCAATCTCGTGTGCATTTGGATTCCAATACTTTGCCTAGAATTAAAAGGAACAAGGGAAAGAAGGTGCATAAGAGCTCAAGTGCAGGCATTTTGCCATGCCAGTAGCACCAGGCTGTAGAGCAATGAGAACTGTACATTTAGGTGTGCATCACAACACCAAATGCAAACAGCTGCTGTTAGTACCATTAAAATACAAACCTATTAGTATGTTAGCTTCTTAAAGTACTGACATTGAGAATTGTATTTATTTGTTTGCCTTTTTTAGGGGCAGCTGACCCTGAATTTTGCCCAAGCTCAGTTGACCTGAGTCCTGACTTGGTTATCTACACGTCTCCCAGATTTGCAGAAGAGGAGGAGAAGGAACTCATATGTTAATCTCCACTTTAAACACTTTACAATATCAAAGGTGTGAGATTTGCAGGCTCTCAGTCTTAAATATTTGAACTTTAAACATCTAGTGCAGTTCTGAAAATACATTAAAGTACTTTCAAATAAGTATTTTGAAAAAAAAAATCACCTTCTTAGAAAGCACAAAGTTTTCAGGAAGACAAATAAAAACCCCCAAACTTGCTGGGGAGCATGCCATGCTGCATAGATACACTGAAGTACTGTATTCTTTGTATCTGCATGGTGTGTTCTATGTCAAGCACAGTCTTTCTCCATCAATCAGATACAGAAAATGCAGGTTAAGGTAAGTCTCTTAGGATGATTTATAAAAGTATTTCTCAGGTTAAAAATTTCAGCATTGCTTTACATTTTCATTGATTTTCATTTACTACGAAGTCATCTATTGCCAAAACCTGATTTTAATTTCAGTTATAAGGACAACAATTCCTGAAGAAGCCATATATATTGTACTTGTACTGTAGCAAAAGCTTTGAGTAACACCCCAACTTCTTACTTAAACTCCTCTGAGTACCTGCAAAGGGCTAGAAAAGAGCATCAGGAGAAACACCCTGCATAAGCACTGGTGCTACAGCTGCTGAATTACTGCAACCACAGCATGTGCCATAGCCTAGTAGGAGGCATGTGGTAAAGCACTGTCAGTAGCCACCTTGTGCCTGTGTCTCTCATCAAACCTAGAGTAGGTTTTCCATGATATTGCTGTCCCCATAATTCCTCCTTTTCCAACAGAATCACTCAAGAAAGCTGTTGCTTCTCTTCTTTGTCTAGTGAGTGGCAGTTCCTTCACAGTTGCAGCTTTCAAGGAATCACAGGTAATTACAGCTTGCAAGCAGAAGTACTGAGCTTCAGCAGAGAGCATCCTCCCACTGCTGTGCCTGTTAGAAAAGGCAACATTGCTGCGGTTACCTTTATGAAAGTCAGTTTGCAGTGGCACGTGTCATCATTAAGATTTTTTATGATAATCTCTCCATAGTGTTCAATCCATCTTTGCCCACTTAAGATGTTATGGATGCAGGATGTCACCTTGTTCCATGCAAAATGGTCTTTAAAACTGTAAGGAAAAATACACACAAGAAAATTGTCACACCATGTTCCACTGAGCCCAAGCTTGAGGAAAAACACTTGCAGACAACTTGATTAGAAAAACCAAACAAACTTTTTTTTTTCTTTTAACTAGAATGCTTCATCTTCTTGTTCCAAACCTTCTCAAAAACAAACCCTATGACAACAATCCCACCTCCCAGAAAATCCTTTTCACTTCTGCTATATACTTTGGTCTTGACATCAGTTTTCTCTCAATTTACTTGTCCTTCTAACCAATTTTAAGTTTCCAGAAGTGATCATTCCGATATCTTCTACAGTCTGGGATGCTCATTCCAAGCTTGTAACACAGTGACCATGGAAAACACAAGGACACTGGCCACCAGAGGGATCCCAACGTGTACTGAGAGGAATAAGCTTGGCTCAAACTCTCAATGCTGAACCTAATACAAGTGCTTTAGGCAGGAGCAAAAGTTCTCACCAGGCAGTTCAAGGTGCTGTTGCACACTGGGAAACAGCAGACATGGAGAGATAAACAAATATAATAGAGAATACAACATTTTACCTGTTGTGAAAGAAGTAGATGCTCTTATAAAATAGCTTTATAAAGCATCAAGGAAAGGAAAGTCTCATGAATACAAATTCATTCTGGGTATGGATGGCCAACTCACTACAGGTAAGGTAAAATATAAACTTACAAAGCACCAGTTTCCCCACAGCAAGTGCCTCACACACATCCTGTGAAGTTACTGGACTCTTTCCCTACCTCCCCTTAATCACTTGCTTTCACTTGCTGCTTTCTAAGGGCCCACACAAGGACAGTTTGTACAGACTTGCAGATATACAGCCAATTCATCCCACAGTAGTTTGTTGTTCTGCCCTTACCTATGCATGTTACATTATCATAAATGCTAAAAAAATCTATTTGTTTCAAAATGAACCTTAATACTAATGCTTAATTTTCCCCTATAGCCTTGGCACCCTTTTTGTACCCAATTCTGTATCAAATACACAGGGATACAAACCAACACATAGAGATCACATATGAATCAGATTGCTTCCCAGTTCATCAGCCCATCATAGGCCCTAACATGTTAATTATTTTGGCTCTGAGCACTCATTCACATCCTAGAAACCTTTAATTTAAAAGCTTAGGGCAGGTGCTATGAACATAACATGGTTTATACACTACCTTTTAGATACTATCTTATCAGACTACCATTTTATCCACTTAAAAAAAAAGGCATGCTTGATTTGATGAGTGCTAGGTTCTTGAAATCATTGGGGTTTTTTTGGTTGGTTTTATTTTTTCAGATGCCAAGATGGCAGATTAATTCATTTTGTACTCTCTCACTGGAAAACAGATTTAATTGGAACAATACTCAACCCTTAGACCTCTGGTTCTGCAAACATGATGGATATAGGCCAAATTTTAAGGGATTTTAATTGCTCATCAATAATGGGCACTCTAACAAGCCAGCATTGAAACACTGCAGATTTTTATTTAAAAAAACAAAAGGAAACAAACCAACTATACTCAACACTTCACTACAGTGGCTGCTTCCTTGGATAATGAACACCAGATATGTAACTGGTTCTACTTATCACTAACAGTCATTATTTCTGCAGTGATGATGGTTGTTGGCCTTGCCTACAGCCTAGAGCACCCCATGGTGTCAGGTCCCTACAAATATAGTTAAAAAACACAGGAACACCACCACCTCTTCCCCCAAACCCATACTCAAGCAAAAGAATTCATACCTTCCTTTACAGTTTTTCCCTGTGAGTTTAAAATGCATTAAGGTTGAAATTCAACTGAAGTATGAAAATACCTTTTCATACTTTCAAAAAGAAAAATACTTTTCTTTTTTCAAGGTACACAGAAGCAAAGGGGTTTTTTTCACTGTTTGTTTGTCATAACTTCTGAAAGAGTCAGTGCTTTTGATTTATGCTTCTGGTTTTGGTTTGGTGGAGTCTTTCTTCCTCCCCTTTTCCCTTTAAATGAATTCAAAGCCACCAGTCCTTCCAAAGGGCAGAGCAGAACTCACTGTCCTCTGAATGAAGCTGGTTTCAGTGTGTGCAACATCTGTGCCTGTGCATGAACAGCAGTGCCCAACGGCAGCACTTACGCTGGAAGGGTTACGTGCGTTGTGCCAACTGGAACAATCTCCATGGACTTCCCCCAGAATTTGTTTTTCCATCTGACATCTGGAACAAGAAGTAAAAAAAAGACAGGTTTAGTCACTGGTAGGTGAATCAGGCTGTTTCTGGGCTCTACTTTATTTTCAAGAAATTCAAAATAAAGTGCAACAGAAGCATTCAAAGAATGTTGTGGGACATTCAAATACATGTTGGTGGGTTTGGTGTTGTTGCTGTTTGCTTTGTTTGATTTTCATCATAATATTGGTTATTGAAATGGCAAAGTAACATATGTTTAACAGTCTTCTCAAAAATATTTTCAAAATAAAGAAATTTAAATAAGCTATAGGCAGCATATACTTGTCTGCAATTCAGTTGCTAGTGAATGAATGCAGACATTTTCAAAGACAAAAGCAGAATTTCAAATACAAAAATACAACAAGAACATCCACAGTCAAGAGGCTAAAGAAGGTTTCAAGGGCACAAAATGGCAGAGGGTTTTAGTCCAACTCCCTCTGTAAGTTTAACTGGTCTTTTGAAATCTTGTTTGAATCACAGAAAGACATGTCCGAGTCTCATGCCTTTTCTTCAAAAATATAGAAAAGATAAGAAAACTCAATGCAAGTTCAGCCAAATTGATTGAGCAAAAGCACCTGGAAGAGAAAGAAGCAGAGAAGAGCATGGCAAAATGCATGTACAGTTAAACTGGGCTAGATAATCAGGCAGTAATTTTCATAGTAACTTCAGATCTCAGGGGAATAGTATCCTTCCTATTTTAGACTCTAGGAACTCCATTCCCTGCCCAACCTGAAAAAGAGGGGAAACTTCAACTCTAGTCTCAAAAAGTTGCTAGTTCTAACAGAAGGAAAACAAAAACCCATTTCCTGTGCAATTCTGGGCGGGAAATCTTACACTAATTGTGAGATGGATGCTCAAACCACAACTAAGAAGTTACTCAGGTATCTCCTGAGATGTGTGTGCAAGTGAGGAGTGAGTCACACTGAGCTGCCTACCATTGCAAAGACTAGAATGGGATATAGGGCAGAATTCTGCACACGAAGAAGTTACTTTTCTTATCATGTGGGAAAAGGACCTTTTGGGTTTTTTGGTTTTGGAGTCTGGTGCTGGGTCAGCATCTTCAGTGACAGTGATTCTCTTGTGATTCCTACACTGCACGAGTGCTCCAAAGCTACTTCCAGTGTGGTGTTGTTGAGGCAAATTCTGTCCTGGCTTTCTCTCTTCTGCACTGGGATGGAAGAGAAAGGGCAAAGGTACAAACCCTACTGAGTTGAACAGTTAAAATGCATCACCAGATTGTGCCCAATTCTATACTCATAAGTGGCAAAGCTGTCCCACAGAGATCAGCATGTGGGAAACATTTTGAGAGCTGGGGTGCAACTTCATCACGCAATAATTTTAGGACAGAAGAGAAAAAGCAAAGTGTTATTTCAAAGTTATGCTCACAATAATTCATGCACAGATGCTGGAATAGATGAAACTTCCTTCATTTCCACTGCTCCTGTGTTGACACTCCTCTGCAAAAGCAGAGCCAGCTTCATAACTCATGAAAAGCCATTTCCAAACTATTGGTCCCTGTCAGAGCCCAGCCTTCAGTTCACAAGATGTGATCAGGAGATTTCTTGGTGATGGAACACATGAGCTAAGGTCAGTGCCTGGTGGGATGACAGCACTACCCTGGCAATGCTGCTGTCTCCTTTTCAGCTGAGACGGTGACACAGTAAGTGAAAAGGTCTTTGCACACAGAAAGAGCTGAGCTCGCTGACAAGCTGCCTTTATGATTAAATTGGTGTTAATCTTTCCATGTAAGTAATATAACCTCATTACAAGAGGTCACAGCATTTAAAAATTGCCTTTACAATGGAAAAAAATCACTGTCTAGCCCTCCCATAAGTTCAGCCAGCCATATTTAAAAACAAACAAAAATCCCCAAGCCCTCCTGCACCCTGATGGGTCCTGTGCCCAAACCTCAGACTCTCACATTGATCAGATTCTCAGCTCTCATTAGAAGAACTTCATTCGCTAAACAGAAGTGTTAAAATATTTGAATGATAGCAATTGTCAAAATCTGTTAAATAAATCAGCCTCATGTATTTTTATTAAGACAGGCTGCTATCTGATCTTATTTATACAGTGTTCAAGTTACTGAATACATTTTTGGTCATCTTAGCTTTAGGGCTATGAACAAAAGGATTCTTCTGTCCCTGTATTTGTTTACAAAGCAAAGAATTACACAGAATAATAAAGCCCAGACTAATGGCTTTCAATATCTGTTCAGTATGGCTCCATCTGTAATAACTATAATCAAGTCAGCAGAGCCAATCAGGAAAAAAAAATACAATATGGCTACATTGTGATTTGACAAACCCCTGGATGAAGGATTTTAAGTGAGTTAAAAGGCATGGTTATGTTTTGTGTACACTCCAAAATTATCTAATCACACAGGTGCTGTTACTGGCTGACACCTTCACTAGCAGTACACAGCAAACAAAGCTCCAACACACATCTTTTGAAAAAAAACAGTAGTCAAATAGCAAAAAATCTTACATACTGTAATAATGCCAGCAGAGAAAAGAAGGTAAATGTATTTACCCTTGCTGTTAGCTCATTTTTGAAAATTGCTTTCAGAACAGGTTTACAAGATTTGCCAAGGTTCAGGATTTAACTTGTAGTGTTTTCATGCTGTCTTTGAGCTTGTTTGTTTTATAAATAGCTTGACATGCAATTCTTTAGTAAAGAACAACATCCCCTCCCCAAACAAACCTGATTTTAAAGAACAACAGATATTTGTACATGAAAATAATAATCAATTAATGTTTCATGAAAAAAATCCAAACAAAGCAAAATCTCCTCTGAACTTTTATAATAGCAGAAGATCCAATTAAGAAGCATGCAAGTAAGTGTAAGCTAATGTTTCATAAAACCATTCTAATACAAATTTAAGCAAGGAATTTCAACTTTTCCTAATTTATGGATATTTTCTGTTAGACAAACAATGAAAACATTATGCACACTGTAGAAGTAAATGATAGACTGAAGAGTTACCTTGCCAAAAAGCAAAATTCACAGATTCAGCATGGCATGCAGAAATAGGTGGGTGGTGACTGACCTAATAGCAAGACATGAAAAGAGAGGGGACAAAAGATTAACATATGAACACTTGAACAGTCATTTTGGTTTGGCTTCTTTTGTTTTGTTTTCTCCTTCATTCCCATATGGCATTTATAATTTGAACATTAGTTTTCACTTCGCAGTTGTGTCCTGAAGGGGGAGGCAGTGAGATTAATAAAGGTTCTCAGACCTAAGAATCCTTGAAAGAAATGGGAAACATTTATTTTTAAAGGCCTGAGATTTAGTTCGAGTGAAAATCTAGATATATACTTTGTACATCATCTCTAAGGTGATAATTAAATTTACCCTTAGGACCTCTTAACATTAACAAAAGATTAACAAAAACCACACCTTGAGTGCACAAACAAAAATGTTCAAAAAACCAAAAACACAGCAAAGGGCCAAAAGCTTCTCTACAGTGAATAACCACAAAACTCTGAGTATGAAGGAGGAGATAGTGATCAGCATCTCTAAGTGGGCCAGGGGTGAAGAAATCAAGCCAGGAAATTCCACCCAGCAATCCCTACTACTGCAGCAGTGACACCCAGGTGTTTCTTGGTGAAACCCTAGCCACAGGCACTGCATTTCATCAGCTTTGGCAGGACGTGCAGAAATTAGGGCAACCACCAAACTAGCAAAGCAAGGACTGTGAGCAAATAAACAATTCAGACTATTAAAATGAAACAGTAAATAAAAAAAAAAGCACAAAGTGAAAGCAACCCCTCCTCCTCAACCTGAATTCTCTCTTCTGGGTGAACACAGCTAACAACTGACCAGCACCAGCTCTTAAGATGTGTCATGCCTGCTGTTCCTTGGACAACTTTATTTTCAAGTCAAATTGCTATTTTTCACTATGAAAAATCAACTCAAAAAAGTTAATCAACTTTCACTTTTTTATTTTTTTATTACTCATTTCACAAATCTCTTACTAAGCATTTTTTTCCCACAAACATCTAGTTATTTACTGAACATCCTCTACTTGGTTAAAAAAAAAAAGCACTAATTACTTTCAGCTATGGCCTAATTCAGCAAGAGCAACACTCTCTCTCTCTCTCTCTCTTGCATACTGTACCCAGATTAACCCCAGATGTCACTATAATACATGGGTTAAACTTAGCTCTCACTTAAACTGTTATAATTCCAGAGTAAGGTCATGGTGCTAACAGGAGTTATTCTAAACTCCCTCTAGTGATAAAAGAGAATATTTGTTACTTTTGTGCTTCTGTCAGTCTATCCCATTAATTACATTCTGCCTGCATTAACAAGGCATCTGGAGTAAGCATCAAAATGCCACTGTTCCTTATATAAAGAGAAATATTTAATGCTTGCAAGCTGCATTACATTTCTTTCTTCCTATACTGCCCTCTGTTCCTAATATTTCTCCACCCCATATTCTTACAGTAACTTTACCACTCTAAATTCACCTCATTTATTTCTCATATTAGAACAACAGTTGTTCATAGCACAAGCCCTCTCATGCAGTAAAATTCTTCCTTATAAAAAATAAACTTTGTACTGGTTTGCCCAATAGTCAAGTGACAATATCTTCCTTTAATTCAGTGTAACATTAAACTCAGTACTAACTTTTATTCACCACTTTGTTACTCAAATTTGATGCTGTGCTGGTACTTGCAGTGCTCTATACACATAATTTTAGTACTGAAGTAGCACAGTGATGAACCAGATATATGAACTTTAAATTTGATTCTTGCTTTGACTGTATTACTTTCTGTTGGGTTTTTTTTTCCCTCCTTATTTTTACTCTTGCCTGTGACACTTCCTGAGACTAAGGGAAGATCACATAACATTCCTTTCTGTCAATTCTAAAACATAATGTGCAAAATGTTGTACCTTCACAGGCGGTCAAAAGCACTTTTCATTTCCTGAAGGAGGCCTCTCAGAACTCCTTCTCTGATCAATTTTCTAGGTTGCACACCTTTGCCCACTTGCACTTTTTGTATTTTTTTGTTATGTCTAGACAGACTAGGACAGCTTTTCTTCTTACTTTGCTACCAGGCACCAGGTATTTGAGTTTTATCTCTTTTTAACATACACTTCAAGTTTAGCAATTTTGGTAGCCTGGCTGGTTTAAATTTAGTATTTTTCACCCATACTTAATAATTATTCTCCTACTGGGGCATTATCTTCATAAACACTCAGACCATGATGTGCTGTGTTCATCCTTCACCTGCTCAGCTGTGGTAGCAAATTTGAAAGGCTTAGCCTGCTAAGTATTTGGATAGGAAGCAGAAAGAGTCATGGTGCCATTGGAAACACTTGTGGTTGATTGACTCACATGAGGGATACATTTGCTATAAAAGAAGACATTAAACAGCTGAAGATATAGTATTTTTAAAGATCACACACAAAAGAAAATGACAAGAATGTAAACTTTTGTTGCAGTTGTGATCAGATTTCAGCATGGGGAATTGCATTCTACTTAAGCAAGGTATCTTGTTACTGGAGCAGGCAGCCTGCCAGCCTTTGTTCCTCCAGTGTCAGCTGCTGGTTGTGATGTTCCACACCAGACTTAGCAGACTTTCCTCAAAAAACAATTCCCTTTGTTTATAATTCAGCTAAGGGTTTTGCTGGGCTCGGGTAATGTAGAGTAATCTTGTATTTTGTCAGTAATTCTAGAGAATTCCAGCCACACATTTAGAATTCAGCAGTGTATCGAGTAGCAATTCTAAGGGTTGCAGCATACAATACCTGTTCTGCAAAGAACTGGAAACCCTTATCTTCACGGATACATTCATAGGTTTCTCCAAGCACAGGATTAAATGGCTTACTTCCAGCTCGGTAGTAACTGGATGCATAGGCAGAGACTGCAAAGGCAGCTATGTACACCTGGGAAGTACATATTTGGGACTTAGATTAATTCATTTACAACAGACAAAAAACAAATAAAAGCAAGCTTTATCCTGATTCTGTATTTTCCCCTTCATTTGCAGGCCACAGCCATGTACGCCTCCTGCAAGCTGAACCCTAGTTCATACATTAGAGGATTATTCAATTTTCAGAGTCATTCAATAGGTCAGGGATAGAATTGTAAGGGTCAGATACTGCAAATTTCATCAACTGAAAACAGCATTTCTGAAAAGTGTTTGAAACAGTTTAGCATTCTGCAACACAGCTCAGAGAAGTAACCTTAAAAGTCACTGTTAAATTTTGTATAATAACTGGTTTTTATAGTTACATCTGTGACTCCATAAATTTTCCACCTATCCTTTTCATAAACATGGCACAGGAAGTATTGGATGATATGTTACCAACTTTGCTATTTCTAATGCTATTTGACATAAATTGTTTTTTATCTGCTGGGTTCTATTACCTAATCATGAAACTGTTGATTATGACTGACACACAGGTAGCCCTTCCAAATTTTTGCTGTCAACTCAAACATAACATGAGAAATTAGAATTCAGGGTTGTTTGATTCAAGTCTTTTTTGTAACACATTTTTTCCTTTTTTCATTCCCTTTTCTTCATCTTGTGTAAGTGTAGATACTCTCTTTTCAGTTTCAAAAAACAAATCCACTGAGGATAGGCTCTTTTATGAACTATTGCAATTACTATGCAATAGCTAGTATTAAATTTCGCTTCAGGAATTTCTCAAAGGCAAAGAATACACCAGTCTGAGGTAATTTCCAGATGCTTGGGTGTGGGGAGGAGGGATAAGGCTTCTTTTCCCTCCCTTCTGAAGAACTACTGCTCATTTCCTTTTCCTTTTAGCATATGTTCTCAAGAGAAGAAAAAAAGCTATGGATTGAAACCCGTTGTGAATGACCACAGCCTGGGAACACACCCTAAATTGCAACTCTAGAATGAGGAAAGAGACTTTTCAAGCAATATTTTTTACATGACTACCTACTCTCATTAATAACCTCATTTTGAGATAAGATACATTGAGTTGAAAAGGCTTAATTCAGTTTATGAGAAAATTTGTATCTTCCATTTAAGAGAATTTAGGGAGGACTATTCTAATCCTTTATTTATGGGCTTGCATATTAAGTGGCTCTTGTACACCTGGAAGCAGAACAACCAATGCATTTCTCTCTTGTTCTTTTGCCAAATGCAGAATTCAGGGTTCTGCACTGGAAGAGGATGACATCATTATTGTACCCAACATAGAGCATTCATCCTGGTTTTGAGATGCTGAACATTTTGGATAAACACAAAAGCTTCAGAAAACCAGTTAATAAAAAACCATGGAGCTCATTTAGTTAAGACAAAGATATCACAGTCATGTAGGGCTGGAAGATCCAGCATCTCTATGAAGAAATGTGTAACCATATCAGACACCCTTGAAAAAGATATATTGTAGCTTTCATCTTTGAGAGGGAACCAAGTTCAATGCCCTCCTCCCTTTTTGCTGTAAATTTTTAATATTAGAGAGCAAGAACTGCAAAACAGAACTAAGCTCCTTTTTTGTTTAAACTTGCAGCACAGCAAGGTACTTGAGGAGAGAGAGACTTTTGGAAAAAGCAACAGAAATGGAACAGAAGAGTCAAAAATAGTGGCTATGTGAGTATGTACAGACATTTGGAGAGTTTGCCTCTCAGCTGAGAGAAACACAACAATGGACTAGAACATCTTCACTTCTTCAGCACTCCTTTTATGCTTACTCTATTCTAATTCTGCTTTATGTTCCTGAGTGTTTGGCATCGGGTATTTACCATGCGCTCGAAGGGGTTCGGTGTGTGCGCCGCCTTATCCAGGAGCTCGCTGTACTCCAGCTCCTCGCAGAGGCGCTGCAGGGTGTTCAGGGGCTCGTTTAACTCCACAGGCATGGCCACTTTGGAGAGATCCTTTCCTATGTTATTCCTCAGGATATTCCACAGGCTGATGTTACTTGTGTTAGGACATGGAGCGGGCAAACACGTTCTCCGCTTAGAATTGCATCCGATTCCGCTTTCAGAAATACAATCTGAAAAGGAAGGAAGTGGCAGAACAAATACATTCACATTTTCTTAGTTTCATCCTCCTTTGCAAACACACATTAAAATGCAACCATCTTTCCTTCTGTCAAAACTTCCTTCCACCCACGACTCATTTAAGTATTTCACTTGTGGTTTGAAGATAGCCTGTTATAAAAATGACACAATTAAGAATCACATTTTATGTACATTAACGGAAGTAAAATGCCAAGTACAAGAGATGCATAAAAATTACCTTCTTTTCCCTTAAAGTCTATAAGAAAAGGCTCAGACTTTCCACTGAATTTGAAAGAGTAAATATTATAAGTATTTTATTTGTAACAGAGATGGATTCCTATCTGTTTAGGGGACATAAAACCTCCTTCCTTGACAGAGCTTCAATTAAGTTGACACTTCTCAGAAGGCAAGATGTAACTTACAGATGCAAGGATAATAACTACTCCTACTGATCTTTTCCTACTTCTTTGCATACTCCTACCAGGGAAATTTACTGTACCATGAATTTACATTCAGGCTTTTCCACATTGCTCCCCATAGCTTTAAAACTTAGCGATGTTACTTTGGGATATACCCATATATTGACAGAGATGTGATGTGTTTTGAGGATGCAAAAGCTGAAGAAACTGTAGAGCTATGGGTTTGCTGAAGACTAAAATAAAAAAAAAAAGAATAAAAAAGACTCAAGTCAAGAGTCCTTGACTTGACATGAATACCTGTGTTCCTATATCAAAGCAATCAGAACAGGATAAATAGCTCTAAGTGTGCCATGACAGGATTTGCAGCAAAATCCAAATAGAGCTACAAGCTTCCACAACAGGCACTAGTCTGAAGTGATTATATTGCTTAGCTGTACATCACCTTTGTTTCAGAGAGGAATGTGTTTGCCACTACAAGAACATATTTTATCTTTCCACGTCCTCAGGAGCACCTAGGAAGCTCCTGCCTTAGGACCAGTCACAGTTTGGAGACATTCAGGCATAGCCTCAGTCTGTCAAGCCCTGTCCTTTTCTGGCTTTGCTCACACAGCTCTGTCTCAAAGGAATTAAACCCATGCTGGGCTGCACATCTCTCTCTGTGCTACACATGCCTGAAGAATCCCTGCCCTGAGGTGCACCCAGCCAGCACCTCCTCTTCTCTGCCACTGCCATAAGCACGGCATCAGCAGCGCTTACTGCAGTGACAGGTGACCACAAGGACAAACTTCTCCATGCCTGCCATGCCTCCCAGCCCATGCCTCACGTGGAACATTTAAAGGACAATAGCCTCAGAGTTTTAAGGAAGGAGTTTCCATCTTTCCTGCCACTGGCAAACTCCAAGTCCTAATACCTCGTAAGACTGAGTTACTCTAACAAGGTCAGGTGAACTATTTGCAACCCCTTGCCTGTATCTTTCTTTTTGCTTAAAAATGGCAGGGGAACTAGGAGTCCAAAAATCTACCTGAAACAATTATGCTGTTGAGAGTTAAGGAGCTGACTTCTATACTTCCCTATCGGAAGAATTTATTTAATATCAGAAGAGGACAAAAAGAAGGATTTTCCGTTAGATACCTCAGAAATGAGGTAAATGCTAAAAACTTATCCTTGTTTGAAAGGGCTCCCAGAAATGGGATTTGGCTATGTCTTTTGACAGCTTCTGATTAAAAACAGAATAAAAATTGGCTCATTTATGTATTCTGGACCAGTCCATTAATTGAGGTAAGCTAGTGAAAAAACAGAGTGAAGTAAGAACTTCAGTACTCAGATACCAAATTTTCTAAGCAGTGAAATTTGCCTAGTCTCCATTACAGAAACACCCAGGCAGTTCTGGTTTGTAAGAGCTGTGACAGACAGAATGAATGTCAAAGGACGTTTAGATATCTGACCTCCAGTTAGAGTCAATGACTTTTGAGGCCAAACTGGACCATTATCATCATCTGATCTGACCTTCCACATTACCGTGGCCAGAGGATTTTGTCATAATCCCACAATTTATGGTGCAGCTAAAGCCCTGTAGGAAAATGACATCCAGTTTTCTATTAATGGCAGTGGCAGGCTGCCCAAAGCACAGAAATAGCAGGTACCAGAAGCATGCAGAGGTGCTTCTTGTACTGAGGAGCTTCAGTGACAGTCTTTGTTAAAAAAAGATGAACTGCCACATTAATACAGTTTTCTAAGGTCCAGATCATGAGATAAATTCATTTGTATTCTTTCATATCTTAAAGGAAAAAATTGAAATTTCTTCATTTTGAACAGTTACAGAATACATACCAAGCTACCCAAGTTCATAGGAATCTGCTGGTTCTTGTAGATCATCAGGAAACAGCTGCTAGTGAGAAATCACTGTTCAGCATTTTTGAAAATAAAAATATATTGTTAGACTGGGAAGAACATTGTGGTCAGCTGAAGTGAGTTGAAGGCACAAAGCCAATTAGGTTGCAATGACCAATTCTTCTCCTTTTTTTATGACTCTTTCCATTAGGAGGACAAATTAGCATAGGTACTAACAACATTATCACGAGTAATACATGCGAGAAAGAAATTCTTATGGTGATGCACCAGAGCTGCCAGTGAGTAATTATTTCTCATATTCCTTTAAACTCTGGGTTCTGCTAAACCAACAGGACTTCTGAATGCAGTTGCTAAATTGCAGACTGAAAAAATAGTGTGACAAAAAAAAACTGTTTTGAAAAAATGAAAGCAGCTGGGCCTTACTACTTTGAAAAAATCCTGTGGCCATGAGAAACTGAGAGAGAGTGGGAGTTGCATCAAAGAAGCCAAGAAAAGAGGTGCTTCCCTGCTGATACAGAACCACCATCCTGCTTAATCAACAGTGCCCACATAAGCAGATTAGCTAGAATCTGCTGTTCCAAACCAATCTCAGTCTATACAAGAAATAACACAGGCTTTTTACATCTCAAAATCCAAAATATCAAATTATCTAGTAAGAGAAGAAAAAAAACCCCAAAACAAGCAGAAACAAAATTCTCAAAACATGGCATAAAAAACTCACTGAACTTACCTAAAGTTTGTCTTTCATTCTCCATGTCATTGCTTAGGTTATCTTCTGAGACATTATCACTGATATCACTTACATATGAGTCATCATCTGATACCTGAGTGTGGGGTGGGGAAAAAACCAAGATACAGCACTCATTAAAAAAATCCCAAATGCATGTGGACATTATTACTTTCAGTTGCAATTGTTGTTCTAATATAATTGAACTGTTTAAGCTGTCTTTCAGTACTATAGAAAAGTACTACAAAGTCCAATGGAGACTTTGGGAGAGATGGCTATAATTGAAGTTTTAACTTGAGAGGAGACATGCTTTCTCTCTGTGGCTTCACAACTAAGAAGGTTTTCCTCATATCAAAAGCCAAGGTTTTTATGGAACCCAAAGGGGAAACAAAGATCTAACAAGTTTCAGTATGCATGACATCAGCCTCAAGGTACCTACAGGTACCACAAGGACAGGTATGAATAAGTATTTTTGTGGTGCAATTCCCTGGACACCTGTATGACTCAAGGCAGACTACAATGCCTGCAGTATCTGTATACAAGCTACTTAATTGCCATCTCCCTCACTAAGTGTGTAAGACTTGGTACCCTTTACAGTGAAGAGACAATGACAACAAATAAATATAAATGGCATATTAATTTCTAAATGTTTTGAAAATTTAAATTTTCTGGCAGTCTTCTAATGTACAGTTAGCACCCAGAAAGATTGCCTGTCAATAAGCAGATAAGAAAATACATCTGAATGATGTCAATCTTCTTGCTCAGACCTCATTTTCTGAAGAACTAGCAGACAGCAGGACTTCCTGTGCATCAAAAAATTCTGTGAGAGAGTCAGCGATAGACAGTCTGCTTTCATTGGAGACCTGGTGAACCAGACCTCTGCCTTCTTCTCTTGAATTTTCCTGTTTAAAAGGAAAAAAAGTTTTGAGCAGGGAAGTAGCCCAAACAACATTCATGCATGCAATTCCACAGTCTCCTAACCTGAAGGGCTGTAAAACACTGGGAGAAGATTGCACATGCTCCTCTTCAATTTACATGAAAGATAGCATGTGTTTCAAAGTGGGATTTAAAACCAAAGTAAAGCAGACTAAAGAGAAGGAAAAAGGAAAATAAAGCAATGCATATTGAGTAAAACACCTAAGGTACTGCATATAAAAATGCTTTGCTATTTGAATGATTTAGCCAGATATATCCAAGTGTACCACCACAAAGCCCACAAAATAACAAAACTCCCATCTCTTTATATTACACCCTAGATTCACATCCCTTCCTGATCTTAGCAAATTAATTCATCTTTTCCTCTCCAAGCCTTGCTTAATGCAAAGTCTGCTGCAGAGCAGCCTACAAAATTCAGAGGGGTAAAATTGCTTTGTTCATAATAGTATGTTTTCCTAGCTCTTTTTCTTCACTGATTTTCCACGCTGTGCTTTGGAAATTATTCCTTCATATCCACACTTGAGGTATCTCCATGTTACCCAAAACCAACATATTATTAAAGCCACGTAACCAGAATTGCCTTTGCTGCTGCACATTGGACTGCCAGAGAGATCCTGGTAGCCCCTCCCAAGGAAGCACTGCAGATCATTGGTGTGAGCAGAGCTCCAATAGGTGACCTGGCAAAGGTGGGGTGACCAGTGAGACTTCTCTCTCATTCTGTGGTGGCAGTAAAGAAGCTGGAGAAGCTTGTGTGCCACTGTTTTCCCTGATAACTCCACCAATGCAAAGGAAATGAGCTGTGCTGGCCCAAATGAGTGTATTAGCTGCTCTCAAGATTTTCTGCATAAGGTGCTTTACTATCTCATAACCATGACTTCCACATCATAATTTTGCAGGAATTGTAGTATTTTATTTTCAGAACAACATAATGAACAACCTGACAAGCCCAGAATCAAGCTGACAAACCTTCTTTCAAAGCTTTTCTGCTGGTAGGTTTTGCAATCATATGGAATGTTATTTGGTACACCATTGATAATGGTGACATGGAAACAAAAACTGCTATACAAAAGACTTGAAAAACCCCTCCTTTTACAGCAGGGATAAAACAGAACCTCAGAATTGCCCCTCCTGGAGGAAGGCAGTTACACTAGCCTACAAGTAAAAAAAAACAAAACAACCTTACAAACATAAGCATTGCTACTGGGATTATTTCCAATACTATTTTAAATCTAAGAAGGAAAACGAGCAGGAAAGACTCATAAAAGAACATCAGGTTTTTATATCTAACACATAAGCTTCAGTTTTTCTTGTTCCATATTCCCACTTTGGCACAATGAACTACAATTAAATTACCTTATACAAAGGCTTGAGATCCTATTTTATACTGCTTCAATTTTCACTGGTGGATCACAGCACCCAATGTATAATTTAGTGACAAGTTTTGTGCAGTGGCCTTGTCTTCCTCAAAGCAGCACTACTGTATCACAGTCCTCACACAGTCTTAAAACGAAGCTTCTCCAGTATAAGTGATTTCATCCTTAAGTTCCATCCCAGGCCATGCCAGAGGGAATTTGTGAATGCAACCTCCAAAGGACCTTCTGAAAGCTATTTTTGTCATGTGTGTCTCTTTGTGTGTGTGTAGCACATAGCAAAAGATTCAGAAATAACCCATTGTCATTGCAAGGACCTCCACTAAAAAAGAAAATAACTCCCGAAACTAAGTAACAATGCATTAGTGCTTTTCTGGATAGCAGTTCAAGGGCTGTTCAAATTCTTGTGGGTTTTAAAGCAAAAGGCATTAGAATGATCAACTACCTACAGGAAAAAAACCCAAAACTGAACAGCTAAATAAGACCAAAACACAGCTCCACTACACCAGAACTGAACCAGAAGCAAACAGATGGAATCTGTTCCGGAATGACTAAACTGTCTTTAAAAATAAAAGGAAATAATTAGTTACATAAAAGCACCAGTATTACATGCACTCAAGTTCTAATGAAAGATTTATACTACAAGCACAGCAGAGGTTTCTGTATGAGTTAACATTTAGGAAAATCCATCAGAAATAATGCAGTTCTGGCTTCCCTCACTAACAGCATTAACACCTACATCTGATGACCTATAATTACACCATATCCACATGCATTCTGCAGCCAGCCAAAAAACTGTCTGAACATCAGTGGAATCTCAGACTGGTTGAGTGGATGTAGAAGAGTCCCTGGCTTCACACGAAGAAGACTAAATGGCTGAAAGGGCTCTTCTATGCCCCATTAACTTTGATCCTTTCATGGAAATGTCTGGTAATTGTTCTAAACCTTACATGATCCACACTGGTAGCCAACATTCTGGGCTAACAGCACTTAGATGGGTGACAACAGATCTACAGAACTGAACAAAGGATTAAAAGGTCAAGAGAAACAGTGGCAGAGGGTGACAGGTGGCAGCTCTGTACATGCTGAATGAGAAGCAGGCGAGGGAGAACACCAGGAACCAGTAGCAAAAAGCAATGGAA
Organism: Passer montanus; assembly: GCF_014805655.1. Lineage (NCBI taxonomy): Eukaryota > Metazoa > Chordata > Aves > Passeriformes > Passeridae > Passer > Passer montanus. The sequence continues at coordinate 12,057,936 of NW_024356505.1, read as the reverse complement.
GATGTGCTCAGGAAACCTGCTCACAAGGCAAGTCTTTGAAATCAAACACCACACAATGCATCACCAGAAATGGCTCACGACCAGGAAAGCAGACTGGCTTTGCTAACACACCACGCCACGGGGGAGACACGGGAACAGGACAAGAGGCAGCTACGCAGCACTGTCTGCACGTAGGGGCTGGAGGAACAGCACGTCACTGACAGAGGAAATCCATACCCACCTTCACCAAATCTGGGCTTGATTTTGCATTAGATGCTGAATCAATGATCTTAGATTCGGCATGTATTCTGCGTAACCGGTCTTTAAGATCTGTGTTTTGTGCTATTGCCTGGAATATTTAACAAAAATATTGGGGATATAAAGTTCTCTCAACTAACTCGAACGTGGCTTTATTGTATAAAAAGGGGCAAAGACTATTTAAAGTGTAATATAAAACACCACCACATCCTTTTTTTTTACTGGTTCAGCGAATCCTTTATTATAAATGCTTCAAACCTTACTATTTCTCTGTCAAATTAAAACTGTTTTTTCCTAGTGTGAGGAAACAGAGACATCAGTAGAGGAAAAAAGTCAAAGATGGCAGGATATTTTTCTTTTCAAGCTGCCTTCTGCACCCCCATCTCCAAGATAGCCTCTCTCAACGTTAGTTCTTGCCACATCCAAAACCATTTGATTTTGCCATACTGGCAGTTTCCTTTGCCTTTCAATGACAGAGAAAGAAGACATGAATTCACACAGGTAACAGGTACAATTCATGTCCTGTCAGATTGTAATGGCAATGGTGAGAATAGAAAGCCTCTACTGCAAACTCATGTTTGTTACCTGTTGTTTACTTATTCTGGGTATATCCAATAGACAGATGCCAATTAGAGTAGAGAAGAGAGCCTAACCCTGCAACGAAAATGTCTCTGAAATAAAAGATTGTATTATTAATTTTGGAACAGTATTGAAGACTTACATCCCATTTTAGTGATCTGAATCAATACCAGGATGTGGAGAACCCTGCTGTTTACACATCCGCTTTATCCCACAAATGCTTCTGCTTTTGGCAGTAATTTGTGTTGAAAATTCTCTTGGGTGCAGGAAAGCCAGTAAGCTCAATGTGATGATGGAGGGGAGAAAACTTATTTCTGTCTTAACCTATATGTGGTCTGAATTTGCCATAAAGATATATATATCCCTACTGTGTCAAATGCTCAGCACTGTGTTAAATCCTCATCAGGCAAGTGCAAAATAGATCTCCTGTAATGACAACTTCCCATTTTCATTATTTGCTACAAAATCTTTTCTTCTTCCTGCTGTCTTCTTCCTCCTCCCAAACCAGAAATATTATATCTTTTCCCATTCTGTATTTCCCTTTCTTAGAATGTGTGTAGGTCAAGGATACTGTCTTAATGAGGGAGAAGCAGAGGCAGATATGCTAGTTTTGTGGTGGTTTATCCACTTTAAATCTGCTCATTTTTCTTCCACTGCCAGGCTGATGGGAGCAAAACAGACTTATGTTTAATAGCTTTCAACCTGTGATTTTTTTTTCGTTCCTCCTGTACAGAAAACAAACTAAAATGAACAACAACAAACACTAAGCCAAAGTCATTAACACAAGACTCTTTCTTGCAAGAAAGTCTAAAAAAATATGTCAAGTTTATCATATCCATGCTTCTAAATGTCTTCAAAGGAAGTTCATTCAATTCTCCTACAGGATCTCTGCTGTACAGGGTGAGAAAATTTCTGTTGGCATGACATTACACATCTACAGATTAAAAAAAGAGCTCTCATAGGTGATTACCTTGCTGAAACAGCCAAGGTTCACACATGACTTCTGGATGGGCTACAAGACTGATTAAGCATCAGATGACACCTAACAGAACTATTTTTAGACATGTACAGGATGAAGATGGACAACCACATTTCACTGCCCAGAAAACAATTCATGCTGAGTGTTTACTAAGTTCAGCAATCTTAAAACTGGTAGACAAATATAAATAAGTCACCTATTCAAATATCAGAAGTGGAATATCTGAAAGCCAAAACCAAAAGAAGTGCAAGTGAACGAGTGCAGTTATTACACAGCTTCAACTTTCTCTAAACAATGTGGACATATCACAGCCTCTACAGGTCCAGGCAAAGAGGCATGTCTTACTCTTAAAAACTGTGATCACATGCAGCTTTTGTAAAGCAAAGGGAAGTTTTCATACTGAAATAATTCTAAGACAATCTACATCACAGTGATCAGTGCCAGAGAGTCTCCTCTGCCCTTGGTGTGGTGTTTGCAATAAACATTGTGATTTTAAGGCCAAGATAATGATTGTTCTCATTGCCCTGGAATCAGATCAGTTTGGTTGACGTTTTTAAACATGACCAAATTGAAAAGTTCTGATCTCTACCAATAAAATAAAGTACACCAATCAACCCCCCACCTTTTTAAAGAGCACAATCTTTGTCATTTAGAACTCTGCCCTAATAGCTCCATTGTTGATTTTAGAGGACTGAGAGATAATTGAGGTTGAGAGACAATATAAACAAGTTGTATTTGAATTTGCTTTGCAGTGTCTTGGTGCAGCATGGTGAAGCTCTAGTTCATTAGAAGGGATAGCTGAGTACATTCAGCCTCACCTTTGTTTTATGCCAAGTCACACAGGGAATATTTGAGTGCTGCTTAGGTAAAGGAAAGGAAAAGGAAACCTGCAACCCATCAGAAGTGAGTAGTAGCATGTTCAGCAAGAAAGCAGACTCATAGTCACAGAGCAGCCCTCTGATTCTTCATCTCAAATTATACAGATTAGACTACATACCTAAATCAATCCATCAAACTCCAATGATTTGACAATACCTTTTATATTTAGCAAAGTCTCTGAAAAACATGTTCTATAATAACTTACTATGATTAAATTCTGCAAATTTTAGCACACAGCTGACACTAAAGAAACAGAAATTAACTACTCTAAAATTAAAAAGTAGTATCTGATGACAATGAATCTTGGTGAGCTTTAGCATGTCACTTACAGATGTTAAGGCATTCTTCAAGCCCACTATTTGTGCAGATGGAGATGAGGATGCATCGTACTCCAGCATCTGCTTCAGCTTTTCTCTCTCTGTAGATATGGTGCTGAAAGCTGACCTCAAGGTGAAGTAAACTAGAACCATTTCATAAAAAGTGACAGTTAAAAACAACTGCAGCCAATTGTATACACACCAACTACATAAAACTCCAATAAAGCATCATTTATGGTGACAGAAACAAGAATTTAGGTTGAGAGATCCAGGGTGGGTTACTAAAAACAAGTAATATTAATCAAGGTTATAGGGTAGATTTTTTGTAGGAGACATGTTTATGGTGAAGGCTACTGTGTTGACTATATTAGCCACAGTCAAAATTACTCTGATTCTTTGTGACAGATGGCAACACAGCTAACTAACCACATCTGCTCTTCACTTGCTTTTGTTTCCCAATTAGCTTGAATCTTCAGACGGTCATGACTCTATTCCATATTCCTCTATAAATTCCAGTGGGGGAGAAGAATAGACAAAAGGAAAAAAAATCAAATAGGAAAAAAATCATCAAAAAAAGGCAGCTATAACACATATTGTGCCACAGATATAGGGTTAGTAGTTTCCCCACAAGCAAGTCAGCTATGGTGTTGTGTTTTGTTATCTCTTTCTGTGATAGAGAAATTTCAGCCTGTTGGATAACTTAGTGACTCAAAGGGTCAGATCCTGAATGATGTGCATGCTGTGCTGCTACTTCTGCTTCCTGAGGCACTATCACCAGCCCAATACATTTAAACCAGACAACAGATCATGCAATTTTAACATCACTATAGAGGGTGTTAGAGGGGAAATGCACTTTTAGAATTTTTTTCACCAGTACGACATTGCATCTTCTCTTTAACCATAAGGAATAAAAATTTATTTGAGCAGTACTTGTCTGAGCAGGTTTTGAACATTCATCTGACTGAATTATTACGGGACTTCTGAGGACTTAATCAAGGCCTGTAATACAGCCATGAGACTTGCCAATGCAAAAATGAATCCATTTACAGGGAAATGAAGATAGAAAATCTGAGCATGGATGCATGAAAAGGGCAAACAACAAGAAATTCCCAGTACTTCTCTCTCCTAATCATCCACTGTGAGTTAACCTGAATCTTCACCATTTCACTGAATAGTTATGTAACCCAATTTAATCTTCTGAAAAATGCTTCTTAAGGTATATTCCAACACTGCAAACCATTACCAAAGCTAATTCTTATACCATCCAAAGAAATCTTCAGCAGCATCACAGGGTGGAGAGGGAAATATATCCACTGTGATCTATTTTGTTAGGCTTTCTTTTATATGTAGATAATATGACCAGAATCTTCAGTGACCTTCAATGACATTTAATACATTGTATACTAACTTTATATTTCAAGAACTATTGCCTACTAAATGACTAGTGTTACATTTTATTCAATTTGTATCAAAAAGGTGACACAAGAGGTTTCTCCACTGCTCTTTCTTGGAACTGGGGTGCTATGAAGTAACTTCAGAGAAAAATTCTTTATCCTTCTAGTAAAATGATTCTGCAGTCATTACAACAAAGTTAATTGTCCCTTCAAATGTGTGGATCAATCTAACCAAAATTTCTGTCATGGACAATTCCAGTAGGATGATCTTGAGTAGGTGATGTCTTTGGTCTGCTTAACAGCAGCTTTTCCCACTGCATCCCACCCTCACTTCTTCTCTTCTTTTGGAAAACATACGTCAGTTTTGACTATAATTGGCTTTATGAAGTTTACTACTTACATACATTCCTTACATAACAGAATCAAGACACATCAGCACTAAAGGGGAACAGCAAGCAGAGAATGCTTATTGATACCATCAACCATTATCATGTGCCAAAGGGGACAAAGCCAATACTCCCAAAAGCCTTTCAGCTAATAAATGCTTAAGTGCCTTCCTCACCAAGATCACTTAAACAATAAAAATGTTTCTGGTGCGAGGGTGATGGAACAGAGCACTGCTAATGAAAAATGATTTTGAGGGAAGAAATATTTCTAGTCAAGCTCCCCCTCTGGCTGCTTTGCATGATTTACTCTTCTGTATTCACTAAAAATAGGTTACTACCATAGCAACCCTTGCATCACCAACAAATGTTGACTCTGAACTACAGTGAAGCACACAGAATATAGAAACATAAATGTGCCCATATGCACAATATGCGTGCAAACACAAAAGAGTAAAGTCTGCTGTATTTCTAGCAACTGATTTTAGGTATTTTACCTTTTGGCAACAAATAAAACAATCTAGCACATGTTTTTAGCACATAAAACAAGGGGTAGTTCTCTATTAAATAAAAAACTGTAAGAAGTGGTGATTAAGCCACCTCTTTCAAACTACTCAAGATCTCAACACTTGCAATTTCTCAAGGAAATTAAAGGAATGGTGTTTTCCAAACAATAAACAGGAAGCATTCTCAGAAGTCATATCATTATCTAAACATTTATAAAAGACAATTTCATGTACCTTTATGTGCAACGTGAAATAAGTCCTCTTGCATTTTAGTAAATTCTGATGATGTTTCAGAGCCATCTGAGTAATTTTTCTCCTCTACAAAATCTATTGTAGATAAGTTTGGATTGGAAGCATGCAGTCTCATAGGGGCAGAAAATACTGAAGGCACCTGTAAGTAGGATAGTAATTTGTAATTTTATAAACAAAAGAAAATTTTGTTTTATTGTGCCCATCTGGATTTCATGTTGGAGACACCAAAAATGAAAAAAGTTACTGTCAATTATCAATAAGCTTTGAATGGATGACACCTGGCAAATGAAACCAGAGATACAACTTTGCCCAAGGTGCCATAATGGGAGATTGCCAAACTCAAAAAAAAAACCCAAACCCATTGAGAGCTGTTACATATGCTAGGTTATTTCCCCCCACTTATAAGTATCTAATCACATGGCTTCTGGATGCAAATGCGCACAAAACTATCGAGAGAATTTGCAAAAATCTGTACTCATTACAAAAAAAAACCAACCAGAAGAACCCAACAAATTAGAGAAGACTGACAATGGGTAAAAAACATGGCCAGTGTCCTGAAGGTAATCAGAACAGATTCTATTTCAAATATCCATGACATAACATTTGTGTTTTGTCTGATATATTGCCACTTAAAATGAGCTAACACAGGACTCTATTAAAAAGGATTTGTGTTTCCTTAACTGGTCATGCCAAGAAGTGATCAATAACTAAGGTTTGGAGGAAGGTGGGCTCTGAAAGGACTGACATTACCTGTAACATTCCTTTAGCCTCTTTCCCAACAACTCTGGATCGCCACCTCCTGTGTGTTCTCTTTTCCTTCTTTGGGCTTTCAAAAGGTCCAACCTTTTAACAACACACAGGACAAAAACAATAGAGACTGCCATAAATCCAACAACACTAAGAAACACCTCAATTCTTTAGGATTTGGGGTTATTTTTTGGAATTGTAAGGGAAAATAGTTTTTGGTTTTGTTTTTAAACAACAAACCTGCATAGCATTTATAGCAGGCGCTGAATATGTCCTGTGAAGAACATCCATGCTCTGTAACAGCTGGTTCATTTCCAGTAAGTATGTGTGACAGTTGGAGAGGTCTGTTTGGAACAAGAGAATATTTTCAGTTGCCCTGAAGTAACAGACACACTGACAGCTTTCTTTCTTTGTAGGTTAGTCCTGTTTTGATTGCAGCTAGCTTAAGTTATTCATTGACTAAAAGCATTAGACTGCTGGATAAAATGACTGTATCCTATAGTCAAGTTTAAATTCAAAATATTGAAATGCATCTATGTGGTGTGTATAATGATCATGATATCTTTTCCTAGCTGGATGCAGAAGAATGAGAATAATGTGGTAATTTCTGCAGTTTGAGATTTGTGAAGGCTCCTCATGGTGAGGTTAACAATGCCACAGGCATCAACACTGAATTGTACATTCAGACCTAGAGGTGAGGCTCCTCTGCATTAGAGATGAAGTTCACTGGTAGGTAGAAATTTAAAAAATAAATATCACATCGATATTGCCAACATGAGAAAGATCTTCCTGCTCTTAGGAAGGCATGAAAGCAGAAGGTGACTTTCAAGTACAAAGACTTAGTACTTTTTAAGTTACTAGGTTTTGAACATCCTATGTTTTTTGAACATCCTTTTCCAGCCTAAGGATGTTCAAATGTTACTACTGAACATGATGTTCCCATATAAAAGAAAATGTACTGAAATGCATTGGCTTCTTGAAGAGCTGCCCACAATTGATACCCCCACATCCAAAATTACCAGTTCTTTTGCAAAAAAAGTGAGTAACCACTTAATCGACAACCACATCTTTCCTTCCCCCAGTTTCAGAGAAAATTCTAACAGTAATGACTACTTAGTGTATAATGCTCTCATTGTTAAGGAAAAGCTAGGGGAAATATTAGGCTACTTTCAATTTTCTTCAAATATAATTACCTCTTGAGCATTTTTCCATGTCTTCAGAAGACTGTAGCCAAGATGAAATCCTGGACTCATTACTCGAAAAAGAAAATGACAAATTACCTCCAGTTGACGTTGAATTCTGTTTGGTCAAGCTGCCTGCCTGTTTCAAAGAAGAGCAAGTGAAGTATTAACACACAATATTTTAGTGCTGTATGCACAAATTCTGACAACCAGCAGTTGAGGACCGTGATCATAGATAAGGACTGAAGGCATGAATTACATGCAGGGGGAAAAGTGTATGATCTAGACTAGGTATATAGTCATTGAGCGCAATGGCATGATAGCTAATGTAACTGCTGTCCACAAGCAGTAGAAAAACTCAAGGAACCATGAAAATTTGCTGAAAACTAAATTTTGAGGAAGGGAAAATTCAGCATAAATTAAGTCAACAGAGTCTTAAGCTGGGCCAAGGGAAATACAGGTTGGATATTAGGAAAAAATTTTTAAAGAAAGAGAGATCAAGTACTGGAATGGTCTGCCCAGGGAGGTGGTGCAGTCACCATCCCTGGATGCGTTTTAAAAAAAGACTGGATGTGGCACTCAGGGCCATGGTTTAGTTGAGGTGTTAGGGCTGTGTTGGACTTGATCTTAAAGGTCTCTTCCAACCTAGTAATTGTGTAAAATAATTAAAGTACCATATCTGAAGAGGACCAAATCCAGACATTCTGTTCCTCCTCCACACTTCGCAAAGAAGCCCCAAAAGTAACTTAGATGCAACACACACATTTTTTAACATTATTTTTCTGTGTAAAAGCAAGATAGCATTTAAAATTTTCACGCTAGATGTCATTTAAAATTTTACACAAGGCTGAATGATTTCAACATGGATTTGGCTCAACAGTCCTTAATACAGGGATGGCCAAACACCTTATCTGGTTAAAGACTACCCTTTGACAACACCTCAATAAACATTTTCACACTTAATTCAATTGAAGCTGTGCCCATCATCAGATGCTCCAAGAGGTGATGGAAATTCTGCTTAAGAGCTAACTGAAGGGCATAATTAAATAGCTTCCAAAGGGGAGACATTTTTACCCAGTATTATTACCAATTGATTGTGGCCTATAATGCTGTTTTCTTCTCTGATGTACCTACAAATAATAGCCACTCAAATACCTAATTATTTGTACATCTTACTAAACCTTTAATTTTCAACAAAACTGAGGCCAGGAAGATGCACAAATCACATGGTTTGTCAACATCTTGTTAATAATCAGTTTTAAACTGTTTCATCCTAGTGCCTTTACACAGCCATTTTACTTATGGTTATGAGAAAAGCTGACTAAATTGTTTGGCTCTTCTCTGAAACATACAATTTACAACCTTGGTTACAATCTCCTGCTCACTTTATATCGAAACTCCAGTAGTACTAATTTTAAATCTATTAATAAGAAACTTCATCTACATCTCAGTCAGCTGCAGCTTTCTTAGCTGGCCTTTTTAAGTTTACAGTATAACCTGCAACCTGAGTTTCAGAATAAAATAAAATGCACCATCCATGTGGTATCATTTGGTATTTGGTCAATATGCAATAGCAGTAAGCATCAGTGAGCACACTTGTTTTAAAATTAATCAATGCAGCTTAGCTGGCTTATTCCTCCATAAAGCTGTCTGAGCTTTAGTCATATATTTAGACATAGATATACACAAACATATATATCCAAATAATAATCTCATCACCTTTAAAAGCACAACTAAACTGCATTTAATGATGGGCAATTATATTGGCTTTTTGTGAACCAATTCCACATTTATCTCTTCATTGATTGGCCTCACCTAACCAGCTTTTCCAGAACTCATATACATAAGTGAGATGAGCATGAGAAAAGAAGTAGGGATTGCCAAGAAGCAGACAAGAGAGAGCTTGTGTAGCTCCAGTTTTCATAGTTTTGCTTTGGATCAGCACAGTTAAGCTTTAGAAACCAGGAATTCCACATAAACATGTGTAGATACCTACAGCTGTCTCTCAACAACAATTAAAAAAAATGAGATGTGAAAACCAATCAGGTGTTGCTAAAAGCAAATAAAATGCAACTCAAATTTCACTTGATATATATTTCTCAAAATAACCTAAGTGCTGGAGTGATATCAACTAACACCAAGCTAAGGCTGGTGTAAATTGGCAGACTTCCATTTAGCTTGAGCACAGCTAAGGTGATTAACTGCAGCTTAAGAACTATCCCCTTCTATTTTTCACATGAAAATAAGTAGGGCTTCTTTGCAGTGCAAATCTGGATTAATAGTCTGAATTAAAGTCTTTCATGCCAAAGAAGAAATGGTTAGTTTCCTGACAGTAAGCAATAGATTTTTCGATTTTATGCTGATCACATAGGTTTCTTTGGTTTGGGTTTTTGGGTTTTTTTCTGAGAGCACCAGCATAAACATACCACAGACTTTGCAATGTTCCACTTCTGCCCTTGATATTCTCCCCCACTTCTATCCCTGCTGTCTTTCAGGAGAAAATAACTAAATGTGCAGGGGAGATTTGCCATTGCCCTGCAGACAGTGCCTGAGGAGAGCAGGCTGTCAGAGCCATGGAGCTGCTGCTGGCACAGAGATGCGTGCAGACGATTCTGCAGAACGGCCTCGTGACCGCAGGGTGAGATATTGTTCCTTCACACTGACTCCCTCCCGCTCCACCACCAGCAAAAAGCTGCTCAGACACACGTCTGTGTTTGCTGAAACTCACTCTCAGTTACAGGATAAAGCGAGGAACTGCGGGTAGTGGGGAACAAGCCTGCTCAGATCATAAAGTAATTGCACCAGGGAAAAGCAAGCCTTGGGAAGAAGGAGAACAAGAAAGGCATTGCTGCTTAGGAGCCATTCTGGAGCCGACAGAAACAGTTACTACATCTCAGCTGTAGCAACACAGAACAGTTTTTTTGATTGTCAAAAGCAACCAGTGATTCTACACTGGAGCAGAAGATCTGCTTTGGGTGAAGGTCAGCCAGTCCATGTACAGACAGCTGAAGGCACAGAACACACACCATCTTCCATGAAACTGCAAGGAAGCCATTTATGGGTTTGGACTGAGCGTTTGTCAGCCCATTTGTGAAACTAATTCACAGACTTTACAAAAGAGAAGTACACTGCTGACTGGACACTTCCCAACCCCATATCCACCCACAGCACAGCCCTTGGATTGATTTGAGTAATGCTTCTGCCTCAGTTAAAATATAAATAGTTAAAATATAAATTCTTGTACAATTACTTGTGTATATAATATCTATATAAATAATGTATTTATACATCTAATATAAATATATAAATAATACAATATATGTATAATATATATTCCTTGTATTTATAATTTCTTGCATAATTCCTACATACTCCTTAGTGAAGTAGTCAGCTTCATTCATATAAAAGGGGAGAAGGTTTATAAGCTAAAGGATATGCAGCAAAAAGCTAAAGGGAAAAAAATATCTAGCTGAGTACTCTACTGTGACTAATATTCCCCAGCACGTATCAGACAAATACTGATATATGTCCCAAAAATTATGAGGATTCTAACTCAATACACAGTTTTAAAATTCACTGCGAAAGTACAATTTACTGGATTAAAATAGTGAAAACTATTAAAAGTTTAACAACATCATAAAGGAAAGTGCTCGGGTGTAAATCAATAAATAATAAATTTTCCTCTTGACATTTTAGAACATAACTGAAGTACCACCACAAATTTCCATTACGCTCTTTATTTAATGAACACAAATTAGACTAATTTAATCCCTTATGGAAGCTCATTATTTATAAATAAAAACTATTACCTTTCTACCTGGTGTAGGATCACAGAAACCTGGGACAGAGTCCGTGGTAGTAGACACAGGGAAGAAAATGTTGTTGGCGTCGTGAGGAAACATGGAGATTTCATTCTGGCGGTACATTCTGTGATGGCGAAGCTTCGCTACCCATTCATCAAACAGCTCCTGAGACTTCACCTACACAAAATTTCAAGGGTGGATGACATTCACATTCAAAATAACTAACAGGGAAATGATGGAATTTTGTGCTCATTAGAGAGTTAGCCTGGATGACCTTTGCCTTGCTTACTGGCAAAGTATCAGGAAAGTTTTTCTAAGGATGCTCCTACCTTGCACACTGTATGAGCTAAGGCATGACAGAAAATCAATCACAAGATAAAGCCAGTGAAAAAAAGAAACTACAGTCAGTAACTATGCCTCCAATGAAGAACACAATACTAGAGCAGCTTACAGACTAAAAAAACCCTTAAAATTTGAATAAAGCCCCTCACATATATAATTTCTTAATTGCCATACTTAAAGCTATGTCAGTGTTTAATTACAAACAGAAATTTGATTTTGTTCATGTATTTCAAAACAATTTATTCTGCAATTATAAATCCTCATACTTGACCAGAGAAAATACTTCTTATAGAAAAGACAAGGATCGAGATACTGAAAATAAAATCACTTGTGCAAGAAATGAAAAAAGCACTGCCAAACATGAGACTTCTGTTCAGGACAGGGTTACTGATTCTGGGCCCTAAAACAATACAATAAGACCTCTCCAATTATTAAGTGCCAACTAATCTGATGAGACTAAAAAGTTATTAGTGCAAATCACAAATCTCTTGCTATTAAAAAAAAAAAAGTGCTCCAAACTTCACAGCTAACGGCAGTAATTTGGGAGCAAGGTTAAAACAATCTTGAAGACCTACCTTCAGGTGGTATATCTGCTCCTCTGTATCCAAATCTATACATTTTGTTGATTTCTTTACAGACATGACAGAAAGTCCAACATCAATACAGCCATGAAGTTTTCCTCTCTCTATCTGCAAAAAAAGTAAAACCACAGTCATTCCAGATGAAAGCAAAAGGATAAATATTACCTTCTGAAATCAGCATTTCTTCCCCTTTCAACCTACTGTTTAGAACTACTGAAAACTATTTCTCCTGCCATCAGTAGGGAATTCTTGTTATATTGGATACTTGTTACTTTATAATGGCCTTAAAGGGTTTCAGATCACTTACATCAGCTCGGCATTTAGAATACTTCAAAATCCCTCTGTCCAAAAAGAAATATCTCTGTAACAGAAATGTAGAGAATTAAAACCAAACAAAACACACACACAAAAGCCACAAACAGAAAAATAGCACAAACACATCGTCCCCCCTTCCATTTCTCTGGAGAACACCTTCTCTGCTTTTATGCAACCTTTTTGTCACAAAACCACACCATGTAAGTCCCACTCAAGCTTTCAGACTCACATTCCTTTCCCACCTTGTGCCAGCCTTTCAGAGGCCATTTCCTCTTTTTCAGCAAGCAGCCCTCCTGCTTCTGTGGCTCCTGGGTACAATTCATTGCTCCCCGGAGTCCTTCTACAATTTCCCAGCTGTCCTGCTTAAACAGAAAATCCAAATGTAGATCTTATTTCTTCCAAATAACTGAATTGTTAAGAGAGATTCAAGAAGAAGAAGGCTATAAGAAAAAAAGACAAAACCCAATTGATGTTGAAATATAACCAAGGATCCATCTTTACACTTTGTTATCTATCATCAGAGAGGTAAGGTCCTTTTTTAATTTTGATAGAAACAATACCACTAAACAAAATACATTTTTTATGACATCATCCTTCATTGAATTTTACATGTATCTTTTCCTGCACATACATACACACAATGCATAACCATAGCATAGTCACAATTTAGCAAAAAAACCTTCTGTCATCAGAGACAGAAAATGTCCTATGTTAAAAGGATAGGTTTTGTAGGTTATGAAGCAAAAAAAAAGACACTAAAAATGAAGATCTTTTTTCCATAAAACTCTTTTGTTACTCAGTAACTCAAGGTTTTGTGTTTGGTGTAAATTGCAGTCTCCCTGAAGTAAAAATAATAAAACAAATCAAACTAAACTAAAAACAATATAAAAATCCAGGGAAGTAGTATGAGGAATATAACATAAATGGAAACTACAAGAAAAACAGAAGTCACCCGTCATCAGATTATACCAATTAAAAGTGAATCTCTCTTTTTTGCTACCAGGAACTCTAAAATGAAAGACTTTGCAGAAACAAACCAGAGAAGAGTCTAAATCTCATAGTATTTTTATAGCTTTTATTTATGGAACAACTACAAATGACAATGTAACATGAGTTTCAAGGTTTCTGATGAGAGTTCTCATGAATTATTTATTGCCAGGATTTGGCAGATGCAGCATTATAAATAACTGACAGGAAATGGTATGTGCTACCACCATCCCCTTGTATTTGAAAAAGATAAAGAATACTTTAATACATAGAGTATGATAACAAAAAAGGACTAGTATGAAGCACATTAGGGAGAAGAGAGCTATTGTAGGTAGGTAAGTACTTATGGTGCTCCCTGTAACAAAGGGAAGTATTCCCAAAAGACTTGGCTGCCTCAAAAAAAAAAAAAATAAAAGAAAAATGAAACAAAATAAAACCAGCAAGTGTGCTAGCTGTCCTCATTTATCCATCTTCAGAATCCTTAAAATTCCCTCTATAAACACAGAAAAAAATTACATCAGGTAATGTGCTCATTACTTTTGTAATAAGGCATTAGAAACAAGCCACCTTTGGAAAGACATCTAACAATTCCACCACACTATTGGTGGCACTCCGTTATTTTCCTTGCGCCTCATTTAATAGAACAAACTGGTAAGCTGCTCTGCTTTCCTGCTTTGAGTTCAGTCTGCCACCAGTCTGCCACACTCACCACACAATGAGCCACAAGCAGTGGAAATGTGGGGCTGAGCAGCTCCTGACAACCAACACCCTACAGACCATGCAATGATGTTGTACTACCTCAACACAAGTCAGAAGTGCAGTTGTCCTAACCAAAGTTTTCATGAGGTAATACATTTTGTCATATAATTCTAATTAAGAACTAACAGGAGCAGCTATGAGATTAGGAAAAATGTTGTGTTTATGGTTTTGTTTCTTTCTTCTTGAAAGTATCCAGAAGAACTTAAAAGCTGCTTTGCCCAAATACCAAGCAAGCTATATCCCTTGTCTTCCCAAAATATGTTAAACTGCAGTACCCAAGCACATAACTTTTCCACTGAGAATTAATCTGGTAGTAGTGAACAGTAGATCCTTTACAATATTCCAGTGTTGTACCTAACACAGGAACTTTCTCCAGCTTTGGGATCAAGTTTCCACAGTTTGGTTAAGCGTAAACACAATATATCATTGATTGCAGGAGACAGCAGAAATTTTATCTCAGTAGAGGAAGATTTACAGTATCATAGATCACCTCAGGTTGGAGGGGACCTTACAAGACCATGGGCAGGGACACCTTCCACTAGACCAGGTGGCTCAGAGCCTCCATTCAACCTGGCTTTGAACACTTCCAAGGCTGGGACATCCACAAGTTCTCTGAGCAGGCTGCTGCAGTGGTCTCACAACTTCCACAGTAAAAATCTCCTAACAGCTAATCTAAATCTCCCTTCTTTCAGTTTGAGACCATTCTCTACTCTCCTATCACGATGTAAAAAATCCTTCTCTGTCTTTTCTATATGCTCCATTAAGTACTCAAAAAGGCTGCAATGAGTCACCATGGAGCCTCATCCTTCCTTAAGGGTAAGCTTAGAAAGAAAGGGACTCCTGAAATGAGACAGACCCATGATACTGGATGTGTGAGGTGAAAAGAAGCAGCTGAGAAACAGCTCAGCCAATTAGACTCATCTGGAATAAATACAGTGTTAATAGTTTTAATCAGAATACAGTGTTCTTTAATTCTTTTAGTACAGAATACAATGTTCCCTGCATTACAACTCAGATTTTGCCTGGACCTCTCCTGCAGTCCAGACACAAGGTGTCTCTCACATTCCTGCAGGAAAGTCATATTTATCACAGTTCTTAATGTGAGCAATGTGGCCTAAGAAAGTGCCTGCTCAAATAAAAAGTGTGAAAATGGGAAGAAAATCTGAAGTGGAAGCCCTGCTTCCCCTCAGGCAGGCTGGACAGCCTGCCAAATCTCAGGTAGAAGGCAGATCTGCTACTCATCTCTGTACCCTGGGAACCTCACACTTCAATTGTCAGCTGTACATAAACGTGGCTGAGTTGAATTAGAAATGGATCCTCTTAAAAGCTCACAGAACTAACAGTTTAGGGACCTGCTGGATACATGCAAGGTGCCATGATGCATTAACAGAATCTGTTCCTCTTCCATATATGTCCTTCCAGATAAACCCAACCTTTCCCAACTGAACAAACTCTCACATTTTTCAAAAACTCTGCTGCTGTGACTGGCTTTGAATCCATTTGCTCAACCCAGACTCTAGAGATCTTGACCAGGCTTTTTGTTTTGCAAGAGATTTGACACCTCACTGAATGAGGAAAAAGCATCAGTTGGCTATTCCTGGGAGCAGCTGCAGAAGTGAAAGAAAACTGCTTACTCTCTAAAATGAAGGCAAATGAATCAGGCTGGTCGATTATCATCTCTACTCATCCCTCTGAAATAGCAGAGGAGCAAACTGGAGACAAAAGATTTCCTGAAAGCATTCTGATGATACTCCCTTTTGCTTATTCTTACCCCACAATAGGGAACAGAAAGAAATAGTCCAAAACATGGCACTAACTTGAAAAAAACCAACGGCACCTCCCCCCAAAAAAAGACCCTAAAACTCCCAGATGAATGGCATTAACAATTCTAGCAAAATTTCTCCTGTCTAGATTGGTTGTGTTTTAAGATTATGACACTACAAAAGACTTTTGCATCATTATGGGTCAAAATCTACCCAAAAGAACAACACTGCTTTTGCTGCTCAGGAAGAAATTTCACTCGAGGCTAAGGAAGGAACCAAATCTTTACTTTTCTTAGGTCTAGAGGCACTCATCAGCACTGAAAAATTCCTCTGTACACGCTCCTTGGTGCACACTTGGTCTATAGCTGAGGAAAAAACCCATAGACTTTGGTCTTAAGAGATGAATACATTTACCTAATAATGGACTTATTTTCTTTTTTTGATATAATAAAAGTCTTCTCATTTTCTGCAATATTCTGCACCATACAGCTCCTTAAGGCAAACTGTTTCAGGGGAAAGTATGAAGGAATGATTCTGAATGGCTCTCAGACTGATGCTTGCAGTTGCAGCTCCCCGAACAAAACAGATGAGAGTGTCACACTCTCTTTCAGTGCAAAATGCAGTCAGTTGTACCAAATATTTTAAAATGCCAAAAATAGAAACCTACTTTGTGGAGGATAAGGGTTGGCATCAGCTGCAACTAAGGCACTTGTTACGGTTCATAAAACTGGCAGGAAGTTTCTTTTATGGAACATGAGATTTTTTAAAACAGTTCTCCTGTCACAAAGCTTTTCCCCAGTGGATCTATTTTAAAAGTTAGTTAACATATTAGATTTAAAAATAACTAGCACAACATACCTTCTTTTGATCACAGGTCAATTTAAATTTAAGGAAGGCCAACACCAGTTTTCTTTCATCACAAAACTAAATTTGTGTCTCTGTGAAACAGAGATCCCTTTCCATAACTGAAGGAGAGGGGAACAGAATAGCAAAGAGGTTGGAAGTGGCAGTTGCCTCCAACTTTTCACAGGGCTTCAAAGTGAAGGTGAATTTACTGGAAGAGGATTAAATGTTCACCTGTTCAGCTCACACAGCAATGTACTGCATCTGGCTGGAAACAAGCACCAGATGTAGCAAAGGAAGGAGTGGATCCCTCAAAATCCTGCAGCCCCGCTTAAGTCAACTCTTTTCTAGCACAGTGGCTCATTTTCTGCATCACAGGAGTCATGCTCCCCACAAACAGCCCTCCAACTTTAGTTCCCTCCATGGAACTAAACTTTAGCAGACCCAGCAGCCTGGCACTACTGTGCTTCCATATCCCAGCCTCAGGTCACTTATTGGGTGCTGGCATACACCAGCAACTGTCTGCATGTAGGAAATCAAGAGAGGCTCAGAATTCAGATCCTGCTATTTTCTGGGAAAATTTCACCCTGCTCCAACTCTTCTTTCCCCCACAATTTTCAGATCTTCTTTCTACTTAATCAGATTCAAAGTACAGCATCAGAGCAGCAGCACAGAGAAAAGCACCCGTCAGGAAGATCTGTCACTAACCCACCAGCCACGAGCACAGGAGATGCAAGTGTTTGAAGGAGGAATAAGAAGCCCTCCCTGGAGTTGGAATGTGAAGAAAAGAATATCAAAATCATAGCATGTCACTCCCTAATCTGCACAGCACCTGGCAACATCATTTAAACTTGCAGGATACTATTAAGAAAAAAGTATCAGTAACAGTGTTACATCCCGCTATTCTGTACCAGGATTTTGAAACAAACACCAAAACAAATCCAAACGAACGAACAAAAGCTCCTCAAGGTTATTGTACATGTGGTCTTTTTTAAATTAGGGGATTCTTAACAGTTACATACAACTTTAGATGGTTGCTGATGTCTTAATAGAAGACCTAAAGTATTGCAATTTAAACTAATATACAGATGGAAAGGGCAAATAAATGGCATAAGTATGGTTCCTTATATTGGCTGTATTACATACCAGTGGATTTAGTCATACTCATGTAAATCTTATTATTTAAATAATACATGATAACACTTGATAGACATGAACTGTTGAACAGACAATACCAAATCTTTTAAATTACACTTTTCAAAGGTAATCTCATATGGAGGATAAAAAAAATAATATTTCAGGAAAACAAAAAAGACATCCTGAGAGCAAGGATTTTATTGTTCAGCATACTAGAAATGCACAGCATTTCTCACAAGTGCAGCACTTTAAAAGTCATAAATTGTTCAGACATTTGTCTGCCTTGCCAACTGTACGAACACGGCCAGGAGTCCTAGAAGAGCAGGTGCTGTTTCAAAACGCAGCTGAGGACTCCAAAGCTTTTGGGGGATTGGGATGCTCAGTTCCAATTAAAATTTCTGCCTGAGGCAGCTTCCAAGAGCTCCACTAAGGCAGCACTTGTACAGATAAAAGTTTATGTTGAGCACTTTGCTCATGACTTTGCAAACATGAATCGAGCACATTCAAGTTTAATTCTCAGTGCAGCTGCAGGTCAGCATTTCTTGCCCACAAAGCCATCTTCAGCAGCCTCACCTGCCAGGTGCAAACACTTGTAGCCAGGTCTTTTGAAAGTGTGAGGTTTAAAGATTAGCAGAAAACAAAGCAACCTTCACGTTTGGCTCGCGGAAGCATCGTGTTACACAAATGCTCATTTTTCTATCTATGGTTCTACAGCAAGAACAAGCATAAACGGACATTCAAAGAAGCCTTGTGTCAGGTTCATGAAAAATAAATTATCTTTCACACATGCATGCACACCTTTCCTTGGAAACTTGAAATAAGCAGAGCAGTTACACAATATTCTACCACAAAAGTGGTGCCTAACAGAAAAGATTTGGTATTTCAGGATCAAACCACTGAGACCTAGATGCTACAGCAGCTCTATTTCACTATAAAGACACCGTACATACAATAAGAATAAACATTCCAGTTTTACGCATGCCTGCTATTCAGTAATATGTGTTTAATGCATTTGACTCAAAACAAGATGCTGCTACCAACAAAAAAAGAAGAGAAAGAGGAAAGCAAAGAAGTGATAAAACAAGCAAGCAACAGGAAAACCAGGTTTAAGAGATTTTCAGATATCAAAGAAATAAAAAAATAACAGCCAATCTTAGCAATGCTTTCAGCTTGGTGAAAAAGTACCTGTCGACTTCCCTGCTTGGAGGAGCAGCTGCTAGTGCTTCTTGAAGGAGACAGCATCTTCTGGGATGCACCAAAGTTCTTTTCTTCACTCATGATCCAGGACTATTTGTTCCACATAAGCTCACTTAGAAAACCATTAAAAGGTAATTTGGAAAATGTGTTGGAAGACTCCTCAGAGAAACACTGAACTCATCCTTTACCCAAATGCAGTCCAGTGGCATGATCTGTACCCCATGGAAACTCCTAAAAGGGAAAAAAAAAGAAGCCAAATAATCAGATGCTGTCTCTTGCTGCCATATTCTAGCATGAATCATAATAAATCCTTTGATTAATACAAGCTAAGCACATTACTGCATTTTACAAGAAATAAATTAAACAAACACTTTAAGATAAATTTGCAAGTCTCAAAAAAGAATTACATAAATTTTGAATCCTAAAAACATTTTAATTGTTGCTATTTATTAAGAGGACAAAGTACAGTATCAAGCATATTTTTACAGATTTAAATTAATTAAAAATAATAGAAACTCACAAAGAAAGTAATAAATATCTATATGAAATGGCCCAAAATATATCCAAACAAAGAGGCAAACATCCAATAAAATGCTACCAAAAAATGATGGTGTAATTAAATAAATTTCCCTTTTTCTCTGTTCCTTGATAATTTAACCAACTAAGCATGGCTTCATGTTATAACAAAAAAAAACCAAAACCAACCCTCTACATAGACGAGTAACTCCTAAAAGCAGTGATCATGAAAGCTTAGCTGCAGAGAGCTGTGCATGAGCACTTTCACCTGGAATCAGAGAGCTCTATCTACTGTCACATCAGTTGTCTCAGCAAGTGACTGGAAGAATAATTAACAGTCTGTTTAATAACAGTGCTCCCTGCAGCACATGCAAATACAAGGCATGCCAGGAACTCCCAGTAACAGAGTTCCAGCGTGGGTAAAAGTTGTCATGGTAACTGAATACCTTAAAAAAAAAACAACCAAAACCCAAAACCAACAGAGGACATTACAAAAGAGTGATGCTTTCCAAAACTTGAGCTGGCCGTATAAATTGTGTATCAATTCAAATTTTATTGCCTCAGGCAAAGAATTCATAATTAGGAGGAGTCCAAGAAAAATCAGTGATAAAGGTAAGGAAGTTTCCTTAGAAAGAGAGATTTCATTGCTGAAACAGGGAGGCACTACTTCACAATTTCCTCACTTGCACTGTCACAACAGTCCTGAGCTGGGATCACTGATTATTGAAGTTTGCCATTCATTTTTTTCCTTGAAGAGCCTTAAATTCTGAGAGAAGCAGTAATTTCAGATCCCTAGTAAAGCATTTTGTACATTTTAAGAATTCATTTTCCTTAAAAACAAAACAAAACAATACCTCAAAAGCCACAGACAAGAAAAACCAACCAGAACACAAAATTAAAACTAGGTGTTATATTTAACATGAAGACACCACTCTGCAGCAGAAAACCTCTCTCCCTGCAGCTGGAGTCTGAAGCATCCAGTTTCTGAACAGAAACCTTTTCCAATCTACAGCACTTTCTGGCAATATAGTTTGCTGTAACATTTCAATCAACATGCCCTCTTTTCACCTGAAACACAATCTCTCCTTATGGCATTTACTTTACCTAGTTAGAAATACCCCAGAACAAATCTGTTATCCAGCCCCAACCTCCACAAGTGGGGTGAGAAATGAACTCTCCTGGGGCTCTTCCAGGAGTGAAGATGAGTCAGCTTGGTAAATATTCCAGGAACCATCAGAGAGCTACAAAGACAGTGAGCACAATGATGGCCAAAAAAAACCCCAGAACAGCAATATGACAAGCAAGGTCTATGTGATTTGGGCCCAACACATGGACTTGAGACTGAAGTTATGATTGAAATTAGGAGCGGAGCATTTTGGAGAAGGTATGGTCACTTTCTATCTGGAAGCTAAATCTGTATGGCATTTCATTAAGAACAAGTACTTTTAACAGGTTTAGATTTATTTCATTTTCTTTTTAAAGCAGGTTACAAGCATCTCAGGTTTCTAACTATGGAGTAAATTAAAAGGATAACTTTCTTATTTACTTGCAAGCTCCATTCAGCAAAACAGTTTAATGGTAATGTCTGTATTTACAAGAAGAGGTCAAATGCTCTCAACAGGAACAGAAACTCTCTTCCTGCAAACTCACTGCTCAGACATCCCCTTGAAACCAAGCAGCAAATGTTTTGCTTCTGGAACAGACTTTGGTCAGATAAATCCCTGTTCTCTTCACTGCTCTTGTTCAGAAGGAGCACCTTCAGCTTTCATGGGTGACTATCTGGCATTTGGCAGTGATTGGCAGAGTTCATGGCAAGAAACAGACTCTAATTTGCAGCAAAAAGCACTGGAAACTTTAACATCAAAAAGCACTGGGTATATCTCCAGGACACACTACTTTTAAAATATACAATGTCCTTTGGCTGTTCAAACACAGCATAATAGTTGTCATGTCCGAGAAGTGTCAAGTAACCAAAAAAAACCCTAGAGGTCTCTTGGACTTCAACATAGAGAGAAGCCATATAATCATAGGAATCTTTCTATCATCTTGTTTCTGGTGTGGAGTCTAAATGAACTTAAGGTTTGGCTACACCAATATTTTAGGACAGAGCAGAGGGGTACTTCCTCTGCAAATCTCCTGTAATAACAAGGTTTGCACTGCAGGGCAGTTTTGGACATGAAGGCTGAATCCCTTTTGGATTAAATGTGCTCCAGGACAGCATCCAGTGCTCAAAGCATTGAGTCCACAACACAGCCTAGAGCTAGTCCCGACGAGTCTTATGCAGGGGCTGATGTTAGGTCTTCTTTCTAAGAGATTGACAAGGATCCAGTTCTACTGCACTGCTCCACTTGCTAACATTGACGTCAGAAAGACACAGACTTACACCCCCTAAGAAAGTACTTAAGATCTCCTACAGCAATGTCATTTGTCCTTTTGCAATCAGAGAGAGCGAGATGGGCACATTTCCAGAACTCAAACGAGCTGAAGATGACTCACTACCTAACAAGAGGTGCTGAACAAGGAGCAGGTGACAGGTGAGGTAAATCCGGCAGAGCGCACCTGAAGGATTTTGTCAGTCTGCTTCTGAAGTTGGCTTTTGAATTTTCCTTCATTCCTTCAAATGAGTTACTGCATGGGCTGGACAAAAGACTTTTCTTACCAGCCCTGAAGAATTCAGGAGTGAAAAATGTGTCCTCTGTCTGAAGTGCTTTATTCTATTGCTGTTTCCCAGCTAATGATTTAACTTATTACCTTGAGACTTCCAGATTTGAGCATGAAAAAGTGTATGTGAATAACTATCATGGCTCCAAATCCTCTGTAAAAACTGCTGTGCATTCCAGCAACAACTCTGGGTTCCTTTTTAAAAATTCTCTTCAAGTTTAGAAGAGAAAAAAAGAAAACTGTGGCTGCCCTTCAACAATAACTCACTTATTTTTCCAGGAAGGTGAGAAAACACTGATCCTGCATCCCAACTTGACTGGCTTTCAACAGTAGTGACTGGGCCTCTCTAGGGCAAATGATATTTTGCAATACCTGTGGAAATTAGGGTCACCAGGTATAAGAGCAATTACAACTTTAAAGCAAGCATAAAAAGCAGTGTTATGCTAATGAAGCAAAGATTGCAACTCAAATTGATTTTTAAGGTACTCATAATACAATTGCTTCAGATTCATTAAAATTTGCTCCTTTCCATGCCACAGGATGGCCTCAGAACTGTATTTGCTCCCACATTTCTCCGGAGCACTTACTTTTCACAGGGTCACTAACTTTGGTCTACTCCAAAAAGTCAACTCCAAGGTGTGAGGCTGAGGCAAATCCAAATAAATTTAGGACAGTAATTTTCACAAGCGCTAAGTATTGCCCTAATTCTTTTCTATAAAGCCAACAGCCGCAAAAGTAGGCCAAGAGTACCTCTGCAAATGGCCTCACCAGGTGTATTTTGAAGAATTAAGAATACATGAGCATCAAATATTAGCTAGAGCTACTACACCGTAAGATGATAAACAGCACTTTTCTCTACTTATCATCTGCTACTAACAGCCTTATTATTATACATCAATTAAAGATAATGTAAACATATGATAATATATAAAACAGGAATAGAATTCTTTTTTTAAAAAAAAACTACCATCCCAGATTGTTCTCAAACCTTTAAAATGCACAGGTTCAAAGCAGCCTTGCAGTACCCTTTCATCTCTCACAACTCTGAAAACAATAAGCTTACAGCAAAATCAAAGATTTCTTATATCTCACAAAAGAAGAGAAGGGAAATTCAGAAAAAAAATTATGCATAACTGCAGTAAAAAAAAAAAATCAACATCATGCAATTATTTTTGCCATGGTTCTGGAGATCTCTCACAACTCTGAAAACAATAAGCTTACAGCAAAATCAAAGATTTCTTGTATCTCACAAAAGAAGAGAAGAGAAATTCAGAAAAAAAATTATGTATAACTGCAGTAAAAAAAAATAAAAATCAACATAATGCAATTATTTTTGCCATGGTTCTGGATGAAAAGTAAAGCCTTAACAGCTGCTTCAAAGCTGATTCAGCAGTGAAGGAACACTAAAGACTTTGAGAAGCAAAACTGGAAGTGTACATCTCATTCTGTAGTCAATTAAGGTTTTTTGGACAGAAGAATAGTAACAACATAAAGACTGATGAGAGTCAGGTGGATACAGCAAGCATGGAACTCAGCAATCCAAATCAGAGTTGCATGCAATATTAAGTGACTTTCACAGAATTAACAAAGACTTTGTGCTGAAACCTTTGCTCTGCAGCTATTATTAAATTACATTCACTCACATCTGCCTGGATAAACAAAGCAATAGTCTTTTCCTAGTATTGCTTTCATGTCTCTCTGTTATAGTTCAATTTGCCAGCTTTAATCTATCCCAGTGACTTATCTGGCTCAAAATAGGAAAGAATTATTTGTAGGCTACAGGTACACCATGCACAACTACAGGAGATGTCTTTTCAAGGCAGGTATTTGCTGTTCCTCAATTCCTGTGAGATTCACACCACTGAAGGTCAAAGCACATGAATCCTGTTCTGTTACTAGCTATTCTCTTTACTAAAGAAAACTCGCAGAAACAAAACACAAAGCAGTTTAAAACAACTCTTACTGATAGGTTATTAAACCTAGCTTTGGAAGCAAAGGTTCAAACAGCTTAGGGAGACTAACAATAACAGGAAGCATTTCAGAGCTGCCTTCCATCAGATAAGAGCTCGCCCAAATCACAACTTCTCTTGAGCAGATGTTTTCATCAGCCATGAAAAAATGCTACTTGGAAGTGTCTTTGATGCAAAGAAACATCTAACTTGTCTCCTTAAGGAGGCTTTTGTAGTAATTTAATCATGCTATGTCACTGACCTAAAATAAGTAAATTTAGTTCAATGAAAACTCTCCTAATTGTCTAATCGAGAGAGACAGACAGAGAGAAAGGGGAAAAGCTAGACAAACAACAACCATACTGCATTTAACAGGAGATTTAACAAGAGATTGCTTGTCATCTAAAATTTCATCACTTGATGAAAGAAAATCCTGTACATTCCAGTGCATGGAAAGCAAAACACCCCAAAACCACAGAAACAGAAAACAAACGACAAAACAAACTCCCAGAAACAATCCAGTATAATACATCCCAAGAAAGACATAAAAAAACATACTTTGATGACAAGTCTAATTAGGCTTTCCAGAAGGAAAGCAAATATTTGCTGTTTCACTAATAATTCAATCCTTACATTATAGATATCAAAGATAATTCAATCCTTACATTATAAAAATCTTATTTAAATTTAGAAACAGGTCATTCAGCATCCTGAAATATGAGTACATATAAAAATACCACCTTTTCCTCACATCCACCACAGAAACTGACTATAATACTGCACATGACACGATTAATTTTAAATGCATACTCTTGACACTGTTTCCATCCCCCCAGGAGATCTATGATAGATTGCACTTGTACCAAAAACCCAAACTTACTGGGTATATAAACTAGATAGACATGTTAAAAGTCTTGATGACAAGTGATACAGAAAATACATGTGGTATTAGCAGCATTTTTACAGTAACTAATCAGCTGTCTAACTGCTTTTTCCACCCAACTTTCAATCACAGTTGAGAATCATAGCTAACAGGTCTAACCTAGCCCACAGCCAGGTCCTAAACAATTAATATTCTTCTCCCTGCCCCTTTCAGAAGGACTCTTGCCAAGGGCTTGCCTGCAGCTCAGGGCTCACCAGCGTGACCGAGGGAACCGCACACGCCCCTGCCAGCTCTTGGCATGGTTCAACACTTGACCAGTCTGGGGGACCACCAGAAACAACTGGTGATCCACTAAAAGAAGGGTCCCACAGTCTCCCTGCCAAGAGGGTGGAGCACAAAACAACAGCTCCTGAGCTGGGATCAAACCCTGGCGAGTCCTGCACACAGCAGTGCTGACAAGGTACAGTCCTCCCTCTGCTCACCAGCAAACCAGGAGCAGTCTGTTTGCACTGAACTGCTGCTCAGCTAGAGAAACCTTACCAACGATGATCAGGCAATAGAAGAGAGAGACAGGCTTATTATAATTTTCAGTAAGGGAAAGAACAGGCACATGGTATCAGTTTACAGCCTGTACTAAGAGCCTTGGAAAGGCCCATCTCTTAGTGATAACATCCCTGAGTGGGAAACATTTGGCAGGAGCTTGGTTGTCTTTCATTTTTCTGCTCTTACTACTTGAAGCTTTGCTTTGTTCACTAAAACAAAGATATTTCACTGTGCCCTGAGGCTTATTCCTTTTCAAAACTGCAGTCATTATTGCTGAAGTGTTACTGAAATACACGCTGTTTGTTGTCCTGGATTCAGTTTTGATAGGCACAATGTTAGCTCTGGAAATATCTGTCAGTCTGCCAGCATGTAGTAGATCAAGATCTTAAGACAGAACTGTCTGCACATCAAGCAAAAGACACCACTTTTCAGTCAAATCATTGAAGGCATCAGTGTAACTTTGAATCAGACTGGCTCCTTGTGACCTGATGAACTGCATAATGCTGTAAGATGCATAAATCCATCAAGGCCAACATAAAACAATATATTTTATTAAACCAGCTGACATTAACTGGTTTAACTACAGAAAAAGAAACACAAACCCAGCCACCTCTGGTTTCAAGTAGAACAGCAAACAGAAATACTGGAAGAGTTTTGGTGGCCCAGGCATGATCCTCACCAAAGTCTGAAGGAAAATATCATGAGGGTGCTATGACCAGCAAACACAATACATGTCCTTTATCTCATGCAGCAGAGCTAGACATGTTCATTAAAGAGCGTCAGGATCTAACAACCCTGTTTTGTCCTCTTTGATGTGCTCTTTTACCTTTCACACTTTGTCATCATCTACTTCCTAAATTAAAAAAAAAAGCGGCAAATAAAAACAACCAAACCAAAACAAACCATGAAATACATCAAACAAAAAACCACCAAATGAACTGAACAAAAATTTTGATCCCCCACTCAGAAACCTGTTTTTTTATGATACATGGGAATTGTCATTTGTCCTGTATATCACTAATTGCTAAAAGAAAAAATGTACAAAGGAACCAGCACTTCCCTTTGAGAATGTTTTGTATTTTTCCTTTGTAGGCAGGCCTACTACCTCAAAATTTAAATCTTATTAACTTTAACTGTGGTAACAAGATTCAGTTCTTCCTAGGATGCATAGAAATTTGTTTACACATTTTATAAAGTGCAACAATGACCTGCTATAAAAATCTTGTATTTCTTCTTGATCAACTTAACATAACTTCAGAGGCTTCTGTCTCTAAGTCCACTCCAGGACGCCTTTTTCAATGTACTTTACAACATTAGTATTTATACATGTAGCACTACAGCTTTCTTTTAAATATTATGTAGATTTTTTTTTTTTACAGAAGGTCTTTCATATTAAGAGAGCTGGAAACCACAAAGAGGTGTGTGGTGTTCTGAACAAGGTCAGGTAGTTGTTAGCAGATCAGTGTTAACTCCTTCTAACACTACCTTAGGTGAGAGGCCACTAATTTCTTAATACTGCGTTTCTAAACACACAATGTGCAAACAAACATCAACACTTTAGAAATGCATTGTAGGAAATAAAAACATATAAAGTATCCTGAGAACAATTAGTACTACAAGTGTTAAGTAATTTTATTATTAATGTCAAAAGGTAAGAGTTTGCTAATTCCAAGTTTTCAATTAAAAAAAAAAGAAAAAGCCAGCATGAAGGAAAAAAGT
The DNA here is from genome assembly GCF_014805655.1 of Passer montanus. Taxonomy (NCBI): domain Eukaryota; kingdom Metazoa; phylum Chordata; class Aves; order Passeriformes; family Passeridae; genus Passer; species Passer montanus. Next base: position 12,030,484 of record NW_024356505.1, on the reverse strand, counting down.
ATGGAGAGAGCCATAGAATCATCAAATGGCTTAGGCTCGAAGGGACCTTAAAGATCACCCAGTTCCAACCCCCTGCCATGGGCAGGGACATCTTCCACTAAACCAGGTTGCTCAGAGCTTCATCCAACCTGGCACTGAACACTGCCAGGGTTGGAACACACACAGTTTCTCAGGGCAACCTGTGCCAGTGCCTCACCACCCTCACAGTAAAGAATTTCTTCTGAATATCTAATTTTCACCTCTCAGAGACATGTTCATTTTAAATACAAATTAAAACTGTTCAGGCTTCAGCAGGAGCTTCTGCAGGACAGACAGGAGGATGCCTGCAGCTGTCCTTTTGCCTGGAAACACATATCACCCACACACATGCATGCTGGTGACAGGAACCATGAGTCACAGATGCCAGAACCACACTCTTGGAAGATTCTGCATCACATCTGCTCTTAAATCCATTCATATTTATACTTGTAATGAACACCTTGACAATGGGAACCAGGAAAGCGGTTCCAGGGATCAAGTTTTCTGCAACATTGTCTTCATGGCATAGGGAAAAGATGAACTGAAAGAGACCAAGATGCAGAGAGATAAGAGATGTGGGAATCCAGATTATAAATCTGAATGACTACATGCAATGCTTTGCCTAATTCATAAGAAATGGGAAAGTATCAATCACAACAGCTGGGTCAGACAAAAAAAGATGCAGGCCAGAAGTGAGGGTCTCTGACTGCTCAACAGGGCAGCTGTTGAACAGAAAAGAACCACAAAGGGGATCCTCTCCCCACCTCAGATGATACAATCTCACCATCATGTCCTCAAGTTCTGAAATGCTGGAGGGGAAGACAAATCCAACCAGGGCTCAACCACAAAGACTCAACTTGGATCGAGCTGGTAAAGGAACTTCTGCCCTCAAAAAGGGAAGAAACTAAACACGAAGCTGCAGAAGTTGCAAACCTATATTTGGGAAGATCAGAAGGTCCATCTCAGAGTGAGTGACTTCATGTCAGATCTTGCCCTGCCTCTGCCTAGCTACAAGGGTATAAAATCTAAAAGCAAGTTCAGAGATTAGCCAAAAAAAGAAAATTCTGAATATAATGTAATTATTACAGACAGTCCAGAACAAGGAAGACCCAAAGAGTTTTAATGCACTAAGTTTGTTTATACAAGTCTACTACAACATGACATCCCAATGTAAAAATATGGCCTGTCTCCAGCAATAGAGCTCAGAGTAAATACAAAGCTGCTGAGAACTTTTATGAGTCTCAATAGCAGTTCAGAGTTCCTCCATTGATGGGTTAGAGCTCAAAATCATATTAATTTTCAAATCTGCCAAAGTAATTAAAGAAATTCTTGCTCCCAAGCAATTTGTTACTGTCCTTTCCTGGAGATCAGCAGTTTCCTTGACGAAAAAAGAAAAAAAAAAAGTCACGGGAGTCCTCCCTGATCCACTTCAGTAGAGCAAGATTTTTGTCACAGCAAGTAGTTCACACACTTTGGTTTGGGATGATCATCACCAGCTGGTGGCCAAGAAAGTGGAAGCAGTGTTATTTTCAATTGATTCAGACAGTTCTGTCCCCAGTTTTACATTTAGATTCAGGTTAGTGCAAGCTAGCAGCTATCTATTTGAATTTAATTAAATACAAATGAAATACCCCGTGATTAAAAAAAGCTTTAGCTACGCTCTCATTCTCAAGTATTTTTAGAGGTTTAAAAGATGGAAGGTTTTAATTAGGATGCCTCAGCAATAAATGAGAATGAGTAATTCACACAGAAATTTATTTGAGCTCAGTGAAAAGGTGGTACAACTAAACTATCCATATTTCTTAGTAGTGTGTAATTTTTTAGTTCAGCTCCAGTCAAGCAGGCCATAGAGATGGCAGACAACAACATGAAGAGTTTTGTAATGTGTACAGTCCAACATTTTGGTTGCTTCATAGCATTCTTGGGGTTGGTTATGCTTGAACAGCAACTAATAAGCTGGATTTTAATTACAGGCTATAAAATCAGCAATAAATATAAGTTTTCACAAGTGATATAGATTCCCCTTAAACAGCTAAATATCAAAAGAGTTCCACCAGTCTTTGCCTTCTCTCTCTCTACTCTCCTTCCAATCCTTCATCAGTTTTGTGTTAGTTTTTAAACTGCTGACATATGGCACTGGCTTCGCTAGACCATGCAACACAAAAACAAATCAGAGCTGTGGCTGATTGTGGATAGTGCATAAAGTGAGTTCTGACAATACTTAACAAGTCTTATTTCATGTAACTCTCTTGATGAATTTCTGAAAAGGAAAGTAGAACAAAGCAATTTCTTAGAGGAAGACACTAAATGGTTTGGAGATTTTTAATACAAATGTCTAAAATGACTAAAACATCAACACATGAAGTTGCAGCAAACAATACTGCAAGCTATTTTCCTAACAGATGGCACTCACGCCTACTTCACCCATGCTGACCTACATCTTTTTTCCTTAACTTTTACTAATATTAATCTTTCATTTAATGCATTTTTTACAATTTTGCTACCAAGCAGTACTTTTAGCATTAAAGGTTTGAGATAATTGTTCAAGAACATATTTCTATCAATATAAAATATAGAATGCATAAAGAAGGAAAACACCTTTACAAAGCTCAGGACATAAAATTACACTTCTCACATAAAATTATCTTCTCAAAGGCTGTTCAATATTGAAATTCTATGCACAAAGTTTTCATCCAGCCTTGACTGGAAAACATGGCATTTGCAGGCATTGTCATAACTCACACTGCCTTGTAGAAAAAAATACACCTGTGCAATACAGGCAGTTAAAACAGAACCATTGAACTGATTTTCATTCTGTTGTTCTACACATTTAATTGTGAAAAGGTAGAAAAATCAAATGTATGTAGAAAATGAGGAGGTGGAGGAGAAATATGAAAAACTGGTAATTTAATTAAAAAACCCCTAAGACTTCCATACAAAAATGCACCCACTTTTTTCTCCTACCATGTTATACTGTTTTTGAGATCACATCATAAAATATGTCAAAAAACCCAAAAATCTTTAGCGTTGTTACACTAAAATAAGAAGGATTTACATGCAACATCCCTTTAAAAATAAATCTGGGAATGGCCAATGGCAGTTGGAAGTATGGCATTTGGAGAAGCCACATCATCAACATTTGAATTTTGACAGTCTTCCCTTCTGTACTCAAAAAATAAGAAAATCAATCCACTGTCTGTTCTAGCTGCAAACAAACGAGGTGGCCATGGGAGCTGGCAGTGCCCCAGCTCCTGTTTCAGACTCTTCTCTAACCTGTTACTCACCTGACTGCTCACCAGCCCCATGATATCCCTTCATTATCAGCACCTTCCAGAGCAGGACACTCACACTAACAGTGAGAATAATAAAAGAGGTGTTGTTGAAACTCTCCCCATATGGTTCCCAGGGTGACAGAGCAAAAAATTGTTCTCTAGAGTGATTTTACAATACCAGTAAGGCAGAGCACAGTGAGGGTGATGACTGCTTCAAGTCACTATTAAACTATAAAACACAGTGACAAAACAAGCAGGATCTCCTGCCACCCACCAGCATCACAAGAGATGATTTTGGGAATAGATTGTTTCCCATATTGAATGGGTATCACACTTTTAAAAGGTGAAAGAAAATACAGTACAACAAAAAGCATTTATTGGGGACCTGGTGCTGTATTCCAACAGGTCATTTTGGACAATTGAATTAAAATACTACTAGAGCCACACAACAGTTCATTTTTGAAGAGCATACATAAAAATGTCAATAATTTATATTTGTGACAAGTACAAAAAAGTTATTGAATTACTCGGAGAAGAATATTCTGATCTCTTTCCTTATGTTTTTCTCCTTTTAGTACATTAGGTTTTGAAAAAGGATTTTGAAAATGGGACAAATGGTAGCCCCACGCCAGGCTGTGAACAGCATCCAGTGACAGTTGACTGCATCTTTGTGCTTCCTAAAACAGCCACCCTAAGGTGAAGTTCATTTAGATCCAAACCTGCAGTAAAAGCCTTCACACCTCACATTTTTCTTTCACATAAATGATAGCATTCCCAGAAATACAAATTTTGACCTATTACAAACTGCCAATCTAGTCAAAATTTCAGTATTATTGCCAAAATTGGAATGTAAATTTGCTTCTACTCCCCATGGCATTCAGCAACTAATTTTGAAAAGTCTGTTATTTGTTCTTACAGATTGTCAATACAAATCCAGCATACAGTGCTTTAAAATAATGAAAGCTTCCAATAAAGCTGCCTAGTGCACAGGAATCTGACTTTATATTAATTTTGCCTGGGGACTTCACTAATTGCTCAGAGTTCACATCTCCTTTTACCAGTCTAACAGCTCAATTTCCCTCTGTTTTCCTCCCTGCCCCGTTGCCCATGCCAGGGATACTGAGGACATGGAAAAAGCATTAGGCATTTGGAAGTTAAAACCAGCAGCTTAACCACCTTACACAGTATATCTAAGGAGCTTAAACTCACCAACAAGTGCAGGAATTGTCAAGTTGGATGCTATGCATTAAGCATGAGAAAGTAAATACATGTGACAAATGCGTTACTTCCCCTGTGAACATAATGATTATAGTTAACATATCTAAATTAAGTCACACATTAGTTATGTCTGAAGAGAGCAGAGTGATGATTAACATTTTGTACATAAACAACCACTGTTTTTTAGATTCAGAACCACTTTCATGGATGCTGCAGGCCTGATTTTTCTTCAGCTGAGCAAGCAGAGAGACATTATCCCAACAACATTAATGAGCCTCCATGTGCACATGGACAGAAACAGGGTATTTCACAGGTAACAAATTAAATAAATCAGGTGAAAGCAAACAGTCCAAACTGAGTTGCCATAATTTATCCAAAACCAATAAACAGTCTTCCATTTGATCCTCCTTTTAACACACTGAACCAGAAGTTCTTTGCAACTGCAAACTTAAATAAGAAAATAGCAATAGCTATTTCTATTAATAATAGAAAATAGCTAGTTTTCACAATCATTTCAGAATACTCTGAAATTCAAACACATGCAGTCATATGGATGCTTTTGTGATAGTAATAAAATATTCTTTATAGAGGAAAATACATCTTCCTTACCCTGCACTTTCTATCATGTTAGCTCTTGTTCACTGCTGTCTAATGAGAGAAATTTTACTAATTGTCATTTGTGGCATTAGCAGCTTGATGCCACAAGGCCAAAAGGCAGTTAAAGGTCATTGCCTATTAGATTACACCAGACTGATGGCAGCACATTTGGAAGCAAAGGCAGAAGCCCCTGAGCTCTGACTCACTGCAGAGACTCAGACCTGGACATCTTGCTCAGCACCTGCAGAGTTTGCTCAGAGCCTTCTGAGCTGGCCCTGTGCTCAGATCAATCAGGCTGCCATCTGCCTCAGGTGGGCACTCAGGGGGACTGCAGCCTTCCTCTCTACCAAATACATCTTCACCAGCTCTGTTCCATCCATCAGCCCAAGAACTTGTGCTGCACTTTCCATGGCAAACCCCATAACTCTTGATGGTCATAAAACTGTTTTATTTCCAATACCTATGCAAAGTATAGGCATATTGATACTCATGTATTCTATATATGCATCTGAAGTGATACTAGCACCTTGTTCAAGTGTTAATGATCCCTTTTTAATCAAGTCTTAATATGCACATTTATTTTCTCTATGACAGTGCCTTTCTGTTTTAAATGCAGACATCATATCGAGTGCATTACCATCAGATTTCTGGGCTATAAGTTAAATGAAATGTGATGCATGGTTATGTAACTGAAAAAAACCCATGAATTTATCTTCCCACAAGTGACAACTGAATCACAGAATACTCTGAGTTGGAAGGGACCCACAAGGATTGTTGAGTCCAAGTCTTCAGTGAATAGCCTGCACAGCACAGCTGGAGCATCCCACACAGAGCCAGCCATCCAGGCAAAAGATGCTATTAGTGGCTCCTTATTTCTTACAAGACACCATTAAAAGCGCCTCCAGCTTAAAGCCACAATCCCATTTCAGCAGTATTCCACAAATTCTGTGACCCCACAGGGGATGCACGCTGGAGCAGTTGAGGATGAGCTACAGCACCCAGAAAGGAGGAATTCCTGGAGGAGCACCTCTCACGGGAGGGACTCCACACAGGACCAGGACAAGAGAGTGAGGAGTCCTTTCCTAGAGGAGAAAAGAGACAATGTGTGATGATGGGACTGCAGCCCTCATTCCCCACTCCCTGCTCACTGGGAGCAGATTTGGAGGGCGAGCCCAGAAAGAAGGGAGGGGTGAAGGGAAGGTGTTTTAAGACTTGGGTTTATTTCTCATGATCCCATATTTGACAGCCATTAAATTACATTGATTTCCTTCAGTCAAGACTGTTTTGCCCATGAGTGGGCAATTGCTGAGTGATCCCTCCATGTCCTTATCTTGACCCACGAGCCTTCCACTATATTTTCTCTGCCCCACCCAGCTGAGGGGATGACAGGGTGGCTTAGGTGGCACCTGGTGTCAGCCCACCACACAGCCATTGTGGCAGTCCCTGGTTACCTGCACTTCTTTACCAAGGATTCTGCAAATACAGGACAGATAGAGATTTCACAACTTACTAGGGGAAGCTAGCATCTATTCAGATGCTGAATCATGCCTTTAACAGCTGTTACTTAGCTAGCACCACCTCTTAATTAGTGGCTTCTTTTAGATTTCCTCAATAGCTATATGGCACCAAAAAAAACCACAAAACAACAAAAAGAGGAAAAAAAGGCAACCCAGCAAACAAAAAACAGACAATTCTAGCTCAAAACATAAACCACATGTAAAAATGTTAAAGGTGAAGTACAAACCATAATTTGTGGAAGTAGAACAAACAGCCAGCTACAGGCATAGAAGATGTTTATTTTATACTGCCCTCATGACAAATCAAAATCCATTGAACTTTTAAGTTCTCAATTTTGCAGCCTGTCTGACTCCATAGAGTGAGACAATTCCCTTCAGAATCCCAAAGCTTGAGCTAAACAATGAATGCATCTCCTATTTCTCCTGAAACAAAGGTTTTCCCTTAAAAGCTGCTGCCCAGATGCTGAATGGTATTAAGGGTAAAACTACAGACCAGCTTTTCCTAAGGTGCATTTTGCTTTGCTAAACACCTGTTACTATGAGCTTGTCCAGAGGTGGCAAAAAAAAAAACAAAACCAAAAAAACAAAACAAAAAAAAACAGGCAGGGAGTGGCACATGACTCATCACACTGTGTTAAAAAAAACAACATTAACAGTTGAAATCTTCAGAAGCAAAGATTTGTTGCCCAAAAAATGTTGGCATGGCAAAAAAAAATCACACACAAAACAAAGGGACAGGACAATTTGCCCTCCTTGTCATCACCAACACCAAATTCTATTGGTGTTCCTCAACCAGAAACACACAGCTTTTTCAGTGTCTCCACAGTAAGCACTGCTGCCCCTGGACCATTAAAGCAGCTGAGAGTTTCTGCCTTTCAGCTAATGTAAGTGCCCCCAAGAATTAAAATTATTTCTTTTTGGAGCATTTGACAGCTTGCTAGAAGTTCCAAACAAATGCTGTGCTGCAGAAAGACTAGTGTCAACATTTTGATTAATCCTTTATTATTAGACTTCTAAAGTAGAATAACACCTTGAATTTCTTTGATTTTTCTGAAAGCATAATTCCTGCTGTTTAAAATAAAGTACAGCTTGAAGCACATTCAAGCACACCTGTGGACAGTCATCAAATTGTTCAGATATTTAGGCACTGGAAGTAGAAAACTCCAGGGGACAAACATACCATGGACAGAACTTAAGGGGAAAATAGATAATTTTTGCTACTTTTCAAGGTAAAGCATCATATGAAATCTGGTCTTAGATCAAAAACTTTTCCTTTTCTTTAATAACTTGCTATCCTCCAAAAATAGAGGAGCAGAGCCCAGGTCTCCTCCAGATCTGAAGACAGAAAAGTCACCAGGCCTTCTCTGAAGGGAAGAGCAGGGAAAGTCACAGTAAAACATGCTGCTGCACTTAGGCTTCTTAAAGCTTTTTCATAATTTTATTTTATTGTCATCAATTTATTTTCATCATTTCTCTGATACTCATGATTGTTCCTCCAAGTTACCAGCCTGTGTGTTTTACTCCCTATCAGGTAACACCTTTCCTGGTTTTCTCTCAGAATGCTAATGCTCCTGAAAGATAAGTTGATGTGAGAATGTACTTCTATTCTGAAGTTCTTGCTATGGTTTTGTCACTAAGAAGGACATGTCTCCAAAACAGACATTTTGAGAATGAGATAAAAGTTGGATAAGTTAAAAAAACTCATTAAACAAATATTAGAAATTTTACATTTTCATAAAAACATCTGTTTATTCATCACTATTGATAATTATACTTGAGTTTCATCCCTCATATGTGGTTGGATAAGAGGTGCAACAAAAAAATCTATGGTATTGCATTCTTGAGCAAGCACACGAGGATAAAATAAAACACATTAATGAAAACAGAAGCCCGCTGACTGAAACTGAAGAAGCTGCTCAGCTTTATACATATAGCTCAAACAAATTGTACTGCTAACCTTTTACTTAGTTTTTAATATTTATTTCTCCTTGAGAAGTAGCTACTTCAATAATCATAATATTTTCCTGCTTAGCAGGAAACTTTTCCAACCTAAAGAAACAATTTCATTTTCATTTTATCTTCAAGTACCTGGTGCTACGAGAACCAAAATAAGAATTTGACCTTTTCTCTGAAGCAAATGTGAATATAAGGCATATAAACTAGGAATCAGTGAATAAGCAACAGTGACCAGAGGCCAAAGCCATGCCTCACTCACTGTTAGACATGGCAGGGCTGGGGATTCAGTCTCACATCCTCATTACCACACTAGAGGAGCCCACCAACAACTGCAACCTTCTCTTCCACTCTCCTGCATTTCTCTTGCACACAAAACCTTTGCTGTGGCACAACTGGAAAAGAGGGGCCCTGAAGCTATACAACTATGCAGCTGTTGGTCACAATTAATTACTAAGGCCACCTTTGAAATATGACAAATCTGCCTTCCGATGTATCTGTGGCTTTATTTCCATTCTTCAGCTGTTGGACAATTAAATTACCAGAGTCTACATGAGCAAAGACAGGAAAAAATTACCCCATATTTTTTCAAAAAGATAAGGTTGGCAGAAACATATGTTCAAGCATACACTAAAAGACGGAGATGGTCTCTTAAAGCTACTCTTAAAAGAAGAGGCAAGTTCTTTTGGCTTTTCCAAGCAAAAAATTATGTACATCAGAGGACTGAGTTCATGAAAAGTGCATGCTTCTGCTCAGTGAGGGTGTGATGAAAACATTTTCACTGGTAGGAATATGGACTATCTGTATCACTTTCAGTAAGCAAAATGCAGAATCTCACTTCATGAAATGCTCACTGTAATATCAGTAAGAAGGTAATTTGTTCCCATTGCTAAAATGGGAAGGGTGACCCAGCTGATTGTCTCTGGAACAACCAGACACACAGTAGTTGCTACTTTTCTCTGCATTTAAGCTTAAGGAATCTAAAGTTTCCATAACAGGAGACAAGACTCATGATCTCCTAAGTTACTTTTGGCTATGCTAATTAGCTATTTCAAGCACTTAAAGTTCATAGTCTCTGCCAAAGTAGGAAGCAGTAACTATTAAAAAGACCTGAATTTGCATGTGTGTGGCATACTCTGCCCTTAATCCAGGGAAAATGGTCTGTCACCTTGGCACCACAGGGCTGAGGAGCTCACAACCTTGTCACACCACCTCAAGCCAAACTTCAGCTTGACACGTTTGGCACAAGCAACAATTAGCCCTAAAAGAATCATATAAATGATAAATAATATCATGCTGTATTAGTGAAACTGTGCCTGTATATTTCATCCACTTTTTTGTAATTTCACTTATTTTCTATTGAAACAAGTCCTAAAAATGACTTTATTCTGAGATCACATAAAATCAGCAGTCTGCTTGTTTCAAACAGTTCCTCTGTCTAAGCAGGTGTTTTCTGTTTTAGATCAAAATATCTATTGTTGAAACAAAAAGATACAAATTCTGTTTCCATGAGGTTGGTAACCTGCTTATTCACCCCTTGGGAAGGGTGACCCAGCTGATTGTCTCTGGAACAACCAGACACACAGTAGTTGCTACTTTTCTCTGCATTTAAGCTTAAGGAATCTAAAGTTTCCATAACAGCAGACAAGACTCATGATCTCCTAAGTTACTTTTGGCTATGCTAATTAGCTATTTCAAGCACTTAAAGTTCATAGTCTCTGCCAAAGCAGGAAGCAGTAACTATTAAAAATACCTGAATTTGCATGTGTGTGGCATACTCTGCCCTTAATCCAGGGAAAATGGTCTGTCACCTTGGCACCACAGGGCTGAGGAGCTCACAACCTTGTCACACCACCTCAAGCCAAACTTCAGCTTGACATGTTTGGCACAAGCAACAATTAGCCCTAAAAGAATCATATAAATGATAAATAATATCATGCTGTATTAATGAAACTGTGCCTGTATGTTTCATCCACCTTTTCGTAATGTCACTTATTTTCTACTGAAACAAGTCCCAAAAATGACTTTATTCTGAGATCACATAAAATCAGCAGTCTGCTTGTTTCAAACAGTTCCTCTGTCTAAGCAGGTGTTTTCTGTTTTAGATCAAAATATCTATTGTTGAAACAAAAAGATACAAATTCTGTTTCCATGAGGTTGGTAACCTGCTTATTCACCCCTCCTAGCCACAGATGCCATCCATGATACTCAGATGTAACAGTCTGTTTTGGTGTTAAAAAAATAAAAAGCTAATTTGTTTCAGTAGCAACTGGCAAGACAGGAAGTGAACAAACAGCCTTTTTTTTCCCTCTTGGTAACCTGCTTATTCACCCCTCCCAGCCACAGATGACATCCATGATACTCAGATGTAACAGTTTGTTTTGGTGTTAAAAAAATAACAAAACTAATTTGTTTCAGTAGCAACTGGTAAGACAAGAAGTGAACAAACAGCCTTTTTCTTCCCTACTTCACTTTTTTTTTTCCCCAGGGGGTTTACCTATGCTACTATTCACTGGACAAGTTAGTACAAATATTCATAGCTAATTCCAAAAGAAACACCTGAGAGAAGTGGCTTAAATTTGTAGTCCTGAGCTTGTACACAAAAGCTAGGGTTGTACATTCATTATTTTTGCATTTACAAGCTTATGCATGCTAAGATTTGGCCTCTTTTTCCTTCAGAGGAAGTACTAAATGACATATTTTTAACACAGAACTTTGTTCTGTATGAAGAGTTTTTCATATAGCACTATTAGTAAAGAGCCAGCAGACAGCATTGAGCTGCCACTATTCAGCTTAAAAAGTAAAACTAAATTTAAATTTGAGCTTGTACACAAAAGCTAGGGTTGTACATTCATTATTTTTGCATTTACAAGCTTATGCATGCTAAGATTTGGCCTCTTTTTCCTTCAGAGGAAGTACTAAATGACATATTTTTAACACAGAACTTTGTTCTGTATGAAGAGTTTTTCATATAGCACTATTAGTAAAGAGCCAGCAGACAGCATTGAGCTGCCACTATTCAGCTTAAAAAGTAAAACTAAATACCTTTCACAAGTGAGATAAAACCAAAGATTCAATGTACATAATATTTGTACCAAAGAACTTCTTTGGTACAGCTTGGAATTTTAGGTTGGCAAAACTAACAGAAAATACCAACAAAGACCAGAATAGACAAGGTTTTAATGAAGTTTCTTTAAAAAAAAAATTATGTGGACTGAGGATCCCTTCTTTCACTGTATTTTCCTACATTCAGGACAGCAGTAAAGAATTCCTCTAAAGGTTCAGTGACATATGGAAGTTGCTTCTGTAACAGCCATAGAGTCAATTTTCAAGCTTGTAAAAATGAATTTAAGACAGGTTTAAGGTGAATTCACTTGAGCACCAGCTACTGTTTCTTTCCTGTTTCAAAAGATACAGAGCTATTCACTGAAATTACACCAGGTGTTAATGTGAGATTTATCATATCTCCAAAACCAGGGTGTTACAAAGTATTAATGCATTCCTAGAACACACCCCAACAGGATTGTACTACATCAGTATGGAAATGGAAGTATTACTGTTAAAGTAAATCCTAATTCTTATTTCAGTCTTCTGGTTAGAGGAGCAATGAAAAATTCCCTCTTTCTGGTAACTGTTCAAATGCTGTCAGTTCTGCATCCCTGGAAATCCACCACCCTTGCTATCAAAGTTGCCTTTCAATGGTGAACATTAGAAAGATTAGGAGCAGCAGATAAGATCTTGGCCAGACTTTTTCCCAGGTTTCCCTGCATGACTCCATGTGAAATCACAAACCTATCTGCTCCACAGAAACCCCTCTGTAAATAAAATCATACATGTTGCATACTGGGGTGGGGCAGATCTGTGTTCATTTCTGCCTCGTATAGGAATGTTTTGAAAGTCATTAGGCAATCAAAAAACTTTGGTTTGCTACTTAAACATAAAACTTCCCAACTTTATCAGCGAGCTGTTTTGTAATAGTGTTGATAAGCTCCACTATCTTCATAGGTAAAAGTTGCCCTACAGCAACTGGGCACCTCCCATTGGAGCAGTGTGGCAGTACCTACCAACAGAAATAACCAAGTGAAAGTATCTTCCACTCCTTGCTCTCCTCCACTGACACCTTTACAGCTTCAAATTTAGAGAAGCTGCAAACATATGTGGTTTTTAACGTGCTTTACAGCAGTCACACCTAGCAAAGATTCAGTCCTTGTGCCTGCTCCGTACTTCAGTTCTCATGACTCATCTGCAGCTTCCCAGAGGAAAGAAACTTCCTGCTGGGCATCACAGAGCTAGTGATACCTTTTACATGCTCACAAGAGAAACAGAGATTCAGCCTAAAAATTCACCAAGTTTAAACAGTGATTAAACCTATACAAACACAGGTGCAAATACAGAAAGAAATTAGTGCAAACAGCAGTGCTCTATTCTGGTTTACAAGTATAAGATCCACATAAGTCTATCAAGACAGACTTTGAAAACATCAATTTATACACAGGAATGTAAGAACTGCAAAGTTCAGAACACCCAGCATTCCAAAACTGCAATCAAATATGTAAATTATATGCACATAAGGCCTACAACACCCTAATCATCCTATGTGCTCTAAAATACTAATATAGTCCCTATAGGTTTAAAAGGACAAGAATAGATATATTTATAAACACTCTCACAAGTACAAACATTAAAAAGTTAAAATGCAGCAAAAGCAGCTAGCCAGAAAGTTCAAATACATTATCAACATTCCTACACTAAAAGAGAAATTGTTAAGTATTCAGAATGCATTGTGACTACATTTACATGCTATTTACATACCATTAGAGAAGATAAAATGCCACAAGTGCCATGAATGGAAATATGACCCAGGACAGAATTTTCTCCTAATGCTAGATCTCACAATTAGTGAACACTCAGGCAAAAAATCCCACCAGCAGGACAAGAAGTTTTTCAATGTCACCCATAACATAATCTCAGCCTTGCCCAAGTCCTGTATTTGGCTGCAGTCCAGAGAGAACATTTCAGAATGAGACACAAACCACACAGTCCAGTGGTGCAATGGGTGAGCATGCTCCTTCCTGGCTCAGTGGGTGATCAGTGGAAACCCCAAAGCCTTGGAATGAAGGGAACCCAAACACAGTACAATCCAACAAATGGTATTTTTTCCCCATTTCCCTCAAAAGTAGCACAGCTTTGAGGTATTTTTGAACAATTACCCTTGTCTCAGCAGAAAAAAAGGTTACATTAGCACAACTTCAGGTTTACCTATTCTATTTCTTTGTTACTTTCTTCTATTCTTCTAGACATCTAATTAAGCACCACTTATCCCAAAATGGGAATGAACTGCTGCCCCTTCTCAGCTATACTGCAGAGCTCTCCCATTCTTCATTGACTGAATGATTCTTCATACCAGGAAGCTTCTTACACAGCTTCTTTGATCATGCTCTCTCTAGGTGAGAGCAGGCTCCACACCAATTTAACCTCTGCTTTTCCAGAAGGAGGGCAACACAGCCGTGAGAGAAGGATGACTGACTTACACTGAGTGGGTAGGATCACTGCCGCCAGAAAGAATCCAAATCTCTTCTCTTACAGAAGTGCAAGGATGAGCTATTCCATTAGGCAAGATGCGGCAAGCTCACATGAGTCTTGTGTTGGATCTGAAAAACAAACCAAAAAATCAGATGAGAAATAAAATTTCCTGCTGCATTGTCCTTTCATACCTGAGAAGCACAAGGGAAGTAACAAGTTGGATATACGAAGAGCTGAAATTTTTTTCTGCCTTGATTTTTGTACATTCTCCCCTCCCAAAACATGTCCTTAAAATACAGCATCTACAGCTGACATTTTTCTGAAAGACATGCATTAAAAATTCAGGTTGCCCACATTCTCCCATATAATTAAGCAAGTTGAATTTTAGTCTACTAATACAGTGTGAGAACAACGCATTTTGTAACAGAAACCCTTCTTGCTCCAAAGATGCAGAACTCTGCACAAGTGTGTAACTCTGCTGAGGCTGTGGGGAACCCACCTAAACATCTTGTCAGCACAAAAACAAGAAAGAAGAATCCTGAACAGAAATAGATGTCAGGGAAACATTGGTAACTTGTAACATTATTCTGCCATTGTTTTGAGGCAACTAACACACGGCTTTGATGTTTAGTCAAATGCACTTTTTCTGAAGACCATCAAATTTTACAGTTTTAGCAGCCTGCAAGACTTCTCTGTATAACGTGAACACTACCAAAAAAGAAATTACGACAAAGTTTAATATGCTCCATTTGAGCTAAAAAGGAACAATGGTTTATTCTGCCTTTATATTCATGGACTGCATGGTCCTTCATTCCAATTATTAGATTTGAATTTCTATTGCCCCAAGTCAGTTCCCATATCAGCTTGATGATAAATTTTCCAAAAGTCTGCAATCAATCAGCCCCAGACAAACCAGTGTCTGACTACCACATACTGTTTGTAAAAACTAGCACATTGTTAAGCTTCCTCTAAGGCTGAGGCTCTCCTGATCTTTCTTTAAAATCAGAATGAGAATCATAGAATTCTTCAAATTACTTGTGTCAACAGTTTTGAATTTATATTACTGTTGCAATTTAACTTTTTCTTAGCTATTACTTCTACATGCTGTCAGACTACAGCTTTAATTCAGTAAAGAAATTAATTTATTCTGCATTTCTTGAATTGACATTACTGCCCTTATTTAATATTAATCTTAGTGTTAGCATACTTTCCAAGGAAAAAGGAAATTCTTTTCCCTGTTTTCAACTCAGAGTTTTGAGCTATACTTCTGCCTTCTCCTATCAGCTGTCTACATTTGATATCTCCTAATTTCACATTTTACATTCAATTTCTTGTTTCTTCTATATCAATTCCTAAAAATGCCACTGTCCCCATCTGGTTTGTAGTTTAAACATCTGTGATTTAGTTTTAGGATAATTCAACACATGAACCTGTGTATTTTTAATAATCTAAGTATTAAGGGCAGAAATTTTTTAAACTAGAGTAAAAAAGAACACTTGAAGTGTCAACTTTTTGATTAATCTAAGGTTCTTTCATTGTACTGCCTTTTAAGATTAGAGTCCTAAAATAGCTATTAATATAAGAGCCTATTGACATTTTTAGCCTGTAGGAACATGCAGTGGGCAGAGGCAGCTGAAATAACAACATATTTGAGCGATGAACCAGCTTTATGATTTTATTACTCAGACTTTCCCAAATCTATGGCTGGCATTTTTCCCAGTAACTCAAAAATTAAGCTGTTCTACATTTGAAACTTCCAACTAATAATATATAAAAAACTTCTAATGGTTAATATAACAGAATAACCTTATAAAAAGCCTTCAAAAAAACCCCAAAACCCAACAAGCTAGATCTGAAAATTTTGTGCCTTTAATTCTCTGTGCTATTTGCATGAACACTGTAAGAAAAACAGGAAAAAATTATCTGATACAGGTTACAAAGAACTATGTTAGTCACTAGGAGTGTATTATATATCATATTGAAGTAACAGGGTCCCTAAAAGGACCCTAAAGGAAAGTGACAGCTATAAGGAGACACAGCCTTCACTGGGCACCTTAGGCCATCAGCAGTTCAGGAAGCCAAGGCTTGTATCAACCACTTAGTCACCCCATAAAGCCAAGCAATGCCTTTGCTGGTCCACTATCTTTCCACATTTTTGCATAGACATCAAGTTTTCCTCCTTCCAAAATGAAATTTTCCCTGCACTTTGCTGGTCCAAAAAAGGCTCCATGTTCCCCCTTGGTCCCCAAACCACTGTGCCCAAGAGATCTCTTCTGATCAGTGAGCGTAGAGAAGCACTCCTATGATTTTGTTTCTGAATATTTTGCAACACGGGTACACAAATTCTGAAACCATGTGGGAAATCCAGATCAGCTTGATACACTGTTGATTGATTTTTAACTTTTTCTGTGCCTGTGTAATAAAAAAGTAACCCCTAGTTGTACAGACATACTCAAGAACATTAGACCAGAAAAATTCTAGAGCCTGATGCACTGGAATAGAAGGACAAACTCAGCAATAAACATGTCTCACAGTGGGTGGCTATAGATCACGTGAGCATCATAGAGGGATGTTCATTTAATGCAAAATGGTGAAAATTAATTATTTGGTACCAAGGGAAACAAAGAATGAACATTGAATAAGTGACCTTTTAACAAATCTACAGCAATTAATTAAGCTGGTTTGTACTGTATTAGTCCTAAGGAAGGACTAATATTTCTAACCGTTTCCAGAAGAGCCTACCAGGAGTGAAACAAAGACTCAGCCTGGCAATAGACTGCAATTTGGTGTAAGACTGCATCAAGCAGAACTGGGCCCTTGGGAGGAACCAGCCAATTCTCTCCCTTCTCAAAGTTAGCCATTAATCCACGTAGCAAGTTCTACTAAAGCTGGTAGCAATATGACTACAGAGAGAAATTAGAGTGGAAAATTAATTCCATTAATAACTGAAGAAGGAAAAAGCCAAATTTCTAGCCACAGTGTTTGCAGAGTCATTTCACTGCACCAACATGCTGCAAGCATAAAGATGATGAAAAGAGCAAACCAGGCATCTGCTGACTGGAGGGTAGAGCAGAACTACCTCTTTCAAAAGCAACATGGGACTACAGGGTTTACACTGAAAATGGAAGTAGAAACAAAGTGGGAACAGTAAGCAAGGAAATAACTTCTCCAGAACAACCTGCACCAGACACACCTTCTAAAATGCATAATTTAATGAATGTAAGCAAAAGTTAACAGTAATGCCAAGTCTGACTGAAACCAAACATTAAAATCTTACTGTTTGCCTGATGGATAAGCTAGTCTCAAGTGTCATTACACAGTGCTAGCTTTAATTGCTCCCAGCTAAATATAGCTTTCAGCATTTAATAGCTCCCCCTCAGCTTTTCTGTCTTTCAAGGAGGGAAAAATCTTCTCGTTAGAAAAAGCACCCAGGCATACGCAGTGGCATGTTACCACAGCAGAGCAGGAAGCAAACCATTAAGATGATTACATTAGTCTCCAACTCATTCAGAACTCCTGTTTTTCAAGAGACCAAATGCTTCCCTGTTCCACCACTCTGCTTCCAGTTACAGCAGGTGATGGAAGCACGCATACCTTTACAAACTAAGCCATTTTGCTGCTTTATTAGCAGACTGTAAATCTTGCTTGCCCTCTGCTTCCAGTCAAAGATGATGTCTTTGCCAGCAAGCTGCCATGGTGCCAACGCACTTCTTCCTGTGCCACCTTGGTGGGCACCAAGGGGCAGGAAGAGGAGCAAGGCTACACACCCATACACAGCCTGCCCCCTCCCTGCAGCCACTGCACTGGCACAGCTTACATGAGAGGGTCCAAAATCTGCTGGAACAGCTGAGACTGCAGCACTCTGATAAAGGCATGAAACAAATTCTCTCTTCTGCCTTCTAATACCCAAAAAAGATCTCAAAAAATGTAATGAAAAGTTCCATATAGCAAGCTTCATTTTCCCCTC
Source organism: Passer montanus (assembly GCF_014805655.1). NCBI lineage: Eukaryota > Metazoa > Chordata > Aves > Passeriformes > Passeridae > Passer > Passer montanus. The sequence goes on along the minus strand of NW_024356505.1, from coordinate 12,012,419 downwards.
TCTGAGCTGATAACGGGTTTCACTCAGAAAATTTGGCTGACAGCTAGGAATGTGTTCTATGAATTCAGCATTTCTGTTCACCTTCATTTTAGAGGTCATTATGTAATTAAAGTGCTCACAGTTTTTCTACAATCCATGGAGTTAAATTAAAAGTAACCACTGCTGCAATGACAAGTCTTCCCACTTTCCCTCAGGCCAGAACTCCAAACTTTGTTCTCTCCACTCCAAACCATCATCTGACCATCTTAGTATTTTCTCTCTGGTTTCATCCATCCCCTTCTTTACTGAGTGGGGGAAAGAAGAATAATGCTATTTATGGAAAATAAAGTATATACCAGACCATATGAATCACCAAATGCCACATTACCTGGCCCTTCACTTGAGCTGTAAAACTCCAGGACTGCCTGTGTTAGAGCTGTGCAAGCACTTTAGAAACACTGCCTGGAGGGCTGCCAACAAGTACCTACTACACTGAACACGACCAAAGGTAGTATGCCACTGATTTTCTGCCCTCTGACCTACCATTTCTGAGGTGCAGAGCAGGCTGAATAGAACAGGTGTAAGAAACTATGTCTGTCTGCTGTTTAGGAGAGGTTTTAAAGCAGGCCTCCTGTCATGTTGCCTCCATGATGCTGTTCTGCACTGGGAAATCTGTGCTCCACTGCTAGCTGAGCTGCCCCAGAACTGAAAGGCTCCCTACTGTCAATGCAGGCACAGACTTCATTTACCAACCTCTTGTAAAGCACAGAATCATGGCACTCATTCCCATTAAAATTCTTCCTCCTGAAGTAACAAATCAAAGTGTGGATATATAGCATCAAAAATAGGGATGAGTACTGGAGGCACTCTGTATACTAGATCTGGTTACTGTTACAGAACACATTTTTATTTTAAAACTCTGCTGATCACAACAGACTATTTGGAACAAATGAAGGTCAAAAAATCCCAAAGTGTACAAAACATCATGCGTGTACTGTGGATAAATATAGTCCTGCAGCAGCTCTGTGTTAGCTGCCATGAATCAGAGCCCAGTGCCACAGAACTCCATGGGGCTCGTCCGAGCTGAGCTGTTCTGCTCCCAGGCAGCAGCAACCAGACAGGGGCAGGGCAGGCAGCCTGTCAGCCAGGGCTGCACGAGTCCTGAGCACCAAACAGCCTCTCCCCACACCTGGAACCACCATGTGAGGTGCACTGAGCAGGGACACACCACATGCTGCCTTTGAAGGAAAAAAGCGACAAACCCACGCGAGCGAAAGGAGGGAGGAGCAGTGGAGATCAGCCAAGGCAAGGGCAGCAGCAGACCGGACAGAAAGCGTGCAGCTACGGTGGGCAGACACACAATGCTTCTAAACCTGGATCTGGGATCAGCAGGAGAGAAAAGATACCACAAAAAGGTAATTTGTTTTCTCGTCATCCATAATACTGAAGAGATTTTGTTCTCCTCTCCAAAACTGGAACATGTACAGTGTAATTCCTTCTCCTCTTAAGAGTCACGTGTACACACACACAAAAAAAAAAGGTATTATCAGCCTCAGGTCAGGACAAATGTGGCCTAAATATTCACAAAACTGTCATGAAAGCATTAATTCAAAAGCAATTATGTTAAAACGACAAGACCCATCACAGTAAATATATGACATCAGCCAGAATAAATAAATACCATCCTGCAGCAGCTTCAACTTAATCACAGTAAGTTTATTCAGAGACATTTTCTTGAACAAAAAAAAAAGAAGAAAAAAATCAAACAGATGTGACCAGTCAAGATGTCAACAAATTCCAGAATCCATTTCTTTACCAGATGTTTTCCTCTACATCTGATGACCTGCAAATTTGCCTTAGCTGTAGCAATAGCTGCTGATAAACCTTGGCAACAGCTACTACTGTATTTATGACTGAAAGAAAATTACATATAATAATGTTCATTTTATTCTTTATACTCACTTAAATGCAAAATGAGGCTTTTTTTATGCTTATAAAATATAAAAAGTCACATTTAAGTGAACAGTTTCACATATATTGGCTTTCCCCTTCTCCTCTGCTCTTTATGTATTTCCCTGCTAATTAAAAGCTATATTCTATCTGGGTGTACAAGGTTACTTAAGGAGGGGGGACAGACTCTAGAGATTATTTCTATGGCAGGACTTCAAACAATTGATCCAGCTATATCTCAAGTGACTTGATAAAGACGTATTAAAACAAGGAGCAGAGAGAAAGATGGGTGAACCATTTCAGCATTTCAGAGTCACTCAGCAGGACTCTCGTGCTCAAGGACTCCCAATTATGAGACAAGGACACTGACCAAGAAGGACAAGGTGACACACCCAGGGAGGGAGTTGCAGATGAAAGTGAGAAGTGAGAGTTGTTGGGCACCACACAACCTCCACATCCAGCCTTGATGCACAAGTAAAGGAAAATGAGAATGTGACCAAGAAGGACTCTTATCTGTGATTGTTTGATAAAGGGCTGAAAGTCCTAGCACAGATTAGAACAGGGTTCAGGCAGACAAGTAGTCTGCCCGGGTAAACAGGCATGACGAGATAAAACATTGTAAAGCATTTCTGTACTTACAAAAAAAGCGGGCTCCACTACAAAACTAATACACTGAATTAAATATCATAGGGACAACAGCATCTTAGTGGCTAAAACATAATGAGATGCACATGATATTAAAAAAAAGCCCATAGAGGTAGGGGGTGTTCAAATAATAATATTAAGTACCACTTAATATTGTGATAGATTTTTAAAAAAAACAAAACACTCCAAACACACCATTGCAAAAGAACTTATAGAATCTGACGGAGTAAAAACAAAAATAAAGCAAAACCCACCAAACCAAAACCAATCACACTTAAAAACAACATCCTTGCTCAGAGTCTGCAGTAGATTCAAAGAAACCAGCCTTGCTGCAGACTTTATTTTATTAGAATGAAAAATATGCCAGTGAGTTGCGCATTACAAGAGATTAACTTATGACTCACATGAAATTTAAAGTAGTCATGTAGATTGAGGGGTTCAGACTCTCTAAACTGAAAATGCTGAGTTGCTGCTTCATTAAATGTGCATAAACAAATCTGGAAATGCCTCATGGGATGCAGCATGCAGTACATAACTTGAAAGATGAAATAGCCCCAACTAGATAAGCACTTCACCACAGCTCCCAAAAGGCAGAGAACAAGTTGATTAAAGAAGTTGCACCTCAGATATTAAAATACAGGAATAAAGTTAACTTAATATGGCTTTAATTTTTTTTTTTTATTTAAAAGATATTAGAAACTAAATTCTTCAACACCTCATAGAAACTATGTGAAGTAGTAACCTGGAAGTGAAAATTTCTTAGTAAAGAAAAAAATATAGGATGTCGACTATGAAACAGACCTGGAAATTATGAAAACCAGCATAAAATTAAAAGTAACATCTTCCTGAACATGTGTGAACAGAAGAAACCACTACAGATTTCTGGAAAAAAAAAACAACAAAAAAACAAAAAAAAAAAGCAGTAGATTAAATTGTATATAGAGTTGCAAATAAAACTTTGATGTATTCTCAAGCTTTTGTGTCTGCTTCACCTCTTTTGTGTCTACTTCAGCCAATAAAATAATTTAAAACCTAGAATCTGTATTTCTAAAGCCGACAGAAAAACTCAGTTGGAGATGATGGCAGGAGAACAACAGAATACCTGTCTTTAGAGTTGAAACAGAGGGGAAAAAGTAAAAATACATCAGCCCTACTACAATCAGTACCATGCAGTCAATAGTAACAGAGTAACTTTTTACAAAAAATTAAAAACAGACAGGAGAAATCTTAGAGCACATTTGGACTTGACAACAGCTGCAAAAATTGCAACAGCTGACAAAAGCTTTTTAAAAAAGTTAGTAAGGATCTTATTTGGTAGACGAATTGCAAAGTGACTGGGTGGCCACAGACAATAAAAAATTATCTGGCTGGACATGGATCACCAGAAGAAGTTGCCAAGAATTATCTGGAGCTAGTTTTATTTAATAGTCCTACTACTGTCAAGGGAATTGAGGGGTCTACCAAAAGTTGCTGCTGACAAAAGGTATAGAGGCACATCTGATGCACTGAACAACTAGGACACCAGGTGAGAGGAGCCACATGAACAGAAGCAGTGACAGGGAATGCAGTTTGTCAGCCCTGGAGGCAAGGTCAGGGTCCAAGGAATAAACCAAGCACAAGTTCTGCTGAGACACTGGGAAGTGATCAAGGAGAGGAAGGCACTCACATGCATGGAATACGATTCTGATCAACTCATTACCAAATTAATGAAGGTATGAAAAGAGAAAAGAGCTACCCATTACATAAATTAAGGCACTTCCTACAGAGCCGTGTAGGGAAGCATCAAAAAAAGGCACTGCCAGTATCTAATCTGGTCAGAAAATTTAAAAATAGCACCTAAGACACAGGTGAGAAATATGTAAGTTTATGCAAGGAAGATTGACAGCATAATATTGTTCAGAAATGAGTACCATAAGCATACCTAATCAGCCATATCACAAGATTCCCTGCATCTCTTCAAGTCTAAATGCAAGTCTCCCACACTGACTGGGGGTAAGAGTCTCCCCTACACCAACAGAGAGAAAACTGCTTTACAAAGAGTGCAAATGCTCTTATAAATATCAAGAGAAAATACCAATTTTATCCAACTGGACATACAAGCTGTTTGTGGGTACTTTTAGCCAGAATCCTGGAATAAAGTTTTAGTCCAAACACGTAAACTTTGAAATAATTTGTTAATGAGACAAGCTTTGACTACTTCAAGATGCTTGAGAACTTCACAAAAGGCAAAATACAAATCCATTGGCTACAATAAATATTGAACATGAGAATCCAGGAACTCTCTCCCAGTTGTATTATGTGCCAGTACAGCCACCTTCAGCAAGGAAATCTTTATACATCACTTGCCAAAGTTATTATTGCTGATTTAATCTGGGCTGAAAACTGACCTTGCCTTAATACTCTTAGGTTTCCATTAATAAAAATAAATTATTTCATCTTTACTCGCTTACATGTATTTCTTTCATGCAAAGTTTTTGTGTGTCTTTATGGGGTTTTTTTTTTAAGAAATATAATTTTTTAAAGTGGCAGATGTAATAAAAATAAATTATTTCATCTTTACTCGCTTACATGTATTTCTTCTGTGCAAGGTTTTTGTGTGTCTTTATGGGGTTTTTTTAAGGAATATAATTTTTAAAGTGGCAGATCAAGGAAATGGTATGTTTTAGAATCTGTGTTTAGGCTCTCAGTCATAGGTGGCTTCAATTACATCAATTCTGACAATGAAAGCTATGCATATTTTCTTCTTGATTTGATGTCAATGCTTTGCATGTCCTTGCCTTTCCAAAGACAACTACACTCCCCAGACACAGAGAAACAAGCACTTCAGAATCTCAATGCAAGGAGGAAGTAGGAGATTATAGAACAATTCCCTTCTTCAAAGTCAATCCGAGCACAAATCCAGCCCATCTATGCCTCACAATTTTTTTTGCACTCCTCCTACATTTCACAAAGCATTTTTGCATGCAAATGTGTCAGTGGCATTCAAAGACTGGGCAAAACAGCTTCATAAGATGACTTGGCTGTATTTACTCAAACCACTCTCATGATTTTCAAGGGCCAAAAAAACCCACAAGGAAATAAAAAAGCAGCTGGTAAACCAGAATCAAAAGAGAAGAATTTAAGTTTTGTACATTAATATTCAAGAAAAAAATAGAAAATCCTGTTTCCCTGCCCTTCATCCCCAGTTCCATTACTGAATACCACTGTTCCTCTCAGCTTTAAGTGCATTATGCTGGGCTAATATAAGACACGATCTTATCAATAAATTAATGTACAACAAATGCACAGCCTATACCATCTCTCTTCTTAAGTAAGCCATCAGAAGGTAAATCAAGAAGCAATGCACTTGCAGAGTGTTGAGTAATGATATTAAGAAAGAAATCCCTCAAGAATTTTAGTTCTGCAAGATGCGAGTGCTGGGAGACAGGCCATAATAGAAAGGCATTGCATCTTTCTAATGGTCAAGAGACAAACTGATATTAAGAAAGAAATCCCTCAAGAATTTTAGTTCTGCAAGATGTGAGTGCTGGGAGACAGGCCATAATGAGAAAGGCATCGCATCTTTCTAATGGTCAAGAGACAAACCTTTTTTCTTCTTAGCTTAGAACATAAAATTCACTTAACAGCAAGCAAAAATGATCCTTTTGTAGAAGGGCTCTGGAGACTGGACTACCATTTAAATTTGAGCAAACAACTCTCATCCTGCACTGAATAGAAGGGTGTGTTTGTGCTAGCCATGCATTCTAGTCATATTAAAGTAAATAATGCAAACTCACTTGACAAGGAGTGTTTGGTAGTTCGATGTGACCTGTCATGTCTGGAATGGCAGGATTGAAATCCATGGTCAGGAAAACACCAATGTTTTCAAATGCTGAGCTGTGCCCCAGAAACCAAGATTTCCCAAGCCTCTTCAAATAGGAAGCTCTTATCTCCCAAAGTGAGAACAGTCACTTGGTGTCACTGAGATACAGCCACTGTTCTAGCACTGAATTACTATAAGATTAAGAAAACCACTTCTTTAAAAACAGAGGTGGCTGACACTACAGCCAGAAATAAATGGGAATTTCCATTTTCCCTACTCAGCTTATCAACGTAATCAACTAGGACTAAAAGCAGATTATTAAACTTTTCTGGTGGAAACAATTACTTGCATGCATTTAAAAATACTCAATGGTGTCCCATTACTTGAAACCTGATCTTTTAAAATGTAATATTATCTGCAAGGGATCTTCAGTACACCAGCAATTGCACACACATGGCATGGCAGAAGAAAGTGATGTTGTATACTTAAGTGTTCCGGCAATAAAGGAACAAAAAAAATTTATAAACCACACTTATCAAATATGCCATTTTGTCAAAGCCTGACATTACTTCCTTTTTCTTCTTTCAAAATCAACAAACAGCAAGTGTCATCAGCCAAAGTGTTATCCTGGCAATGGCTCTATTGTTGATTTTCAAGTGCAAGCATTGATCCTGCTGAACTTCAAGTAGTAAAGTGCAATATAGTATTACACACAGGAAAATAAGCTGTAAAATTGTGTCCATATGTGGAGAGAAGACTATGATTCAGCCATCCTGTGGAAAAGTCTAACCTCTTATCTCTGAATCTGAAGTTCCATATTTATTCAGTGAGTGAAAAAACATTATTTCAGCAAAGCATTTGTATTCTTATTCTAAGAAATAGGATGTTAGAAAAGCTTGTTTCAACAAAACAAACTGGCTATCAGCTAAAAGGCAAGAACTTACTTTATCCACAGCAGCACTTCCCTCCCTCAGCAAGTTCTCCTTCCTCAACAATTTGATACTCTCTAAGCATTGGGAGATATTAAATAAGCGAGCCTTAGTTTTATAAGGTTTATAAAGTTATAATTATGAGTGCTTCTGCTTTAATGTCTTACAGTTGAAATTGCTGGAATTGAAAGACAGTAAGAAATCTGCACGTGAACTCACTCATATACCCTTTTTTTTTCTTTTTGAACAACAGGAAAGAATGAATGTGTTTTATACTTCCTGAATTTCAGCAGCTGTGGCAGTAGTGTAAGAACTATGAATTGTTAACTTCCTACTTAGGTCACTCAGTAAAACAATACCAGTACCATTCATTTAAGGAAGACAAGAATCAATCATAATACTTTGGCTTGATATTTTTGGCACAGAAATTTTCCTGGAATCTAAACCCACCTGGCTGCTTTCTCAGCCTAGAAGTGGTACAGATACCACAGTTGTAGGCAAATGAGGATCCATGATACATCTTTGTTGTCCATCATTCTATTCACTAAATAGTACTTGTTGACACTAGCAAGAGCACACCTACTGAATTCACATATTAAAAACCAGTACCTTTCTTGCCAAGACATGACAAAATCCTGCAGACCAACACCTAAACTCTTTTCCTTCCATTGTTTGACCTTAATCAGAAAGCAAACAAGAAATATTAACTCTCTTTTCCTAGCATGGTTGTTACTAGAGCTCAATAACAGGATGAGATCTAGCCCAGTAGCTCTAGCTCTTTTTAAAACTCAAATCATCTCAGACAGACATCACCAATCCTCCACAGGAATGCTCCAACAATGCACCCTGTTGTATGAGAGATGACCTGTATCCCAACCACAAGGTCGCTTATTGACTTTAAGGCACAGCCAAGACTAGAAAATCCACCAAGACTCTAGCTGGCTTTTAAAAATTAATTTGTTTGTCCAAGATTTTGAAGAGCAGTATTGCACCACGCTGAGCTTCAAAATACCCTAGTAAAATTATTACAGAATGGTTCAAGTTGGAAGGGACACCCCAGTTGGAGGGCATCTGGTCCAACCTCCCACTCAAGCAGAATCACCTGAAATGGATTATCCAGGATCACATGCAGAAAGCTTTTGAGCATCTCCAAAGAGGGAACCTCCATCTTCCCTGGGCAACCTGTGCCAGTGCTCAGTCACCCTCCTTTTCAGTGAAGGAAAAACTTCCTGATGTTCAGATGGAACCTCCCCCGTTTCAATGCCCATTGTCTCTGGTCCTCTCACATAGTGACAAAACCATTATCAGAATGTTATTTTTTAAGGAAACTGAACATGGCTGTTCTGAATGATTCAGCTAACTCTATTTAACAGGAACAGCAAGTAAGATGGAGTTCTGACAAGTTCCCAGGGTAGACCACAGTGTCCTATGAATTATTCTTATTAGCAAAAAAAAAAAAATAAGTTAGGGAGAAGCCTGCTCTTCAGACATAGTCTTAACACCTTTTTTTTTTTGTTGTTGTTCCTTTATTTCAATATTGCTTATTTCATAAGCAAATACCTTCAATCTTTCAGCAAAAATGTCAGCTCCAAACAGCCTGATGCACTCTAGGTGGCCTACCTTCTTTGGAGGTGGTGAATCATTGCTAAAAACATGGACCTGCTAGCTAAATGGCTGCACAGTTCCCATGAACTAAGAGCTCACGTGCCTCTGTGCTGCACATACAAATACATGCAGTTAAGGGGAAAACCCCACACAGCTACCAAATTGTGGAAAGGCATCTCTCAGCAAGTCCCAGCCTGCCTTCCTTTGGCAAGCAGCAAGGTATCAGGGAGTGAACCTGAGAGAGCCACCACAAACTCCTAACCACAGTCATCCTGAACTAGCAGAGACTCAGTAGCCCACATCCTTTGGAGCTCGCTCATCTGCTCCCAAACACACAGAACATAATCACACGCCTGTCTTCAGGATCGCTGTTGCTACTGATGATTTACACATTGTTATTTTAAATCAGTCAAGCACTACTACAGAAGATTAACAGACACTTGCTGTTTCCTTTTTTAAGGTATATGAGACTGTTGGTGACTGAATCATGTTCATAGTGAAACTTCCTCCCTTCCTCCCATCATAAATTGCACCTGAATTCAGATTTTATGCTGTCAAAGCTTTGTAGGGCGTCTCAGCACTTGTATTTGTCACAAGCAAGAGATATTGAAAAACAATAGAATCATTCACCCTCCTTCAGAACACAGTATTTTATCAGACTATTAAACAAACTTCTTTTTTGGCAGCACAGTTACAGCCAACGTAGTCTTAGCTGCCAGTATGAGCAAGATGCATTTCACATCATATTCAGGGCAGATGCCATGGTTATGCCTCACAGCCTGAGGTAGCACCAGAACCTTTGTGACAGAAACACTTAGCAAGACTGGTCTCGAAGTCATGTGTTCTCACTGCACACAGGACAGAAAAAGTCCTGTAAAAATAAGAATTGTGTATTTCACTTCAGCAACTATGAGCATGAAGTAACTCTATCCCTCCTCAAGGCTGTTTTTCTAGGCACACTGACAAAGCAATTATCTTGGAGAAGAGGGAGACATTGCAACAAAATGTTTTTAACATGCGTGACTGGCAAGATGGAAGAAAGTAGTACCAGAGACCTATATCCTACCCTGCTCACATGAAAACTTGAAGGGCAGGACTTGACCTTCTGTAACAAGCAGAATTAACAGTGACACAGATGGGCTTGTGCACTGAGAAGGATAAAGTCTCCGGCACACATGGTTCTCTCCCTGATTGCCAGGCTGTTCAGAAATTGTCTCTCCAGGGGTTTCAGCTATTCTCTGGGCACAGTGTACACGGGAGGCAAATGGAGTATATCCACACAGCTGCTCCTTATCAGAACCATGAACACCAGGAGCTTCATTCATTTTCAGCAACAACTATATGAAAGTGGAACAGACTAAAATTGGAACAGTAAAAAAGTGTTCACTGTGACGAGGAAAAGCCTCCAGAATCAGGAGAGTAAGTGGCATCAGACAAGACAAAGTGACCTAAAAGTGACCCAAGTGACTGGCACAAGAGATAGGAGATTACAGTTGTGATAACAGACTCTACAGTATCATCATTAGCAATAATAAAAGAATTGGCTGTAACTAAGAAAACTATGGGAGAAAAGTATGACTACATCCAGTAAGGGAAATATTTCAGACTTTTACCCTGAAAACATTCATCAGAGGATACACAGGATGGCCAGAAAGTCCAATACTTTTTTTCCCCTAATGATAATAAAAAAGTCACTACTGAAATTCAATCGATACCACTACACTAAACACAGAAACACAAATAAGGATGAGTTTCTCACCTTTACTGCTTTGTATTGTTACTGTCTTTGTTCTAAGTACAGCAATTACATACAACTGCAATTACTGACAACTGTAGCACCACATACTACCATGGTTTTGCTGTGATTTTTTTCAGGATTAAGTTCAACTAGCATGGAGGCAGAATCTGAAGATTCTGAATTGAAGATTCAATTTAAAAGTTGCTAATATGTAAAGATGAATAAAAAGAAAAATGTCATTAATTCTCAGCCTGTGTGTTACATTGGAAAGCAGAGGAAAGGGAGATTTGTTTGCACATTCATGTTAATATAATTGCCAAAGAAAATGTTCAGAAGGAAATAATTAAGTGTTGACATGGCAGCAGCTGTGTTTGCCAAACTAAGTATGATTCAGGTATCAAATCCCCACAACTTAAAGACTAGAGGAAATGTTCGGTTCAGGTACTTGTAGTTTAACAACTGCACCTAAAAATGACAAATCTAAAACCACAGATATATACACACACACCTCATGGCTCCACAAGGAATGCAGAGCTTGTCTAGTATGCTTTTCAATGACTTCAAAGGACAAGTTTTCATATTCAGTCTAAGCAGTTACAACATTGACAAACAACAGAGACACATAAAACATCCTATCTGCAGCCTTTCTCCTGTGACTTACCAGATGCTATTAGACAGCCACTATCTTTATGTCAGGATGTCTGTGTCACAGCCAGATGTACAATTATTTAGTTTAGAGATATCTCTAAGAGCTAGATGCACACAGCAATTCCCTGTGTACTCCCTAAGCTTAGGGCTTAGATGTCAGTGAAAGTCAGTTCTCTCTATTTGTTCCTCCTGTTGCACATGACAGGGATTCCTGTCAAGTCTTGCTTATCAGTACGTATTTTCCACAATTCAAGAGGCATGTCTAGAATAGCTGCATTCAAAGACTGAGAATCATTAGCAAATAGCAAACAGACATTGCAAAAACTGCTCAGCACCTGCCAGATTGAAAGCAGCTCAACTCTATTTCTTTACTTTCATGGTTAACATCATGGAGTGCCCAGACACTGAAATAGGATTAGGCCCTGCTGTGCTCAGTGCCTCACACCAACACGTGACCTCTACCCTATGGAGCTTGCACTGAGCCAGGCACACCAGACAGGCAGGACAGTAGAGGCTGAGCTGCAATGGCCAAGTACATTTCCCAGTTTCAGCCAGCATTCCTAGAGTCCTCGCTGCTTTCAGTAGCAAGGCAGGTACCAGACTTGCTATTGAATTTGTATTTTAGGAAAAAAAAAACAACAAACAAAACAAAACCGAACCACCCGAACAAACAAACAAACTCAGCAGCCACAACAGCTCTAATCATTTAAAAATTATCTCAGTTGCAACAGCTATATACAGAAAATCAGAAATAATTTGTTCAAGTTCTCAGTTTTCTTCCCCAGCTGAGGCTGTCCTCAACTTTATTTTTAAATGTTTCAAGTGACTTGCAACAACGTGCATGAGCTTCATGCTGACAGAGTTCCAAAACCCCAACGCTGTTCATTCATGTCATAACTTCATATATGATTGAATCTATTTCTGAACATACACCCTATGTGAAAGCCACAAGCATCTTCAAGAACTCTGCACCAGTAAGTAACATGCTAAAACAGATTTAAAGGAGTTGCAGATATCCTGCCTCCCAGGGTCAGACCCAGAGCTGTGCTTTCCTTAACTATCATGCCTACAGCTTTACCTAGGCTATCATAGTCATTAGCATCAACACCCACATCACTCAACCTTGAAGGCAGACAGAAAACTTCCCTCTAAGGTAATCAGAAATTAACATGGAGGAGATACATTTTATGTTAGTAGAATAAAGACAAGTACCCACAACAGGACAGAATGTTACAATATCCAAAACCTCCTTGTCCTTCAGATAAATGACAAACTTAAGCAATGAAATATGTATTTCAAGGCACACTATTCAAGGACGTTGCACAAGTGACAGCTGCAGGAGCCCAAAAACAGCGTCTGTCCCCCAAAGTATAATGTTTGAACATAATCACTAATGCAGAAGACAGACATGCAAATCCAGCATCTCAAACAGCAGAGCAGGGTAAATTTGGAAACATATTAGTCCCGGTCCAGAGAGTTGTTTGTCAGATCTCAGTGTATCTGCATCCTATTATCTGAAACTTGATACAGAAAAAAAGCAATTAGATTCTCCTAGAAGTTTATTTGGTACCTTAGTAGCAGTGCATCACAGTATCTATACCGCAGCCTTTTACCAGCAAACTTTGCTACTTCGGTAAGTCAAATCTTACCTGTACTAAAGTAGATTAAGTTTAATGAGATCAAAATATGCTGACACAGATAGTACACTGCTTCTGACAAGTAAAAGTACCCCATGCACAGTAATATACTCCTTCTGTGGCCTCGTTCATCACTGCATGCTTTTGAAATGCACTTTGCAGCAAATCCAATTTAAACCTAAAACATATTAGTACTTTAGATATGAATTAACTTTTCTATAGTGAGGCTTTTCTCATTTGGTAGCTAAGAGCACCATTTGCAGAAACTGAAAACTGAGCTTTACAATTAGAAACCATAAGGTCTGGGAAATGCCACATTTGACTCTATTTTCTCCTCAGTATGTAACAAGATCTAGAGAATGCAACAAACGTGGGAATTAAGCTGACACGCATCTGTTTATAATAGATGTGGTTTGAACAAGACCCAATTCTTTGCAACAATGTACACACATCTACTTAAAGAACCCAAATAAGGTTTTGTATAAAATACAGCACACTTACATTTGCAACAGTGAATGAGCTAGCCACACACAGAGTGTTGCAACAGGCAGACTCCAGCAGAGCCTTACCATCATTTCCTGTCCTTGGTGAACACACTAATAATTTCAGCACAACCACAACTCTTCAGTGCACACACAGAGAACATCTCCAACACCTAAAAGTCCCCTCCCACCTTTCCTGCATGCAAACCCGGATACTATACAAAATTATAAAAGAGATGACATAAGTGGGCCTAATGCAATGTGTGGGAAAAGCAATATAAGAGCAAAGAGAAAGAGAATCAAGACTTGTGAGTGCTGTTGCTTTGAAAATGGAGCCACAATGGTATTGGGAGTGCAGACTGGGGAGTATAATTTAAAGATATCTTTTTAAAAAACATTTAAAAAAAAAACCAAAAAAAACCAAAAAAAACAAACAAAAAAAAAACCACATCTCACAAACTGTCACTGCTCAGGGCTTTACAGAAAATGTCCATGAAAACACACGCTTTAAATACCCAAACCGGACTTACAAGCTCTGTTGAAATTAAGTAGAGTGAAACACTCTGAACTCTATGAGTGAAACACTCTGAACTCTATGATTAATCGATGAAAGTCAAGGGATGAAGCAACTGTTCCCTTTGTCCCTTCTCAAGAAAACAGAGAAAGAAAAACTTGGTTACCATCATTAGCGGCCTAGGACAAAAACATATGGCAGAAAATTACCTTACACTTATTAAATGTCCTTTTCTCTAGCTGTTCTAAATATCCTCCTAGTAAAAACAAAATAGTCTCAATGAAGAGTACTTCACTGTCACTGAATTGTGAAGTACTGTACACCAGACAGCTTTCAAATAATGGAGTATTTAAAAGCTCATACTGCCTAATTGGTCCTCCAATGGAAATTAAATCAACCTAGAAACAAGCTGGATTTAATTAACCTATTTAGGATAGAGGCAAGAAATAATAATAATAATAATGGTTGATTTTTTTCCCCCCTTTATTTTACATGAGCACAGAGAACCACAGATTGAGCAGGGATCGATGGCTTTGCAAACACGCCCAACATTTCTGAAGTTCCACGGATTTCACAGCCAGCCGGCTGCCGGGCGATTCCCCCGAGCTGCTGCAGCCCATCCCCGGGGCAGCGGCTGCCCGGTGCGTCCCGGCTCACCTGGAACTCGCTCCGGCTCGGTGCCACACGGAGCGCACCGGCAGGAAAACAAACCCCTCACAGCACCCTCCCGGAGCACGGAAGGTGTCTGACCTGGCTGTCGCTCCGGAACAGCCCCGGGGGGCTGTGACAGCGGGCGGAGACCCGAGGGCCGCAGCGGGAGGCTGGAGGGTCTCGGGATAAGGCGCTGCCCCGGCAGCGTGGGCGCCCTCGCTGCCAGCCGGGCGCGAAAGGCGCTTGCAGGGCGCCAAAGCCGCACTTTCCTCGCGTGCGAGTTCCTCGGCTGCCGCCCCTCGTCCCGCCGAGCCCCGGCGAGGGAGCGGCCACCCCGTCCCATCCCGTCCCATCCCATCCCTGGGGCGGACACCCACCTGAGCTCCACACCTACGGCCCGCCGGGCGCCCCCGCCATGGCCCCGCGCAGCGGCGCCCCGCAGGCAGCAGCGAGGAAGGAAGGAAAGAGCCTGGCAGCAGCGGCAGCCAGCATAAAGGGCCGGTCCGGGGAGCGCTCGCTCCGGCCGGCAGGGAACACCCGGCAGGGAACACCCGGCAGCGGGGCCGGCGGCGGGACCGCCGCGCTCGAGTGACGGCCGCGCCGGCCAGCGGGAGGAGCCGCGGCTGCCCCGCCCCGGAGCCGCCCGGAGCCGCCCGCCTTCCCGGCCGGCGGGCGGGGGAAGGGGTGTTTCCATGTTTCCATGATGTCACGGGCAGCGCCCGCCGACAGGTGGGGAGCGGTCCCCCGGGGGACGCGGGGACAGGAGCCCCCGGCTAAGCTAAGCCGGAGCTGAGCCCCCGAGCCCGCCTTAAGCAGTTGGGGCGGGGAGGGTGCGGGCACGGCAGGGCAGGGCAGGGCAGGGCAGGGCAGGCGCGGAGCTAATCCCGCAGCGACCCGGAGGGAGCCTCGGGAGCGATGGCTCCCTGAGCAGCCTGGTCCCCAGGGCGCCGCTCCCCGCGGTTTGTCGGGGGATCGCCGCATCCACAGCAGCCTGCGGGCATCACTTCCCGCTCACGGCGAGCGCTTCCCGCGCCCCACCTCGCCATCCGCCTCGGGAAGTGGGAGAACCACCCCTCCCCGCTTCCCCCGCTACCCCTTCCCTGAACCGGCATCCTAAAATTATCGTGTTTCTCTGTACCTTATTTAAAAATAAACATCTTGAATGACTAATTAGATCCAAGCCGTTAGAAGTGCGCTGGACGGCTTCCATGAGCCCTTAATGTGTGCACTAAATCTTTCAGAAATTGTTACTGCTTGGGAGGAGATAGACGGGATGTGACCTGGCACACCATTCACACTGTCTTTACTTACAAAGCGCGATTTAATCCACACTTAGGGGAAATGGAGGGAGGCGGGAAGAACCACCCCGGTTTCTTTACTCAGACTCACATGCCCAAAACTGATCAGCTGCTTCTCAATTCCATTCAGAACTCGTTGCTTTTCTCGACTGGAGGGAAACAGAAACCTTCTTCTTCATTAATACCATTCATACAGCATTAAAAAAGAGCAAGCTTAATGACATCCTGAAAGTTAGCAATGCTATTCACAGATTGGAACTTGAGGTAGCATAACCGAGCACAGTAGTACATAGCACCTTGAACAAAATCTTGTAAGGGCCTGAGAGAGGCTGCAGAATATCACTCTTAGTAAGGACAGTATCCACTGTAGGCTTCCCAAACCATCAGCAGCAGCGTGACCCAAACACCCTGAAAGCTGCTTTCAGAGCTGCCCTGTGTGATGCTACAGCAGGGAGGGCTCCTGCTGTTGACTGCAGCTGGACAGACTGACGATGGCTTAAGGAGATGCTGCCTACAAAATGAAAGCTCAAGGAATGACTTTTTAGTCAGCATCAAGCACCAAACTCAATGAAAAGCAACAGAAGTAGTTTTAGTTTTCATAGTATTGTTTAATGTAGCTCCAAGTCGCTGCTGTATGGGAGTTCAGGCATTGTCAGAGGGTATATATCAGCTTGCAAGCAAGTGGAGTTTAACAATAACATTTAGCAAGACCTTGGGCTTCAGATTTTATAAAAGTTTGATTTTATAAATCCCGGGTTTAGGACAAAATTAGCAGTGCCTGTCATTTTAAAGAGCACAATTTTTGAACTAAAGGCACCAAACAGCCTGCAGCATCCAATCAGTTAAGGAAAAATTAGAAACCTGGAATATGTTGATGGTATACCTTTCTAGTGTGTACCCATGATGTAATAGCACATTGTTAGGCAACAGCATGTTTCCTATGCATGCGTGGCCTCTTCCAACTTCCACTGAAATCAAGCTCAGACCATCTCTTTATTTAGAAAGTAACTGTGTGTCTACCTGAAAATGTACAATCTCCAGATCCTGCAATAAAAAAGACACAAACTGCAAAAATAAAATTCTCTTCCAGACCAAAATCTCCATCTTGAGTCCTGCTGTACAGATGTTGCCCTGTTTGAGATTCCTGAAATATTTAGAACTTCTATGGTTCCTGTGTAAAAAAATATGGACTGGGTGCATCCATGGGCTATATTACATTATTTCACTGGAGTTACATGAGGAAGGAGTTTGATCTTCTTATGGATTTAGAGCTTCATTTCCTTTCCTTTTGTTCTTCCCTTCTGTCACACAGAAACAATGAAAAAATATTGGAGTGCTCTGTTTTCCTGTGCTAAAGAAAAGTTTAGAAACAAAGTAATAACCAGCCTTTTGAGAGCAAGGTCATTCTTTCTGTTAGAAAAGCAACACACAGAGAAATTGTGACAGTTCATTATCTGAGATGGCAAGATACAATGTGGTTGTACACATTGGGGGAAATGTATGAGCAGAAAGCCTCTGTGTGAATATAGATTGTTGGTTTTTTGTTCTTAATAGATCCATCAACACAAACTCATCCGGTTTATAATCATAAAAGGAAGGTGGTTAGGGTGTTCCCCAGCAACATGCACTTAACCTTCGATTTATCCTTGCTCTTTGGGTTTTCTGATTGATGCAGCCTCATGACACAGTAATCTTTTCAGAGCTATTAAGAAGAGGAACTCCATTCTGCATAATCCAACAGGTATTTTTTTAATTCAGTTTCCCTTTGATCTATTGTAATTCAGAATTAAATTACATGGTCTGAATTAAAACTCTACCAAAATGTGTGTTCTTTCAGCTTGCTCTTTCCTATGGTTTTGTAGACATTTCATAATAATGTTTCCAGTGGTGCAATGAAAAGGATTGTCTTTTGATTTCCAGCTTGACTTTTTTTCCTTTAATTATTAGGTAAGAATAATTATTGCATCCCTATTGAACTCAAAGACAAGCAGTGATGTTTCATGTTTAAGCAATCTTAGTCTGGTGAGTGAGCCAGCTTCCATTCCATGCATATGGACCACAAAGAGAAATGCTCATTATGAGACACAAATTTTGTCCTGCAGTTTGAGCTAAACAGACAAATAAGTTTTGCAAAAAGCTTCTACATTTACAACAGATGGATATATTTATCAGTATTTGTGTGGCTGAGGTGTGAGCAGCACAAGTTGTGCACATTGCAAAGTTATTGGATTCATCTGTCTAACTCTTCTGATGACTATGCACATATATCTTCAGTCCTGGGCAGGATTCATCTATCTTGAAATTCAGAAACATCTTTCTTCATGCACAAAAATAAATCTGTCCTTGAGAGTTTTCTTCTTTCCACCAGCCCGCCCTGTGATGTAATTTCTGTCCTTATGCCAGTACCTTCTATGTTATTCTTGGTCACAAGAGGAGCCTCTATCCCACTGACAGTGCTTTGGCAAACATTGCTGTTGTCCTGTTGCACTTACTGGCTGGTATTATGGAACCTATTGGCAGCACCTTTCATGTGTCTTTCTTGCTGGTAATTCTAAATGCTTATCTCCCTGGGCTGCCCAGGCCTTTTTTCACATGGCCATGGTTACTGGGTCTTCCATGACTTGTCTGGTTTCCCAGCTAGAATTAGCCTCGTTAGATTCCCTTCAGAGCCCTTCTGAGATAAATTGAGGTAAAAAGCATATCATATGTGTTGCAAAATTAATTAATTTTTGCAATACTTTTAGCAATCTTGACTGTGCCTTACCATTTGTATGGTGATAAAAGCTCTACAACTGTGGGGGAAAGCAGTCCTGCTGTCACAGCATCCTTTACTCTTTTTCTTCTTACAAACTGCTATATTGATTTTTGTTTACTTATTCAGATGAGGGCAGAGAGAGAGCAGGAAGGCTTGTAATCATTCCATGTTGGCAAAGCAGGTGGGTGGGCAGAAGGAAGTCAAAATGGGAAGATGAAAAACTGAAAAGGAATTAATATCCACCAGCTGGGCACTCAGGAAGAGAGTTCCTGTGCCAAATGGTCAAAGAAGTTTGACCTGGTCTAAAATTTGCAAAGCTGGACAGGATGAACCAGGCAGCAAATATTAAAAAGATACACAGATTTCCTGTGGCTGCCATGACCATGCATAGTGTGTACCTGTGTAACATGACATGATATACACAACATGACATGACATACATAGCATGACATGATAACATAACATGGCTTCACAGCCTCTTTCCACAACACTGCTGATCTGTCCCACAAGGCACCAGTGCACACCAAAGAAATAGAGAAGGCATGCAACATATGTTGCTCAGAAAAGACCCAAAAGCCAAAAATTCAGACTCTCAAGAACCCTGTATTTTGTGAGCGTGTGTGTTTTTGTGCATTACCAGCCACAGTACGATCTGTGGACTTGGCAATCACTGAATTCCAAATAGTAACATTCATCATGAGTATTAAAAGTACTTTTCTTGCTGTTGATTTGAGTGTTATTTGTCTATTTTACTTAGCTCCAGGGAAACTGTGAAGGCCCACTTGCATTTGCTCTGGCTCCCTGGCTTACTGCATTTGAGAGCCAATTTCAAATGTCAAGTGGTCACTGTGTGGTAGATGAGTAAAATTAACACTGAGACCTCTAGAGAAACAGGGAATAAAGAATCGCTGAGTTTCTTCTTCACAAAGACGAGGACATTTTTCAAGCAGTAACTTAATACTGCCTTGGAAATGAGAGGAAACTTCAAGGTTTTCAAGAGAAAGTAATTCTGATTTTTTTATAGCAGCATTTTCCCTTAAGAAGAGAAGTTAAACAAACTGGCAATTGGAGATTCTGGATTTCTCAGTCTTGTGATGGTTTCATACATACCAGATGCTGTTTTATAACATTTATCCTCCTCCCCCTCATTGGTGACTATTACTCATTTGTCCCAGTGTTCTGGGATTTTAGTATTTATCTAAAAGGCAGTCAGATGGAAAAAAAAAATTAGTCCTAATTTTTTTTTGTATTACTTAAGGCAAAAACCATCAGAGCACATGGAGGTTTACCATATTTAGAAAGCATGTTTACAGAGATGTGATACAGGTCTCTGCAGAATCTGGCAGCCAGACGCTGTTCAGCTGGCAGAGGGCAATGCAGCCACTGGGCAACAGTGGAATTCAGTGCACTGCAGGCCAGATTACCCCTCCCTGATGATGCAGGCCTGGTTATTCAGATTGCTATTGAGAGGTTCTGCCTGGAGTAGGAGAGACAGAAACCTCCTGTGGAGCACAAAGGACTAGCACAGATACTCCACACCCATGGGTCCTTCAGGTTTTTAGAGTCTCACCTAGATGCAGATGGAAGACTTAATATACTGTCTATTGCAACCAAAGTTTCTCCTTACTTTCTGGGCTCTGGTTGAGGCCCAGGCACACCTCTTGTGTTCTTCTTTCTCCTTCAAGTATTGCACACAGCATGGAGCACTTCAAATCCACAGTTTAGGTCTCTGTTCTTTTCTCAGAGGATCTGTACACAGATTCTTTAATCTTTGATGACTGTCATGCTTTCTGCTCTGAGAGTAGGATTCCAGTTTCTCTTATTAGTATTAGCTTTGCTGTTCCTTTCCTTTGCATACATACAGGAAGAAAAAAATGCAGAAAAACTAGTGCACAAAACCTGCTGATGGCAAGTTATTTTATTCTTTTGGGACCATGAACAGAGAAGGTAAGATAAGACACTGAGTTATTATCTAGAAGACCATGGGATAGATATCTTTGCATTTAGCTTCAAAGGAAAATAAATTATATTGCTCAAACCTTGTAAATTGAACCTACAAGGTACATTTCCTGCCAGCATTAACAAAGTTTTCCATTGTGTGAACTCCCTGAAATTGCTAGTACTTAATTTAAGTGCATGTGATACTCAGCAAGTGTCAATAATGGCAGTAACAAGCATGACCTCGACAATGTGTGCAAGCCCAGCTTTACAGACATTAAACTTAGCAAACAGTTATTCCTGACCGGCGTCAGAACAGAAGAACAGAGAACCAACTCTCCTCATACTCACTTGAAAGTTACGCTTCTGGCCTCCAACCAAGGAGCTGTTCCTGCTCCAGTGATCAGACAGTCTCCTGATTCTCAGACTGTTACACCCAGTTTGTGCCTGTTGGTACTTCTCACCCTGTCATGGTTTAACCCCAGCCAGCAGCCAAGCCCCACACAGTCACTCCCTCACTGCCCCACCAGTGAGATCAGGGGGAGAATCAGAAGGATAAAAGCCAGAAGGGTCATGGGTTGAGAGAGAGACAGTTCAATAGGCAAGGAAAAAGCTGCACACGCAAGCAAAGAAAAACAGGAATTTGCTCTTTCACAAGGCAGGCAGGTGCCTTTCACAGCCATCTTCAGGAGAGCAGGGCCCCATCATGCCCAACACACACTTGGGAAGACAAACTCCAAATGTCCCCCTCTTCTTCCTTCTTCCCCCCACTTTACATACAGAGCATGATGTCACATGGTCTGGAATATCCCTTTGGACAACTGGAGTCTCCTGTCTGTGTTTCCTCCCAACCTCTCACGCACCTCAGTCCCCTCACCAGCATTCAGTATGATCTTCAGGAGAGCAGGGCCCCATCATGCCCAACACACACTTGGGAAGACAAACTCCAAATGTCCCCCTCTTCTTCCTTCTTCCCCCCACTTTACATACAGAGCATGATGTCACATGGTCTGGAATATCCCTTTGGACAACTGGAGTCACCCATCTGTGTTTCCTCCCAACCTCTCATGCACCCTCAGTCCCTTCACCAGCATTCAGTATAAAAAGCATAAAAGGCCTTGGCTGTGTGTGAGCCCTGCTCAGCAATAACAAAAATGTATCTTCTCTATCATCACTGTGTTCACAAATTCAAAAGACAGCCCAAGTCTAGCTACTGTGAAGAAAATTAGCACTACCCCAGCTAAAACAAACACAACCCCCCAGACCTGCACCTCATTAACGCTTAATGTAGCAAAACTATCCACTGTCGCAGCTGTTAGACACATGTACTTGGGTCAGAATTTCACCAGATGACTGTAGAAAGTATGTCTGTTTCTGCTGTGAATGAACTGCTCACGTGCACTGGAGATTTCCATCAGGAAAACTGTTCAGTCTGACAGCTAAGTTACTGAAGGAAAAACTAAGCCAGATGGTTTGAGTTCTGCTGGAGTACAGTGGCAGCCTCTCCTCTTTCTGTACTGCAGCCATTGGTGTCATGGTCTGAGTTTTAAAACAGTTCAGATGCATACTAGTAAGCTTACTTCCCACTTTTACTGCTGCTAGTAGACTTATTTGACAGAAAAATATGTCTTCACAGACACCATAACCCTAGCTCCACATAAAACAAGTCAATAAGTCCAGGTAGACTTTATTTTTTTATTTGCTAGAGGTCAGCAATGGTTCCAGGCAGAAGGAACATCCAAGAAATTAAATCTTCTGCTTTATTTGAAGAACCATTACTGTTCCAGGCAGCAGCATCAGATCATATCTAGAGCTGTTGAAATCAGTGGAAAAATCATCCTTTAAGTTCAATGAGTTTTGTGTCAGATGCCTCACCTAGTGGGTCAAAATGTTGAGTGGCTGTGATTTTTCCCTTGCATCTCAAGATATTGATGAGAATCCAGGCAGCTGTGGGAAGAAAAATACTCCCCCCCATTATCACCTCATGATAATTGAGGCAAGAAGGGCCACACAGGCTCAATGCATCCTTTCATCCATGCTGTTCTTCTAAGAGTTTGCTGCTGAGAATTGGTCTCTGTGGTTAAGAAAGTTTTGACAATAATAAAGCAATGAGAGCCTTTAATTGAACTCAAAGGTGATTGCTGAGAAAGAGAAGAACAAGAGTATTCATGGCACTAAAGCCACACTTTGACACAACCGGCTGACAAAGTAAAATAGAGGAAAAGCAAACCTCCCACACAGTCCACCTTGGGCAAATACAAATATAGAGGTCATGAGCAAAAGGTATGAAAGGAAGTTTACTCACCTGCAGCCCAGGTCTAGCCAGTTCTTCAGTCATCTCAGTCCACTCAGTTGCTGCTCAGTTACTTAGCACAAGTTCAGTCTCAGCCATGACAGAGATATGCAGCTGCCTTTCCACTTTTCTGCCTCCAGAAGGGGTGTTGGAAAGAGATATCTGTGTAAAGTCAGCCACTTCTAAAATCTCTTTTTGAATACAAATATTTACCAGCTGTTAAGATTTTTATTTTAATAAACAGTTATTTTTAAAATAGAATAAAACAAAAAACAAAACAACAAAACCAAGTAAAAACAAACCCTTTCAAAAGTTCAGCAAATATTATACCAAAAATGTTGAGGTGATTGGTCTGTATACATTTGAAGGAACTGAGGGTGAACTTTAAAAGTATACATCTGTATATTTTATACCTTTTATACTTTGTATAATCTTTAAAAACACCAAGTCCTCCATTCATAACTGAAGAAGGAAAACACTTGGCAAAGACACAGATCTGTTTATGCACACTTATCATCCCCCAGGGTTCAGTACTGGGGCCAGTCCTGTTCAGTATGTTTATCAATGACCTGGGCGAGGACATGGACAAATTGCAGACAGAATGTGCAATCTATTTCTAAGGCTATGAAGGGCATCAACTATAAAAGTGCCAGAAAACTTTTTCTTTTTCCAAGGCCTGCAGTGGGCAAAACTTTCCATCTTGAAGTACTCTCTACAATTGCCTGAAAGGAGGGTGTAGCCAGGTGGGGGTCAGCCCCTTCCCCCAAGTAACAAACTACAGAATGAGACGAAACACCTTCAAGTTGCACCAGGGGAGGTTTAGATAGGACATTAGAAAAAATGTCTTCACCAGAAGGGTTGTGAGGCATTGTAACAGGCTGCCCAGGGAGGTGGTGGAATCACCACTCCTGGAGGTATTTCAAAAACATGTAGATATGGCACTTTGGGACATGGTTTAGTGAATCTGGCAGTGCTGGGTTAATGGTTGATCTTAAAAGCCTTCTCCTGCCTATAGATTCTATGATTATCACAGTAATTAGTAAAATCAAATGGCAGGAAATAACTGTGTGTGGGGAATTCAAGGTTTTCTTGGTTTTTACAAGTAATAAAGGCAAAAGACTCCTGGAGACATCTTTGGAAAGGTGAATTAAATCACATTACATAACTGGGAGCAGGTGACATAAGAATGTGTAGAAAGAACTAAAATAAGAAGCATCTGAATTCAAAAAATCCATCCCACAAAATGAAAAATGGCCTTTGAATTAAATGGGCTGTTAAACTGACCTCAAAATGCTAAGACAATGTGTCATGACAAACATTTACTTTGCAAGGAGAAAATGAAAAAACAGTATTCACTCTCTAAAGTGGAACTCATGTTGATTTTAGGAATCACACAGGTTATAGATTTTTAATCAGTGTTGAGGTAAAGAATGAAAGGTGTATTTCTGAGGCTGCTGGGGGACTATTATAGACTGGAAGCAAACAGTCATAACAATAGGGGAAGAAACACTAGCAAATATTCCTCCCATGCACTGGTTTAGATAAGCCAAAATGAAGTCACTTACTAATGGCAGGAAGAGAATTTATTTTCTGAGATGTAAACATTATTTCAGTATTAAAATACTGGCTAGTGAAGGAGGAAGAGATGAAATTAATTGAGAGCCTTGAAACACTGTCAATAAAGTATTTTTCCAAGAGGCTGTAAAGGAACTTGAGAATCAGATGTAAAGGTAAAGTCATATCACGAGTTAAAAACTATCTGAGAGACAGAGTAAATTACTGCCTCTTAAAATGGAAAAAGGTTAATAGCAGGAGGCCCCAAGGACCTTGGCTGGAGCCGCTGTTCTGTGCAGTATTCAGAGTCTGAAAGGATGAATGGTCTGGTGGTAAAATTTGCTTCTGATACAGATTATTTGGGGTTGGCACAGTTCGGGAGGATTATGAAGAATACCAGATGGATCTAATAAAGCTACTATAAACGTTTGGAAGCAATATAATTGTAAATGAAATACCAACTGTCATGGTTTAACCCTAGCAGCAACTAAGTACCACACTGCCACTCACACACTCCCCACCCCAGTGGGACAGGGAGAAGAATTGGGAAGGGGTAAAACTTGTGGTTTAAAATAGTAACATTTCATAATTGAAATAAAGTCAAGTATAATACTAATACTACTAGTGATAATAATAATGAAAAGGGAGAGAGAGAGAGAAATAAAACTCAAGGGAAAAACCCCAGTGATGCACAGTACAGTCACTCACCATCCACTGAATGATGCCCAACCCATCCCTGAGCAGAGATTGCCCCTCCCAGCCATCTCCCCCCAGTTTATATACTGAGCATGATGTTCCGTGGTGGGGAATGTCCCTTTGGTCAGTTTGGATAAACTGTCCTGGCTGTGCTGCTCCCTCACAACTTGGTTGTGCCTCCTCACTGGCAAAGCATGGAAAAGTGAAAAGTCCTTGGTTTAGAGAAAGCACTACTTAGCAACAACTAAACACCAGTGTGTTGTCAACATTATGCTCACACTTAATCCAAAACACAGCGTTGCACCAGCTACTAGGAAGAAAATTAACCCTGTCTCAGCCAAAATCAGGACACCAACAAAGAAAGTTCAAGATAAGGCTTGCTGGAAGCAGTGTAAATTGTAATCTACTTGTGTGCAGTGGGCTCTGGTTGAACTGCAAGCTCCAAGGACAGCCCTGAGCACAACAGGCAGGAAGACCATTGAAACAGCACCAGTAGAACTGCCAGTGTGGTTGCTATCATCTTGAGACTGTTGCAAATATGAACTGACTAGCCAAATAGTTTCAGCAAGAAAAGACCCAAAAAATGTCAAGGGCCAGATTCAAAAAAGTGAAGTAGTAACTGGAGCACTGGGAAAAGATGCATGAGAACCAGTTTCCCTTCCTTCCTGTAAGGGAAGTCCACACGTCATGGGGGAATGCCACAGGGCTACCACAGCGTGAGCTGTGCCAAAGGGTGCAGATTGAATTGTTTCATTTCCTTGAAGAATAAAAAGGAAAAGAATGAATCCCTGACCTTGGCAGTGATTAAGCTGTTCCTAAGAAGATGCAGTGCTTTAATGCCTCTACCAATCCAGTGTGTTTAATTAGTGGTATTCCCCCACAAAAAAAAGCCTTGATTCCTGTCAGGAAATGCTTAATTCTCAGAAAATGCTTTAGACAGGAGGTTAGGGTTCCCACCACATGCTTACTCACTGAAGAAGCAGGAACAATAAAATTGAAGGGTTAGACTAAATTTTCTTCTATTTTTCTTCTAAGCAAAGTATTTCTTGGAGGCTGAACGGAATATTTGTGTCAAATGAACCAGTGTTTTCCAGGGTTTCTTTTGACAAGAAGTTAGACTGTAATTTTGATTGTAACCACTTTTTGTTTAAATTGTCCAGTTTAGCTGTCAAATCAATTTGTGGTGCTCAGGATGCAAATGCATGCTGTCAGTTCATCGAAGACATCTGCTGAGTGTTCAGCAATTGTCAAGAAGTGAGTGAAGTATTAACATTTTTAAGAAGAAAATGAAAGGTAATAGACAAACCAATATATCATGCAGCCTTCTTTTGGTCTTCACTTTGTCAATTAACAACAGGCTGCATCAGAGCCCTTGAAACTTAAAGGCATTTTTCAAAGACATCCTACATTGCTTTTTTTGTATGGCTTTTTGCATTTCCACTCCCTCACTTCACAACTCTCTTTTCTCTTTTGTTCCTTCACCAGACTCACACATACCTTAAGTGCACACCCAAACAATTCTTCTGCTATTTTTCCTTTTTTTTTCCCCCCCTCTCACCTCCTCAGGTGGCCATCCTACCACTTCCATATTTGAGGGTGAATTTGAAAAGCCCTTTTTGCTAAAAATCTCTATGCTTTCAATTCTTGAAATCTCCCACCTAAAAGAAAATTACCCAGACATAACCAGCATGACAAATCATAACTGTCATCATATAAGGTCCTCAGTGTCAATGTGAATTGCATATTCAGTATCTGCTCCCCAAAAAATAAAAGGAAGGAAAGTGACACAAAGTGTTGGGCAAAGAATGGATGTGCTGCTCGAGCTTCTGTGAGCCTGAGCAGCTCAGGGAGGAGGTCCCCAGAAAGGTGACTGTCTTTTTATTCAGCAAATGTAGATTCAATGGCAATGACAGACATCATCAAACTGGCAGCTGAAAAGATCTGAATCACTCAGGTGAGATTTCAGAATAAAAATGGAAGAAAAAAAATCAGAGTAAGGAACATCAGGGGGAAAGGGAAGACAGTATGATATGGGCAGCAGAACAAAAGAAGTTTGCTGTCTTACAGATTTGTTTCTCTACATTTCTCACAAAGAAATTTCTCACAAAGCTCTACTCAATAACTATGGATTTCCCTTCATCTTGAAAAGTTTACCTACATGTCCCTCAGCTTTCCTACAATAGTTTCACCTCACTCCAGGTCCTCTAATTACCAGGCAGGGAAGAGGCCAGATGTGCTGCAGCTGAATTCAAGCTCAGCATCTAGTCAATCAGTAACAAGATGAACAGGTCAGCCTGCTCTCACCCAAAAGAACAGTGCCTGAGTGCCTCCTTTTCCTCCATCATGAAGGAAATAATAGGCTTTTCCTACATAACTACAGGGTTTTTATGCAATTTGCAGGAATGTTGCAAATTTGCCAAATCTGCCTGAAATCAGTCTGATGTTCACAGTTATTAGAGCTAAATTGATAGATGGGTGAACAAACAACTTGGCTGAGCAGGCATTGCTTCCTTAAGAAAACAGACTAAAAATAGTTTTTTGTTGTAAATGCCCAACACTCTTGGACCTCTTTTCACAATGAACAGACTTAAATAATTTTCAGCCATATTAAATGAAGTGAAGCTTAGCTATCTGATCCAGCTGAAATAACTTTGCAAATAGAAATTAGCTACTGGAAATGCAGAAGAAGAAAAAGGCAGAAGAATCTCTAATAAAATCTACATTGAAGTACTACAAATATGGAGCAAATTTGCAGTAAAATAATATCATCCTAGACACCAGATTAATTTTTGTCTTTTTTAGCTTGTATGAAATACAGGGAAGTGGGCTTTAGTTTTAATATAAACTAAACCCATCCTAACCCAAAATAATGACAGTCTTTGTCTTTTTTAGCTTGTATGAAATACAGGGAAGTGGGCTTTAGTTTATATTAACCCATCCAAACCCAAAATAATGACAGTTTCCTAGTCAGCTGGTGGAGAATTAACTAGGTGGCATGGTAACTCTGCTCACAGTGTGGAGATGTCCCCAGGGGCTCCATGTGAGCTGGGCTGAGTCTTGAAGAAATACAGCCATGATCTCGTGAGGATGCACTCTAGGACTTACTGCAATGAGCTTAGGCTAGTTGGAAAAGCCTTGTAATGCAGAGTTGTCTACTCTTGGCGTGTGCTGATGTCAATTTTTACCAGTGTTTTTATTAACTCTGGTATTGTCTAGTCTAGCTCCTCCTAACACCTCCCAAATGACTAAATTTGCAGGATTATGCTGACTAACTTTGCAGGATTGTGCTGCTGAATCTGGTTTGGCAACCTAAGGGTGACCTTCAAGGACTGCCAGAAAAGATAGAAATGTACAAGTTATTCTCAAGTAGTCTCTTTCTTCCAGTAGAATCCAGGCAGGATTCAGCAGTGTTTCCCCAGCCAGAATACACTTCAGTATCTGTTTGTCCTCAAGCATCTGCCCCAAGAATTTAATCCTAGTCCAAGCTAACACTGGGTGAGGAAGGTAGAAAATCTCTGTCCTGTCTGCTCTAGGTGAAAAAATGGCAAATTTTGAAAGTTATAGGGGAGAGATATTTGGGTGTATGTGTATGGGGGAGAATGTCTAAAGCTGAACTTCTGCACCATCAAGCTCAGCCTAGAAGCCAGCTACAAACTGCAACTGGTCCAGGCTAATAGCAAATTTTGGTAATACCTGGATTAAACAGAAGTGGTACATTCTGAATCAATTAATGCAATTAATGAAGAGACATGAGACAGAACCACCAGTTACAAGGCTGATCATATGCACTGTGCTTCAGACTACTGAGACCAGGGAAAATGGGATCCTCGAATTTTGTAAAGAGCTGGTGATAAAAGGACATGTTCCCAATAAGAAGAAGTCTCAATAAAAATAAGGTGGTCTGCAAAAAGAAAGGAGGAAATCTTGGCTGGAGGAAAGATCCTGAACATGGAGGAAAATCCTAGAGACCTGGGAGCTGTGTGTAGGTGAATGCCAGGGGATGGCCTTGCTGGTTGAATAGTGATGATCCTGCTGGGAAGTGAAGTTGAGACTTAGAGGACACAACACAGAGGTGACAGTAGGACTGAGTATATGAAATAATTAAAAAGGGTAAAAATTTGAATCTTGTCAGGTTTTAAGTAATGCTTAGTTCCTGGATCAATGGTGGGTTGTCATTTGCTCTGTCTCATCTATGACATTGCCTTATTTAAAGCAGTCTGAATTTCCAGGGCTAGTGATGATGTCAGGTCTTGTGACTCTTGTGCATTTCTTTGCTATTGTAATACAAAAGACAAAAAAAGAACATTGTCATATAATTACTGTTTTCCTCCAAAGATTTCTCAGCTGGTACAAAAGCACTCCAAAGCACACCTCTCAGTGGGAAAGGAACACTGACACTTTTAACCTTGAAAGCAGGCACCTGAACCAAAGTAATGCAGCATGAAAAGTAGACACTGGTCTGATTAAAAAAAATGCTGGTATTTTAAGTATGTGTGCATGGAAAGGGTCTTTTTTGGATGCAATTAAAAAAATCTAATATGGAAACTCATCAATATTAAGGAGTCTGTAAAGTGTTAAAATTTGTGCACGTAAAATTAAATTATCAGGAATATAATTGATTTACAGTGCAATAAAATTGACTGGTGTGTGGCTGAGTCATAGTAATATTTATTTTTCAAAGAAATTGCCCACATCTAACAGTGAATATTCTTGAGTGACTATGCCCAAGTCCTTTTTGTGGTGTGAAGTGAAGCAGTGGAGATCTGCAATGACATCCTACGTCTTCCCTTGTTTAATGCTCATCTAGATAATAAGCACTAGCCTTGTATTAGCAATCTGCTTCTCTTTTCTCCTCTGTCTCCACAACAAGTTCTTGATAACTCTTTCTGAAGGTCAGATATCTGCTTTAAGGGCATGTTAAGCTGCTCATGTGGATGCAGCAGTTTTTTTCACTGCTTTCAACCAAGTCATGTAAGCAGAGCTGAGAAAAGTCAGAGATCTCTTGTTCCTTGATTACAAAAAGCCACCTTCTTTGGCAGCTCAATACCTTGCTCAGGGCAGGCATTTTCTTCTGACAGCATTCCAGTGATGCAATCATAAAAGCTGCAAAAAATTATCTTCTTAGAGTTTCTGAAACTTACTAGTGAGGGCAGTGAGGGCAGCAAGGCAAAGTAGTGAGAACTCTGACTGTGATAGAACTCTTGGAAGAAAAAAAGATGGTGTCATCAGTTTGGCATGCAATTTCCATTTCACTTTTTACTGCTAGATCTTCACAGTCCTAGATTAGGAAAATAAAAAATCCTGTCTGTCTTGTTTTTTGCAGAGTAAACTTGTGGTCTTTTTATGTTCTATTCCATTTTTGTTTGCAGACCGGGCCCATTTTCTATCTACAAAGAATACTCTTGCAGCATCTTTCAGCCTAGTGAAAAAAATACCATGCAAAGCCTCTGATTTACTGTCTGACACCAGGCTTTCCAGTGGCCACTGGTTTCCTGACAAGGAATGACACTTTCTTTTACAGGTCCTGCAAAATTCCACAATGCTTTACATCAAATCGCATATATGAGGAGTAACACAGATCCTGGAAATCTGGGGGTAATTACCCCAGGTCTTTTCACTTTTTTGTATCCCACTATTTCCCCGGAGGCCCACAAAAATATTATTGCTGTTGTATTTTGCCTTAGGACTTCAAGAAAACTCAAGTCATATAACAACATAATAGTGAACTGCAAAAGGGTGATACCACTACCTTGACAAAGGGAACAGTGATAAGATGTATTGCAAGTGGTATTCTTGGAAGTAGGTAAAAGATCAAGACTTGGTCTCTATTTGGTACTAACTCTGAACTAGGCATGCTGCCAAGTGAAAAAACTCTAGTCACCAAGGAAATGGCAGATTACTCCGTTGTAGACTGCTAGTGACTTTTCCACAAGCATTGTACAACAGAATCTGGTTTCTTGCATAGCAGCAGCTCTTTCAAGGTCACAGCTTGATAAGTCCTATCCATGTTTGCAGAACACCCACACTAAACACATCAGAAATCCAAGAGTAGGAAAAGGTGCTGAACACTACACTTTGGGTAAGCTCTGCTTTCATGAGCTGGCTCTGTAGTGACTTCTGCCTCTAATTTGTAGAAATTGCTGCACCAAAAAAAGAGAACCAGTGCTGACACAAGCATACACACACTTCAGAGCTGTGGCTCTTCCATCTGCTAACTGTGGTTATTCAGAAGATGTTCCCTGGCTAGGAAACACTCTTTTTTGCCACGCAAAAATTTCAAGCTGCTGTGGAGGTTTGTGTCTGCATTCCTAGTCATTGTTGATGGGGGAGCTGATACAATGACAAAGCTATGGCAATTGGGACTAAAGAGGGAAATAACTTATTCCACTAGCAGGAAAGCAAACTAAATCTAACAAGCTACAGATGTGTGTTATGTGTCTCCTGAGCCCTAACATGTATTAGTAATCCATCTCTCACCCGCGTTTCATGCAGTACTGCCATCACCATGTCCCCAGTCTTTGTCTCTCCTAAATTCTCCTCACCTCAAACGCTTCTTGCAGTCCCTCATGCTATTGGTACAGCACCAAAAGATCTACTTATATCCATTATTTACAGTCTTTGGGCTTTCTGCTGGGCACAAATGAGTATAAATGAACACATGGTATGAAGAGCTATGGGCACAGTCACTGGTTAACCAGCTGCTGTCAGAGAGAAACCTCATCTGAGTTCCCCCTGCTGCTCTCTCTCTCCTGCTCCATCCAGTCATCTGTCAGATCTTCACATCTCAGAGGTGGCTGCTCAGCCATCCCTCTTTGACACACACTTTATTCCTTAAGATGAGTCAGTGAAAAATACAAACCAACTTTCTTTCTCTCTATAAGAAAAACAACCCACAAAGCATGTGCACACTTGGCATCCTTATACACTGGACAGGGAGAACCTACAGAAGTGAGAACCTGGTGAAGGATAGGAGGTGTGTGCTGCTCCAAGTAAGAGAAGAACTACCAAAAATCTAGGGAAGAACACTCAGATTCAGCTCTGTATTTCTTTCTAGCAAGGCCAAAGTGTCATTCATGCCCAGTGATACAAAATGTGAGTGGGACTGCATTCCTGCTGCCAG
The DNA here is from genome assembly GCF_014805655.1 of Passer montanus. Lineage (NCBI taxonomy): Eukaryota > Metazoa > Chordata > Aves > Passeriformes > Passeridae > Passer > Passer montanus. The sequence goes on along the minus strand of NW_024356505.1, from coordinate 11,980,185 downwards.
CCTGGATTCCAGGGGGCGATTGTGGCTCAGCTGCAGCAGCAGCAGCACTGCTCTGCAGCGGGGGAGGTGTGGGGTGACATCCAGAGCACTACTCACGTCCTTCTGTCTGCAGACAAGTGATGATGGCAGGCCCTGGCAGCTATCATCTGAGGAGGGAGGCACCGTGCAAGTTCTCAGAGTCTCAATTCTGACTTCTCCATACACAGCCTTCCAGGAGCTGCAGATGTCATCTAAAAGGCTACAGATATCTCAGCTGTTATCAGTATTAACAAATCTGGGCAAATTTTGGTCCTCCAATACTCCTGCAATCTACCTCAGCATGATGGGTAGCAATACAGAGGAGCGTTGGATCAGTCATTGTAGGGAACCTGAGACAGCCACACAAAACAAACAGCTCTAAGAGCTCTACACAAATACTTTTGCTAATTTCAGGATAGGAGTAGTGTAGGTGTGAAACTCAGGCAACAACTGTAAAAGCCACTTACTGATCACAACCCCAGCCATCAGACCAGGCGTGGGACAGCAAACACAATATCATTGTTGGGAGACATCAGAAATCCCACAGCTAGCATCAGGGAGGAGGAAAATGCAGTGATGTTGATTCATATATATGATATTTCCCATGGAAGTGTGTAGGAGTTCAGCCTTTTATCATAACCTAAATTTTAAGAAAAGCAACAACTTGTTTCCAGTTCAGTAACATAAGCATATGACATTTTATATTAGCCTGAGAAATAAGGGAGGACAGAGTATGATGTAATTCTTCTCTTTGATGCTCCATATTTTGCAAATTCATTATATTTATGTGCTATGTTAAGTCATTTGAAGGGATGCTTTCATTCAGAAGCAGCAAATAAATAAGATTGGAAGAATATATTTGGAGAGTCATAAGGCCACATCTTATCAAGACTCCTAACTAATAAATATAGCACAGCTATGACCACATGTTTCTAAGCTGTCATATTTTAACTTACAGAAAAATAGAATAGACAAACAAAATTCTCAAGTAAAGATTGATATGAATAACTGGATTTAATGACCTGACTTCCTTAAGCAGCAACAAACAAGTAGATAAGGTCTTGTTTCAATGCACATTTCAATCCATAGATTCTGCACCAGAAAGCTGGGCCACAAAGATCTGATTTTCTCCTCCTAATGCTAGCAATATGATGGCTGAAGCAGATTTTAGGTGCTGCATTCTTTTTTGAGCACTGGCTATGATCTCCTGAAAGATGCCAAGGGAGATGAACCAAATCTACACAAATCTGCCTGTAAGGAACTATAAACAGAAGCTGTGCTGTAGGAGACTCGTGATATGAAGTTAGGGATGACTGGCAGGGTGGGAATACAACATCCAGCAGCACCTTGAATTTGAAACCTGTACCCTGATTTTTATTAAAGGTATATAGCCTTTTTTTTTCTGTGTTCAAAAACAACCCTCCAGGAAAAGAAGCTGCAATGCTAGCAAGAAGGGGGGAAAATCAAAGAAATTTTTCAATGTTTCTTTTTCTCCATTGGTCAGTGACATAAAATTACAAATCATAAAGTGTTGGTCTGTGTTGTTGTATTTTCTGGTCATTCAGTTCTCTACAATATGGAGCAATCTCATATTATCAGTCATTCCAACTATAACAGAGACACCCCCCATTCTACACAGCTTCTCTGCTGTAACTCCACGAGTTATAGCCAAGAGTGCAACTACAGAAATCTAACTTTAGATCATTTGTTCTGAAGCTGTACTGCTGCCAGCAGAAATTCACTGAAAGAAAGCTTAAAAGGACATGTTTCTCCTGATACTACATATTTTTATAATTTTACCACTCATTGCCAAATGCAAGAGTTCAAGCTATTGTAGCTCTGGAAAGCTAATGGAGAGGAGCCAATTTTTACCACTCAAATCCTGGCTTTATTTCCACATTCCTGTTCACCCACTTGTTCTGCATTGTTCCATAAAACCACCTCATGCCTGGGCTATTTATTTTCAAATGCATTATGTTACTCTCTAATTACAGTGAGGGAATAGATGGACTTGTTATTTCTATGTGAAATATGGTAATTGTAGCATAATTTAAATAATTTTGGAAAAATTATCAGCTCTGAATAAAGAACACAGTGAATGAAGAAGTAAAACACAACCACAAAGTAGTCCTGACAACTCAGGAATGTGAGTCAAGTGTATCGGAAAGTATGGAGATTTGGGAAAACTGGTTTCTGTACAGAACCCCCTTCACCCCTCCCAAAATAAAAACTCCTCCAGGCTACTTGCTAATACAGTTGAAAAAAATCTGTTTCTTTATATAGCTTGCAGCATACAAAACTTTGCAAAGAGAGTCAAGAGTTGCCGGAAGGGATGAGTCAGTGACTTAGAGAAGGAAAGAGGATTGTGCACACGTGGGCTAGCGGCCGTGACGCAGCAGTCCTTTCCTGTAGGACACGGCAGAAGTGCAAAACAAAGGAGACCTGGAGTTTGTAAGCAAAGGGACACACTTTAATAAGTTAAGCCAATTTATCTGTCCGTGGAAAATCAACATGCATTAAAGCCCCAAATGGCTGTCCTTGTTTGGGATTAAAGTGGTCCTAATGTGACTAAAGTGGTCCTCAATCCTTGAGGATTTATTCCTTGATGAAAGAGTGCTCTGAATTGATTCAAAGGCATTTTGTAGAATAAAATCTAAATGTGCAGGTTTCTCCCTTTTCAAGTTATGTCAACTGACTTCATACTTCTCCTTGACTCACCATGATGTTGCTGATTTTCCCCATGAAACACAACCTTAATTTGAAACATGAACATTTAGAGTGACAGGACAGAACTAGTCTTGGGAAAATTGCAGCTAAGGACTCTATTGGGAGCACTGGAGGCTGAATAATATAATTCAGAGAACAGGTAAAACCAGGGCAAAAACCTGACTTGCCATGAGATAAAAATTTCTAGGCAAAAGCCCAGAGGTAGCCACTCTGGGCCAGCAGCATGCAAGACACTGATCCCAGGGTAAGCCACCTTCACCACCTAGGAATCACCTTGTGTTTTATCTGCAGTAAGCCAGCCAGGGCAGATTTGCCCTTAGTTCAAGAAATTTTGTTATGTCCTTTAGGGTGGAAAGGAGAGAGTTAGGGTTTCCCGAAGGTATTTCACCACTCAGGGTTAGTTTAGTTGTAAGAGAATCACGATAATGCTTTGAGGGAAAAAGCAATCCCTGCCATGGGCACTTCCCCATCTGACACAAAACACACTGCAATACTTAGAGATGAGGAGAATTACATTCCTCCTGATTTCCCCCCACAAATCCATCTCTGCAAGGCCTAAGAAGATAAAGCCAGAGGAAGGCAGGACATGTGGATCTCCAGGGCATATCCAGCTTTCAGCCTTCTGCATTCAGCTTCAAGATGGGATGGGATGTCAGCACCAAATGCGTCAGCTTGTGCAGAGCAGCACCCGTCTGCTAGACCCTGGACATGCCTGTGTAATTTTACACAGCCCCAGCAGCTGTTCCAGGCCAGTGGCTTCTTATGAACAGCCAGCAAATTAAAATTGACATAATTAAGGGAGGAAAATCTCAATCCAATCTCAGTTTCCAAGGACACTGGCAGAAAGGAGAACATGGGGATTATTCCTGACACGTGCACACCTGCTTCAGTTTCATTTTAAAATCTTCCATTGAAGAAAATACAAAAGCATTTATTTTCCAATGAGCAAAGCAAAAATTCTGACACAGATAGAAACCATATAGTCTGCCTCAGTCTTTGACTCTTTTGGCATGCTTACCCAATCTTGTAACATGCATTTTCTGCAGCTTGGGGTTGTCTATGGTCTACTTGTGCTATCAGTCACAGCAAAGCTTTTCTGCATTCTGACTTCTGCATGAGCTGAAGTGTGGGAAGATATTTCCATCTCAGCTTCATTAATGTTGAAGAATTAGGCCCCAGGCTCTGCAGATCAGCTGTGCTGGCCTCCTCTAATAGACAAGCAAAAGTGTCCTATCAGTGCTCTTATGTAACTATATAATGATTTCTAAGTAAAAGATATTTGTCTGGCAAGTGCTGGGCAAACTTTGGTGGTAAAGGAGGCCAGGTGAATGCACAGGTCTAGCATAAAAATATCTCTGAACGACAGTACCAGTGACACACAGTTTGGAGTGCTGAGTTCAACAACCACAGTCTTCTCAGTCCTTAAGACAGATAGTGAGATAATTCAGGCAAAACACTGATGTACAGGTTCTTTACAGACAGGGGAATAAAACATTTGCTGGCAGTCCCAATGCACAGTGGGGCTTCTCAGCCACAAATTGTGAGGGATGCTCTGGATCTGGTCTGTTTTTCATGGGGTGGGATGTCACTGGGCCAAGGTAATCATATGGGAATGGAAACTTCATTCCATCATGCTGTAGCCTGCTGGTGTGATAATCAGGACCAAAGGGATAAGAAACATCAGGTAGGAGGCTATACAGGTATTAATGTCTGTGTATGTAAGACACAAAAAAGGAAAGAAGACTTTGTTTGCTATGTTTCAAGGTGAATTTGTCTGGTCTAGCAGCAGTGAGACAGAAATCCTTACTGATGCACTTACCTGATCATCCAGTGGCTGCATCCCAGCAGGTCTGAAAAGAGTCTCTAGAAAAGAAGAACTGTCAGAGTCAATGAGAAATTAACTGTGTTTTTGCGTAAACAAAATAATGTAGAGACAGCAATGTGAAAACGCAGGAGATAAAATGAGGCTTGTGCTGCTGCAGCCCTCCTTGCACCCTTGCAGCTAGGTTAAATCCACAGCCTGCGAAATCTGGTGAGCTGGCATTAGCATTCAGCCTCTTTAAAGCAGAGCTTTCTAATCCAGCTGTCATGGGGGTGTACGGTCATACCTGCTCAAGGAGATGGAGAAGGGTGAAGAAGACAAATGGAAGTGGGATGGGAGCAAGGAGAATGCAGACAGGACAGACTGGCAGAAGAAAAATGAGTTTCAGGTATGAGCTAAAGCCAGTGGACATAATGGTGTTTCCTATGAGTCTTTCTTTTTCTTAGCAAAACTAGGATGACAAAATTCCATCTCTCAGGAAAAAAAAAGAAAAGAAAAAGAAAAAGAAAGAGAAAAAGAAAAAGAAAAAGAAAAAGAGAATGCTGTTATGTAACAGAGCACTTCAGCAAAAGGTAAAAGGTAGAGTTTTGTTTGTAAAGCTGGACTCTGAGTGACAGCTTGGCAGCTTGGCACTTCTGGCATCAGTACTGAAGTGCAAACATAGCTAGAATGGCTTATTGCCTCTTTTATTGGTTTGGGTTTTTTTTCTTTTTCAACAATAAGGTCTGATTTCAGATTTACTGGAGGAATCACATTGATTTCTTGTTAAGGCACTGTTTAACAAACATGATCTCAACACAGGTTTTAGACAGCATTTTCTTTACAGACTAAGTACTTTTCTTTTTTTGCCTTTAGCTTTTTCTGACTTTTAAAAAATAAGTTCACAGAGCAAGCAGAATTCGACCTTTGCTGCTTAATACACCTTGGAGTGTAGTCCACAAACACAACACTAGCTCTGCCCTTTTCAAGGGCACTCTGCCCAGGGTGCAGCACAAAACTGCCCTAAGGAGGGCTGAATCTGGGTCCAAATCTTGCAACAAACAGCTTCAAGAATAAATCACAACCATTTTTATCTCATATTTCTGATAATTCTTTAAGCAGCAAATGTCTGGAACTTGCAGTAAGTCCTGCAGAGGACATTGGTGAAGGTTAAGTAGAGCTACATTATTTTGGACAATGAGTTTATGAGACACGGAGATGAAGACATTACTCTTTTTTTTTTTTTTTAACTGCCCATTATATCACTATGTCTAAACATCAATTGCTGTTGTCTAGAGGAAGGTGATTTACCTAAAGATAAATCTAACAGCCTGTGACCAGCAAGTTATCAGCTCAGTGTTAAATTAGATTCTCAAGTTTATTTCTGCACTGCAAAACTTGCAGTACCGCAGTCATATGATGCTAAAAAGCATTTCTTGTCATTTGGCTAAAGGAAGGTGAGTGTTCCCTGTAAAGAGCTTCAATATTGAGTCCACTGACAGTACATCCAACAAGCAGGCCTTGTGCTGCTTGAATCATATCTCATGCATAGTTAAATACCAGGATTGCTCATTTAGCCTCTCATTTGCCTCTGGTTCTAATAAGCCAAGCACTAAAGCTGATTTATAGAATTGCACTCACACAGTATGAAACTTGGCACAATAGTCCTTCTTTCTCAGGACAGTCAGAGCCTGGCATAACAACAGATTTCCAGCAATCAATCAGAAAGGTGATACACTGTCCTACCACATCAGGCCTAGCTAAACCCATGAGCTCCCTGAACAGCGTGTGGAGGTGCAGGAGAGCCTTTGCTGACACTTTTCTAATGCAGCTTTTTGAAGAACGGAACCTAGACTCAGCTTGAAGTTGAGAGAACAGAGCAAAATCAATAGCACTGTTCCTGGTGCTGGACAAAACACTGACTATAATGACTTCAGAGCCTCCCAGGCATTCCCAGGAGCACTTGACACATGCTGCTGCTTCAGGACCTCACACAGGCAGTTCCCTTAGAAAGGAGGGATCCTGCTCTGCTTAGGCAAAAGAAAGAAACCAGTCAATAGGGAAAAAACCAGTCAATACTCAGATCAATGTTCCCAGGCAGCCGCCGCCTCTTCTCTCCTGGAGGAGTTGGTGGGGGGTCAAAGATGCAAAGGTCTCTTGGCCTCAGTGTGTCACCCATGGCTGAACACGTCCTTTGGAAGGCCATGGAACACCAGGCACGGATTGTTAAGAGGCAGGCTGAGCTGGTGAATCACCAGGGGAAGCGGTCAGTGCTCTCCCCCTCAGAAACACTGCCTGTGTTTCCATGCCTGGACACAGTGCCTGCCTGTGATGCTAAGTGCCAAACGAGGGGAGGCATCCAGGGCAGTTTCTCAGCTGAAGGACTTGGCTCTGATGCAGTTGTCTGCTAATGCAGCTCTTCTCTCTTTGCTGCCAATGATAGCTCAGTAAGAATTAGCCTGAAAATCTGTACAGCAAACAAAATGTTTGTACAGCACAGGTGCACCTACCTCTGAGAGTGAAAAGATGAGCAGGCTTAGAATGGAAGAGAATAGCAGAAGAGAAGCCCCATTTCTGCTGCCACCTGGGAGTACAGAAACGTTGCTTCCTAAAGGAGCTTTTACTTGACTGCTAAACATCCTTTATAACCAGGCCATTTCCTAAGCACACATTTAAGAACAGAGGAAGCTGATCAGAAATGAAGATACTCTAGTCAAAGACCAAGTAATATTCTTGGCCTGTCAGGCACAAAAACCTCTTTAAAACTTCATTTCCAGTTGAAATTAAACCTGTGCTTCAGATAGTCCTAGACTTTTATTTATTATCAGAGGATAGAAACTTTCTGTGTATTTATGTATAGTCAACATTTTGGTTATTACTGAAATGTAGGCCAATATTATTAAAAGAAACACAAACAGAACTTGGGTAGTAATTTTCCTCCTCCATATTTCCAAAACAACTTTAATCAGAAGATGACACTACAGGACTATCAATTTCAGCAATGAAAGATGCTTCCACAAATTGCTATTATTTTATCAGTTTGCAAATAAGTCTTAGCTAAATGAGCTATTTAGTGCTACCAGTACTATTCTATGCTCTGAAATTCCTCCAAAGAAAGGGGAATCATGGGTGCTCTTTTTCTTCTGTATAAGAACAAATTAAAGAAATTAGAGGATTCATATCTTTATGGGCAAATAAGATAAAATCATATGAAATAGGACATGGTTTGCCTAGGCATTTTGGTAAGTATGGTTTCAACTGAATAATTTACAATTGTTTCAGTGTATATGTAGTCCTGTTATGTATATTCTATTACTAATGAAGTAACTACATAATTAATAATATGAAGCTTCTCCACAGTTTTCAGTTGTTACCTCTCAGTTATTGCACAGAATGAGACCATAGGCATGTGAAAATGCTCAGCTGAAGAGCTGATCAGAGTGAAAATTAGACCCCATTCCTGCAGCTGCTGCCTGTGGAGGCACAGCAATTCACTATTGTAATATTGCTTTTTGCTGTAAGATTACTTTTTTTGAATTTTTATGGACTTTCAGCTGTATGAGTGCAAGATCAGGCAGCTTTTCAGAAGGAAGAAAAAAGAGGATGGTGTAGGCTGTATAGAAAGAAGTAGAATCTAGGGAGAGAAGCAAGCTGTTAGTCACTTACAGGGCAGAATGCTTGATGGGCCAAACACCCAATAAATCAGAGTCAATAACATCCTAGTCCTACTCTGATTCTTACCTTCTTTTTCTCCACCACCATTCTTTTATGTCTAGATAAGCTTTCTGTAGTCTTCTTCATGTCTCACTCTTTTAATGGAAATTCTTTCATTCTTTTAAATTGGATTTGCTTTGCTCCTTCTTAAAGCTGCCTGCTTTTCCTATGACTGTCCTCCCTTCAGTGCTGTCTCCCTGATGAATGTAATCATGTCTGATTCCCTAATTTTTGTGTGAGCACTTCAGCAGCTTTCCTTTCCCTTGATTATCTCCAGTCTTTTGTTCCCTTCTTCCTGAAGAACAGGAATCTTGGGGACCTTCTTTCCACCACAAAGCCTCTTCACCAGCTCCTCAGTCCCTTCCACATTTCCCTTACTCCTTTCTGCAACTGAATTTTCATCCATTTATATAAGTGCCCATGCATTTCTCCATCTAGGCTCTGGATATGGAACATACCAAAAACACTTGCATAAGTTGTTCTTTCCCCTCCATACACTTCCTAAATGAGAATTATGTAGTCAATTTTTCAGTGACTCAAGGAAACTTTGCTTGTTTTGGTGACATTGCAGCTGGGTCAGGGATGCCAAAGCCTCTGTTAGTAAGTGGCAGCCAGGACAGACACATGCATCCAGTGCCAGTAGGTGGCCAGAGGAAGCAGCTCCTTGTATTGCTCAGGCAGTTCTTTAGTGCCACAGGGTGGTCTGTAGTGACCATTCCCACAATACAGCTTTTGTGTATTATATGTGTTGCTGCTTAATGGTCATTTTTCTTGAAAACATTAGTAGAAATTTAGATGTGAGCAAACAAGTGAATATTCCATGCACTTCCAGTTCCCACTGTTAACTGGCATAGTGCCCTCTGTCTTCCCTCCAGAAACTCCTGATTTCTTATCCCCACTCTTCTCTCTGTAATGTACAGAGAAGCAGGTTTGATTTTTACCCTGACTTTGCTCACTTTCCTTCTTTCTTCTCAAATTTCTTTAAACTTCATTTTTTTAGTCCTCTTTAATATGACAGCAAGAGTGTCCAGCTCCATTACAGAAAAGGCTGGTGGCTCTGTTGAGATCTGGTGACAGCAAATGAGGCTTGCATGACTTCTCTAATTGCCTGGGAGAGAAATTTCCCTTATGCCACTTGCTCCCAGGCCTGGTCACAGCAAAGGCAGGTCCTGGTGTCTCTGCAGCACCTCAGCCATTGCAGCTGCTGAGAGGCTCTCCTGTTTTCCAGAAACCCCCTGGGTTCTCTTAGGTATGGCAAGGTGCCTTTGGTCTCTGCAGACAGGCAGAACTAAATAAGACATGGAAAGAGCGTGTCTGCCTTTCCTCTCATTTCCCAGCCCCTGAAGCTGCAGGGAAGGCTTGCATGGTATGGTTATGTGCCCATTCTGTCTGTCAAATGTCTTACCTGTACATCTTGTTGTCTGAAGAGGCCAATTTGGAAACAAATAATTGCTACAGGACTGGGAAGGGGCATCAAACCAGCTACCTCTTATACTTCCCTGCAGGATTTGAGTTCAGATTCCTGTCCACTTCAGATTCATGGACTTTCTGTCTTTGCCTTCTCTGCTTTGAAGATCATGCACTTTACCTGCATCTAAATATCCTCTGTTTTGCCCATCTTAAGCCCAAATTCTTTCTCCTCCCCCCTGCTTTACACCAATCTACATTTACATTGAGCCTAACATTTATGCCTCATTTGTTTCACTATAAAACAGAAGAGAATCAAGCCTTAAATGTGTAAGCAAGAAATCCTCAGAGAAACAATAGCATTTCTACCCACTCTGATTTTCTTTTCTTGTAAGTAAAAGATAATTCAAAAAGACTAATTAAAATTGATCTTGATTTTCTGAAACATTGAATGATGCTGCCCTAAATCAAAATTATAGCAGCTATCTTTTTAACAATCATGAGATTGAAGAGAAAGAAAATAACTGTCAAAACAGCTAAAAAAATATTATCAATATTGGTTTCCTGGCTCAGAAAACAATACCAGTCTTTGAACTGCAGAGTGGTATATTCTTATTCAGATAGGTGGCTTGCAGCAATCCAAGAAATCTATCCTACTGTTCCCAGAAGGATAATGTCAAAAAAGCTAAACCTCAGCATGGCAGTGGCAGTGGCAGCAGCCTAGGACAGGACTCACTGCAGGCTACATAGAAACAAGAGATCATCAACAAATCCTGCCAGGGCTGAAGGAAGGAATTATGAGCATTTTCAGGTCTCATGTATAGAGATGAAGATGGAGGAGAAGCAGAAGGAAAAAGTACAACCCTCCCCAGTCCCAAAGTTTAGGCAACTGTAAGCAAAATTTTAAGTCACAAAGTAGCAAAATGTAGAATAAGTTTCCTTTTTTATGGTGACACAAAAAACTCAACCCTACCCATCCAAAACCCAACACACCAAAAAACTCAAAGCAAAACAGTCCCCCAGCCCTGCCCCCCACCCAAAACCTGTATTTTAGAAAGATACCGAGCAACATAATTAGCTAGGAGACACATTGGTGCCTTTACTTACATATTAACATTAGTATACACTAACACTCAAGAAAATGTCTTTTTAAAATGAAGAAAATTTGTGCAATAACAATTCTTTATACTAAGGAACACTCCTGTAATTTTAAATGCTTTTAGACCTGCTGCCCTAAACCAGCTGTCAATGCATTTTATTTGAAATATTGAAGAAGCTGTTGTCATTCACTGAAATATTTGCCAAAGTAGAGCTTGCCTTCCGGTAAATAATAATTTTTAATGCTGCTAATGAAGTCATGCTCTGCTAATGCATTTGATATTTTTCTTGGAGTGAGAACTAGAGCTTTCTGCATTTCAGTCTGTAGTTGTTGTGCCATCCTTTTAGATTTTTATAGCTACTTCTAAGTTGTAGAGTAGCCATTAAACTCAACTGCAATGACAATTTTGGAAAGATAGTAATATTGTATGCTGGAGACATTTCACAAAGCCTTTATTGCTTGAGTGCTTAGAAAGAGAGAAGCACTGTAATGCCTAAATCCCACAAAAGCTGATTATTTTCCTCCTGAGCTTCAGACACAAATCAAGAAAATGCATCTGACTAGGAGGAAAGGAGCTGCAAAATCAGGATTGCTGAAAACATTGTCCTGGGCTACATATCTTTATCCTACATCCTATTTATGAGTTCTGAATTACTAGGCATCATTACTTTAAAAAAAAACCCATCACAGCATCCAATCTGATGATGCACTGATGTAATCATTATTGAAATAATTTATATGCTGCAGACTTTAAATTTTTTATTCTCTAAAAGTTATCTTCTATATCTTTATCTTCTATAAACTGTGAAGCAGCGAGAGACTACAGGACACACACACATATATATATATATATTTGAGATAGTAATCAATAAGCAAACAGCAGAGCAAAATGAAGACAAGGCTTCATTCAAAGGGAATGGAGAAACCACAACTTTTTCAGAAGGAGCTGGGCTGGGGGTAGTGGAAAGCTCAGCATCCATTCACAGTAGACAAGCTCATCCTGAATGTACTATTTAATGCTGGATAAATGAAGGATGAAGAGTTGATCCCTCTAGGGATATAAAGGACATAAATCCAGGATTCCACATATAGGAAGTCTTTTTAAACAAAGTTTTTGCTTCAGTCATTAAATTAGCTTTTCTTGCTATATGAGATTCAATAAAAGAGCAGCAAAATATTCACTTCTGTGTAATTATTGGGCTGCCTCCTCTATGTCTTCCATAATATGGAATTCAAATAAGGAATAGAAATATTGGCCTCTAAGCCTTTCTGAGACAGACTTTGAAGATACAGAGAAACAATTCAGGAAAAGACAGAATCACAGAAGCAATCAACGCTGAAAGACAAAAGCCCAAACCTACAAATATATATAAAAAGATATATACACATATATAATATATGCACACTAGTCTGGCAAGACCCTATTGAGATGCCTTAATAAGTGGTGTATACATGTGAAATTTCCCCAGATGTGGTTCTCATTTTAGTTATGACAGCAGGGAAAAAAAATCAAGGCAAATATGGAGAATAAATTCTATCCCATGAAGTTTGGGTGTAGGAGCCAAACTTTAGGCAGACATGGGACACACATCCACACTGATTTATAGTCAACACCCGTGATGTTTTAAGACCTTGGGTTCCCTGAGACTGACAAGAAATATACAGTCAAATTCATATGTCTGTCATGTTTATACATGTTGTGTAGACTTCCTGGCACTTGCATTTTCTGGAATTAGTTATGTATTGGCAGGTTCCCAGTCTCATATATACATTAAAGCATAAGAAAAAAGCCCCAGCATTTCTGAATTCACCAAAGTCTATTAAATACTGAGAAAATGCTTATAGTGCTATGTAATTCCTTCAAAGTTTGGCAAGACAGAAAAATTCCATCTACTTACAAAATTTTGACAAATGTATATTTTCCTACAGCTAGAAAGTTCAAAGCATATAATTTTACAGTTGCAAGTGGATACCATTCCTGAGAGTAGTGAAAACTCTTCCATTTATAAAATAAAACCCCTACACCACTTAAAACTTGCAACAGAAACAGAGAATGTCACAAGACTGTACAAACTCAGACTGGTTCTACCTACATTTACTGGAAAAGATGGGCTTAGGTGACAAAATAACAGGCCTTGCTTTAAAAGGATTCATGAAAAGGGAGAAGGTCTCCTTCTCTGGGACTGGAAAGAAACTGTGGGCATGAATAAGTCACAGGACAAAAAGATAGTCTCACCCATATGGATTACATCCACAGCTATAGGAAAGAGCTCTATACATCAGTCAGAGCTCAGGAGCCCCTCTTTCCTTCCCCACCCTCCATGTGTGTGAGAGAGAAGCAAGGTCCTCAATTAAATAAAAATAAAAGAAAAATGAACAAGTTGTTTTTGTGTTTATACACAATGTCTCTTAAAAACAGCTTAAACCAAGCATTTGCTGTCTGAATGTTTTAGCAATCACTACAACCTTATAGTTGATTCTCTGGAAAAATGTAGCTGTAATAGCTGTAGACAGCAAAAGAAAACAGAATGGGTCACCAGAGAATCAAACATTTCAGAATTTCATTAATATTTGCTTGTTTTTATATGAAAATCCAAGTTAAAGATTCTCATTGTGCTAAAATAAAGCTTTTGCTTGGAATTAAGCACCTGTGCTACTAAAAGTTAAGAAATCTGCCTCTGAAACCTTTTCACGTCGAGTGCTGTCATAAAATGTACACTTTATATTTACTATTACTTTCAGTGACGTTACAAGCTCTTGTATTACTTTAGGTCCATAAATAAAGAGAATCTGAGCACATTATCTGCACCAATAAAGTGAATATCTGCAGATGAAGTAGTAAGAAATACTTACCCAATAATTACCCTGCATTTGAAGTCCCTCAGGGTCAAATTCAAGCAGGTAGACAAATAGGAAAACAAAAGGAAAGCCCTTTTATGGTATTATATTCTTCTCCCATGAGGAAGGGACTGGCTGGGCCTTTCAAAGACTCTCTAAATTAAAACCTATTAGTAGCTCTTGCAAAACAAATGAACAAGCAAACAACAACCAAACAAACAGCCCACCCAGGAAAAAGAAATCAAAACCACTCCCCAAATCTTAGAAGACCTTACAGAAAGTGAGGATCCCAGCAGTTTCAGTTAAAGCAGATGAGTGACTGGATTGCTCCAAAGGTCTGGAGAAATCTAAATATTTCTGTTCTTAGTGATCCTAAGATCCTGTGCTTCTCTTTAAAGTAAGAACCAAAATCTGTAATCCTAAAATGAGAAAGAAAGGATGTTTGGAAATTTTAACAGAGTAGAAAGAAAATTCCCTGCACCTGGAAGACCAGTGGAGACTGCCCCCCTTTTTAAGGAAGTCAAAACTAGTGGTTGTGACCTGGTTACTGGAAGTTCCTGCTGCAGCCATGCAGGAAAAGAAGCTGCACTGAGAGGATGTGAAAGGTAGTAGACATTATTGGTAATGGGAAAGTCAAGACTTAAGATAAATCTGTGTGGAAAAGCATCTCTTGGCACACCAACCCAAACTGCAACCACAGTGCAGAAACTGACAACAGTTTCTATCTCTCTCTCCACCTTTTTAGCCACAGTAGCAGAGGGCATGGCACCCAGAAAAGCCTTCTAGAGCTACAGCAAAACACTCCAGCTGCCAGACACCAAACTGTCGTGGGTGCACAGCCTGGGACGGTGCTGTCTTTGGGTCATGGTGTGAAGCCCTGGGAGGGGATTATCCCAGCTCACTCAGGCAGCAGGGGAAGCCTTCATGGAGACCTTTCCCTCTCCTGCTTTCCTGGCAATAGCACCAAGTTGTATACACAGCACTGATTTGATTGTATTAGAAAAATAAAACTAACTGCTTGAGCAAAGGAATAGTTTTCTTGAAATCTTGAGATGATAAAAAAAAAGGTTATTGGAAACCATTTTCTGAGAGAAAAACATAAATTTGGCTAACCTGATCAGTCAGAGCATCAGCCTGCACTACCTAGAAACTGAAAACTGCTGTTAAAGAGCCAGACAGGCAAAGAGCCAGACAGATGGCACTGCAGTAGATGTGGATTCACTGGGCTTTTTATCTTCACTTCTGGAAACTTTCATGATGACTTGGTTTTCAACTGCATTCTGGATTGGCACAGAGCAGCTGAGAGAACTGTCATCCTTAAATGTAAAATAAAATATATCGGCAATGTAAATGTAATTTAAGCCAAGCTCCCCATCAATACCTTTTATATATTCTGGCTAAGTAACAAAGGCTCTTTTTCATGCTGATTCTACTGTATGACTACTCTCTCCTGTGCTAGAGCCCTTCTTGTTATCTTTTTATCTACAGTATGTTCACTGCATCTACTAAAGATTACTGACCTGTACTTTTCAGGTAAGATCTGAAGCTGGAGCCAAATTTAAAGCTATGCCACCATATGCAGTGTAACTCAAGCATGTTGTGTAAGTGGGGACATTAGGCTTTGGTGTTTCTAAAGAATCAGAGCTGACAGCCCCACAAAACATCATTTGATATGTGCACTGAGGAAACATCACACCATTTCTCAGCTGGCTGATTTGCTAACGTGGGACATATATCAGTAAAACCAGTGGAAGTGAAGTGCAGACTGCTGGAGCCAGGTAGCCTCAATTGGATGACTCCACTTAGCTGAAGCAAAATTAAATGCATCCAACCAAAGAGATACTCACTGAACATACACACCCACCCCTCTAAAACTTCAACTGAGGATACACAAGTTTGGGTTTTGTTGCTTCTGGGTTTCCACTGCTTTTCCCTTTGTTCTGCAATAGGTGAAATCACAGGTGCATTCTTTGTTCCTGTTGAATATATAGCATGCCACTCTGCACTAACCTTGTTTAATTTCCACTTTGCTTCTCCTTTCTTTGCTTCATTTGTGTCATCTTGATTTCTATCCTACGATCCAGTTCATTTATAGAAGACTACCCTATGTTTTTGATAGATTTTCTGATGTGGAAGTATCTTTTATCTGCAAAGCTCTGCCTTTGATTGCATCTCTCTTTGGGGAGTTTTTTCTGATGTGTCACTGGATGCTGGTACAGAGAGAGATGTCATCTTTCTGAGAATTCAGAGTGAGAGCAAACACATATTTTTATAAATATTTATAAAATATTTAATGTCTGATCAAACTGCTCTTGGTAGAGTTAGGCACTGCAAAACAAGTTTAACTTGTAACATACACATTGACCATGAACTGACAGGACAAAAGGCAGCATGGTCTTTTGAAGAGTTGCAAAGGCTTCATGACGAGGTATGTGCCAGAAAATCCATATTGACAGTTAAATTAACATTGACATCCTCATAAGAAATATCCCTGGTAAGTAAAATTCTAACTAAATATTAGAAATCATAGTTTTCCTAGGATCTGCCATAGTATCAATGCTAGTATTTAGATACACATGCATTGTAAAACATCATGGTTTTCATGGTAATTTGAGACTATCACTAAGCTCCATCCATAAAGCAGCATTAAAAACAGACTTAAAAAGTGCATTTTTGCTAACAAAAGTCACAATGTTTCTGCCTAACAGCTAGTGGAGAAACTATATTACCTGTATATCCATTTAAAGCTTAATACTTCAACTGATGACATCAAAGTGAGCTCCACAGTAGGAACAAAGCCAGAATATGCATTAGAGATTGCCACCTTTGATTTAAGATTCTTTTGAGCAGTCAGAAACATTTTGCTTTCTAGCTGAATCTTTTACCATTTGAATAGGTTGAAATTTAATACAGACTATTTCAAACTTGAGCACACCTGATAAAATATAAAACACGAATAAGTTTAAGACTTCAGAATACCACAGACTTATTGCAGACATATCACTGTATTCAGCTGGATAATCACCTCCAGCATTTTTTGCTGAGCACTTGCATTAAAATTGCTTTGTGTAAAAATGAAACTTGTCTTTCAAGCTGAGGTTTTTTCAAAATTACCTTCAAGAGCGTGAGACAACTCTTCTGCAGCTTTTTTGTACATTGGCTCCCTCTCCTGTTCATTGGGCGCAAGTAAGAAACTGGTGAAGTCAGCCGGTTAAAGACATTTCTCAGCACTTCCATCGTTATTACTTGGAAGCATGTTTCTGAGGATCAGAAGAAAATATTTTCTTAGGTATCCAGTTGAAACTGACCCCTTTTCAGTGAATTTAAAGCAAAAAAAAAATTGAAACAATGTAGAAGGATCCTTCAAGTAAAGTCTTTACCTTTAGGGTAGAGTCCACATTAGAGTTAGAGATGTACATTTTAGAGTCCACTGCAGAATTAAGAAATGTCTAAATAAAGATTACATTAGAATAGTAAAGAACAAGAAACTGCATGCAGTTCAGACATGAAAAGTACATATTGTAACCGTAACATGTGAAATGAAGAAGCATAAGACCAGATGGGCAAGCTAACCAGTGACAATTTGTACATGAGAATCAGAACTGAAATTATTCACTATGGAATCAAAAATGTGGTACCTTTCCTGTAAAAATACCATTGGAAGGAATACAGACCTAATATCTAATAATCAGAGAAATGATTATGCCTCTACTTGGTGAAGCTGCACCACAAGTCCTGTGTCCATTCCTGGGCCCAGGAATGTGCTGGAGGTGCTGGAGTGAGTCCAGAGAAGGGCAACAAAGCTGGTGAAGGGACAGGAGAACAAGTCCTGCAAGGAACTGGGGTTGGGAGTGTAGAAAAGGAGGCTCAGGGGAGACCTTATCACTCTCTACAACTGCCTGAAAGGAGGTTGTAGCCAAGTGAGGGTCAGCCTCTTCTCCCACACAACCAGCGACAGGAGGACACAGCCTTAAGCTATTCCAGGGGAGGTTCAGGTTGGACATTAGGATTAATTTCTTTATGAAAAGGGTTGTTAAGCATTGGAACGGACTGCTCAGGGAGGTGGTGGTCACCATTCCTGGAGGTGTTCAAACAACTGGATATTGTTTGCACTTAGTGCCATGGTCCAGCTGGCAAGGTGGTGGTTGGTCACCAGCTGGACTTGATGATCTTGGAGGCCTTTTTCAACTGAAATTATGCTGTGATTCTGTGATCAATAGCAAATAAACTGATTAAATAACTGGAAATAAAATGACAGAGCTTTATAGGAAACATGGCAAGGTATGGAGAATTCTGATTTCCTTTCCTTTCTGTTCTCCAAACAAAAAAATCAACAGTGGAAGTAGAGATATGAGACATACTTCCAGGGAAAGGCTGGTTACAGTCAATGTAGGAGCACTCCTGCAACAAAATCTGGGTAAGGGCACCAGATTATTGAGGGTACTGGTGCCACACAGGTGACAACCATGGTATTTTTAAAATGCAGTGTGTGTGCATTTGTCTTCTTATCTGGAAGGACTGCACATCAGGGAATGCTCATATAATCATGCTGTATCTCATACTAAAAAAAACCCTGAGGCATAGTGCAGGTAAAAGCCACATAAAACTACCTGCTTTAGTTAGCTCTTAAAAATTTAAAATTAAAAACCACCAATAAAAGGCAATGTCCCATATCTTAAGAACCATGAGACATCTTAAAAAGAAATTGTCACCAGACACTCACAACTGAATGGGGCCATCAGAAGTCCATTTCTGTGAATTATTGTAAGGGTGAGAATACAGTTTGGTATTTCTGCTAACAGCTTTTCATTTGAGTGCTTATGACCAGAAGACTGGTAGTGGAGTTAGACAGGGACAGCACAGACTTCCACACAAAAATATGCTTTAACACATAGAGGAAAGGGAAGATGGATCTGGAGAGTGGGTGATTCTGAAAGGAAAAAAGCAGTGGCTCACATTGCATAAGCAAGCTGCATTGAACAGCTTTAATGAGATGTAAAACCAGCAGAGTAATGACTTCTGATCTCCACTGACAGGTTTATTTTTATCCAAGGCTGTTTAAAATTAAATGCATAAATAACCTGTGGAGAACACACCTCCCCTGCTCCCAGGTATGTGTTTTGAACAATGCGCTATAGTTAGTTCCTCTTTTGCTAATTTTTTTTTGGCTTTCCTTTTGCATAATGACAGCTTCAACAGAGGCATAGAGCATCTTCTTCCCAGAACACAGGTTCAGTTTGTTGGTTATTGCAGCCTTCTGGAAACTGAGGATGTGCATCTGAAAGGTGTTACAGAAGCAAACACCACCCACTTCTTTTACCTCCTGTGACACTGACCTCTAAACTGAAAGCAGTCATTCAGAAGGTGACCATCACATTTTCTGTATTTCAGATCACAAGAACAATCCTGGAAAAAAGCATGCAAGTATTCACATGCAAGCTCTAAATCAAGAGCAGAGGGACAGCTACCTGGAGTCCTGACTCAGCACTGGGAAGGGGCAGGATTTCATACTCTTTCCCAGGGTTAACACATCCTACTGCTAGCTCTGGGCTGCCCACCTCCCAGAACAACCTGGTTTTCAGGACATCAGTTTGAAATGGTTCAACTCAACCTGTATGTAGTAATACAGACTTCTGTTGCCTTTAGCCCTAGATGAGATTTCAGGATGTGTTTTGGATAAAGGCAAATTACAAGGCTTACTATAGAGGTAAATGTGTGTGCTCCAATGGGTTTGATATATGTGACAGACTAGAATATCTAATTATTACCTATTAGCTGGTTTTGTTGTCCGCTGTGAACAGGAGGATAGTGTACCACATATCTTTTAGAAACTGATGGTATATTTTATACCAAAAAAAGGAAAGCATTACATCATCCCATACAAGACTAAATCTATCAAAATGAAGATCTTTATCTGAAGCAATGATTTACAGGCTGCAACAAATGGAACTTTCCCAAGCTGGTTGTAGAGGGGTTACACTTGAATTGTTGTAAGACTAAGGAAACAAGACAGCTCCTCTGTATCACTAAATATCAATTGGATGTACAACTAATAAGTTTTGTAACTTTGTAAGTATCCTACTTATTTGGAAGCCACACTGTGAAAGGTGTGCTTTTGGATTTCACTGTTCTCTCTAGTCATTAACCATCTTCATTCATTTGCATAACTACACGTGAAAATATCACAAGATCAGTTTCAAAGGCATGCCCAAGCAAAACTGTGAACTGGTAGCCAAGCACAATTTTTACAGGATGGTGCAATGTTTGGCAGTGGTGCTTGATTCCCTAACTGGTAACTGTAAAGGAACTACTGAAATACCAAGTGTCTAGACTGGTATCACCGTCAGAATGAAAACCACTAAACTTGGTACTTCATAAAACAAAGGCAAACCCCACGCCTCTGTTGTGTAATATAAACTAAGAAAGAACTAAAGCTTGATTATCTAACTGATCATGATGCCTCCTTCCCACCCTGCAAAGACCCACCCAAGCAAGCCCTTGCATTAACACTTATTTAAGTGATAATCTAACCTCCTTCCAATATTCTTTGCTTACCCATTAGTAAAAACACCATAGTACTGTGTTTCTCCAGTAGCAAATGGCTGCTCATTACCTTCTACAAAATTTTTAAGCCATTGCAGTCTAGGGCTGTATACATGGAAAGATGAAATTTTAAAGGTCTGAATGGTCTTCTCCCTAACATGTTATCAAGGATGCATGCTGCATCTAGAATTAAATTTTCTCAGTCTTCAGCATTACGTAGAAGTAACATTTGTCTTTGTAGACAGAAGACCAAAGCTAAATTGTGTCCTCTGCTTACTTTGGGCAAAGCATAACTTTGCTTCCTCTTTCAGTTTTTCTGATGGGTAACTCGTTGCAAATTGTAATCTGTGCAGAAATTACCACACTTTACTGAAAAAGCCTCCTTCCTAACTGATCTAGAGAAGAAATGAACTGTAAAGAAGAGCAGCTTGGAGGTCACAGTCTTCTTTCGTAAAGGCTAACAGAATGAAGTGTCACAACTCTCTCTCTTCACCATCATCCCAGAAGACTGCAGAGCTGGGTACAGTTACATTCTGTATCTACAACTGCTCTATCAGGATTTTGGCATGGAAAAAGCCTCAGTTCTGCATAACCAAAAAACTGCTATGACAAACATCCCTTACAGAAATTGGAACAGTAATAAATACTAGGATTTGAAGGTTTCTGTTAACAAGATTTTAGTACAAAAACTGTTGTTTTATAGTGTATCCATAACTGCAAGAAATACTGTTTGCAGGTTAGTGTGGAAAGAAAAAGTAATCACAACACATATGACAGCAATCACTGAGACCACTGTCAGTAATCTTAGTTCTTTTCACTCATTTACTCTGAGTAAAGCACTTTGCCATTCCATTATTGAGTATACTACTCCATATAAATCAAATGCAGCCCATCCTACAGCACAGCTACAACTTTTCAGTTACCTTGAACTTTCTCCCATTCAGCAAATGCTGTTAAACAGCACATCCCTGAAAGAGCTTTGCTGGCTCTGGTGGAAAATAGTAACTTTGGCACATTTATAATTCCCCCACCAATTCAATTACAATTTACCTTTTTCCACATGGAGCTTTTTTTTTGTCTTGTTTCCTAATGATGTAAATCTGGGCATGCAACTTTGCCCTGCATTCCCACTGTTTTTCACTTAATTTCATACACATACAGCAAGCAAGACTTTTAATTTTTTTTAATTTACAGTATTGATTGCTCCAAATTATGCCTTACTGTTGGTACACAGTAAATACATTCTTCTGAACAACCTAGTATGAAAAAATGCAGGTAAAACATTAAAAATACTGCTTTACAATGTGCGAAACAGAACCTTCAGAAGTAACGATGGTGGCTACAGCCAGCACAGTGGAAGACTGCTTGATTCTGTCTTTTAGTCTGCCAGCACATTCATTCCTGCACCCCTTCACCTGAAACTTCCTGTACCAATGAATTTTAGGTGAATGTTTCTGCTGAATTTAGAAGATTAAGTAACTCTCAGCTTGGCCACTAGCAGCTGTACTCCCAGAACAGGATGCTTTCTCTTACACTAAGAATGGCTGTTATCAGTAGATTTACTGAGCCAAGGGCACCAGTAACACATCAAAACTGGAGATGTTTCTGAAGGGGAGTTGTACTCCACAGGTGCATGCAGCTGTCACAGTCTGAATGAATTAGGTAACATGCTTCCCCTAGATAAAAGACAAGTGGCTGGGCACAACTGGCAGTTCACAAATAGTACTTAAATCAGATGAAATTCCTGTTCATCACAAGCTTTAGACAGATTAATACATATTGCAACACCTAGCACTGATTAAATTTAGAAAAATATTATACTGGGATTAGTTTTTGTTTTTTTCAATAGCCTTTGTTTTTTGTTGTTAATGTAACAGACGAATGGCAGAAGATGCCAAAAAGGACCCTGCTTTTTGATGTTAAAGAGCTGAGCTGTCAAAGCTATTACGCTGCTGATGATTACTCATTTGATTATTTACATACTTTTTTAAACAATGAAGAGGCAGGAAATGTTTATTTATTTTCTTTTAATTTTTATGATCAAGGATGACTGAACCCAATTACATAGTCTTTGTTAAGTTAATGGCTGCCAAACAAGTGTGTACTCCAGTGACCCACCAAGAGCAAAGTTATTTGATGGGTGATTTTAAGGTTAGACACAGCACATGTAAAAATAGAAAGTTTAAAAACCAATCTCATCACAGACATTTCCATTGCCATCTCCTTTGTGAAATAAATAAGGCAGCAGATAACTTTTACTTTGCAGTGGCAACTTTGAGGTATGCTATTAAGTCTGCTCTCTCGCCCTTCTTCTTAATACCCGCAAAAATCATCTTTGTTCCAGGAATATACTTCTTTGGGTTTTCCAAATACTCCATCAGAGTATCCTCACCCCAGGTGATACCTAAAGAAAGGTAAAAAAAAAAAACAACAAACAAAAGAGTTAATAAATTCAAAATAGTAAACACTTGCATTCTTGTCCTCTGCTCAGTTTTTTATAATTATCACCAAGAACTGAGTATTTTTGTCCCTTAAGGGCAGCTTTAAGTTTACCTTTGTTCTTATTAGCATCCGTGTAAGAGAAACCTTCGGCTTGCCCAGTCTTGCGTCCGAACAGGCCGTTCAAGTTGGGTCCAGTCTTATGCTTGCCTCCCTTTTCAACCGTGTGGCACTGGGAGCATTTCTGGACAAAGATCTTCTTGCCTTTCTCGACGTCTCCCATTGTCAGTACTAGACCAAGAACACACACAGAGGTCAGTATTGCAACTTCAAGGTCACTAGCTGAGCTGAAACTCTAAAAAGCGTCCTGCAGGTTTACAAAACCACCATGTGCAGCACGTGAATCTGGCAATGCTCCAGCACACTGTCTACCCTCAAGCCACAGCTCCTGGGCTTGAAGATTAATATGGAAGCATGAAACAACCCTAAGGGTATCAAGGTGATACATAGGTTTTCCTGCTTGAAGGGCAGGAAAAACCTTCCCTCGAATAAGATAATTGCCCCACAGCATTTAAAGGGTACAGCGACAATTTCTGAAGAACAAATTTGATATAACTTGTACAGCTGTAACTGGAGTTTCCTAGTCGTGAACGACCTCGTGTAAAAGCAGAGGACTCTCGGCAGGCTTTTCCTCTGCAGCTGAATAAGCGCACCCGCCACGCTCCCGGGCAGGGCCGGAGGGCGGCGGGCACCGGGCTGTCACCGTGACCCGGGATGACCCCGGGGTCCCGCCGGCCGCCACGCCTGAGGAGGCGGGAGGGCCCAAGGCCGCCCGCGCCGCCCGGCTCCGGCTCTACCCAGGCCGCGGCCCCGGGAACGGCGCTCGGGACGGCGGAGAGCGACGCCCGCCCGCCCCACGTCCCTGCCCGCCGCCGCCACCGCCGGGGCCCAGCCGCACCTGCTGCCCCGCTGCGCCCTCAGACACGGTGACCGCGCCGCCGGCACCTCCCGCTCCGTCTGCGCCCAAGGACACGCCGTGCTCCGCCCTATGTAACCCGGCACCGCCGCAACCAACCCCGCCCGCGCCCGCCGCCCGCCTTTCCGCCGCGACAGCCAATCAGACGCCGGCCTCTGCAGTGCTGATTGGTGACAATCAGCTGACGTCACGCCGCCGGCGGCTAGTGGGGTAGGTTGCGACCGGCGGGCCCCCGGACTTCCTTCCTTCCTGCCCCCTCTTCCCTCCAATCGCGGCGAAGTGACGTCAGACGTCGCTGTGCTGCGGAGGGGGCGCGCAGCCGAGGGGCGCGGGTGTTGCGGGCGCATGCGCACGGCGCAAGTGGAAGCAAGGGTCGCGCGGCGCCCTGAGGCGGTGACGGGGCGGTGGGCGGGGCCGGGCCGGCCGGGCCGTGAGGGCGGGAGCGAAGGGCGCCGTGACGGGGTGGCGGCAGCGGGGAGGCCGGGAAACACCTCCGGTCACCGAGTGCGTTCCGTGGAATGAACGCCGCCGCGTCACTTACACCGGCGCACTAAGTGCCGTGCCCAGTCCTAAACACATCCAAGGAAAGCGACTTCACCCCTTCCCTCCTCAACCCATTCTAATGTCTAATCACCTTTTCTGGGAGAAATTCTTCCTGAACCTCCCCTCGTGTAATTTAAGACGGTATCACGGTATCCTCCAGTCGCTGGGCCCATTCTAATGTCTAATCACCTTTTCTGGGAGAAATTCTTCCTGATGTCCAACCTGAATCTCCCCTGGTGTAATTTAAGACGGAATCACGGTATCCTCCAGTCGCTGGTTGCCTGGGAGAAGAGGCCAACCCTCATGTGGCCACAGCCTCCTTTCAGGCACTTGTAGAGGGGATAAGGTGTCCCCTGAGTCACCTTTCCTCCAGGCTAAACACCCACAGCTCCTTCAGCTTTTCCTCACAGGGCGTGTGCTCCAGACCCTTCACCAGCTTGTCCATGAGTTTTAAAAGCTTCTCCAGGGTAGCCAAGGGAGTAAGGAGTGGAAGTGTTGCCGAAGTGAGGCGAAATCCCCCCGCAGATGGCAGCCAGGGCCGCCGGCCAGCATGGCCCCATGCGGGCTGGAGGGGAGCGGGCGTGCAAGGAGTGGAAGTGTTGCCGAAGTGAGGCGAAATCCCCCCGCAGATGGCGGCCAGGGCTGGAGGGGAGCGGGCGTGTGGCCGCATCCTCCATCCGTGTGGGACGCCAAAGCCACGCTGCTCCGGCAAACACGGGAGGGTTGTGGAAGGGACTGCCACACGAAGGGATGGGAGCATCCCAAACGCCAGCCCAGCAGCGTGGTAGTGCTCAAAGAGGACATGTCGGTATTCACATGTTGTGGCCTTCCGAGCAGAATTGGAACGGTGAATTCCAGACACGACTGCCATCTCACTCTCCTTGGCAAGGAGGAGGAAGAGCTGTTGGAACAGCCCAGTGTAGTAATGTCCAGCATTCAAACTGTTTGCTTTAACTAAGAACATTAAAGCTGTAAGAATTTTCCACTGTCTGACACTGGAAAAACATTTATTTTCTGTGTGTGCTTTTATGTTGTCCTGGAACTGGTGTGGGTGTGCCCCTGTAATTGCCCATGAGGCAGGGCTCATGTGAACAGTCAACATGAAGCAGAAAGATGTGAGGACTGTAAAAATATATCAAGGGTTCCTCTGATGGCAGAATTTTGTAGATAATTCACAAGACCATTCAGAAATCATCACTCCCTAGTTCAGACAGTGCATTACCTTCCAAAGCTCATGGTGTCTAGAGCACACGACACAGGTTTTGTGCATTTTTAAACACTTCATCACAAGGTATATACAAAGTATGCATTCTTAAACTTTTAACAATTTATGTTGTAGTCTTATTGACAGTTCACTGGCCACAGTAAAACTGTTTTGCTTACGATATACAGATAAATTCATGTATTTCATGAAGAGTGAGGCAATATGTGCAATGAAACCACTTTAAATCAGGGTCTTGAATTCTGCTGTTGTTGCCCAACTCAAATCTCAAATCATGTCAGACTCCCATAATTGTGAGGTTGACTGGAAAAATACTATTTTAAAAACTTAAGGCATCCTCTGTTTCTTTTATTTGCTGTTTGGTTTTGAGCCTTCATGGTGCCTTTCACTCTCGTTTTTAGACTTTTTACCATGATTGTAAGGACTGAGTTTCATTTAGTAAGGCTTGTGTGTCTTAAATGATTCCAAGGGCCAGATGTAACTTAATATCACAAAACTCATGATAAAACCATGTCTCTTCTATCTCTAAAGGAGGTAGCTGAAAGCTGCTTTAAGCTGCTCTAAGAAATTGCACCAGTGTAAATTCTTAAGCCTCTTTAAGGCCTTGTTGTGGCCTGATGTGTGCTGACATCTATTCAGAGGTTCTCCCTTTCTTCACAGAACATAAACTTCAGGCATCTGTAGCTCTCTTAATTTCTGTTGCATTTTGCCTTTTAAATATGTATGCTCCATTCTGAGAATTGCACGTTGTGTGCCACAGTTAATCCTTCTGATGTGGAGGGACACTAGTAATATTTTTTTCAGTTTTTTTCCAAGAAGCTGTTCTTCAAAACTGCAGCTTAATTCAAGACAACTGGATGGACTCAGGATATAATACTCTTTCCTGAAGGTGTAAATGATACAGAGTATTAGTAGGTTCCCATACTGTATTATTATTGGAAGCAGAGGTACTGATATATCAAGATAGTAGGTTAGGGGATGTGTTTTCACCAGTAAAAAGAGATATCTCAATTGGAGAGGATTTCTCATATCTGTTTGAGCCCATTTGGGCATTGCTAAGGGTGGATCTGGGGCAACACTGTGGTAAGAACTGACCTGTAAGCAAAGTAGAAGGTGCAGGAAAGGGTGTTGTTCAAGGTGCTCAGTATTTGCTTTTTGAAGTGTTCTGTGCTGGGACAGACCAATAGTGAAATTTTTGGCTTCTCTGCTAAATGTGGCATCTGCAACATACGTTGCAGATATGTGTGAAATGTGTGTGAAGTCCTGCATCTTCCTGTGTAGGGCAGAGTATGGTGTGGGACTTCCAGAGGCAGCACTGAAGACAAAGGCAGGACTTTCCTGGCTTTGTGGGTTTGAATTGCTGCAGTAAACTAAAATGACTCGGGGTGCAATTCCAGTGCTCTATACTTTACACACATTAACATTCATTAGACTGCCTTGGTGTGGTTTGCCTAGAAGGCTCATATTTTAGTCTTTCAGTTATTCACTGTGGTTACACCTGGAATACTTTTTCCTAGCTTAGGTCGTTGCACACTGGAACTACAGAACTATTGCAATCAGAATTCTGTGTGTAACTCTATGTAATTCTGTCCCAAATGAAGGAAAAATAAACCCCCCCTAATGTGTCAAGTCGAATAATAAACAAAACATGTCAAAAGAAGCATCCAGATCTCTTTACGAGGCACACTGCAAATAAAAGAAAAAAGGTAACCCTGCATTATGGACCTAGACTGGAACTCAGGAGAATATGTGATTTATTTTTTTTTTCTCAACTCTGTACTAAACTTCTGGTTTGGTCTTTGACAAAGAACTTAGAACCCATTTCCTGTGGAAATCATCACCTCATCCCTGAGCAGCTTGAGCACCTTGGCCTGTTTTCATCCCCTTACCGTGTGGAAGTGGGACAAGCCTGAGCTGTTGCTGGTTATCAGCAAACTGTGCCAGCACTGGGGAGTGTGTGATTTGTGTTGGAGTCCTTGTGGTGTGAGCTGGTTCTTAGAAACTGTTTGAGTTATGACCTGAGTCATAAATCTTACCTCATCACAAAGCAGTACTGACTGATTTGCACCACTGTGATTTCTAAACTGTACTGAAGCAGTTCAGAAAACCTGTGGGGTTTTTTGTTTTTCTTCTGATTTTATCTTTGCCTTTGGAATTGTTCGGGGGGAAAGGTATATCTCCTCTTGGGTTTTTCAAAGCCCAGTTTATAAAGATGAAAGAGTTATTCTGGGCTGAGCTTGAAAAGTTTTTTATGCTGGTATCCTTCAGAAAGGAATATTCTGCAGTGGCAAATGTATGGGTTCAGGGTTACTTTTCTACACTCTTATGGTACAAGTCCTATCACTTGCAATATACTGCTGGCTTTATGTTTATTATGTCTTTTACAGGCTGTTCTGGAGGAAGACAGGAACCTGTTCACCCAAACAGGTAGGGAAGAAAGTTGAAAAGCATTGGAGACTCAAAAGGAAATAAAAATGCCTGATGAATGGTGTGCCTCTAATCTCTACTGCTTGTACAGTCTAAGACAGAGAAGCCAGTTTTGCTGCTGCTTTAAACAGTTGCGAGGGCAGTCTCTGAGAAGCTGCAGTTCCTAAAGGTGACTGTATTCCTTCTTAAGATAAAGCTAAATATTGGCCTAGCATCTACTTTGGTGTAATATTTTACCAAACATTTCTCGGGTTTATTTTAAGGACTGCTTTTTGTTATTTCTTGTGGCAGTGTATTTATTCTTTGTGCAGTTGTCTTTGACAATGTTGTGTTTTGGTTTTTTGTTGTTTTTTTTTTTTATGACAAGTGTTACATTGACTTGAGTATCTGGATTACATTCAATGCTTAATTGCTATTATTCAAAAGGAAAAATTATTCCTGCATTTTAAAGAACTTCTGATGTACTGTCTCATTCTTATGTTATAAAGACCAATTATTTGGGAGTGGGACATAAAAATATTTTCCACAGCCAATGTGTAAAGTGGCAGTTAAAAGAATTGATCTTGACAGAGGAAGGCAGAACTTGGAGTTCTTTCTGCTGTTCCTGTGTTTTTGGAGAGGGGGTTTTGTGAAACTGTGAAAGCAACTACTTGGCACTAAGGGACATAATAATATCTCTTAAGTGTTAAGTAATGAGAATTGCCTGGCCAGGATCTTGTAGGTTCCACTTAGGCACAGGGTGAGGCAGTGCTGCTGAGCATCGTAATGGGCTGTAAAAGAAATTTCAGTAGGCAGAGGGAGAGACAGCAGCCAATCCAGCCAGAGTGGGAAGCTGGGAGACTGCCAAGCTTTCCTAGCTGAATCAATTGCACAACCATTATAATGCCAGGGCTTACCAAGTGATAAATTTACTGATGAGTTTAACAGGTGTGAAAATAACAAAGTACTTTGACCATCCTTTGGTACTGTGATTCTAAGCCTCAGGTATGAAGATTTATTCAGCAGCCATTTATTGTATGATAAAGTGTCCCCAGGACTGGGGTAGGTAGAAGTGTCTGTCATTCATCTGGCCTGTGGGGAGCTGTGTAGATAAGGAGATCCAGGGTTCAGAGTCACTCTTTGTCACTTAAAACAAACACAGACCTCAAACTGAGGACATGGACTCAATACCTGCCTTCACTGTGTGGAGATACAGGGTTGCCCTGCTTGAGCACTTCCCCAGTAGCTGCCTGCAGACTGATAAATGCCTTCTTATCTGTGGGCTCACTGATAAATAACCTTGGGCCTCAAAATAAGATGTGTGGGATACAACTTCTCTGTAATAAGATGATGGTTTGAGACAAGTCAACACAGACATCTTGTTTGAATGAGCAGTGAGTATGAAACATAGGTGCATGAAGTTGGGGTAATTTGCAGTGAAGCATGTAATAGCAAGAAAGGACTGAATGCAAGACTTGGCCTAGGATTGGACTGCATCAACTTCTGGTTTACTATCAGAAAAATCATTCTGAATCCTTATAATCCAGTTTCCATAGTGAAAGTAGGTTAAAAAGAGAGGTGATTCAAGATAGCAATTTAGGAAAAAAAAAAACAAAAAACAAAAAAACAAACCAAGCTTTTTTAGTTCAAGGACAAAATTAATTAAGTTAACCAAGAAGGTCATTCACATTTGAAAGATTCAGGACTCAGCAATTTTCCAGAAGTTTAGCTTTTCTTAAAGACATAATCTTTCTTTGGAAAAGAACTTAAAAATTAATTTTAGGGCTTCAAGAAATGAAAGTCAAATGAAAGGAGATTCTTTTATCAAGTCTATTATGTTTTTAAATTTAGAGTTAGTCTCATGCTGTTGTGGAGTCTGCCACAGTTTACTGGAAAGCTTAAAATAATAGAGGTGTAATAAATGTCCTTGAACATTGTCTGAAATTCTGATTGCATTTGACAAAAAACATGCTACAATAACAGCAATTTCTACTGGCCTCAATTTCAACTTTTGGATGGCAAGTAGTTAGTCAAAACTACCCAATTTTCCTTTTTTTTTTTTTTTTTCTTTTTTTTTGTAATGAGTCAAAACAGTTGGAAGAATTACTGGAATATCCTGTTTGGAGGGGATAACAGTTACATTAATAACACATTTGCTTTGTGTATCCATGATCATCTGGGATGTAGTCTTCTGAATAATCCAAGCTGTAGAGTGAGAAGTGCCTCTGCAACAGCCTAAATCAGACATTCTGAAATTAGTCTCCAAAGCATCAACTCAGCCCCATGAAAAGCTTAAAATTAAGAATCCTTTTGTAAGGAGATTTGTATGGTTGGGTCTCCTTATGTAATGATGATGTGCTAATTTAATGTAATCTACTAAAGCCTATGCAACTCTTGTGTCTAAGGTATAGGCAGACAGGAGGAGCTTGCTTGAAATATGAGCACTAGTGTGGTCCCAAGAGTCACATGAGAATCTTAAAAATAAAAGCTTTGCTCACCTCAGAATTTTCAAAGGAGAAACCTTTTATAACAAATAGAGATAAGGCCATAAACTGGCGAATTTCTCTCCACTTTCTGACAGAAATGGAACTGGTGTGCTTTGGCAGGCTTAATTTTTGTAAATGTAAACCCAGTTCTCTGCAGAGCTACGAGGCCTCTGTGTACAGCAGCAGGAGGAGCTGTTGAGTGAGAAGCCTGACCAAATCCTGAGACAGCACATTCATGGATTCTCTTCTTTATAGTCTTCTTCATTGAGAGGAAGTCACTCCTGCATGTGGTGGAACACATGGGGTGTTTCTGTCAGTGGACAGGTGGGTTTCCTCCCTGTAAGGATCTTATGCTTGTTTTGCTGCCTGTTGTGTCAAGTTTTCATGAGTTTGGTCACCAAGTGATCACCTGACTGGTAGATTTAGAATCAGATTTTAAAAGCCCAGCTTCATTGCTTCTTTTTACATCAGACTTCAGGTATCTGTCAAGTGTTCTATCACACCAGATTAGGGGTTTAGTGCTGTTTCTGACAGTGATGAATGCTGGATGTTTTGTAGTCACTCACCCAGGATGAGTTTATAATCCTAAAGCATGGAGTTTCAGAGCTCTGAGAACACTTAATCCAAACTGCTAGTGTGGAAGATGTTTTTCTTATGCTGCTAGGACATGTCTCTAGGGCTTTAAAAAATTATGTCAATCTTTTTGCCTTCATTATATTCCCAGACTTTTTTGCTTTTTGTTACTTAGGAAGTGTGCTGAACAAAACTAAATGCAAGATATCCAAATAACACAACATTCTGTCGTTTCTGCTGTACTAGAGGCAGAGCAAAAGGCAGGGGTCTGCATTTATTTTAAAATAATTGCTCCAGGAGGTAACAACCATCTAAAAACCCATTTATGGCTGAGTTGTCCTCAGCAGTTCTTTGCATAAGTTTCTTCATACTTCACTTTTAAATTTCAGCTGTTATTGTGCTGCTCGGTTATTTTTGTACTGAGTCCTCTAGATGCTCTCCTGTACTCTACTTGTGTCCTAATAAATGTATAAATCACCTCTGTTTTCACAACTAAAAGTCTCATTGTTTCTGAAATGTGTGAAAGTAAGATGGAAAGTGAGTGTCCTGTCCTAACAGACAATAAGGTCTCTGACTCCGGTCATGTCATTTTAGTTGTATCCTTTTGGTAGCCTTGGAGCCCTTTGTACTCAGAATACTCACCCTGAAAATAGTGCACTGCTGGGCCACTGTGTCCTGGCTAACCTTCTGAAGATCTCACACTTGAATAAAGTCATAAGTGACTTGTGCCATGATTCTTTGCTAGCATCTCTTTTTTGTAAGGGAAAGTTCAGTTGGTAAGGACTAGCTGGAAACAAGGTTCTGTTTGAGCCTTGTATTCAGGGTATGATCCTGCCAGTCTCCTGAACCCTGGTGATTTGCTTGAAGGGAGAGGGAGATATATCTGATTCCTTAATGGGACTGCTTAGAAGAATGCAATGAAAAAATTCTCAATGAAAAACACAATGGTATTTTCCTCTCTCTTCCGCTTCTCTCTAGGGAACGACTGAATAATCTCATTTATTTAAGAGTTAAAAGAACCCCTAATGAATGTCTGTGTGCTGTTTCTGCTTCTTTAATCCCCACTTGGCTGCAGCTTCTTAAGATATGTATTGAACCAATATGAGTTGTTCCTGAAAAAGCTGTTCCAATATTATGTTCCTGAAATCTGTGTAGTAGCATCATAAATCTGTCAGCACACAGAAGGTAGCAATTTAAGTGAGATAGCTTTCCACAAAAGTTTCCTTTACTCCTTTCTTGTTTTCAAAAATCTTCACAAAAAATATTCAAGATATTTATATATATTGTATTTGCGGACTGTTTTGTTTAGTTGATTTTTGTTCACACTTCTCAGGAATCTAGAACAGCTCTGTGACCACAACATGGCAGCAGGGCTTTTCTTTCCTTATCTCTTGGTATTATTTTTTTTTTATAACTCCCAAATTAATGCTCATTATTAATCTCTGGCTACTATGTTTATCACTTTCAGCCATTTAAGTCTGACTCCTAATAAGAGATTACATGTTCTTGGTAGCTTTCCTGCTTCATCCTAAAGGTTCTTCAAATCCCTGGAGGGACTATTAAGTCCCATTCTCCCTCTACCAGACTTCCTTTCAGTTTATATGTCCTTTCCTTAGAGTTCTCTGAAACATTCCTGTCTCAGACAATGAGTGAAAAAGGAAAAAGAGTCTGAAACACAAGCCACAACAGTCTGACACAGGAATGTGTGTTTGCAGAGGCCAGTCAGCCTTAGAGCGTGGAGACTTTGATAATGAGCTGTGCGCAAAGAGACACCATGGCTCATGAGTCATGTTTGTCCCCGTGTGAGCTGTGCGCAAAGAGACACCATGGCTCATATTGTCCCCGTGTATGCGCAGCAGTGCTGTCTTCATTGGCATTTGACCCCCTGCAGAGTAGCAGAAGATCCTTTTAACATGGAAGTTTGGTGTTTGGGAGGGCCTGCAAAGAGCCTTATTGGGGCAATAACGCTGGTCCCCAGCTGTTGTTGGCAAATGCATCATGGCTCCTTTCATAAATGGAGGCAAGCCTCTTCTCTGATCCGCTCCTCAGCTATTCCTGAACCTCCCTGCCGTGAACATTAAAAATCATCTTGTCATACCCACCCTAAATTTATTCCCAGTCATACTGCAATGCTCATTTATTAATCCATTTGGCCTTTAATGAACTAATTCTTTCCAACCAGTGTTTATCCCACTAATGTGTTTATCTAGAAAAGTCAGGTTTTCACAGACTCTAGCTCAAGCTCTTCTAGTGGTCTCAAATAGTCTGCACATGTCCTGGGCTACTGTAATTGCTCTTCTCTTTGCTGTTTGAATTTATTATGGTTCTTTGGGAAAGGCCAGACAATTTGTGTTGAAGTTCTTTTTATTTGTTACTCCATTTTTTTTAAACATATGTCAGTTAAAGAAATTAAAAAATCATTGAAACCATAGTTCTTGTGTCTCTTTCAGTCGTGTTACCTGTGAGGATTTTTTCCTCTCCTTTTACGGAATCATATAAATGTTTTTGTGCTGTCATAGAGAAGAAATGTTGCAGCTCCGTAGGAACTGTCTGGAGCTGAGGAACTTCACAGCTGGGGATCCATTCAGGCAGTGTTATCTCTCTTGGCCCATCCTCTGTTTCTATGCAGACAGACGTGTTTCTTGATGGCAAAGTCTGTGCAACAAAATTCCACTTTCTTCATGCTTGACATCCAGTAGTAAGCTTGGCTTACTTAGGCTGACTGGGTTTTCCGATATTGTATGATGCAAATATCTGGGCTTGAAGTCTTTGTAGGAAAGTGAACATGCAGATTTTGGAAGGGGTTCAAGTTTGGGCCTTCCTGAAAGCTGCTGCCTCTACAGTGCTTCTTTTTTCAACATGTCAGTGATTTTCAGAAGGTTGTTTATTGTGGGACTTGAATCAAGATAAGGAACTTTCTGGTAGCATGTCTAAGACAGAGTGCCCTGCTCTTGGCTCACACCCCATCTTGGTCTGTGCTTTCTGTAACTTTGCACTGCTGACCTAGGCTGGCTGCTCTTTTAATTTCACTCAGCGTTGTGCCTTAGTAGCTGGTGACAAAAGTGGGAATGCTGAGTACAGGTGAAGGCATCTGAAGGAGTACTGTTTTTGCAGAATTGATTCATGGGGATGTTCACCTTGAAGTCAGCATGCAGTGCACCCTTCAGGAGGTGTCACTTGTGACAGACCAGCAGAAATGTTTCTGTATGAAGAAAGTAGCAGGCTTTATACTGCCATCTATGTCTCTTAGTAGGGACTGCTTATTTTAGCAGACCATTGACCCTGACTGCCCTGAAAAGGCACAGTTAGAGGTCACTCAGTTAAGAGAAACAGCCCAGACCTTCACTACTGCCCCTGTCATATAGGGAGCTCAGGGTCACTCTTTATGCTTTGGAGAATTAATTACTCTGTTCCACTCTGGTGCATAAGATTTAAATGGGTATAGATGTCTTGTGGTTTTTTTCTTTCTTCTATAAGCATCTGTCTTCTCATATGAATGATAGTATAAATGGTGACTTGAATTAATGTGGTTTTAACTTCTTTTAGGAACAGTTGCAGGTGGTTTTTAGGATGTTCACTTGCATGTGACTGTTTTAGCTTTCTCAACCACGGTTTGATCCACTGCTCACATACTGTTAACCTCTATGAATCTTTTGCATTGTTGAGGCTTTAGCTACTGGTGCAGAGCCAAAGGAACTGTTCAGATGTAAAGTACATTTGAGTCCCTTAGCCAAAGAACAAACTTCACCAGTTACTGTTGATATTCAACATATGTATGCTGTAAGTGAATGAGTGTTCAGGTAAATCACCATGGCCCTGGACAGGCCTCTGCCAATCTCACTTTGGAAGCCAGAGGGCAATAAAACTGCTCAGTTTTGAATTATGTAAGGTGCTGGTCTGGATTTTCATTTCTGGAGACAAACTGGTGAAAGTGCTCTTTGAAGTGTTCATTATCATAAAGTAAACAATTTTTTTTTTCTTCATTACACTGAAAAAAAAAGTTATACAGCTTTTCCGTTTCCGATACAGAGATTCAATCATCAGAAATTTGTAAACATGTCAGGAAATGTAAAATGTAAATCAGAAGGGATTTCCTTACTTAGATTTGTTTTAATCAAACAGAAGAAAAGCAGGACAATTTGGGGACTTATCCATGGCCATTTGGGACTATAACTGTGAAAATGACACAGTTGCCCTGCTTTATGTAAGTCCGTGCAGTTTGAATCTGGAAGTGTGTTCTGGCTTAGTCACGCTAGGGCAAAGTGCTATAAAGCCAGCAGAGCAGGAATGTGTTCCTTCTGTTTTACCTGCAGAATTGCTTAGTCAGTTACAATTGCTTAGAGTTGCAATCAGTCAGAGCTGTGTATATAAAGCCATCACAAGTAATGATGCATTAGCAAAACACAACTCTCAACCTAATTTACTCTGCTTATATGCCACATTATGCTCTGCTTGCATGAGTAGCATTTAATGCAGATAGTATCTTTTCAGTTTTATACAGGTCGCAGAGAATATAAAAAGTGTTATAAACAACAAACACAGCGTTTTTCAATATAGTTTTATACAGCCTTAAGAGTAAATATTGGCATTAAAATATAATTTGTTAGTGTTATTGATGGACCCTGGAGGAAGAAAGGCAAATCACTCATGCAAATGGAGGAGTATAAATCATAGAAACTCTGCCAAACTTAAACTGGTGTGGTTAGTAAGGAAGTAGTAGTCTGCAATGGTAATAAGTCACTTATCAAACACATAGTGCAATAAGGACAGTAAATTGGTGAGTTCATTCAGACTGTCATGATTGTGCCCATCCACATGACAGCTGCCAACTCATTTTATGGACGCTGTTACACATACTGCTCAAGGCTAAAGGTCTTTTGAACTTCTGTTGTGTGTTGGTGCCAACTTAAAATGGTAAGATAAAAAGTAAGCAGATAATCACAGTAACTGCCCCTTCTGCAAACCCTAAAGAAGTCATTAATCCATTCTGTCAACCTGCTGTGTCAGGACTGATTTAGTATTCTGAACTCTTGCCTCTGCTTTAGAGTGAGCTTTGCCCTGTGCTTAAGTGTTGTCAAAGAGAAGACTTAATTCTGCCAGCTGATTCTCTTAATACTCTTGCCAGTATTACTTGTGGTGGAAGTGTGAGATTCTTAGTAAATCCAGTATTTATTAGTTCTGTGTCATCTCCTTGTTCTCCAGTCAATCTGCAAACTGCTTTTATGTAAGGCAATATATTGGAACTGTTCCTAAACAGAGACGTTTTATTGTCACACATTTTTATGGGTTAGGAAAATCAGGACTAATCCACAATCCCCCTGAAAAACCTTAAATAATTTACAGTTTATGTGTCCTTTGTTACTAAATGACAAAAAAAGCAGTGTCTTTGAGTAATTCAGGGGCTAATAATTTGTGGTCTCACATTGCTATCCCAACTAAGTAAATTTAATAAAAATTGCTTACCTGTGAAGACCTGACTGTGTGTTGTGATCTCCAGAGCCCTTTCAGTGTTTTGTAGCGTGTTGGTAATTCTTGGAGAAAAGTTATATTTGAGCTCCTTAAAATGTACTTGTATTTGAGCTCTTTAAGATGGAGTTGTGTACTACTGTCTTTGGTGGATTTGAAATATATATTTGACCATTTTCTTCTACAAACTTGGAAAACTGAAGGATAAGAAGAAACAGGTAAGGTATAAAACAAATATATGTGCTGTATGGGGAAGACTATTTTAAAGACTTGAAATAACATGTGGTCACCCTGCTCTCCCTCAGTTATCTGTTTAGCAAATGCTAATAAAATTTAAATCTGGTGGGAAAATATATTTGTTGCAGTGTTAGTACTCAAGTGGAAGTTTCAACAGGTATGTACTTATGCTGAACTTGGGTCAAATAACTTGGAATCAATTTCTTATGGTAGTTACATATGGTAGGCAGGGAAAGCTATGTAAGCTTTCTTCTGTAGTAGTCACAGTTATAAACTGCCTTAAAATGAACTGCCTCTTATTGTTTCCATTGCCACATCTGCAAACAGTGTGTCTGCATTGATCAGAAGGACAGACAGATCTGCATTTTTAGCTGCATTTGTAGATGAATGCTCACTATAAAGACAGCTGTGATGGTAGGAGAGGTGCTTTCTGTGAGCTGCTGCTAATGTCTCTTTTGCCTGTGGAAACTGATCTGATGGATGTGCAAACAGAACTCATCTTCACTCTTTTGATACAAAATCAGCAGGATTAGACCAGATCAGCTGTTTTATCAGCACCAGTTAACCCAGTGATGTGTGATAAAGTCTTAGTGGAGGTATTCTACATGGTCATCTGCACCACTAGATCTGGAAATCTAGTTGTCTCAGGCAAAAAGGTGGTGACAAGCAGCTGAGAGCTCAATTTTATACCATAAAATACTGCCTTTGCAGAAGGCCATCTTCCCATTGCCAATTGCAGGAACTCTGGGTTGATTTACACTCCAGCAGGGAAGGTTCTTATTTTGTTTTCTGTGCACGATTTTTACAAACAGGAACAGCAGACTCTAAAGATTAATGAATTGTGAAGCTCGTTCTGAACTCCTAATGTCACCATCAGGAATAACTAAGTTTTTCTAGATGTCTTTTAAAAATGAAACTGCACTGGAATTAGTTTCCAACCCTGTCACCACTTTTTCTCTCTCCAGTCTTTCTGCCTCTTGTTTCCTTATTTACCTCACAATGATGCTGCCAGCATTAATTACATAACAGACGTTGTGAGTTTTGTAAAGGAGAGATGTGGAAAAGACACAAAGCTTTTAAGCACAACTTTCTAGTAGTAAAAGTCACCAGGCTGTAGTCTAGGTTATCTGTATTTAACCAGGGATTCTCCTTCAGCCATGAGAGCTGGAGTGTCCCAGTCTCCGAGAAAGTCAAAACATATGAAGGGAGCAGCAAATGAAATTAAAGTATTTCCTAAGTGCCCATACTGACTGTCCTCTTAGCTGATAATTCTGAACCTGTTAAACATTGCTGAAAATAGGTTTTGGTCTCTGATGATCCTCCTGTTATGCAAAAATAGGCTTTGTAAGCCCACCTCCACACATGATTAGCGTTTCTTAAATTGACCAGTGACCAGTGAAAACTGACTAAAAATGATTACTCCTAGCATTACATATTCTGTGGAAGGATTTTGGGTTTGGATGGACAAATTCTTCACTAAAAAATCAGTCATGTACCTAATTATATAAATACCAGTACAGCATTGTACTTATGACTGGGAATGGAAGCTAATTAATGCAAATTGACCTCCCACTTAACATTATCAGCTTTTACTTGGCTGAAAAGCTTCTTATCCACACCAGCGTGTGCTTTTTCTGTTTCAAACAGTTACTGCCAAGCCTTTCCTGACAAGCGCTGCCATGGCACACAGAGGTGCTGGCTTTTTCCTGTCCCAAATTCCCCCTAACCCACTGTGGTCAGTAGCTGCCAAGTGCTTCTCATCAGTTCACGCAGGTGGTCATTTTGAAGTCTTCTGAAACAAAGTACCTGTCAGTTAAGAACAATAATTTCATGCCCTTTTCCTCTAATATTTGATGTAAACCACTCTCAGGGTAAGATGCTGCTGGGGTTAAAAACAAGCACCTCATGATGGCTTACATAGTGTTCTGCAAGTAGTGAATGTCTAGGGTTTCATCTCAGACTTCATAAGGGATAGGAAGAATTGTGTTTTTCTCTCTGGGTCTTGTTCTACTATTTGTGTAGTGATAAAATGTTTTAAATCATTCATCTCTTATTCCATGGGTATTTCTGTTGACCCCAATGCAAGTGGCAGGCATGATTTTGGCTCAAAAAATGCTACTTTTGGGTCCCACTGATGATTTTTTTTTTATTTTTCTTTTCCTGTTGTGAACTGTGGAGAATTAGTTGTCTGGCAGAAGGTAGCAAACACACCAAGTGATCCATCATGCTTTTGTGGGGAATGGCAGCTGTGCTAATAGCTCTGTTGGCTTCTGAGGCTACAAGGGGGCCACAAGTTGCATTTATTCTCAGTGCTGAGACAGCCTCCATGAGACTGCAACTATCAGCACATACAACTTTATTTTAAGCCAAAGTGCTTACCTTGATCATTGGTGTAGTCAGATTCTGTTAAACTTCAGCAGAAAAGAGTCACAGCTGCCACAGTGTTTTTAGGTAAGTTTCAAGAATAAAGGGTGAGCCAGTGGAGTTCTCTCTTACCTATGGTCTCCTCAGAACAGCCATGCCAAAAGTCTTTCTATCTAGAGATATGGGGATGGAAAGGTTGATGACTGCTTGAATTGATCCCAGTGTTTCAACCCTCAAGTGAAATGAAGTTTGGAAACATGGTGTACCTAGATATGTGTGTAGGATAGGGGTGAGAGGAGGAAAATGACAGGCACAATGATCTTGGGTTGGTTTAAGTTGTCAGGAAGAAGGACAGAAAGAAAGAAAATTTCCTTATTTCACGTTTCACTGAGCTTTAGATTAAATATAACACTTTGCAAGAACAGGGAGAGATGTGAGAATCAAAAAGGTAGTATCTTAATTTTTTAATCCCCTTTTGCTTGCACCCTGCAAAGAATTCCCAATGATGCTGCCCTTGCAGCTTTTTTACATGATCAATCATACTGATTCTCATTTACTTTTATGTGGCTTAAGGGAATTTAAGATTCTTGCACAGCTCCAATTAATAGTAACTGAGTTTGTGCTTGTGTAATCAAAATTTGTCTCTAAGATGACATTTATTTCTGTGAGGAAGGGGATAAAGCTAAACTGGAGATTTTATGGGATACAGAGAACTGGCATTTCATGAAGTCCCGTGTTCCTGTGGCTATTCTTTTCAGCTATAAATTTTTAATGATAGAGTAATTTAAGGCTTAATAAAATCAGGAGAATAATGAAATCTGAGGAAAATTAAAGCAGCAGTTTATTCCAGTAAGAAAGACTAGCCTGTTAAATGAATCCCTGTTTGGATTAATTTACCTTTAGCACCACTGCATACAGCAACTTGCTGAGAGCAAACACCTTCCCCCAGCTGCTGTGTAAAGCAAAGTCACAGTCTTGTACAGGAGCCAGATTAGTTTGGTTCCTGGAGCTGTGTGTCATGGCATAACGAGATCTTACCAAGCTGGGCTTTTCTGAGGCTTCTGTCTCATAAATCTGCTTTATGACAGAGAAGTTGTGCTTTATAGTTGCTCTCAGACACTTTAATTCACATTAGGTAAAGAGGCCATGAACAAAACAGTGGAGAAAACCCAATTAGCCCATAGGCAAGTCAGCAAGATCAGTATTTGTTAGGAGAATGTGTGTGTGCTAAGTAAGCACTGCTAATCTTCTAAACCTAATCATTGTATGCTTCGTTCAATAGAGAAATTTTTGTGCCTCATAGTGTTGCTGCTGCTTATTGCCAAGGAACCTGCACTGTGCAATTATGATTGTGAGAAGAACAACTTGCCCTTTTATTTCATTAAGGAAAGGTAAGATACAGGTGAAATGTACCTAGGCAAAGTGTCTGGTGGTTTGGGAAGCCTATATTAGAGAAGAAATGTAACAGCTTAGGTGAAGTGACCCACTCTCATTTGCATCTCCCACACTTTATCTGAATCAGTGCAGGCAATATACATTAGGGACAAATCAATGTGTAAGCAGTGCAGGCAGTGTTCTTACTGATACCACTCATTACATGAGAAATGTTTGGTGTTGCCAGGTGCCAAATACTGAAAAGACATCATGTGATGTGTGGAATGTCTTTTTAAAACAGAGTGAGGGAAAAAAAATCTATCTCCTTAGACTTTTATGTAATAAGCTCTATATTAGTTTACAATGGTATGTACTATTAGTACAAAAAAAATTTTAAAAATTCCTTTTATCAGTAATGCAAAACAAAAGACATATCCTGTTTATACTTGCAGAGAAATTACCTCTTCATACCATGCTAATACATTATTTATATTTTACCTTGGAGACTTATTTATTTCAAGGCAAGCAAAATAAAACACTAACTTTAAAGGGCAAGAATTTAATCACTAAGCCTAGCTAAGAATCTCTTGGCAATTTTACCAAGTCAGAAAAATATCTACGGTTGAAAAAGTAATTATTTGCTTAATGGTTCTTTTTGGTATAATAAAACATAAAACAAATGCCTGAAGTATTACTGGGCTAATCTAAATAGTTCACCTAGATCTCCAAAATTTTGTGTATTTCATAAGAAAGGCCTATCTACCAGGCCTTGCTTCAAAGGGTTTTTATTGTAAATGGGTAGATGTTTCCAGGTGAGAGCCCTTTTTTAAGCTTTATTATTTGTACATTGTCACCCAATGTTTCTTGTTTCTTCAAAAGCTGTATACCAAAACCTGCATATTGCTAAAACCCCTTGTTTTCCTCAGTGAAAAGAGGGATGTCCCAGATCAATTTCCAAGCAGGAGATGATGGTAACTTCTCAGGGCTCCTCCCCTTGCTCAGCTTGAGGACATAGAACTGTTGGGATGTTAATAGGCCCTGCAGGGATTCCATCATTTCAGCCTTAGCAGTTCCTGCGGGATCTCTCTTCCTCCCATGGCTGGGGTTTGTTCAGTAGCCTGGTTAATGACATAGCTGTGACATGGGAGCTGCACCCGAGCTCTCTCCAAGTCATCTGTGACTCAGGGTGCAGCTAGGCCACTCCATCATTGAATTGGTCTCTGTAAAGGTGGGTGTTGCAGAGTTACAAAGAGGAAAAAAAGTCCCTTCACAAAAAAGAGTTTAAATACAGTACTTATTTCTTTCCATACTAAGATGGGTGTTTTAAAGATAAACTTCAACTGCCAGATCAGTTTTACTCACACATTCTGATATGAGATGTAGAAGTCATGCACTTCATTGTGAAATCTGTGCTGTGGTGTTATGGGACTCAATGCAATCAACATGAGGTGTGATATCTCACAAATTGCTGTGCCAGCTTAACTCATGCCTCAGCTGAGCTGAACAAAAAATCTACTTTTAATGTATGATGCTACAAAGATAAAAGGACTTAAAGTGTTGAATTCTGGCAACCATTTGTATATTGTTGCATTTATAACAAACTGGGACTCTGATTCAAAGTTCACATCTGTCTTAATAATGGGAAGCCTTTATAGAAATGCCATATTTGCAGACCAGCAATATCTCTGAAAGTTTATTACATGAATAATTCTAGTTGATTTTCCATTTATTTCTACTGTTAGAACTGGTGGATATCTATCAGTGCTGTGCATATGTAGAATACATCTTAGTATTTCTATTCAATTCACATTCTGTTACAGCTATATTATTGTAACAGAATGTGAATTGAAAA
The DNA here is from genome assembly GCF_014805655.1 of Passer montanus. NCBI lineage: Eukaryota > Metazoa > Chordata > Aves > Passeriformes > Passeridae > Passer > Passer montanus. Next base: position 11,938,100 of record NW_024356505.1, on the reverse strand, counting down.
GAAATACTGAGAAGCATTTTCAATTTCCATTTTGTTGTGTTACAGTGTGACTTGCTACATTTTTCACTGCAATAATTGGATATATTGCTGATACACATACATGTAAATAAGGACAGTCAATCTGCTTTGAGCTCTGGCATGGCAGAACTACTTAACTACCATTGTATATCACTTTTCATTTTGACATCTAAACTTAAGGCAGCAATAAAATAAGGATGAACATGCATTTTCATGACTGCTGTGATTTAGAGAAGGTTTCTGAGATCAGGTTGTAACAGCCAGCAAAGTTTTGCATTTTTAAGGGTAGATGGTTGTTCTGAACATTTGTTATATTTTTAAAACTCATACTGTTTAATAAAGCCTGAAGACACCCAGATTAGAAGGCAGAAGAGAAAGAGAAAAGGTAAAGCTTTTTTCTGGAAAGTAAGTAAGATATCAGCAGTTTTTAAAATTTCATACTCTCTTCGCTGGAGTTCTATTAGACTTTTGGTGGAGTCAGCCTGTACCACACAAGAAACAGTTGCTCAGTATTATATCATCTGCCCCTTTATGATGAGACCATGGACCATATGGAGTTTGTCTACTGAAAATAAATCAAGGCTCAGGGTGGAGGGATTTATGCTCCCAGTTTGGAAAGGCCCAGAACAAATCCAGGGAGTTGTGCCGATGAACACCATCCCATTTCCCTAGCAATGAGTGCACTGTGGGCGCTCTTGAAACACTTTTTGATGAAATAGGCATAAATCAAGTTTCACATGAGAGAGAATATCCTTATGGACACTCTGGCTTCTGTGCAGTAGTTCTGCAGCTTCCCTCATGATGGCAGCGCATTAAGTGGAGAGCTGCACTTGTTCAGTGATAGTAATAAAAGACACATTGGAAGCTGTGTGACCTTCATGAGAGTCTCCCACTTAGTGCTACTTTCCTACTCTCTGACACATGCTAGGGGCCTCTAAAGATCTGTTTCTTTTCTCAAGTGTGGTTTTGGCCTGAAAGGCATGCAGCATGGGGGGCCTCATGACCTTCACCTTCTTTTCTAGATCAGGCCACAGAACATTTTGCTTTGCTTTCCTGTTACTTTCCCCATGTATTCTGTAAATTATTAGAATCAGATGTATCACTCTTGCCAATTTTAGCAGAAAGGAAATTACAACTAGAGAATAAATTGTTTCAAATGTGTAAATTGACTGTCTCTACAGCCTTTTATACTTGCAAAGGGAGGCAATCACTTATCTTGCCTAACCTTAAATCCTGCTTGGTCAGGAATCTGCAGGTCTGGGAACCACCATGGGTCAAGGAGCTGGGAGACAGCCAGAGGAATGTAAATACTTTGTGGCATGATAAACAGCAAAACTGTATTAAAACCCACAAGACAAAAACAAACAAAAAAACCCAAACAAACAAACCCACCAAAACAAATCAACCCAAAAAAAGGTAACAAAACAATTTGCATTCATTGTATGCTGTCACTAAACCTACTGGAAGCCTTATTAGTGTGGTTTGTCCGTGGAAGGACAGCTGCCAGTGCTCTAGCCTGATGTGTGTGTGTATAACTAAGGCTTTTGGCAGTGGCTGAAAGGTGTTTTTCAACACTTTTCTCAATGTTTGTGGTTTTGTTTTGATGTGAACCTGAGGACCCATTACACCTACAGAAGCAAGGAGGCAACTGCTGTTCTCCAGTACCTTTGACTGGAGATCATGTGTGTGTGACCCACTGCCAGTGCACTCAGCAAAGCACATCTGCAGCCGGTCAGTGACTGATTCCAGTGTGCAAAACTGCACAAGGATAGATCGTGCTCATCCTTAAGGCAAAGGCATTGTTGGTCCATGAAAGTGTAAAGAGTTATTGCAAATACCTTGTAATTCATTTCCCACAAATGACAGTAATGGCTCAAAGGAGCCCTCACAGGCTATAAGGTGAATAAACTGAGTGTTAATAGCTCCCAGGTTAGCACCACTCAGAGTGTATTTTTCAGGAGAGGTTCCATGTGGCTGTCACCATTTAATAGTTCCTGATGGCAGGAAGAATATTTGCTCCGAAAGACCTTGGACTACTAATGTGGAAGACTTTTTGTGTGTGTTTCACTTTTTGTTTAAAAGGATATACTCTTTCCTTCAATTTAAAGGTCTTTGAAAGGCCAAGAAAATAGGGAAGGAAAATAGAATATTCTAGGGAAAGAAAATGCTTAAACTAGGAAAAATTAAAATGTTTTTAGAGACCCAGCATATTTCAGGTTAAGATGGAAGTGCATAATAATGGAGAAAGCATTTTAATGATCTGTTGGTTAAATATTCAGAGTCCAAGGTTATGCACTTTTCAGTGTGTATGAGGACAGAATTTGACCTACTCCTATAAAACCTTCTTTCTTTTTATATAGCTGATACAAGGGCACAGTCACAGCAGGCCTTGGTTGCTTCCTGTTGCAGAAGAAAATCTCTAGAAAGGTGCTGTGATCTCTTCCTCAGCCTGTGTACCTGCATGACCCATTCTGGTGAGCAACTGTCATGAGGAATGCACCTCACAACCCTGTAAAGTTAACTGTGAAATCATCACAGAATTATTCTCAGGTTTCTAATATACTTATCAATGCTGATATAAGAGGTTGTTTATTTTCTCTTTTTAAAGAATTTACATCTATGCTTCAAACTACCTTAATCTAAAATCCCGGTGGTTTGATCAAGTGTTTTGCTGGTGCCATCAAGTGGCAAAATGTTGGATTGCAGAAGTTCCACAGCATCCAAATTGACTCTAATACCTCTTGAACAGCACCAATGAGGAAAATAATCCCTGACAAGCCTCCTCCAAAAATACATATGTATAAATATGTATGAGAAAAATGGACTGAAATACATATGGTGTAATGATTGCTTCAGTTACTTCAGTTTGATCTGGATTCTAACAAGTAGAAAGGCTAATATTTTTGAGTATTACTAGTTGATAAATATAGGCAACCTATAAAGCAAACTCCGAGATCCTTGTTGAAGAGCTACTTGAACTGAAGTGGCACAATGCTGTAGTCTGAATTTCTGTGTTTGCTGTCCTCTGTTACTAGCTAATCCCTTTTTACATGGCTCTTTGACTTCATATCATAGCTGCACTTCATATCATAAGTGTAGAGTGAATATTCAGTTTACTGCTGTATTCTCTAACTTCACAGTCTGGTTAACTGAAAATTTAGTCTTAAAGTTCATCATTCATACACACATCACTTTTTTTTTTTTTTTTTTTTGCCAGCTGAATGACATCGTAGTATCATTCAGTAGGAAGGCCTCTGTGCAAAGGAAACACATAAATTTATAAAGCTTATGCTCTATTTCCTTATAAAAATCCAAATAAATTTGTATGGTTTTGTCTTTATTTCTCAGGGAACTGCTAATATCAAAACTCATACATGCTGCCAGTGTAGAAATTATCCTGTGCTTCAAAATCTAAATCATGCAGGGCTGGATTTTGAGAAGTGCTGAGCACTCATGCCTGACTTTAAAGTTCCTGAGAATGCTGAGCATTTCCCCCTGTGAAAGCCTGGCTCTTACACTTCCTTACACTTCCAACAGGAGCTATGGGAATGCCTCAAATAGGTACAGGCTCCAACTTTTTACCCTGAAATGAGTTATTTCTACACTCTGGGGACTTTCAGTTCCTTCTGCCAAGGTGCTCACAGAATCCAGCGAAACTGCATGGTTTTCACTGACAAGAATCTGCAAACAGCTCCACACCAAAAAATAAAAACAACAACAGAGAGCAAATGAGAGTGTGAAAATGATGGAAATGCAGGTGGAAAGATCAGCCATAATCAGTAAAATTTTCCTTGGATTAGAAAAAGCCTTACATTTTAATTAATTCTCACTGTGGATACTTCATGAAGTTTTATTTACAAATTCTAATGTAACCATATTTAGGCTTCTTATACTTTCCCCACTGAAATTTGTGCCAGTACTATCAGAGGCACAAATGCTAAAATATTTCATTTGAATCTTGCCTACTTCAGCTTTTTACTCCGTAATTATTAGCACTAGATGAAGCTTTTAATTAATCTCTAGCCTGGTACGTTTGGAGATCAGTGAAACTGATGCTATTTGGGTTAGTGTGGCTCTGGTGCTTGCCTGTTTTCTGTGTTTTACAGAAACTTAGCATGGAGAAAAGGCTACACTCCTTGGCCCCTGAGTAGTACCTTCAGGACTGTGGGTGTGCTTTGAGCAACTCTCCTGCAGTAACATTTTACTGTGGGAGCTGTCCAGAACCAACAGCAAATGGATGTCATTAACATAGGTGTATGAAGCAGCTTGCTAACCTCTTCTCCCTTTCTGACTGCTATGTTGGTTTTCTGAGGTAGAACATTTAGTTGCTATGACTCATCTACTTTCTCATGAGGTATTATGGTAAGTTGGCCAAAATCTCTCCTGGCTTACAGTGTGAGTGTAGGAATGTAGAGACATAGACTACATGCAACTTAGGCAATTTCTACCTTGTGGAATAGGAAAGGTTTGGTCCTGGACCTCTTCTTTTCTCCAGAATGGGATTCACTTTGATTGGTTAGGGGCTCTACACTAGTGTGCCTTGAACATCTAATAATCCAAGGGATTGTATATTCAGAAAAAACAAACACAAGAGGAATGAAAATGCTTGTTTCAAGCTCATTAGTCATTCTTGCACTTGTCCTATCACTGTGGCATCACAGCACCTTGCCATGGTTTTGGGATGGAAGTCCTATCAACATCATTTAACAAAGGCACGTGCTGGACTCTCCATGGGATGGGGTAACCCTGGTTGTATGTACAGATTGGGTGATGAGAGGTGGAGAGCAGCCCTGGGGAAAGACATCTGGTGTTTGGGTTGATGGCAAGCTAGATGAGTGAACAGTGTGCCCTGTCGGTCACACTGCCAAAAGGGCCAGCTGTACCCTGGGGTGCATCAGCAGAGTGCAGTGAGCCAAGTGACTGGGAGGTGACTGGGAGGTGACTGGGAGGTGACTGGGAGGTGACTGTCCTGCTCTGCTCTGCACTGGTGCAGCCTCACCTCGAGCACTCTGCGCTGATTTGGGTGCCTTAGTGGAAGAAGCACACTCGTTAGAGTGTGTCCAGAGGAGGGGACCAAGATGATAAAAGGGCTCAAGGGCAAGACATTCAAGGAGCAGTCCTTCCAAATTGAGATATTCTGTGATCATTTCACGTAAAGGTTAGCTCATGATAACAAAGTGGAGAACAAGGACAGGAAGGCAAGTTTCCAGTCTTTGAGTATTTGAGTCTTTGAGTTTAACTCTTTGACATTCTGGCCTGCATCTTCCATTCCTGTTGTCCAGGAAAGGCTGCAGGACTGAAAGCTATCCTTGGACTTTTCTGAGTCAGCCTTAAGTAGTGTGCTCTGCTTTCAAAGCTTTCCTGTAAGTTAGTAATGGTGATCTGAATCCTGAATCCTACATGAGTGTCTGAACAACACAGATTTGGCAGCATCATTTATCATCATTTGCCTATCTTTCAGTTAGCCAGTGTTTTGGTTTGCTGTGTTTTTTTTTGGTTTTTTTTTTTAATGCTGTCATGAAGAAAAAGAAGTCTTGGAACTGATTTCAGTGGAAGTAGCACCAACCTCAGTATATTTTAAAGAACAAATTGGCTGTGGTTAGGGTCCAGGAAAAGGAACCCTAATTCCAAAAGCATTCCCCAACAGCTCCTTCAGCGGTTGTTCCTAGACATATCTCTTCTTTAATAACAGCTTTCTGAAAAAGCTGAGCACTGACTTTTCATAGTTATGACTATGGTATTTGGGGATGTGGTAAATTAGGCCAAAAGTGAAATCTTTAAGTTCAGGAAGGATGTTTGGAACAACAACCAACAGTAAATAGTTATCAAATGATGGGCAAAAAATAAATACGAAAATTTGGAACTTCAAGTGTTTCAACTAAATATTGTGTAGACATTTGTGAGTACTAATATATTTCCACATTAATATTTTGTGGGAAAAAAAAAAAAAGCTTAAAATCCCCTGCAGATATATGTACATCTCAGTCTAAATTGCTGTGTAACCATTTTGCTGCTTGGTGCTTCTCTGGTGAAAGCACTTCACTTAAACATTTTGACTGTGAGAAGTATATGTCTAGTCTACATCGGCTGAGGGTCTTGTCCACTACCATGAGGTGTACATCTATTAACAAATGTACTTGGAAATCCTTCTCTCTTGCTCAGTTGTCTTCTGGCAGTACACCTAGAGCAAGTCCTCCATGCTTCTTCTCTGCTCCTCAGGGAAGCTTGCAGCAATGGAGGAATTTCCTGAACTCTTTATATCTGAAAGAAAAAATCCCCAAACCCAAAATGTCTTTTGATAGCAGCAGCAGTGATGGTTTCCTGAAGTCTTTTAAACAATGACAACTTGGCTCTCTTTTCATGACTGTGACTTGCTCAACTTATTCTGGCTAATGCCATTAGGATGAACCGTCACTAGGAGAAGTTAGTACAACAACAAATGGCAATTCTTTAATGAAGATTGGGTCAAGTCAGTGATGTTTTGATCAGTGAGAGGAGGAAAGAAGGTGATAGATGTGTGCAGCATGTGCATCTTGCAGTGTTATTGGGTATCAGCTGCCAGCACATACATACCTGCACTCTCAGTAGCATATGGACAGCAAATATATGCAATAGCACAGATGGAAGATTTAGCATCTAATTCCCACTGATTTCAGAATTTGTTATTTATGCCTTTGAAAACTTCCCCTCTCCATCTCTAGAGAGGGGTGAGGAATGTTACTGTTTAGTAGCTGTAGTTCAGACTGAAGGAATGCTGTGTTAGGCACTCACATGGATGTGCTAGAGGCTGAGGATACTCTGTACGTTTCCATACATTGGTGTAATTTGACATCAAGTAGTTTGATGTGTATGATGAACCAAAATAAGAATCTGATGTGCCATAGAGTATCAGAAAACTATTCTGTATCTCAGTTTCAAGCATTCACTTACAAGTTCTGTCTAAAATTTTGCCCCAACCTGAAAGTAGTCAGGCAGATGCCAAGTCACCTGTGTGGCTGTGATGTTTGTATTCATTAGGCCAGCTCTCACTGGAAACATTAATAAACCATTCCTGTTGACTGTGCTCTCAATAGGCTACCAAGCTGCAGGACAACCACTTTACCTTAGACATAAAAGAAAAGCATTGCATACAAAGGTCTGATCATCTATTCAGTTCAAACAGGACTATGTTAAACTTAAAATATTTACAAGTCTCCTTCTCCCAAAGAAACACTTATAGCCAATGTTGATCCAGTGACATTTGAGATCTCAAGACACATTAAAAAATGTCTCAGCCCAGAGATTTTCAAAAAAGGGCTAAGGTGAACATATTTTTAAAATGTCTATCATGAGCAATCCTTAAGAGCCTCAGCGCTATACAAAATGATTTAATAGACACTATTAGGATTTCTAACTTCCATTATAGTAGATTTATTCTGAATTCTGACAGACAACTTCCAGCTTTTTGGCTCTTCTCTTTTGAGAAAAACCCACACTACCAAAAATATCATGTTCTGGGATCAGAACATCAGTTTGCTTCTTTATTATTAAAAAGTTGCGTTTTTCCCTTCAGGTTTGTTTTGTATGTCATGTGGATCTCAAACCAGAGTGGAAGAATACAGTGTCTTAAATTATGAGCTTATGAAGGTCTCCAATAATTGTTTTGATCAGTGCATAAAACCAACACATCTGAGGGTATGTGCTGCCAACAGCTTCCAGCAGGTCTTGGCAGGAGAGTTCTTATTCATACTGACATTTTAATTCAGGACTCTGCTTTTGACGTGAATCTCCCAAAGGTCTCTGTTTTGCAGTACCTTGGTCTTGTACTACGTGAACTGGTTGGATGTAATTATCTGAAAGCTGTGTTCCAGAAATATACCAGGAGGATACCACAGCTACAAATGGACCCTTAATCAAAAGTAAAGAGCATCTGAAATATATTTTTTTGGCACCTCAGATCCTCAGCACCCACTGTTTCACTCTACACATCTTCTCCTATAGTCCACAATACATGCCAAGTGACATAGTCGCTGAGCAACATACGGATCTGGAATTAATTGAATTTTTTTTAGCTTGGGATGGTCTGAATTTGTTTTTATTAACTGTTCCCCAATAAACCTATAAATAACTATACACATAATCGTAGGATATCAATGCTGAATCTGACTATCTGATGATAGGGTAAAACACATAGGATACTTTCTTTGTATATATATACAACCTAGCATTATTCAAATATATGTACATACTTCTGGTTATTCAGGGGCACAGTCTAGCTATGCAAATATTGGTAGCAAATGCTCCAGTCCAAGAAAATAATGTAATAAAATTAGTGGATTAATTATTTTTAAAAGCTGAGAACAACTGTTTCTTATTTATTTATTTATTTATTTATTTGGATTTATGTGACTAGGAAAAAATATAACATTTTAAAAATATATGATATTGTAAAACATGCAGCCGTCTTCTTTTCAGGTATGGATTGGGGAATTCATGTGTGTGTTTACAGAAAAATGTAGCTTCTGACCTGTGTTAAAATACTGATTTTCATGGTCACAGAGAAAAGAATGATACAACCTTGCTATCTGTATTTAATGTTTGTGTTTCAGAATTGGGTCTAACATAGTTGTCATCTGAAAGGTGCCTTGCTGTTGCATTGCTTAATTTTTTCATTTTTCTGGGTATCCTGTGTAGCTAACAGGATTCTTTCCTGGATATTCATTAAAATATAAATCAGGTCTATAATTCACTAAACTTCCAAGCCTATTAATAGTTAAAAGAGTGCAGATGGAAATTCACCAAATTCCTGCAATGCGAGGAATACCACAAAAACTTGCCTCAGGGCAGATATGTAAGTGGGAGGCATCAAGACACAGTTTGACATGCGTGATAATTCAATAATATCAAAGTATTCTGACTGAAATTCAGATGTTGGATAGGAGACATTACAAATAATGAAAGAATTTATCAATTGTAGTAAACCAGAAGCCTGCCAGAAAGATGGAAACTAGGACCTGGTTTTGCTAATAATAGAGATAAAATCTCATATGAAAGAACACTGGAGAACTTGAGGCTCACTCTGGAATCCATTATGTATGGAAAAAATACAAATTTAGATTTAAAAAAAATGTCATGAGTGCCAGGCATCATGGAAGTTCAGCTTTCCAGACCTTTAAAAATTGCAGGAATTCTGCCATATCCTGCTCCCCAGCTATTAGTATAATTGAGCCTGTATAAAAAACAGTCAAAACACTTATTCCTGAAACTTCCTGATTACATACTGATGATTATGAAAGCTAAATGCAAGCTTCCTTTAATTTTAAATTTTAAAGTTTATTTTAGTAATTCTAGGTAAAACTGTAATCTAGGAAAAAAAAAGTTTAAAGCAGGAGTAGATACCATGATAAATGTTGGTGATTTTATGTGAAATATGCTCATTTTTTCCAAATTAGAAATAAATGCAATATATGTGTTCATTTTATTCTTTATGAAAATTATTTCAGGAGATTTTGAATGCTAAAGCCACTGTGTAATTTATTTTAGCAGTCCTCTTTTCAGCTGTAATGAACTTATTTCCTGGGGGACTGACACACTATTGCACAAAGTAGAAGATACTCTGTTTCATTAAAGCAAAAAGAAAAAAAGTGTGTCTTGTCAGAAAAACATAACCACAAGAAAATGCTTTCAGTAACAGTAAATTGATATCAAATACTTCTAATGGAATAATTTTCCTCTACAAGTTCTGCTCTTACCTGTCTTTTGAGACAGTCGGACAGCAAGGAATTTGAAATGGAGTCAGTGCTACATTCAAATTGAAGGTTCTTGATGGAACTTCAGGTCCTTCATTTGCTTGGCAGTGTTGGGGCAGGTTATGCAGTAGCAGGTTATCATGTTTCATATTTCAACTTTTAGGGGAAGATGCAGAATAAAATATCAAATACCAGAGAATTTGTTACTGCATCTGAATACTAAGGAGAAAACAGATGAGTTCTGCCTAATTTTGGCAAGTGTCTACAGGAAACAGTGGTTGCTTTTACTACTGCTACTGGTTATTTTTACCAGGTCACAAAATAAAACAAACATAAAAACAAAATAAAAAGAAGCAGATTAAAGGTGTGATACTATTGCTTTGTGTAACTGATGAACAGCTGGAAATAAGCTCTCTTCAAGTAAGAGCAGAAAATTTGGACTCACACAGAAAAGGACTTCTGCACAGAAAGTCTCGCTTGGTGAATTCAGTTTCACTGTGAAGTTCCAGTCCCACTCTGGAAAGGACTTTAAACCTATGATACTTTTAATAGAAAATACCTTTTTCCTTAACTGCCATGGTTTTTGCCTCTACATCTTTGCTTAGGGGAAATGATTCAGTCCTTCTTTCACTGGAACAGATTTGTATTTCAGCGCTGGTTGATCAGCTGTTTGTGAGGAGAGGAGCTGTGCTAGGTCAGTGTAAACCCCTCAGCTCTCCAGAACTCCATGCAGGCATTTATATCTAAATAAGTTGCCTCTGCTTTGAGCTGCTCTCTTGTGCAAGACAAAAGCACCTGGACTTTTACTTTCTATCAGATGAAGCTTAGGTTCAAAGACAAAGAGTCTGCTCAAAAAGCCACCATCAGCTTCTGAGACAAAGTAGACAGAGAAGCACTACTGTTTCCTTTCTCATCCACCAAGAGCCAACAGAGCACTCCCTTATATCTGTGCCTGCTTCTTCTGGGACAATCCTGGGGAAGCCCTCAGGAACCTGTTTGTTCCATGACAAGCACAGTGTGTAATAATGGCTAGCTAAGTTCACAAAGGGAAGCACTGAATTCCCTCTGCTTGCCACACACTGTGACAAGACTCCTTTTGACTAAAAAACAATGGCTCATCATGTGAAGAAGACTGAGAGGCTTTTGTTTTACATCCTTACATTTTGAGTTGTACTTTTAAGACTTCTGTGTTGCTCTGCACTTAATGATCTGATAGCTTTTGGATATGGACCTTACAATGGGAAGAAGAGTCTGAGAAGAGTCTCAAGGAGAAAGGAGAAATTTATATTCATCTGACTGGTATGTTTGCTGTCCTGACTTCGGCAAAACTTTGACAAAAAGTATATTTTAATCAAGTCCTCTTCTTCTCTGGCATATGTTAGTGAAATGAAAAAGATTTTGCTTTGCTTTATTAAAATCGGGAACTAATTTGAAAATATTTGAAATATGTTATTCTTCCAGGATGTCTGGGAGTTTCAGCCATATGTTTTTGAAGAAAATAAGTTGATGTAGCACATTCAAGTGAAAAAACCTAAACAAATTCTATCATGCTGGCAGTTTATAGAGTACTGGGTAGATCTGCTGTGGTATCTATATGAACACTATGGGAATCTTACATTGATGACTGATATTCAAGTACAATTGGCTTGCAGTGAGAAAAATGTTCTGAGTTGTTGATCCATAATCTGCAAGTGGGCAAGAAACAGAAATCAGACTTTCCTTCTAGCAGAACTGCTGTGGTTCTGCTAGAACTTGCTATGCAATGTACTTCTGAGTCCACATTGTTCCAACCCCTGGGGAATTTCCTTTCTATCCAGCTTTATTAGCCTGTCTCAGAAGTTTATTTCCAGCTGCCAAAATTACAGATGGAGCCTGTGACTAGTAGATTTTTTGCCCCTGCCTATTGCACATATAGGGAACTCCCACATTTCATGTGTTCTCTTTGCAACTCCGTGACAGCAGCTGCCCACTGAGGCAGGGATCTATGCCATCAATTTCAGCTATCATCCATAGCACCAGATCATGATTGACTGCACTCAGCTTCAAATCCATGTTATACATACAGACTAAAACCTATCTGCAGTCTTACCCAGCATACCACCACCAGGACCACTGATTCACAATAATCCACCCTCCCTCATCAGAGGGGTTCTGAAGATATATGTCCTATGTCCCTGCAGCTACGCTAGTCCAAATCCACCACTCAAATCCTAAAACTTGCCTTCAGCTCCAGAAAATTAGTTCCCTGCACAGCACTTCCAGGTGGCTGGCTTGGGATCCTCAAGCTTGTAGTCAGTGACACCTCCCTTAGGAGCAGGACCCAGACCAAGGGTCAGCACATCCCTAGGAACAGTGCTCTCAATACAGTCCAATGCATGCAGAGGAGCCCACACTGTCTGTGCAGTTCTGTTCCCTGGCAAACTGGCCCAATTCCTTGGCAGAAGAATCCAGTGAGATTTTAGCTCAGTTACCAAAGTCACAAGTCCTTGAGGAAGATCCAGGGGAAATCAGCCACAAAGGAAATCAGTAGTTTCCAGGATGATATCTCTCCAAAGCAGGAGCCACCATCATACACATTTCAGCCCCAGAGCTTTCAGAAATTCATGATCAAGACAATGAATTATCGCACTGGGAGGCTTTGCTGAGGAAAAGCTCCCAGTGGGAGGGAGTAAGAAGGTATAGGAAAGTGATACATGATTATTTTGAGAAATGATACCTAAATAAAAATTGATTTCTAAATGTAACAAATATTGTGTTTACAGAACCCTAAAGAAATATTATTCCAACACAGGAGACAGTATTTGGAGATCAGCTCCTCTCTTCCCAACCATTATTGTCTTTCTCTTTGGAAGAAAAGTGTTAATAGGAAACTGTGCAGGGCTGAACTCTGAACTAAGCTTACCTTCTTATTCAGTGCACCATGACTATGCTTTGGTCTGTGTTCTGGTAGTATTTGACATCACAGCAAGAGGGTGTTGGGGAGCAGCACATACATAGGATGAGGTAGCTGGTGATGCCAGCAGAGGTTTAATTATTGAATGGGGTGGAAGGATATTAGAGCACACCCGGGAGCTGGGATCCAAGACACACATAGGCCATGTGCAGTTTTACCTCTCGTGAATAAAGCAATAAATACAGCCACAAACCAAGACAGTTTGTTACAGAAAATTTGATTGAGAAGAATTGAGTGAAGTCATGTGGATGTCGGTTCAATTCTTGACAAATTGGATGATCCTAGTGGATTTCAAGTAAGGCAGGCAGCACAGCAGCAAGACTTCCATGAAGTGCCAATTTTTTATTCCTATTCTTGAAGATACCAATATTCTTTGCCAAGATCTTGTGGGATGCTCACACCATCCTTCAAAACAGTTGGAGCTGGCCACCACTGGTGGAGTTTGGATTCTGGTTAAGTTGGCTTGCTGGAAGTTTTTGTCTTCTTGCGTTTGACAGACATGGTGATAGATTTTGGTCTGCTTTACTTTCTTCTGCTGACCTTTTCTTTTCTCTCAATATGTTTTTTGTTTGGCTTGAATTGGCATCAAAATATATGGATGCATTTGAAAAGAATGTTTTTTTCTGTTTTTTTTTTTTTTTTCATCAGTGAGAGCAAAACTAGCTGGAGGTCCTACTTTTCTTGGAAAAGCAGTGTGAAAAAAGCTGTAAGCATGTCTTTTGGCAGGTGACAATACATAAATAGTTTTTCTGAATACCTATGAAATGCATTATTTTGTTATTAATAACCAGTTGAGCCAGTAATTGGTTTATTATGATTTTGAACCACTGATTTGTTTTTAACCTGGATGGCTTGTCCATCATATTAAAGTGAACTAAGCTTTAATGCTGGTGCCATGTGCCAGTGATACAGCTGGCACAGATTTCCAGAGTTCACAAGTTTAATATATTCTGAAAAAAAATTATTTCAGTATGTCTTTTTCATGATCCGTCTTACTCTAGAGCTGAATGTTTGGAAAGGCGCAGCAGAATATTTTCCTTCATTTCATTAATTACTCAACTGTTGAAAAATGTCTGTAATTTCCTTCCAGAAACATACTATGGAAGAATTAGAATTGTGGGTTTAGGATACAATGGGAATAAGCTACCTCAGTTGTTATTATAGAGGGTGTTGCTGACTGGAAGAAAAAGGCTTAGGACATCAATTCTACACCCTGAATCTTCACACATAAAGTTCATCCCCCACATGTAAATCTATCAGTACCTTAGTGGTGTGTTTCACTGCCACCTGTATCTCCATATTACTGAATTTCTTTGGACAAAAAACTAATTGGGAGAATGAAGGTCCTTGATACATCTCTGCATAGCTCCCTTACCAGGCTGCAGTGGATGTCTTGTGCTGATGGAGCAATAGTGTCAGGGAAAGATGGATACCACAAAATCACAGAATGCTTGAGGTGGGAGGGGACTTCTGATGGTCACCTGGTGCAACCCCTACCCAGGCAAGGCCACCTAAATCAGGCTGCCTATGACCATGTTTCCAAGGAGGTATCACACCCTCTCCGGGCTCAGTCACCCTCACAGGCTAAGTGCTTCCTTATGTTCAGATGGACCATTCTGAGTTTCAGTTGATGCCCATCACCTCTGGTCTTCTTACTGGGCATAAATGAAAAGAGCTTGGCTCCATCTTCTTTTTGCAACCTCTTTTCAGGTGTTTGTACGCATTGATGAGATCCTCCCTGAGCTCCCTGAGTCTTTTCTTATCCAGGCTGCACAGTGCTCAGCCTTTCATCATATGAGAAATGTTCTAGACCCTTCATTAGCTTAGTGGCCTTTCACGGGACTTGCTCCAGTAGCTCCATCTCCTTTGTTCTGGGGAGTTCTGAACTGGACACTGTACTCCAGATGTGGTCCCACCAGTGCTGAGTAGAGTGGAAGGACCACTTCCCTCAAACTGCTGTCCACTCCTCATGCAGCCTCAGATACCATTTGCTTTCCTTCTAGTAAAGGCAGTTTGCTGGCTCCTGTCCAACTTGGTGTCCACCAGCACCACCAGTCCTTCCTACAAAGCTGCTTTCCATCTGGCCAGCTGCAGCACATGCTGGTCCTCCTTGCAGCATGGGGCTGTTCCTTTTTACATGCAAGACTTTCCATTTGCCTTTGTTGAACTGCATGAGTTGTTGCATCACCCTGCCCCATCACCCAAATAATCATGGCAACATTGAGCAGGTCTGTCCCTGGTATTGTTCCTTGGGTACCTTGCTCATTATTGGCTTCCAACTAGACTTTGTAGCGCCGATTATCACTCTCTGGGCCCAGCAATTCAGGCAGTTTTCATTCTCATTCAGGCCATAATTCATCATCTCCTCTATGTGTGGGTCTTATGGGGAATAGTGTCAAAAGCATAACTTAAGTCAAGGTAGACAATGTTCATTGTCCTGACCATGTCTGTCCTTTCATCGTAGAATACCATCAGGTTCATCAACCATTACTTTCCCTTGGTGAGTTCATACTCCTGGTCATCTTCATCTTGTGCGTGGAACTGGTTTCCAGGATGAGTGGCTCTGTATCTTCCTAGGGCTGGAAATAAGTCTAACCAGCCTATAGTTCCATGGCTCCTTCTTCCTGCCCTTTTCAAAGATACAAATGGCATTTGCTTTCTTCCAGTCCTCAGACATGTCTCCCAGTTGTTGTATTGTTCAAGGTTTAGAGTGCCTTGAGATACCAGCCAGCTTCTTCAGCACTCACTCCAATAGGGCCCACAGACTCATGCATGTGTGTTTTAAAGGCTTTTCAAAGACTGCTAAGTAAAACCCTCTTGTCCTTTTGGTCCCATCTTGTGTCATGGAGAATATAGAGAATAAACTTGTCACAACCAGTTCTGCTTCTAAAATGCTGTGAAGGTCAGAAGTCAAAAGCAGAAATGAGGTGGTATTGAGAAATTTGGTCATTCAAGAATTCTTTCTAGGCTATTCAGGAAACCTAAGAAAAGGTGACTTCAGTCCTCAAAATGACAATTACAAGCCTGACAACTTTACTACTCCAACTATCTACCTAAGCATATTAAAAATGTCCTGCAGTAAGTTCTCCTTGTAGTGCTTCTGTTTCTACCTATGTTTTTTTTCTTGAGAGCTTGTCCACTGCTTTCCTCTCTTACTTCACTGCACTTCTTATTGCTTGCTCCTATAATCCTACACTCAAGGTCTATCCAAGGCTGTTCCCATGCTCTTGCAGTTATGTGGAAAGTGGGATAAAGAAAACTATCCCTTTTCCTGGGGAAAAGAGAGGAAAGAGCTTTACAACAAGGAACAGAAAGCACAATCCACCTTCTTAACCAAAATATTCTTCTCCCGGGGACTAAAAATCACTTGCTGGTTCTCACAGGCAGGTAAAATACTAACTTGTGTTTCGCTGTGGTACATATATGATCTCAGGACAGGGATCTTATAACCTTCCCCTTGACTAGTACAGAGAAGATGAAGACTTGCTGAGGTAAGTCAATAGTCTCTACCTTTTCCTGGGGAAAAGAGAGGAAAGAGCTTTACAACAAGGAACTGAAAGGACAATCCACCTTCTTAACCAAAATATTATTCTCCCAGGGACTAAAAATCAATTGATGATTCTCACAGGTAAAATACTAACTTGTGTTTAGCTGTGGTACATATATGATCATAGGGCAGGGATCTTATAACCTTCCCCTTGATTAATACAGAAAAGATAAAGACTTGCTGAGGTAAGTCAGTAGTCTCTGCATGCTGAAACTCAATATGCTTCAGATGGTGAAATGGGACAGAGCGAGTGGAAATCAAAAATTGAAACATCATTTCTAAGTTAAGAAAGCTGTGTTACCTACATGGTAGTGGGTCAAGAAAAAAAGGTGAGGCCAGTTCAGCTAAATAGGGAGAACAGTAATGTGGCTAATAATTTTTGTTTTCCTCCATAATTTTGGTGGGAAAAAATAGAGGGATGTGAGCATTTCAGTGAGTAAATTAGAGACATCATTCTCTGGACTTGTCACTGATTTTGATAGCCACAATATTGTTAGGGCTAGAGATGCACTCAGTTCCAAAGACAGCCAAAGCAAGCTGTTTATTGAAGTGAGAAATTATACATATTCTTATCCTTAAGCTGGTGTTAAAAGGCAAAAGTTGGAAAGCTTTGATAGGAAGATTAATACACACTGCAACAAATCCTCTCTTCAGGCTTTATGTCAAATGCCACTTTAATTTCTTTTTTAAAAATTTTATTTATTTGTTCTAGGAATGGTTATTAAAAGTCAGAAAGTTGAGATGACCAAAGCTTTGATAGGAAGATTAATACACACTGCAACAAATCCTCTCTTCGGGCTTTGTGTCAAATGCCACTTTAATTTCTTTTTTTAAATTTTATTTATTTGTTCTCGGAATGGTTATTAAAATCAGAAAATTGAGATGACCTGACTTGTTAAGGTTTAAAGCTCATGAGATAGATTTTGTAAAGCTAATGATGTAGTTTCCATTTTCCTAACTCCTCCAGGAGTTTGCCCTTCTAATTTACATCCCAGATTCTATAAGGGAATACAGGATTCTTCCCAAAGTCAGGCTTTACAAGGAGTGTTATTTCTGCCCTCTCGTGGCCACGGACCATTTTGCAGTTTTGCATCGACGAGAATTCCAGACTTGAATCTCATTTCGATAATTGCAAATTGCTTTTATTTGAGAGAACAGACGTAAGTTTTGTATTTCCGAGTCAGTTTTCCTGTACAAAATATATTTATGTATATCTTTCATTTGAATATAATAGTTGATGGTTTAGATTGTCAAATTAATTACAAGAAATTCTTCTAGTTTACGTCATAACCCAGAATATGAAGCTGTGACTTGCATGTTACAAGACACAATCTGAACAAAAAAATTTGTAGCATGCATGTAAGAGCATATAATGCAATAGTGATTTAAGAGAAAAGTATTATATAAAAAAGAATAGATTATTCACTGTCAAATAATACTAACAAATGAGAATTTTTTTGTTACGTGTTGGAAAATGGGGAAAAAAACCCCATGACTTTATACATTACCTGCAAACTTTTTTCCTATGTGCTCCTTACTCCTTTTCAGTCAGCCCAAGTTACTGTATCCTCATCTTGATAATTTCTGGGTTAATTAAGAAAATCACTACTGCACATGTTGTGCCAATGCCAAACTGTGCACCATCTGCACTTAGCAGGGGAAATAAGAGGGAAATAAGACCCAGAAAGAGTTTATTTCTAGTTACACTTTTGAGACAAGGGTGGGCTCTGAAATCCTCCAGGCCCCTGCTGGATTCATAAAAACATATGCAGTATTAATATGTGCAAGAACGTATTTGGTAGGAAATGTCTTGGAATACAGAACTTCCAGAAACATGCAGTGGAGGATGAGCAGACACAGGAAGAACCTTCTGAAAAGCGTCTGCTGTTTTCCCCTCCCCTGCTCTTACCACAGACTGACACATCAAGAGCAATTCAGAATCACCTGGGTTCACACTTCTTTCAAGAGTCCATAAGCCATATGTGATCCCAGTATAACTGCACTATAGGCTGCTCTGCAGTACCTACACTGGTATTTAATTTCTTCACAGGAATCTAAATTAAACTTCTGACTTTTCTTTCATAGCTACCAAAATAAGTCAGCTGCTGAATTGGGCTGTACAATTTTGTTTGAAATATGTCTTTAGGGATAGGCAGACCTGCACTTCTCAGAATTGATGGTGGTCTCTAAAGACAAGGAGGTACTTAGTCAAAATGGTAACTAAACTCAAAGACAAGCTCAGCACCAAACATGTGCTTTTATGTTTTTCTTGAGCCGTTCTCTTCAACAGCAGAGTTCAAAGAAAGTTTGTCTCCATTCTTTTACAAATAAATTTCTCCTTATTGACCATAGAATAAATTCCAAACACTTTTATTGCCCCAAGATGTGGATGCATGTTAAGTACCTGCAGAGTTTAGCAGCTAAGAGAAGCAGATGATTTTTAAAAGTTCCCCTCTGTTCTCCTTCACTAATTCAGCCAAATAGGAAGTGCTCCAGATTTTGGAGCAGAGATCCCCCTGTACCCTGCAGACCCAGGTGAGACAGGCTGTCCCCCTACACCCCATGGAGGACCCCATGCAGTATCTCCACTGGTATTTAATTTCTTATTAAAGGGGATGCCAGAAAGAGGATGTCACTCATGTGGGATGCCTGTGCTGGAGCGGGTTTGCTGGCAGGACTTGTGACCCTGCAGGGGACCCACACTGGACAGTCTGTTCCTGAAGGACAGCACCTCATGGGAGGGACTCACGGTGGCACTTGGTGAAGATGTGCAGCACATCAAAGGACTCATACTGGAGAAGCCCATGGAGGAGTGTCTCCAGGAAGAGGGACCCCACATTGGAGGGGGAAGGAATGGCAGAAACATCACTTGATTAACTGACCCCAATCCCAAATCCCCGTTCCCTGCACTGCAAGGGTGGAGGGGGTGGAGGTAGAGAATTTCACCCATGAGACTTTTGTTATATTTTTTTTAACTGGCCAGCTGAAGATGGAATGATGTGGTGATTTTGGTAGGCTCCTTTTGTCCACCCTGGATCAGCCCACCACAAGCATCTCCACAAACTGTAAATCTGTTTTCAACTGATAACTTTGATATAAAGCTCCTCAGAGATTTATGATGTACTTTGAACCTCAGTGATGCAAACTGATTTAATGTTTTCTTCCATGTGAGGTGGGGTGGCTTTAGAAACTAAGGATCAAAGCCCAAGCAAAGTTTTGGTTTACAGCATTCCTAATTGTTGCTTCTGGTTTTGAAACACTTTTCATCTATTACTTGTTACCTGTATATGCATAAATGTGATATTTGCAAAGACAGCTGCATGGGTCTGTGTGCCCTACAACACTCATATTGCATTGCTGCATGTCTGTGCATTTGTGCTACAGAATGCAGCATGTGAAGTTTAGCTCCAGTTTCTATTATTTAAACATTTCTTTCAGTGTGGCTGAGGTATCAAATACATATGAGGAGAAAGGAGATCATGTGGTCAAACCTCCTGTTGAAAGCATGGCCAACCTCCTGTTGAAAGCATGACCTTAAAAGAAATAATCATCTGCTGAGGTATTGCTATGCAAGACAAAGCAGTACTTGGGTGCCTCTGAAAATTTGGGATGTAGCAAAATTAATTTTCCTGTGCAAGGTTTTTCTGACCCGTGTCTGTCTTAATCACCTGACTCCTTTTTTAAGACCTGCAAACAATGGAAGTACCTTTCTGTTTTTCATTTCACTTTATACACCATCGGTATGTTGGAGGATGGTAATAAAGGGATGGAATGGACTTAAATAGCATTTAATAAGTTCTGGGTTTAGAAATCTGTCATAACCATATCCTTTTTTTTCAGTGTTTCAAGTACAATGGCAGCCTGCAGAGGCATCTGAGTTTTCTAAAACCAATCTAGAATATTTTTTCTACCAGTTAACTCTAGGGATCTAAGTGGATAATTTGTATGACAGCTGTAAGAGAAACCCATTTTATTGTTGATTTTCACTAAAATTTTAATTAGATACAGTTCTGAGTAAAGCCACAGGACTGACTTTCTGGCTAATCGCTGCATAGGATACATTGTGCACAGATATGAAGAGATGAAAATTGTATTTTGCCCTATCCATTTCTCATGAGATAAAATACATATAAAGATACTATAAGCCTCCCTTTTCTTTCCTAGTAGCACAAATTTTTCTCATCCAAGCTCTGTGCTACAAAAGACCTGAGTGGCACTAGCTGAGGCCCTTCTACATTATGTCATCAGGAGAGCAGCACAAATGCAAATCAGATATCTATGTCTGTCAATGTATCTGTAGCAAATGTACTTTTGTGCATGGCACTGATGAAAACATTTCCAATTCCTGCTAACAGGTGCTTTTAAACTTGAGGAAATTTTTAAAATGTTTTGCTTAAGTTTGGAAATTTCTAGTGGGCTGTTGTTTCTAAGGATAGTCCCATTTTCATATTTTAAAACAAATGTAAAAGGCAGTTGCAAACGCAATTGAAAGGAATCTAAGACTGACAGATTTCAAACATGATTCCCAAGTCGGGCTCCTTTTGAGGGTAAACCAAAAGTGTCACTTTATACTCCACTAAATCTATGTAAATGATATATGGAAATCAACCCCATGATGAGCCTTTGGACTTATAAATTAATCAGTACATTGTCAGCTATCTTCTCTATAAGCTTAAGTCAGAACCTAAAATAAGCCTGATGGGTTTTTTTTTTCATGGAGGCTTTAATAATAGGCATAAATATTACTTGTATGGCAAGGAAGGCTGGGAGCTCCTGAACCCTACAAGAATTCATGCCAGGAAGTCCCAATAGTCAATTGATTTACTTGTGTCCTTTTCTTGCTTTTTCTGAATTCATGAATAATATCTCTGTGTGGATAATAAATAATCCAGTGAGTGATAGCTAGAGCAATGTATGTTGCCTGTTGTGCCCCTCCTCCTCCTGTTGCACTATCCAGTGATTGTTTTCTTGGCTCATGTGCTCTCAAGCCAAACAGAAATTTTGCACAGCACAGCATAATTTCTGCTTTATGTACTTTTCAGCTAGAAGTTCCCCTGTTAAGGGAAAATAAATCAATAGCCACCTCCTGTATCCATGCTATGAAGCTTGCTGTAAGAGGACAACTTAATTGTAACCTGCTGCTGGGCCAGTGTTTGGGCTTCTGCTTTCCTCCCACAGCAGCTATCATTAATGCCAATAGATGTGTACCCTGTCTCTGTTGCTAGGTGATAGGTGCCTTAAAAAGGCAGCTTCTATTGCTGCTCGGGGATTCTCACAAATCTTGTTTCCTTTTGGTTCACATGATGTGCAGTGAGGTTTGCAGGACCAGAAACACAGCTCAAGGTCCAGGGCATTTCCTTCTGCTGTCCATTTGACTGTAAATCACTTAAAGATTCTGGTTTTCTTGACTGAGGAATAAATGACACCTGTTCTGGTGGTAGGCAATGGCAAGACTTCTACTTCATAGCCTGGATCTTTGACTTTCCCCACACACAGTTTGTTGACCAGTGTCCTTCAGCATGGACTTGGCTGATGTAGCCAAGTGTTATACTGCAAAAGAGGTCTTTAAACAGCACTTGCTAGGTAAGTGTTTTCTGAGGCTCAGAGAAAAACCCAAAATTGGTTTGGCACTCTCACATTCAGAAAGTGTAAGCTCACTGGTTTTTATCTGTTTAGAATTTCCTATTTCTTTGTTATTTCAGGTATGAGTGAGTAGAGAGAATAGATATTCTCAGGAATATAGTCTGATTCCTTTGGATTGAATTAGATTTAGCAGACACAGGTTGAATAGTGTTGTGTTTCCTGTAGCCTCATTAACTTTGTGGAGGAATGGCAACTCAGCCTGTCTCATCTGTGAATTAACCTGATCAATTTGATAGGGTTTTTTAACAGGTTCTTGTAAATATATGTGGAATGTAAGGAGATCTGGTTATTGGTTTTTCAGCATAAAGACTAAGACAAGAGACAGGAGAAGTAATAAACTCTCAGACTGCCAAACCTTGCGGAAGAGGAGGCAACAGGACAGTAGCAATGAGCAGAACTTCCAGACCACTTCTTGATGGGACTTGAACAGAGCCACTCAATGCCTTGAGGAGGTTCAGCCAGACACTGCATGCACGCTGTGCATGGACACTGGTGAACACACATATGGGTGTGTGTGATCTGATAGCAACCCTCACACCAGGCTAGCTGGACAGTAGAGTGGTCTGATTGCCAGCAACTGAGGAGCCAAAGGGACCTGGAGGTCTGAGGGACAGGAGCTGGAGAGAGACAGGCTGTCTGCTCCAAGCTATTGAACAGATTGAGCATCCAAGGGCTGCTGATGAAGGTGCCCGTTTGTGTGTGTGATTCTAATGTCAGTTTAAAGCTGGACTAGCTGGTGAACTGAAGAGGTGTAGGAGCCAGCTGCCAGAGAGACAAGTTGCCTTTCAGATTTAGATCTAAGATGACCCATAAAAACCAGAAAAAGTGTTTACTCAATGCTTGATTTTCTCTAGCTGCTCATGACACAAAGGCTATCAGCAGTTTTGATCCTGCTTCTCATTGTTATTATTCACATCGTAGGCTTCTTTTTTATTTGAACCATGCAACTTTATTAATTTTATGCTTTTTAAAATTCTGCTTTAAATGCTGTTAATTATACAGCCATTGTTCTGAAATTCAGTTTTACAACCAATAGGACATAAGTAGCGCAAAAATAAATAGAATTTATATTAGACCACCACTGAAGCAAAATACCACAACAATCACTACAATTATCATTGCCTTATATGTCAAGGGTTTGTACAGAAAAAAATACATTATGCATATGTGAAGGCAGGTTTGCATTTCAATTCACATTTCCTTTTCATGATCTTTCGTTTTGAAAACACATTGCATCTTTTCCAGATTCTGTCTTCGTCTGTCTTCATAATTTCATTCCAGTATTAATGTAACTGTTAGAATTCATATCCCTAAAAAGACCAGACAAATAAAACAAAAGCTGTTATAATTAGGTGAGACAGTGAGAAAGGAATGAAAGGAATCAAATTAAATGAGAGAGAACCTTGGCTTCTAATGTATCCATTATCTTTTCTGGCCTGAACTTCTACTTTATGCATGTGTCAGATGGAGGTCAGGGGTAGGCAACTCAAACTTGGTTACAAGACAACTGGGCAGTTCCAGTAAAGCAGCAGTTATGATAAGAAGGACTGTTGTTGAAGAGCTGGTTTAAATTAGTCTTAGTAATAGGAAATAGTTTTTCTATGCTGAAAAAAATTCTGAGATGTCACAAAAATTTTTCCATGGTAATGTGGAATGAAAAATCAAAATCTCAAATATTATCTCAGGAAGAAAATATGAAAAAAATAGGATTAGGTGAGAAAAAATAATTTTCAGAACACTGTGGTTCAGCTTGGAATTTTGTCTTTTTTAAACTCTAATTTGCATAAATTTAGAAAATGGAAGAGTAATTTTTAGGTAAGTTTTATTGTGCTGAAATGGGATATTTTAATGATTCTGAACCTTTTTCACCAAAGCTATGACTTTTCAAAATGAAACCTGATCTAAAAAAGCATCAAATCTAATCCTGTCATATGAACATTTTCAGATTTGGCTATTTGGCATTAAAAAAGATTTTATAAAAAAAGATTTAAAAAGATTTTCTAAAAAGTTTTTCTACTACTTTTGATGAGGCTTTTTGATTTGATGAAATGCAATCCTTTAGGCAAATTGAACTCATATTGAAGTGCTTAGGAATATTCCTAGAGGAATTCTAGCAGTATTTAACCATTGCTAACCTATGATTTAATATGCATTTTGTTATGTGTCTTGAACACTTGTGTAGCGTTACCTGGTTCAGATTCCTCAATGTCTCGAGGCAGATTGACAGCCAGTGACTTCCCAAATCTCTGTGGCAAATTTAGAAGTGATTGACTGGAACCTTTAACAAGTGGAGATCTCCCAAGCCTGTGTGATACCTTTGGAGCATGATTAAGTATGTTCTCTCCAAAAGCTCTTCCAAATCTCAGGGGCAAATTAGAAAATGGTTTAATGCTTCTTTCTTCTGGATAATTTCTTCCAAATCTAAGAGGTAAATTAGCAACTGAATTTGGCATCTTGCTTGCTGTAAAATGGTTCATTTTAATGATGTCTTTTGTTCCCCAGTCTTCCATGTCTTCAAAATTGAGGCTCCTCTGCTTTTCTTCCAAAATATTATCTTTAATCTAAAGAAAAATATTTTTAGAAAGGATATGATCATTTTATAAGGCATTACTCCAGCTACCAATGACACAAAGTATTAAATTTCATACCTCCTTAGAAAGCTGCTGGGTAATGCTCTTATTTTTTTGAATATGTAATGTTTTTTAGTTCTCTTTGCTAAACTCCATTGTAACATGAGCTCCTTCATATGGATTACTTCATATGCTGACATTGTCCTGCTTACCTTTTCAGAGCTCTGACCACAAGGACATATTTCCATATCAGGGTCAGCAAACGGTTCAGCTCAAATGGTGGCAGTTGGAAATATTTCTGGGCACAGGTGTCAGTACCTGTGCGTTCAGTTAAGATAGGACAGCAGCTGCTGTCAGGTCCACATTTGTTTGTATCACCACCTGAAGTTCTGTGGAGTGGAAGATGCTGAACACATTTTGTGACTTCACACAGACCCAGACTCTTACACACCTGGTCTGGATGAACGGGGGGGGACCAAGATACCTGAAGGTGTGGCTCATTTCTTCCTCAGCATTGGGTGGATGCTTTGGACCCAGTATCCATCCAGGCTATCAGGGAAGTGAACGGAAAGGTTTTAGGTCAAGTTCACATCATGCCTGTTCTGGACTTGCAGCATAGAAGTTGCCCTGAGCTTTAAATGGCTTCGGTCCTCCACTAGCCCACAAAATACACTTGGAGCTCCTGGGCCCCTAATTTTTGTGCAGCCAGCACCAAACACACTTTCTGTATCTATGCTTCATTCAGTGAAGAGCTGAGCCTAGTATATTACCTGTCTCATGATGTATAGGGCAGCTGTTTCCTGAAAAAGAGCTTTATCAGTATGACCCTTCTAACAGAGCAGTGTTCTTCCCTCAGCATATTGAGAAAAACTTACTTTTGTGACAAAAATAAGTTTCCAGAACTTACCAGCAAATATGCACAAATATGGATTTAAATTTCAGTCAAAGATACAAATGCTACTAATCATAATTTCACTTCCTTATCCCTATTTGTCTTCCCTGTGAGTTTCTCCAGTTACTGGCAGAGAACAGAAATGAACCATTCTAGTTCATACTTCATGATTTAAGCTTTAAATAAACTATCCCTCTGATTGCACCTGCACACTGCTTCTGGAAGTATAAAAAAGATAGTGAACTAAAGTCCAGAGGATTTAACTAGCATAATTGAATTTGTATTTTGTTTTGAAGGATGTTTATTATACCTATGATGATAAGTCAAAAAGAGAGGTTGGCTCCCATTTCCTAGGGAGCATTTGCAGGGAAGACATGAAAAATAATGCAGCTGAAGTGTGCAAATTTCATTTGGCACCTATTGAGACATAATAAATGTGCAACCCTGCAAAGAAATTTTTATAGGCAATTTCCAGAGTAAAATTTTAAGACCATTAAGTATATTAGATTTAAAATGTTCTCTGTTTATCATTATTCTTTGAGTATTACAAGCATGCCTTTATTAATTTTGGATTAATAATCTTTCTGTTATGTGCATAAAACACCTGACAGGAATTTTAATTGAGGATTCACTGTGTACGTAAGAAACATTTCAGAAAAAGTTGCAGCCTAATCACAAAGCTGTACTGCAAGAAAAGTGAAACATGAGTTGATTTACACAGTATGTGTGTTTGAGCAAAGGAATTTCTTGAAAATTCTTTTGACATGTTTTTTTTCATACTGCTGGTGCTGTAATGCTGAATGCTGTGGAATGGGTTTAGGACAGTCTGTGCCAAAACACCCAGTGTGCTCAGGATCTGACCCACAGTTCCCCCCAAAAAAGTCATAGTAATACAGATCTTACCTCATAATATTTATCATCATTGTCTTCTCTGCTCTGCAGCCTGGACTTCATTGGTTCATTTAGGCACATGCTGTTTGATGTGAGAGAGACAACTGTAGCTAAAGCAAACAGAATAAACTTCTTGGATAAAATGACTTTCATTTTTTTTTCAAGTTAAGCGCTTCTTGGATAAAATGACTTTCATTTTTTTGAAGTGAAACACACTTAGAGAGCTCAGAATCTGTACAGAAAATAAAACTGCCATCTTTTTATATAAGCAGAAAACAAAACAAAATGCTTTCACCATGACATCAGTCTCTAAAGCTCCAACTCCCAGTATTAATTAGGGAAATAATTTGAATATATTGGAAGAATGTTGGGAATTTCTTTTCTGAAGCTTCTTAGACAACACAACTCCTTGTTAGGGACTCACTAACTTTACAAATATTTTCTTCTGGTGAAGTATGTCATAATTAGCTAATTTTGAGAGCTACAACAGCAGAGATGTACAATAGCCACAATGCTCCATCACTAGTAGACAAAATCACCTTGTTTCTTTCTTTTGTATTGGTGTCCTCAGAAGGACTATGAAAGGAAGCTTTCCCCATGTAAGCATTCTTCTGCTTAAACCATTCTTTTGGACCACAGAATGCTTGTTTATAATTATGTACACATAGGAACATTTATCCCATTACAATCTGGTGCTGTGAATTGGAGTTTTTGATCAGATCCTAAGAGATGTTATGCATCAGCATAATCTATTGACATACATAATGTCTATGCTCTAAATTTGACATATTAATTTGCATTCAGAATGGGTTAGGTACATGCTTTTAAAATCCATAAGGTAACATTTAGAAATTAAGGTTATCTTACATCTACATTTTTCAGGCCAAATTTCCAGCAGTGGTTTTTAATCTGCCACTTAGCTGAACACAGTGAAAGCACTGGACTGCCCATGCATGTTCTGTCCCAGAAGGAGATTCAGGATGCAGAATAAACCTACCCTTAAAGCACACATTGAATTGGTTGCTAGATAGGCTGGTGAGCCAGGCTAATATTAGACAAAAAGCATATCGTGTTGTTCTTCCATTTATTATTCCTAAATTCTTGAAGTGATTTAAATTAGTACTTAAAATCAGCCCCATATGGAGGAAATTTGATTGCTCGCATTAAGTGCTCACACTGAAAACTGGACTCCAGGCATGTTATTTTGCAATTCAACACCAGAGCTGTAAAATGTTCATTCCATCACATTACTAGCAATGCTGTCCCAAGAGAACATGTTTTATGCTCTGGGCAGAATGGATAGGATGGACTGTTTATCTATTGACAGTATGTTACTGTCTTTGCTGCACAGTGAAGCTGAAGGATTTGCAACTAATCTCATTTTTTAATTAAGTTGGCTGTTTTGATGGGTGCATGGCTGCAGTCATTTCTACCTTAGATTCTCTGAGACTGAGATCCTGAAAGCCATAAGCAGCCTTCAGAAGGAAATCCCATTGACAGAACTGGAAGTGAAAAGGGGACAGTTTCTCTTAGATGAACTTCCCCAGGTGGAGATGGTGTCAAAGATTCTGCTCATTTTTTATGTGACAAAGACTATCAAATTGCTAAAATAGATGAGAATGGTATCAGTAAGATAATTAGGAGCTCCTGTGAGAAAAGAGTGTATTTTAATAATTTACTGGCTTTTGTATGTCACTTTGCTGTTGCACAGTTACATTTACATTTACATTTTTACATTTACATTTTTGTACTGCTTGTTTTTTTGTGATGTGCAATCCTTCTGGCCCTGTCTGACAGCAGAAAAGGTTGGGTTCAAAGACCATAGAACCATAGATGGTTTTGAGTTGAAAGGGACCTTAGAGATCATCTAGTTCCAACCCCCTCTGCCATAGCTGGGGGCGCTTTCCCCTAGATCAGGTTTCTTTGAGCCCCATCCAAGCTGGCCATTCCCTTCCAGGGATGGGACATCCACAGCTTTTCTTGGCAACATGTTCAAGAGTCTCACCACCCTCACAGCGAAGAATTTCTTCCCCATATCTAATCCAAATCCACTCTCTTTTAAGTTTAAAGATACTCCCCCTTGTCCTTTCACTATAGGCCCTTGCAAAAGTCTCTCTCCAGCTTTCTTGTAGGCTCCCTTTAGGTACTGAAAGATGGTTAAGGTCTCCCTGGAGCCTTCCCTTCTCCAGGCTGAACAAACCAAACTGTCTCAGCTGCCTTCATAGGAAAGGTTTTCCAGCCCTCTGATCATCTTCATTGCTATCCTCTGGACCCACTCCAACAGGCCTGTGTCCTTATTATGTCCGTGGGCCCAGAGCTGGATGCCATAATTCTGGTGGAATCTCATGAGAGTGGAGTAGAGGGGCAGAGTCACCTCTCTCACCTCCTGGCCACACTTCTTTTGATGCAACCCAGGTTATGATGGGATTTCTGGGATGCAAGATCCCTTTTCTGGCATATGTGGTGGGAATAAGCACAGTTCTGTGTAGTCTCAAGGGGCAGTGGTTCCCCTTGCATTCTCTGAGACTGTTCTACAAGGTGCTTTAGAGTGGGATGTGGTAGATAGGGAGGGAAAACATACCAGTAGTGATTATGAAGAGGGCTTGTATGAGCACACATAAACCATGTATGCAGGAAGTAAGAATGCTTGATGATGCATTTGTGAGAATGCCTTGGTATGAGCCCTCTTCTCAGAGTAGGTGACTTGTCTTCTGTTTCTAAATAATATTCATGGCAGGGAAATGGTATTCTGGGGATACCAAAATTTTGGTATTTGCAATTCTGAGCCAAATTCTTTGGAAAACAGAGAGACTAAAATGACAATGGAGAAGACCTCTAGAAGGAGCCCATGTCCCCTTAGTGCTCTGGCAGGTCAGGGGCAGTGTGGTATTCACATCTTCTTTGAACAGGGAGAGACTTAATTCTCTCCCAGGATTTTCCTGGGAAAACTCTGCGAGAAAGATCAGACAAAGAAGAAAAACAATTCTTATCTTTACTTGCTGTATCTGTTGTTTGGCACAGGTGGAATGTGTTATGGAGATTGTTTACCAAAAGAGATTTCTTAATTGGATACTGATAATGGTGATTTTGACTGATTGACCAGTTAGGTCAAAGCTGTGTTGTGACTGTCTGTAAGAGTCACGAATTTTACCAAAAGAGATTTCTTAATTGGATACTGATAATGGTGATTTTGACTGATTGACCAGTAGGTAAAGCTGTGCTATGACTGTCTGTAAGAGTCACAAATTTTTCTTCAGTATAGTATAGTAGAGTAGAGTATAGTATAGTATAAGTATAGTGCAGTATTAGTATAGTTTGTGGTATAATACAGTATAGCTTAAAAAAGCATTTGATCAAGGCTTCTGCAATCATGGAGTCAAGGCTCTTTATTCTCTGCCTGGGGGACCACTGCCACAATAGGGCAGCAATTGTCTCTTTTCATCAAGGGCTGAATGTGAATTCTTGACTCTCTGGAGCCTTATGTTAGTGGGCTTCAATCTGTGGGAGTAGACAGATTTTCCAAGTTCCTTTACTTTATGGTAACAATAAAGACATACAATAACAATAAAGAATGCAATTCATACTCTAATATCTATCTAATATGGTTATTTACTGCTGGGCCTTCCTTTTATCTAGCTGCTGCTTTATGAACCTCTCTTGATCAATGATCTTGCAATTAACTCTGTGAAAATATTTGCCTTCTAAATTAAATAGTGTTTGATAGGTCCAAAAATTCTGTCTTATATTGTTTGGTATGAATACAAATGGTGCTTTTCCTGGATAGGAAAAGAAAATGTATTGCTGTTGCCCACACCAAATCAGACTTTCTTGCCATTCAGCTTGTCTTTGTATGTTGATTTTCTAATCAACATAAAGTGAAATTTTCAGGTGTTTTGTAGACCAGACAGTCGGGGAGTTGTGTGTCTTTGTACTTTATAATGATTTAATTTGCCTTTGATGGCTCTACAGCAGGAACTCTTTGGAATTTCAAGTCAAAAAATTGCAGTGATTGTTCATTACCTTCCTGAGGAAGAATTTGTCAGACCCTACTGCTCAAGTACCAGAATGGATAACATGAGTGCTCTTCATCAATGTGATCATGACTTCAGCAGCAGCATTAGCTGGCCCAGCTGACTTCCAGCTGAGGCATCCTGTCATGATCAATTAAAATTATTTATTGGCAGAGGGAAGACACATTTGTTGGTGACACATTGTGTTGTAGAAGTGGGATGTTTATTCTTTAATTGCTTCTGCTTGATCCACAAAGGGATCAAGGTACATGGAGGGGAAACAGCCCTGGGTGTTGTTGAAAATAATTTTTGAGTTCTTAGCCTCTGGTCCCATGCTTGTTTTTTTCTTGCCATTTTACATCAATTGTCAGCCAAGCTATTCAGAGGACTTTAACATAACTGGACTTCTGTTTTTAAACTTCCCCAGTTCAGTAGGAATGAGCTGTGCCATCTACATGTGAAACAAGACTCACAGACAATGACAATTTAGGTGTTTTCCCAATGGTGCATGCTAGAGACCAGAGCAAGGTAGTGTTTGCTTCTGGTTTTCCCTTCATTTAATGTAGGTAGGCACATTTTGGCACATAAGTAGGAGCATTTTGGCTTAGTGGTATAAGAGTAACGTGGATCTTATCTGTGACAAGTTAATGGATATCTACTTTAAAAATTTGACATTAATATATAATTAGTAGTCATGGCAAAAGTAGCTCAATTTCACAAGCAACTCCATGCACAGTTATTTGATCCCAGTGAAAGAACAAGTTTTAATATTGCTCTGTCTTCACATGAGAATATACTGATAAATTCTTATCCATTATTAACAACATATTGTGTGAAAATTGCGTGTTATATGACTCATGACACCAATAAGCATCTGTGCATTTCCATAATAATAAATCATTCATAATATATTCATTTTGCCATTATGTATTATATGACCTATCCGATGGCTCATTTTGAAGTAAGAAGATTTAAAAATTTGTAACTCCTTTCATTGGCAAGCAATTCCATTCATTTTTCACCTGTTCCTATGGCATGCAGGGGGTTGTGTTTGCTTTGCTGTGTTATGCTTCATTTCTGGTGAACAATGCAGGGAGTATTTGCCTGGAATATGTTGGACTCCAAGCAGGTAGATATACCTCCACTTCACTCAGTACACTGACTCTGTATGCAGATGTGGGCCTGGTGTCCCTCTCATACTGATAATAAATATTTCAGTGATGAGGGGAACCAGTGAAGCTTGCTTTCCCATAACTTAGTGATTGAATATTAAATGACAGTGGGTAATCTCTGAGGTCCAGTAAGGATTAACCTTACTGTAGGATGTTCCTGTGAGCAGTGTCTCTATCCTCTCTTGCTATGCCTGTTATTTCAGAGAGACTTTTCCCTGCCAAATTTGACTGAATTTGACTGCTAGACTTGAAAGTTATCAAGGGTGACTGACAGACACATGCTTATGCACAGACAAACAGACTTGCCACATTTCGTTAGAAAACCAATACCAAAATCAGCAATGGCTCTGCTGAAATTCCACAGGTATAAAGCCTCAACATCTGTAAATTTACCATGGACACAGTGATAATTTTCGTCTTTATTAATGAGGCATTAGCTCAGCTTTTGGGGTTTTGCAGAATAGGAGAACCTACTCTACTGTGAAAGAATAGGAGAACTTACTCCACTGTTAAAGCTCCATTCTTTGTGTACTGTAGCTTGCTATGGAAAAAATAAGATTTATGAAATAGCCCTCTCTGATTTGCATAATCTGACCTTTAGTTTTAAACCACATTTTCCCTACATGTATCTCTGAGCTTTCCTATTAGTTGGGTGGTAATAAACTGAGGACAAATGCGTACAAATATCAAGGTACAAGTAATCTCATTTTTAGGTTAACCCCTATGAATTAGTCACCACTATTAGAAGATATTTCCCCCCTTGATTCCATGAATACAGACTATAGATGTGTAATTTTACATTTTAATTTTTTTTCCTTGAGGTTTTGGAGCAGCAGGACGGCATGAGAGACAATGAGAAGCTTGAGCTGTTATGGTAACAAGCTGAAAATGACTTTGTCTTCTTGGTAAATAAGGTGTGAACAATAATTGCAGATTAGACAGGTTCTTCAATTATACATTTGCATTAATAATAAAATAAACATGTTTTCAATAACATTTGAGATATAAATATATTCCTTTTTACTAACTACTCTGCAGAGTGTAATACCATACTTACCAATCTACTCTAGCTTGTAGCACTCTTGCCTATTCTTGTCTATTAAAAATTTAACTCTTTTACCATACATTATTAAAAGTGCTTTGGTTGGCTGCAAATCAAGAAAGACTTCATAAAGTCTTACAAGAACAAGTAATCTGATTAAATATAGAGTCCACAGGCAGCAATGGAAAGTGCATGAGCAAAAAATGCAACATTAAATTATGCCTTAAAAACTCCTTCAGGACTTTAAAACATCATTAGTAGATTTTATTCAAGTTAACTATTAACCAAGGGACTCCTAATAGATTCATTATTCCATGTTTTCCCTTCACTTTTCAGTTTGGAACTTGTGCTAGTAAGAGATACAAATACCTTCATTCCTTGTTCTCCCCTTTTTCAGAATGTTTTTTCCTCAGAAATATTATACTCTTTTAATAGTTCCTCTGTGTCTTGTATATAAACATAGGAGTTTGAAGATTAAATTATATATTAGTTGAATTGGGGGTTGCAGGGATTGATTTTCACTCTAGGGGAAAATGTAAACAATTTAGGAGAGGAAAAATATGAAGAGAGAACACCTATGTTTTGTGGAGTAAGAAAAAGACTACAAGCACTTTTCTGACAAAGCTGGAGAAACAGGTCCAGCTAAATGGAGCAAGTTTCCTGCCAGAGCCACCTCCCAGGAAGAAGGTCAGGGGCTTCTCAGCTGGTTGTAATAGGGCTGGGGAAGGGAGGTACAACTTAATGGAAAAGAGACAAGATTAACAGTGCAGACAGTGGCCCAATTATTGCCAATTCTGTGAAGCTTTTTTGACACTTGGACTGGATATTGCTGGACAGTTTGGCTGCTTTAGCACTGAAATCCTTAATGGTCCTGTGAAAAAAAATAAATCACTTTTCATCCCTACTTTCTCTCCTTCTTAATAATTTTTAATTGTACTTCCCTCTTCATCTGAAATACAGAGGACAGATTCTTGTGAAGATTTGATCCTTACGATGTGACTCAAAGTTTCTGGGGGGAGACAGGGAATGGTAAGGTGCAAGCCAGTGCTGGATGTTTTACTGTTCATCTGTAATACCTTAGGGAATTTGAATTAGGAAAGCCCTTGAAGAAATAAATAAGGGGGAAAAAACACTGAGAAGACAAATCTAGAATCTGAATACAGGATGGGACATGCCATTTTCAAATAAAACGATCTAGAGGAAAACACCAGGATTACTCAGGTTTAATTGCCATGCTAGTTTGGGGTCCATGTGTACTGAAACAGCTGTCTTCAACCTCACTCTGTTTTGAAGGAGAAAGCTTTAAAACTGTTACACAGGGATCCCTAATTCATTAAATAATCTTATGGGTTGGAAGGGACCCATCAGGACCACTGATTCCAACTCCTGGCCCTGTGGAGGATGCACTAAGACTCATACCATGTGCCTGAGAGCATTGTCTAAACCTTTATGAGTAAAAAACATTTATTGGTCCTTCTAGGAGTAATCAGTGGTGTCCAGCATTTCTGGGATGGGGTGACAATTGCCTGGAAGTGTCACTTAAATTCTTGACATATCAGCTTGCGCATCAGGAGCTTTTAATAGACTACTCAAATTTCAAAAATCAAAATTCCTCAAAATCCTTATCAAATGCCAAGTCAGCTCATTTTGCTACTCAGTTTCCTGAACCTTGCACAGATTTTCTAAAAAGACAAAACCAAGGAGTTTTAGTCCTGAAAGCAAAGGAGTTGTGGTGGTTGTTGCTGCATTGCAAAGGAAGTGCTAGGAACAATGAGAGCTGTGTGTGGTGCCAGGGCAGCAAAAGAATCAGAGGCAGAAAGCACAGGAGGAGAAGAGCAAATCTGGACAGTCTGTGCAGGATGTTGACCCAAAGCTTAGTTCCTTGCTCTTGAGTATAAGAACTAAGTACATTTTGAGTTATAGGGCTATAATTCCATTGCTGCATTCTGGTGACTGTATAAGGCCACTTGAACTCTGCTCTTATAGTTTATGATTTCACCACAATCCCCTGGTGGAATTACAGCCCTGTAATTTTTTGCAGTAGTGAGCTGCTTATTTTCCTGTTTACAACAGTACATCACTGGAGAAGTTGGTAATGGTCACCTAGTCCTATCATATAGTCCCTTATACTCTTGCATTTGTTTTTGAAGCAAAAATTAAAATTGTTCTTTAGGAGCAGGCTGACAGGTACGTGGAAGGAAGCTCCTTTTCTGCCTCTTGATCTCTTTAAGGATTGTTTAGTTTAACAGCAATTGGCCAAATGCAGGCGAGCATAATGATTGCGAATTTCACATCTCTGTGTGACAAACAGCTGTAAGACTCCTACTTCCACATATTTTCCTGTCTCTTTCTTGCCCTCCTGCTGTATATTAATTTCTCAATTAAAGCTCATCCCACCAGCCCCTTGCACAGGATGTCACCATAATGGAAGGCTGAGGAGAGGTCAGTGTGGATTGCCACAGGTGGATACCAGGACTGAGGAAGAAACAGTTCTTGGGCTTGATCCCACTCTAGCACCATGCCACGGACTTTGGTCCAGAGCAGATGGACGTAACCATTAATTTGATTAGTTATGAGTTCGGAAGGGAGATAGTCACAGCAAAAGGGGATGGGCACAGTAGGCAGGTAATTGAAGTGTCATATGCTTGTCTGCTGCAGCATCACAGCCATATTCTGCTCCACAGGTAATGGTGCCAATTACTTACTGCACATAAATGAATAGAAGCATTTAACAATCAGCACAGTTGGCCAATCTGCCCATTGTACCCTGAGTACTGAGAGAGAAGGCATCACAAACTTGGCAACAGTTCTGGGGAGCTGCTTAGGAGAGTTAAGTATTTGAATAGAGAGGTAGGGGATACCCAGAAGCTTTTGATTTTGATGGAAGTACTGACCTTGGCATTTAGAAAAACTCGGTGTCTCTGTTGACATCTTTCAGTACAACTTTCAGTGATTCTCTGGCATGTCAAAAAGCATGTCTGTGGCCAAAAAGAGCCAAACCTATCTCCACATGCAGACTGATGGGTGTATAATAGACATGTCTGCAGGACTGTGATTTCAGATGAATATAAATTATTGAAAAGTTTTTTCCTTAAAAATACAGAATTACCACTAATTCTAATCTAGAAAATTATCATTGTAGTGTCATAGGACCAGTTACATGTGGAGACTCCTTTGTTTCTTTTTGTTGTAGACAACAAAAGTGCTGGATGTGACACATGATAATCATTCTTTCTCTTGAGTCTGGGATGTGAAGAAGTATACTAAGAAATCTATTTTGATATCTGCTTTGCCAAGACTCCTAAGATTGGACATTTGCTTTGAGAAAAAGTTCACACATCCACCTCCTTGACACTGAGTCTACTGATTTAGAACATAAGCTGTTATTTTCAGGACATATTTTAATTGAACTATAGATAAAAAAACCTAAGATACATAGACATTAAGAAGTGGGTTGTAGGTGGTGCCCTCCAAGCACTGGTCAATGCAATACATGCTGCAATTTCAGGTGAGGCATTTTTAGTAAGATTTTAATACAGTCTATCATTGGTTAGTTTATGGCAGTTCTTAAAACAGCTCAGAATTTTCTATATTTTGTTTATTTGTAGATGTTCATTATCGGTATAATATCTAAATTATGCTCTTACACAGTTTGGCCACCTTCTTCCATAGGACACACACTGCTCTGCAAATAGAAGGAAAGAGAAAAGCCATGCTAATATCTAAATTATGCTCTTACACAGTTTGGCCACCTTCTTCCATAGGGCACACACTGCTCTTTGCAAATAGAAGGAAAGAGAAAAGCCATGAAGGATTTATTCAGTAGTGTCTCCATTTAACCACATGGGGGCATGAGATATTTATTTAACAGAGCTTTTAGGCATATGACTGGGAAATATGAGGAAAGGAAGCTTTCCTGGTAAACTGAAATCAAAATTGTCACTTGCTTTTTCAGATCTTTGTTTGCAATCAAAATACTTACTAAACTGTTATTGCAAATGACATTAACATAGAATATAGTAGCAAATAAAAATATAGCATGGACAGGAAAGAATATGAAAACAGGTTTTAAATATCCCCATTAGTCAAGCTGGCCTCTTATTATATTTTTATGATGCTATTCTGGGGCGTCTGTGAGCAAAATCTGAAATCTTCCATGCAACACTGCATGTCTGTCTTAAATAGCCTCAATATTTATATTAAATGAGAAGGAGGCTGCTCTGAAATATAGCAACCTACATCTGGAGTAAATCCATTTCATTAATTGCCTAGATTACATTAATTTTTGTCATTCACTTGCAAGATGAGTACTCTGCTCTATACATTACAGCCCAGATCCAGCAAAACACATGAAATCATAGCTAATGATGCTGAGTGCTTGGATAATTCTCCTTGAGCACATGCCTTAAGCTGAGTATGTATTGAAATGCATTCCAACACAGAAAAAGTAGCACAATCAAACCTTTAATTAGTTTTAAAATGGAATTCAAAATGCAATGCAATTCTTTGCACTTTACATTGAAAAAAAATGCATGCTTTGAGACTCTCTTGGGACAGACATGACTAAACCTATTTATCCACTTTGGTTTCTGAAGGCAAGGAATGCTTATTGTTTTCTGCTGCTTTTCTCCCCTAAATTTATTTTGTTCAGTTTGTTTACAGCAGAATATTTATATGACTATTTCCAAGACTGTTTTTGAATGGATTTTTTTTTAAATTTATAAGATAATTCACACATTTTGTTGGTATTTAAAAGGTTGGAATATTTTTGTTTCTGTTCTTCTGGTTTTAAATCAAAGCAAAAATGAGCAGCACTAACACTGTATAAGCAAGTGCTCACAGTACCTGAAAGCTTGTTTCTTTTCAAAATTAGTAGAAAATCAGAATTTTGTTCTGCACATTTCTGATTCAGATATTTAATTCTCACACAGGTCAAAGGAGCCGTAAATCTAGGTCTCGTATTTTTGAGCCATTTTGTGCTTTCCATTCTGCAGCATTCAGCATGTGCCTTTGACATATTGATGTCTGTCTAAACAAGATTGCTGCACCCAGGTGAATTCCAAGTCTGAGAGGGAATGCTGTCCTCCTCTTCCTCTCAGAGTGAAGAAACTGAGAAAAGGACCCTGAATTCAATCCACACTTCACCAAAACTTGGAGTATTTCTTTTTCTTAGCTTTGTATAAACCCATCTTTGTGGTAAATATATTTCTACAGAAAATCTAAATATTGTCCAGAGTCAGAAGACAGAGGCAAAACTATTTCTGATGATAATGTAGGTTGTACAGCACAGCAGAATTTATTCTAGCAGACTACAGCTGTTGGGTACCTTTTCTTAAGCTATAAAATCTTCTTATGTCAATGCCTGGGCTTGGATCCATTCAGTTTGCTCCAGCAGTTTTTGCATTTTTAAGTGCTCTATAGAAGCTTGCCTAAAAGTCCTTCCCAGAAAATGCTGAAATAACTTGAGCCTGCTGATGCACTTGTACCACAAAGGAGCTGGCATGTCTCTTGGCTGTGTTTTCAGAGTTAAAACACAAGCATATGAGAGGAATTGTGACAAGCAGAGGATGAGTCCACATTGCACCCCTACCCTGGCAAAATGTGACACTAACTGTGCACTTTCTGTCCCCAAAATAGTCTGTAGCAGGTTTGACTGCATTTCTTTTATGTTCACTAAAGTGTCTGCTCCTTGCTAGCAATGCAGCACTTGTGTGTATTAATCTCTAAAGCTATCAGCTCATCTCTACTCTCTAAAATGAATGAGGCAATGAACATGGTGTCAGATGCTGTTTTCCAGTAAGCTTTTCTGCTCCACTAATGCATCAAATATATTTGAATTTACTATTCACATAACTTTTTATGGAACACTATTAAGCCAATTTGGTTGATAACCACTGTAACCTTTTTAGTAAGTAACAGCATAGTGAGGTCACTATTCCTGGATGTGGTTTGCTGTATCATGCACTATGTGCTGATGCCATGATATCCTTGTATGAAGCAGGAGAGCACAGTTAGTTGGTTTTGTTTGTGGGGTTTTTTTTTAAAGATTGCTTGTTTTTAAATCGAGAACTGATTAGAGAGAATGATTCAATACTGCTTTTTCTCAAAAGCAACATAGTCTTGGGAAAGGATCAAACAGTCCCTCTAAGCTGGTTACCACCTTCCTGACTTCATGTTGTTTTTAAATGAAACATCTGACACATTTTCCAGCTGGGATGTTATTTTGTTCTTCTTGACAAAGCAATTCAAAATTCACTGAAAAACAAGCTGAATGGAAGAGGGATTTTTTTTTTTTTCCCATAGACATCTGTAGCTTTTTTTCAAAGCTGATGTGATCTTTCATCTGGACAAGAAAGGCTTTGATCCAAACACTAAGATCCCCATATCTCCCAGTTAATTGGTGTTAGTGAGGTAGGTTTGACAGTCCTTAACACAGTCTGTGGAATTCTTTACTGTGTTAAGACCTGTCTATTGTGGCTCAGTCAGCTCAAAGCCATCAGCTTTCTCTTGTTTGACTTTTGTCCCACTGGGGATGGTTACAGGTTTTCTGTGCTTTCATTATTTTCTCTTGTAAAAACCACTGAATGCCAACAAAGCAAAACACTTGTGAAACTGAACAAAAACAATGTCTTACAGACATTCCTGTAACCTTTGGTTTTCACACAAACTCACAGATAAGAGAGGAGGAGAGGGAGATTGCATTAAAAATTAAGCTCTTCATTTTTTAATAACTTGCTTGCTTTTGGGGGAGATTGTGTCTGTAATACC
The DNA here is from genome assembly GCF_014805655.1 of Passer montanus. Lineage (NCBI taxonomy): Eukaryota > Metazoa > Chordata > Aves > Passeriformes > Passeridae > Passer > Passer montanus. The sequence continues at coordinate 11,898,866 of NW_024356505.1, read as the reverse complement.
TTTGTTATTTGATCATCCTGTAATATATTTATTAATTGAAACAATAGAAACAAGCATCATAGCTCGTACCATGTGTATATGAGTTAGGCACTGTGCATAATAATGTATTATTCCCTAAAGAAAAATGCTCATTTTAAAAATCCATATTTTAATGTGATTAATTGAAACAAAATCTGTGCCCTTCCTTCATGTTAGGACACAGCAGAATAAAGAAAATCTTATCTTCTCCACTGTGTAGCATTTGGCATTGAGGGCAATAACTTGGCAAAGAGCTCTTACTGTATGGGGCTTTTTCACAAGCTCCTGTGTTAATGTAGACTGTGCACAGTGAATTGACACAGCCTCACAGCCACACTGCTATTGGAATTAGAGAGGAGACAGGAAAGAAATGCATAAAATTAATTTCCTTTTCTGGTTCAAGGGCACTACAAAAACCCCTGTCACTTCTCCCTTAGGGTGCACATGGAGAACTCCATGTTCCTGTACTGAGACTTCAAGAAATATTAGAACTAAAAAGGAAAGGAACACTAATAATTACAATAACAGAGCATTAATATTATGCCTAAAGAGCACTTAGATTTCCTGGATAGATAGTCCAGCTTTCTACAGATTAAAAACTTGATACTTTGTAATCCATTCTTTTTCCAATGGAGCTTTTCCTCTCAGACAGTCTAACAATTACAGTTATCCAGTTAAGCTTCATATTTGAAAAAATATGTACCCAAAAATATGTAATTTTTTTTTCCTTACCACAACTATTAATCTCATAAATTATATTATGCTTTTGCTTAGACCCTACTCACTTCTTTACCTTTGCAACTATAACAAAGCTACAACTTCACCAGAAAATGCAACTTCTTCCCTTGTCTGTGAGGTGGTGGGAGTGAACATACCCTCATGAAAAACCATTGGTGAAAAGTATTCCTAAGTAGGTGATTCAATCAAATACTATCAGAACATGCAGCTCTCATATTCCTGAGAAACTCTGGGCAGTGATAATTTGCCAGCTATTCTCTAAGGTACAGCAAGCAATGTAATAGAGAACAATTCCCATTTCAGTATCATGCTGAGCTGTTGCAGCGTTGTTTTGGATGCTGGCAGACAAACCAAAAGCTATTGACCACAGCAGTGCTGAAAAGTCTCTGACTCCAAATTACCTCAACATTCCAGAAGTACATTTTGGAAAGAGTGGAGGATCATTGTGGAGTGTTTATTGTCTGTTAAGCTAGAGGGTAAGCTTATTCAGGTCCTGATACCTGATCATCAGAGCATAATATGAATTTCAATATTGAAAATATTAAAGATGAAAGTAGAGATTCCTCATCCACCAGTCATAAAAAGCACAAAGCAAAAATCATTATTAGCTGATATGTTTGAGAAACTATGCGACAGCTATGACCTTGCAGCTGTTATTGATCTTGGCAGTTAGAGGTTTAATATTGATTAGAAACTGATATACCACTGACATGAACGTATCCATTTCTTTCTGAATATATGCCTCATCTTTTTTCTTCAGGTTCATCTCTAGAGCAAAGATCTCAAAGTTCAATGAACTACTCAATAGCAGCTTCTGCATCCCACAATTTTTTTTTTTTTAGTGCAGACTATTTCTAAAAGTTGATTGGAAGGCAGTGCCTTTGAACTATAGTGATTGTGGATATCTGCAGAGGATAAGGCTTGATCTTAAACAGGAAGCTCAGGTTTGCAGGAAATAAAGGAAGAAAAATTAAATGAGGCTGCAAAAAAAGATTTTTTACATTGATGAAAAAAATCCAACTCACCATTGTAAATAGGAAGAGAAGGCAGCATATAAATGGAGATACAGACTTATGATTGGTTTTTCTGATCAGGGCCAAGACAGAAAACTGTTAAAAGAGCTAGTCCTATGCTCAGTGTAGAAGAGATATTTCAGGATAAAAACTCTTTTCAAGAGTAATGCTGACGTGCCCACACTGTAACTATCTGTGACAAATGTGCCGGAGGACAATGAGATTGCTCAGATGTGGATGACTTGCAGGTTTTGAGGAGAAGGGGAGAGACAAATCGATCTAGTGGCTGGCTCCTTAGGTGAGCAGGTCACATAGCCCATGCTGGGACAACACACATGACCCTGTGTGTGCTGTACCTCAGAGGGCTTGGCCTGCCACAGTCTGACCTGTTGTCCACACCAGCAGCTTCTGCCTCCTGTGGGATGGAGCACGTGTCTCTGTATGTGAGATTTGCAGCCTTCAAACAGCCATGCCCAGGCTGCTCCAAGGGCTTCATGGTTTTTTGAAACAGCCACAGACTGCCATTTTTAGAAGTCATGGTTGCAAATGAAGGACATGAGAATCATTACTCCAGTCTTGCAGCTGTGAGAGGCTGCTCCAGATTCTGAAGAAGAAAACATACATAACCAAGTGCATTAAGCAGCCACTCATTTTTGAACTGGGGATTTTTGTTTGTTTGATTGTGTTTAAGGGATGCAATAATTTATTTTTAGCACAGTAGTGTGTAACTTTTCCATTAGATGACTTCTTTAGGAAAGTGTAACAAATGTAGTGATTATTGTCTGGTGTCCTGAGACAAGTGCCTGGCTGTTTCCATATCACTACTGAAATCTGAAACCAATGAGAGATTTGGGCCAGTTGTTAAGCTACATACATAAAATCTCCTACATGAGCTTAGGCTATTTCACATGTTTAAGCACCTAGGGTTGATTCAAAGCAACTGATGGAATAACCAGGCTTTATGCATTAGACATGAAAGGCATTTGAACAAATTCCAGTTCGGCATTTATGTCTGGCATTTTCAAGATTTACTCTTATCTCACTTCCTTTCAAGAAAATTGGGATTGTGCTTTACCCAGCTTTTCAAGCATTTCCAGATAAATACCTTCAGAGAAAAGAAATTTGGCTGAAGAATGTACTTGCTTCCTTTACTTATTCACAATTTCAGTGACAAACCCAGGCAGCTTTTTATTTTTAACCTCTTCAGGGCTGAATGTGTCAGAAAGTTCAGTCACAGTCCAAGGAGTTCCATTTACTTCATGTTAACATTTTGGATTGGCATGGATGTAATCTCATTAGGGTATCCTTGGAGAATGACACATGGACGGAAGTAGCTTCTATTGTTTACTTGTACTATATGTTGGGATAATCTGCAAAGCCCTAGTGGAGTTGTAACTCTGAACATGCTGATCAGAAGCATTAAGGAAATTAACATAAAGCTCTATTAATGGCTTAAGGGAATCTGACTAAACAAACAAGGCCACACTGAGCAATAAATGTGAGTCTCAGACTGCACGACTTTCCTCATAACTGCTCTAATTAATTGCTACAAAAGATTAATTTTATAATACAGCATGCATATCAAAGGGAGTAACTTCATGATTTAAGTGTTACGTGTCTCCCTGGGAGATTCAGGTTCAGTTCTTCATGCAGCTGTTGTCAGCCTTCCAAAATCTAATAGCTAAAATGAATTTCTTGGATTTTACTGCTGGAGTTTCTATGGAATGAAGACCTCAGACCTTCTTCCGCTGAAGTCAGTGGCAGGTTGCTATTAATTTCAGTGGAAGCAGAAGCAGGTACACGACTATTAAAACAAAATTCTGCTTTGAAATTGTTTGCACTTTTTCATAAATTTAAAACTGGAAAGCTGCCAGTATAAAACCATGTTATCACACACAAAATATCCTTGCCAAAACCCTGCTTTCCAGTAGTGGTTCAGCTATACGTGGTGACGTGAGCTCTGTACACCTCCTTTACAAGCTGGATGCATAATTAGCTGAAATTGATTGCATTGGTTTCTGAATCACGATGTGGCAGAATTGTGATTTAGTGTGTTTGGAAATGCAGCAGAGCTAGGCTATAAAATTTCTTGTGAAATATGTTAGAGGGGATGACTGTAATATACTGCCTTTGCATGACCTCTTCTTCGGTCAGTAGTTAAATTCTGTCCTGTCCAGAAAAAAAGTGAGGTGGAGTTCCTTGGAGGAGTTTGAACCCAGTGTGTGCTTTCTTTCTGGACTGAAGCAAAGGACATCCATGACACTTTTTTATGTGCTGCTCTAATGCTGTATATTAACCTGTATATAGAAGTCCATACTGGAAATTTCAGGTTAGAAGACAGAGCAGTTGTCTAAGAGCTCAGGAACAGAGGACAGGACTCATACCAGATAAAAATATTTTCTTCCAATCTAGTTATCTTTCTGAGGTGGTTGCCTTCATGATCCAGAGAGAAAAATATGCACTTTTCAAGTGCAATTCCTCTGACCTCAAGACTTGCATTTTAGAAGGTGGATGGCACCCAGACTGTCTGACTAACTCTAATTTTGGTTCTATGAATCCCAGCTGCAACCAATCTGTTGCTTGAAATAGCTGCCAGTGTTGTCTTTCAGTGCCACAACTGAGCTTGTGGTATCTATATGAATGGTTTAAGTGACAGCAAACGTAAGACAACATGGCTTTGATTAGTCCCAGTGAAGAGGGTGAAGCCAAGTCACAGAATTTTATATTTGCATGGCCATGCACATAGGAAGTGTGCTGATAGCTCAGCTGATGTGTGATACCCCAACTGTACATCTGAGCCCAAAGGGTCATCAGCCAGGCTTGTTAATCACCTCAGTGAAGAACTGTCAAGCAGAACAATGGCCCTCTACTTGCAGATTTTGGCTGAAGCTGTTATTTGATGGTTGGCCTGATCTTTCCTCTCCAAAAACTTGTGAATGGAATCCAATAATTATTCTTGGTTTATTTTGACAAGTGTTTCCTTTGCTTCCCCCTCACTTAATATTTATCTACATGAGCCAAGTTGGAGGCTTATGTTTTAAAGAAAATGAATGGTGAAATAAGACTCTGCATTCAGAATAAGCAGCCTAACTAGGTGACCTGATTTTTAAAAATGCCAATTGCCCAGAAAAGACTTCCAGCCCTAGAGACCATTAAAAAAATCTTAGCTTTGTAACTGTTATTACAATTATTATTTATGGTATGTGTTGCAGTAGTACTCTGGCAGCACACAAAGACCCATTGTGTGAGGCACTGTACGACCACAGAGACTAAAGTTACACAGATTAAAATTCCAACTCCCTGTTCCATGGTGGAAACAAACTCAGACTATGCACACCTCGCTCAGCCACCCCCTCCTTGGAAAATATCTGTCAGCTATTCAAATGCTCTACTTTTTAAATGAATTGGTCAGCCAGTAGCCCTTGCAGGGCAGAAGAGGAGCCAGGAAGCTTTGTCCTGTGCGCCCCAAAATTTCTGAGACTCCTCTGAACACTGGTTAAGGGCCCTCTCTGCTGGTCTCCATCCCTGGGCATGTCACAGGCACTCAGTATGAGCCCAGCCAGTTTTCTCCATGCAGCACTAATGGCTTTGGCAAAAGTGACAGGTCCCCTTATTTGTGGCTGTTTCTGTGCCTTTCAAGCCCAATCAAAAATGTTTACAAAGGTGCAGTCAGGGAATGAAGGAGAGGGGAGCAGAAGAAAAGAAATCCAATTTTGTTTGGAAACACTTTCAGAGCTTAATTAGTAAAAGGGGGGGTGTGGGAAGGGGGGCTGAACAGGTGGTGTATTATTCTGCCAGGGATCCTCAAAAGCGAGGGAGTGCATATTGTTAGTTTTCTGCAGAATGAAAAATGAGAAGGTCGACAGTACCTGGGCACCTAAGAGCAGGTGAGCTGCTGAAGTAAGGTCAGAGTTATGCGCACATAGGCACTCAAAAAATCTGCATAGAAAAAAAATTCCCTTTTACCCACAGGGGGACAGATCCCAGCTCCCCATCGGAGATTTACATGGATTCATATTCATTACATTAGCAGTAGCCACATTTAGCAGAGATTCCCAAAGGAACAGGAAAATGATGGCCTCAAAGAACGCTGCCACATTTCAAACTCTCCAGCTGTGCCTTGCCACCATTGCTGCATTCCACTGCCAAATGCAGTAATTTATGAATTTGTCTTTTTTATCTGAAAAAAATGTTAATTTACAGAATGAAGAGAAGAATAGGAAAGCACTAACATGCCTGGAAAAGAAATGTCTGTATTTTCCTTTAACTGCTTTATAACTATTTCTCTGATGCTGTAAATGTTATTTGTGTTCATAAGGTCATTATTATTTTGCATTAGATGCTTGAAAGAAAGCAGGGGTGCCAGCAGACAGAGCATTCCAGCTTACAAAAAATCATTCTAAAGACATGGTAGCCCAGCAAGACTACCACAGAGTTTGAAAACATAGAGAATGAATTATGAAAAGTAATTATTTTTTTGCTTTGTTTATTTAAGTACTGAGCATGGGCCATAAAAGTATAATAGATATTGCAGTTGTTTCAAAAAAGCTATTTTATGTTGCATTGGATGGAACTGAGTACATGTACATCTGTTCTGGTAGGGCAGACTAGGACTTATACTTTTTTATTATTAAATTGTTAGTAGAGTAAAGCAAAGCTTTGTCATTTGTCTGACACCAAAAGGAAAAGAAGATTATTCCTAGCTAAATATATGTCCCTCCCTTAGCATTGTTGCTGAAAGCATCAAGCAGAGCTGTCTACAGGACCACTGAAAGAGTTTGCAGGCTGAAAAATATCTGCATAATAGTCTTAGTTGTGGGTTGATTCTATTTTGCAGTGTTTCAGTTTTCAGTCTCAGGGAATTAAATTGAATGGCATAAATTTTTGGATTTTTTGGAGTATCTTGGGGCAGGAGGTCCAAAGTATGGCTTTCTGTAAAAGTTTCTGTACCTTGAGAGGCACCTTGGTAGAGGTGGAGCTTGGTAGAGTCCAAGAGCAGCTTGGCTAAGGCTTTCTTACACTGCAGTTCAATAAGTTCAGCACTATCACTGAGACCCAGGATAGAACTTTTCTAATTCAAAGAGTTTTGCTGTGGTGTTGAAAGGAATGAAGATCCTGTTCAAGTGAGAGTAGTTCACATCCAGGGATATCTGCCAGCAGATCAGCAGGTAGAGCTGTATTAAAACCTTTGTGTGCTCCTTTGTGAAACCAGGCATTTATAATGTTGACTAATTATGGTGTCTTCCCCCTGGTGCTCAATTATTCCCAGTTTTATGGGCTACTTAATGAAGCAAAATTCTCCATTAGTTTTTGAAATGTCGTTACCATCTAATGCTAGGGGCTGTCTTCTCAAAATGATGTCTGCCTGGACCAAAGTCTCTTGCTCTGCTGATAAAATGGAGGCAAGGCACCAACAGAAGGAAATAATCAGCTCAAGACTCCAGGAAGGAAAGGTACATTTTTTACTTGTATGTGAAAAAAAAACTGAATGGGGTGAAAAAATACCTCTTCATGGTGACTCAGTCCATCTCGTTCTGCACCAAGGTAATGCAAGATTTACAGCCCAAGAGAAGATAGGACCCCTCCAGAGATCTCTATCCCAACACCCTGTAAGTGAGAAGAGCCAGCATGCTGTGCCTGCTGTGTGCTGCCTGGGGCACAGCAACCAGGTGGAATCTGTGAGCAAGGTCCTCAAGTGCCCTTGAGAGCAGGCAGGAAATGTTTTGCTGTGAGTCAAGAGGAAGGCCCACTGTGGCCCATCTCATGGGGCTCAGTCAACACTGAATTCTCTAAATATCTCTAGATATCTCCTAGTTTCCCTGGCCAGTGAAGAAAGGAACACAACAGAGGTGGTTTTGTCTCCTGCCTCAAAAGGTCATTCTAATACATCATTGATCCTTCTCATTGAACATGGTTCCTTTTATTTCCCTTCGGGGGTTCATCTGTTCACTTTGTGCTATTCCTTTTCCTTGCTCCTATACTGAAAATAACAATCTCTTGGGCTTTCAAGTTTGTTTGCTGCTAGTGTTTAGGGGCTGTGAATTAAAGTCCTCTTTCACTTATAAGCCTTTCCTAATGCCTCTGATTTTGGTCATGGTATGTAGGATTTACACCCGTGTAAATGAAATCAGTACATGACCCATGACAGAGGCTCCTTAGCAGTCTTTTTTTTAGGCTGTGTAAATTAATTTTTCTTGAGTTTCCTCTCAGGATAGCATAAATTATGAGACAAAAACCCATAATTCACTGCTAGGCAAGCAGCAGTTACTCCCCCTCTACCACTTTCCTGCCAAAATTATGGGAGACTAGCTGGTGATCTCAGCTCATATTTACATGGTGTGAGCAAGAACAAAACAGAAAAATGCTTGCTCAGGTGTCATGAAGACATGTACCCATTGTTGCCATTGCCTTGCTTCCAATGTGGGAAATTCATTGGAGAGAAGAGGCAGCTGTCTGTGCCCTCTTGCTTCTTGGCTCATCTTAATACGCAAAGGAGAGGATATTATTGTTCCATAGAAATTGTGTGCTGATGGATGCACAAAATATTATACTAGATGTTCCTGGTTGCTGAAATTGCATCATCAAGGTTTCTTTTTTTCTTTCCTCTTCTTCGGTTCAAGAGCTCACTGTGTAAATATTAACTATAGCTATCAAGAGGCAGGGGAGAGTTTCAAGAGACCTGGAAATTTGATGTTAGCCCTTTAAATCATGATATTTCTTTGTGCGCTGCGTTCTTAATGTTATGCCCTGCACTTGGCCCACACAGAGGCTGCACCCTGATGGAAGCCCTAAGAAGTGCAAGGCTCATCCTTCCACTCTGAGGTCTGAGGGCTTCATCTGCAGACATTGAGGCTGGCTGTGACTGCCTCTGACTGCTCACCAGCCATGCATCAGCCACCCTCTCAGAGGAGCTGGAGAGGCCCAGGTGTCAAAGAGCAGAGCTTGAGAGACAAGCAGCCCTGCAAACCCCCCATTTCACAGAAGCAATGTCACTGCATAGGCTGCTGAATCAGGTGGTGAAAGTGAAGAAGCAGATGACTGTGTTGGCTGACACACTGCCTCTTGTACTGAAGTCAGACCAACCCAGCTCGTTGAAGATGTTCCTGGCTTCTAGCACAAATCTAGTAATTCCTTGCATTATGCAGGTGGGGATTACAGCAGCTTGGATTTTTCAGTTGTTTGGGTGACTGCTCAGCTTCATTTCTATTTGCTAATGTATCATCATCCTTCTGAAATATTCTTAACCTTCTTTATTGACTTCCCAATGTAAAAGTATTACTATAAGCCCACTCATATTTAGCAACAACTGAAGTTTTTCATCTTGAGATTCATCCCTTACTCTCTGCTGAACTGTGAGAGTGAGTTACTACCTTGTAAGTGACTCACAGGTATTTATTATTCTGTGTATAAAGGTCAGATTTTAATGTTCTGAGTGATATATGGACATGGCTCAAGATCAGGCAGTCTTGAATGATAGGTCTTAAATTATGATCCCGTGGAAGAGGAAAGAAATAAGAAATCACAACTTTTGTTAAACAAGCCTGAAAAAACACTTGCACATATTTGAGCTGGTGGTGGAAACCTGCCAATTTCAGAGGCTGGTTTGCTAAGCCATAGTATTGTGGCTTATAGAGCCCAGTCAGAGAACTGAGAGGAAATTTTTGAAAACCAGATTAATGTCTATCTATGCTTGCTTTCTGTTAGTCTCTCAAAGTGGAAATATTCAGTATTAATAGATAGCAGAGCTGATAGCAGACTGTAAAAGGATAATCCACAAATACCCTTCTGAGTGTGTCTTGACACTCTTACATCTGCTGGGGACCTCTAGGTGATCTTGCCAACACCTATGCAACGGAATTATCCTCAGGCATTTTGCTTCTTTATTCATGTGCATAGCCTTTAGGCATTCTTCTGTTGAGTGGATCAAAAACTAAGTTACCTTTGTGGGTCCTCCTGCAAATGCACATACCCTGTGACACAATCCTCAAGAATTCAGATCTTGGGCTCCAGTTCAGAAGGATGTGTAGGTCACAGAAGGGCAGCAATGTCGCTTCTCTGCTTTCTGCCTCCATGCAGAGAGGCAGAACAGTGGTTCAATAGGGGCACTAGAAGTTGCAAACGGGTTCAAAGATGCCTTCTTATCTCTCTCCTCCTGAGCTCTTCTAAGACACAGTTTGTTGTAGTTGAAGATTTAGCCATAACCCCTATATTTTTATAATGTTTTACACAGGCAGCGTACACACCCTCAAATGACTCTAGAAATAGAAGTAAAAAAAATGCATGTGGTTTTATATCTGGTACAGCTGAAACTCTGCTATTCTATTAATCTGCTTTTAACGTTGGTGACAAGAGTTCAAGCCTTGCTCATGAAGTGGCAGTTTTGGCTGTCAGCACCAACATGCCCTGACTTTATTTAGAAATTGAATATCTAAGAGATATTCCTTACATATAGCTGTTGTGGGTTTGGCTGTCTGAAAGAAAATATGGAATTAGGGGAGAATGTAGTCCATGAACTCTTTTAACCTGCAGCTCTCTGTATCTTCATGTCTTTTAGTACCTGAGAACAGGAGTTTTATGTGGTTATTTATACCAAGGCTATGATAAACGAAGTGCAGAAATGCATAATGAAACTAAGATTGGTCAAAATCTTATTGAATTTGGGAGCTGGGACTTAAATGGGAAACAGAGTGACAATGATTTTAGTGACTTCCAGCTCTTTATGTAGATTTCTGCTACTGCACTTTCTCTGTCCTGTCAGTAGCAATGGGGTTATTCTCCGTTCATATAGCCATGAGGGAGAATAGAATTTCATGCAACTCTGTCTACTTTTGGGAAAGTATGCTCCTTAGAAAAATAATAATAATATAATTAAATGTGGGATCACAGTTTGACTGGAATAGTCCAGGACCTGTTATTCTTATTAATAGAAAAAATCCTACTTACTCTGTCATGCATATGGAAATATTACTTCCTTTTAAACTGGGTAAGGAAATTACAGTAATGAGTTTGGTTATTTGGACAGGGAAATGTTAGCTGCTTGTAGAAAATGGGGGCTTCCTGCCCCTTTCATTTTGGATGAGTTCTACAGATGTGGCTCTTGTTGGTTTTAGTCTCAAGTATAATTATTTAGGTTTGATTTACGGTTATGATACTTCTGAGATGGTAAAGAAATCAGAAGTGAAAATTCTTAAAAAGTAATTTCTTACTAGTTCTTAAACCAAAAAAAAAATCTTTGGTAAAAAAACCTGATAATTAGGTACACCATAGGAATGATTTTTTTCAGTTTTGCCTAAGTTATCTTTCTATATCTATGACTGCTGCATACATGAGTTCCAAATCAGTGTCTTCATCTAAATAGTAATTTCTTATATCTCATCACTATCTAGCTGACTTAAGTTATATTCTTCATTTCAACTAAGTGAATAATTTATTTTGTTATGCACCCAGTTTACAAAAAATACTACAATTTCTCCCAAATCAGTCTGAGAATTCAAAATAACAAAGTGTTTAAAATAGCCCCCAAGTGTCAAAATCAGACTATATTTCATGAAAACAAAACAATGAGCCCTCCTGTGTCCCAACATTTTGATTTTGCCTTTAAATCAGATTGAATCTGATTTTTTTTTTTGTTTCCATTGCATGGCATCTTGCAAATTTTACTCAGCATTTCATCAGGGCTGTTGTATAGATTTCTATAAGTGAGGCCAGATCTGTCATTATATACTGGGGCATCTGAATCCTTTGATGCCCATCAGTAAGTAGAAGGGTTACACAGGAAAAATAATTTAGCGAAAGTATCCAGCCTTCACAGAGAAGAAAGAACATGGAAAACTCAAATGAGAACTCTGATCTAGCATTGTAGCAATCAGCTGAGCCCCCATTAATTTCATAGAATCATAGAATGGTCTGGGTTGGAAGGGACCTTAAAGATCATCTCATTCCAGCTTCCCTGCCATAGGCAGGGACACCTTACACTAGACCACGTTGCTCAAGACTCCATCCAACTTGTCCTTGAACACTCCCAGGGATGGGGCACTCACAGTTTCAACCTGTGCCAGTGCCTCACCACCCTCAGAGTAAGGAATTTTTTCCTAATAACTCAGTCTAAACCTACTATCATTCAACTTGAATCCATCCCTCCTTGTCCTGTCACTATGTGCTCTTTTAAATAGTCTCTGTCCATTTTTCTTGCAGGTACCCCTCAGATACTGGAAGGCCACAATTAGGACACCCTGAAGCCGTCTCTTTTAAACTGATCCAAAATATTTTCTTTTTATTTGAAAAAAACCCAAACCCATTCAAACCATGCCATGCAAACTGCCTTTGCCAAACTATGCACTTTGCTTGCATTTTTCCCCTATCAAAATGTTGAAATATTAAAATAAATTTAGACATAATTGTTATGTTTCTTCTCCCAGATTCCTCATGAACAAATAAAACTCTAATTTACTTCTAATAACAATGTTACGGCTCTGATCTGAAGATCCTGGTTTAAAAAAAATTACAATCCTTTTATCTACACTGGCAGCTGTATTTAATGCACAGAACTTAGTGAACACATGCACTCTGCCTGGATTTGCTGGAGGTCAGGCCTGAGTAGCTGAGATTTCTGTGCCTGTGAGTGGTGTCATGCAGCAGGGCTATGTCAGCAGGCTTTGCCAGGGCAGGCCTGGCTGGTGGCTCCATGCTCTTGGGCCAGCTTTGCCCTTTATCCAACCTGAGCAGATCTCACACCAGAGAAGGTTTTCACAGGCACAGGGCACCGAGGGCTGGGAAATGTCCTCCTGCCTCCCATGCCAGCCCTAGCCCAGTTGCAGAACCTGACTCATTGTTTATTCATTGGCATCAAAAGTGTCTCTGCAGTGTGACATGCATAATGGAGACAGCCTTGAAAGTAAATAGCTTTCTGCACTTGCTAGTATACCTAGGCAACATCATTAGATCATGCTTATAGAATTTATTCATTGCAATCTATTATGCAAAACAGAAATGTTTGGGTGAAATGGATATAAAGGGGTTTGGAATCATCAGAAATATATTCTCTCATCAGTACTATTTACAGAAACAGATAATTATTTAAAATCCCAATATCTCACTTTCAAAATTAATTGCATTTTTTTTCCTATATTACCAAGCTTCCAGAAGCCTTTTTTAGTTCCACATGCCTCAGGTTTTAAGGACTTTGGAAATAAAATCTCAAACCTCAGCTGTGCTCTCATTTTATTAGAGTGACATAGGGATAATCTCACAAGGATCCTAATAAGTACACAAGGAAAAAAAGAATCAGCTAAATGGAAGATGTGAAAGTGTTCTAGCCCAGTGCTATTACATAGGTCTTATACTTTTTTTCTGCCTGATCCATAATAGGATATTTGCAAATTCTTCTCTCAGCAGGTTTTGAACATGAACTTGCATTATTGTTCTTACAAAATAATAAACAGCTCTGGGCTATAAAATCTCTCAAATTGTTTTCCACAGAAGGGATTTGCATGCTGACTCATTCCTACTATATTTATCACCTATCGCCAAACCACTGCAACTGCAGGATTTCTAATAATGCTATGGAAATTACATGCATTGCAATGGGACCTGAATACATTTACATTTGTAGTATTTTACCATTTCAAAATTTATGGCAGATTACCTTGTTTGTGCATGTCTGGACTTTAATGGTTATTTTTTATAGCAGAAAATAGTAGTTTATGGTGGTATTCCCAGTAGAAGGTTTTTATGAATCTACCATATGGAGTATTACATAAAACTAAACTTGTATCAGCAGTGATTTTATGTAGAGTAAGACAGTGAGCATTATCAAGAATCAGTGATTACAGAAAATGTCTGAAAACTTGAAATTTTATGAATGTGGGCTTCTCATAAATAGCAGTCCAAATCAGAAATCTTCATTGTCTGCAGCAAATCCTGGGCAACTCAAAGCAACCAATATTTACTGTTGGTGACCATCTCTCCCTGCTGCCTCCCCTTAAGGTGTCCTTCATGGAGTTTGGCACATGAGGGATGTGGTTATTTATGCAGAAGACGACTACAGAAATCTCTAACATCTTCCTATTTTTCCAAAAACCTCTGTCAGTTCATATATTTCAACCACAGCTACTTTCTTCAGCATTGATAGTAGAAAACATTTTTTTTCCTGTGCCTTCCTACTAAAGGAATAAAAAACTTCTGCCAGCAAAAGCTGCATCCAGAAAAAGTATCACAATTCCATAGGAGAACATAATGATTAGCAAGGCTATTCTCATGGAAATATGTGTTTGCATAAGTATTGACATCAGGAGATGCTACACAGCTTTGTCAAAGAGGACCTCATGGATTTGGGAGCCATTTGGCCAGGAAAAAGAAATGTACCATGAAAAGTAGGCAACCAGTCACGCCGAGAGAGCGGCAGATGGTGCATCCGTGAAGCAATTGTCACTGCCAAGAGCCTGGCTTGTTCTGCAGGCTGGAATGTATCTGCCTCATTAATGGAGCAAGCACTTGGGCAGGGAATGTCTATGGAAATCCATAGATGGTTGGAAGTAAAAGCTGTGAGGTTTGTATCTGAGATGTAAAGAAAGAGAATGGGAAGGAGAGACAGCTGTAGGTATCCAATCCTGCTTCTTTTACTGATCCCAGTCCTGGCAGAAACTCCCGGGCAGCACAAAGCAGGTTTTGATTCCAAGGCATAGTGCATTAGGGATGGTGACCCAGGTAACCACTGCTTTTCTACACTTTCCCAATCCCTGTATGGCAACTTCCTCACTACATAAATTTGATTAGGAATGAGATCATAAGACCAGCTTTGCTCATTGTGGGGCATTGACACATAAAGAAAACTGTGCATTTTCTAGCAGTAAAAAAGGGCTAAATCTTAAAGGATGGTCCAGCCCTTAGGACTTGATAACCATATATGTAGGATAGCATCAAAACCATATGGGTCTGCTGTATATCTTTAGGGTAATCTGTGTGATCTGTGCAAAATTTTCTATTCATAGTGTTCCTGCAGAAATTGTTCTTGCTTGAGATGGTATTGAAATCAGAGAGGTTGATACAAATCTATCAACATATCCTGGGTAGCTGTCAAGGCTATATCTGAAACATTTCAAGGTCACATAGGGCTATTTTATAACCTTGTCTGACTATGTTTTTAAAGCCTTGTGTCTTTGTGGCTCAGAAATCTTGCTGTTTATACCCATGGAAAGGATGTTGCATGAAAGAATTCACTCAGCCCTTTGCTCTGGGAGATCCTCAACTGGGTGTCGGGCTCAGGGGCTCAGGAGTGTGTGCTACTATCCCTGCTCTCATCAGCTAAGAAGCTGCCTCTTGGCCTCTCTACTGATTTGAATCACACCCTTTCTGCTTTTTCATTAGCTGATGTATCATAGTCTTACAGCTGTCTTCTCTCGATCTAAATTGCACACTAATACTGTACATTATTGATTAAATGAGTCTACAAATGTCTTTTTAATACTCTATGGGTTGATCAGTCTTCTCAGCTAATGTGCAGCACCTCCAGTGGGCTTTAAAACCTGGTGAAGCAGCTTTTAACCAGATCTTACTGGGAAAGAAAAAACTACCTGGGATGCTGTGCTCACAAGCAGGCTGAAGTATGTGTTTTGGCAGTGGGGAATTAGTAATGATTTCACTTACTATGCTAAAAAGCTCCCTGTGTTCACAGAGTCTTATTTTGATAATCACAACTGCTGATCTTACTCTTTGCAACTAAAACAATTCGCAGGAGACTGTTATTATACACACCAGCGGCACGGCTGCACTGAAAGAGTTGAGATAGTTTAGCAACTAATTTGGCTTTTTGTGTGACATTTTTGTAGGAAAGGTTTCAAAGTTTTCTTAGTCTCTTTTCATCCTTTCAAAAATTTTATATACACAGGACTGTAATAACTACATTGCCAATGTTTGACATTTGATAGTAAAAATAGTAGTATTCTGTCTGTTTCAAGTGATTGCATTACATAAACAGCATTCAGGAACGATTCTAGTTTCTACTTCCACTAGTTAATTACTGTAATTTTCCTTTTGCTTTCATTTCTTGAATTTAAATTCCTCTTTATCACCCTTCACAATCCAATCTACAGGCAAGTATTGCTCCTTTTATTGCACAGTAGGAGAAACATGTTTGTGCTTTTGGGTAGGAGTCATGTGTATCTGGTTTCGTAGTATTATAGAAAATTGGGCTGAAAGAGCCTGGAAATACCACCTAAATCCACACCATTCTATTTTAAACAGGGAAACAAAAATGAGTTTTTCTATGCACATATTTGCTGAAATACTAACTTTACCTCAGATCTGTGTTCCTGAGGCATTGCACAAATAACAGCAGAGCTCTAGTGCAATGGAGGAGGTCTTGTGGGGGTATTTGTGCTTTCTGTGTACACTTTTCACAAGGGGCTTTGCCATAGGGGTGTGGTCAAAATCAACCCAAAATATTTACCCTCCTTTGTCATTATTCAGATGGACATCTACATTTCTACCAAAAAACCCCCAAACCTCTATGCAAATTGGTCAGTATAGGTACATTTATTCTGTACAAAGTTTTGAAAGACAGGTAAGTGGTTTCATTTCTTAAATGGCAACTGTGCTGGGAAGTGGCAGCTGCCTGGTGACTGGTGGCTGAGCCTCTTGGTGTCCTTCTTGGGGATGCTGGACACAGCTTTGTGGTGTTTAGAAGAACAATAGAGAAATAAATAGTGAGAAAAAGAATCCTCAAGACAGAGCATCAGATCCAGATTAAATGCAAAGGTAGCAGCTTGACTGAAGAGACGTGGGAATGCACAGAAGCAGGAATAATACTGAGAAGATGGTTGGTCTCTGCCCTGACTCCTGGGTGATGGGCATCTCCAAATCCATGCAAGTCTTAAAATAAGGAAAATTTTACTTACACCTCAGTAAAGTAGCTTCTCTCAGGTAATCAAACATTTAGCTCCTTGTCAGATTCTTTGAGCCATACATTAGCAATGAAAGAGTGATATTGCCACTATCGTCCTGATGATTCAGCAAGGAGCAAAGCATGATAGCCTTTCTAACAAGGCTGTTATTCAGATATATCACTCGGTGTCCCCACTCCAACTGCTTAGTGGTTCAGAGTGTTAATGCTCTGCATATTGTGCTTAATAGAATTTTAAATTATTTTGATTAAAGTGTCAAGGGATGAGGATTTAAGATTGATCAAAATTACTTGCTTGTGCTGTGGCAGTTGTTAACCAGCCACTTTCAGAATATTAGTGCAGAGGCTTAAGTGAGGTAACATTCAGACATGAGAAATATGAGGAAGTACTTCTCCTAAGTTCATACTGGGAAACAAGAGGGCAAGGAGTATATATATTTCAGAAACACTGTCTGTCTTGGGGTCCCAGTCCTTAATTAAGGGAAGTTGATAGGACCTTTACTACTGCCTTCAATTTAATGTAATTCAGCCATGGATACACAATAGCAAAAATCCACTATGGAAAGCCTTCACTTCTTTGAGCAGACATTGTAAGCTTTAAAATATGATTCCATAATGAAGAAAACAAACAATGGAGGCTTGTCTGGCTCTGAGGTCAGGTTTCTGGAAGTAGTCAGTCAGAACAAAGTTCTTGCTTTGAAGCTCACCTAGTTGGGGCAGAAGTCCTAATTGATGATTGTTTAATTATGATGGCAAAGAAAGATTAGGATGTTCCCATCACATAATAGGTTTCAGCTAAAACAAAGTACTTCAGCATGTGCATAACCACTAGTATGCAAATAAATCCACTGAAGCCAATGTAAGAAGATTATCTTGCAATCCTTAAGTGTGTACATGTGCTTCAGATATCCTCTAAGTGGAGCCTTAGAGTAAATGGTTCCCAAATCATTGTCTCAGGTCATGTGTTTCTTAATATTTTGACCTAAATCAGAGTGCAGTGGCCTAGCTATGCCATGAAACCATCATCTATTGCAGTCCTCTTCAAGGTGATGCAGCGTTCTTCTCTACTTTGCTTATAAAATAAAGAATAACACCCTATCCAGCTCTTGCTTAGCATTTCACTAAAAGATAATTGCTTAAAAATCTCAGTAGACTTTGCATCCACATCTGTAAATGACCATATGGTGCTTTATGGAAGACTATCCTGAGCCAGACGGGTTGATATGCTCTAGCTGCCCCTGTCCCTTCAATAATGCAAAGCAGTCATAAACTCACCTTAAGTGGCTGCTTAAGTCAGGTTTACAGCCACTGAGTAACTGCGCTGCTGAAGCCACCTCTTGCATTACATGTAGGTTATTCAGACAAGCACTTTATTGAAATGACAAGCTTGATGTGAAATAGTGTTATCTTCTACATGGTGAAACCTAAAGAACAATAAGACATGAAGCTGGAAGCTGCTACTGATTAGAATTATTCTGATAGAAGCAAGTGTTTTGATTGCTGTCCTGTTCAGCAATTAAGTGTGAACTATAATAACAGTTAAAGATCATTTACCTAAAATGGTTTAGTGGTGGAGTCAACAGTGCTAGGCTAAAGGTGGGACTTGATTTTAAAGGTCTCTTCCTATGTAAATAATTATATGATTCTAGGATTCTGTGAAAACTGGATTAATTCAGCTCAAAGATAAGCAGACTATTTGCTGTTCACAAAATCTCGGAGTAAATCTCAATGTAAAATGAGAGAGATAGCTGATGTTATGAAAATAGTTTAATAGTCTAAGCTAAAAAAATATAGAAGATCCAGAAGCTGAAAATAAAATGTGTAGTAAAAGTCCATCTTGACAGCTCTTGATTTGTGTGAGTGGGCACATCTGTGCTCTGTTTCATGACACAGAGAGAGCAGGAAAAGAGCGTTCAAAGTACAGTTGTGTTTTCTTATATTCCCTTTCATAGTATTTGCTCAAAGTATTCTTTCAGAGAAACAACAGATGCAAGTATATTGTATCAATCCACAAAAAAAACAAACCTACCTATTGTTGCATAATGCAAAATCTCTGCTTATGCACCCCCCTGCCCGCCATTAAACCGAGTCTGGTGGGCTGAAGGCATCTGATGTATGAGTTTCATCCTGTTTCCAGTGGGGACGTCCAGAACTGCAGCCATTTAACAGACAAATGAATATACAGAGCCATTAAAACATATTAAATACTCCTGCATGTGTTTAACTGCAAGTCTATGACTAATCTTTTTGACTCCAGAGGCAGCAAGGCATACATCTTAAGCAGGTACTTAAGAATTTTGTTGAATGGAGCTCACAGAACATTAGTTCTTATGCTGGTGTAATTGCCAAGGATTATGCTGCAGGGAGCAGGAGAGCAGGGCTGCAGTCACAGGGTCCCTCCTTGTGCTCTCTCACTGCATTCACCACCTAGCAGTGCCCTTCAAGGACTGTTTGGACCATGTACAGGCACCTGTAGGACAGACCCTAGAGAAAATATATGATGATTGCAGTCACTTGTCAAAATTGACCTTACACTGACAATGAGAAAAGCTTGTTGAAATGGAAATCAGGGAGAAAAAAAAAGAATTCAGATTTGGGGGACTCTGGAGGTGGAAGCAACGCTGAAGTTATTGTGCTGTACTTTACAGTAAGGAGCAACTTCCACCCTTGTACAAAATTCAGGGTACAGAGAGCACCAGGTCAGGGCTGAGCTGGCACTGTTACTACTGCCAGATCAATAAACACCTTTGGCTGCTTCTATTGATTGGATTCAAACACCTTGTAAAACAAGGCAGATCTGCAAGAATTGGGTTGAGACAATGAAGGCATTGCCCATCATTCATGGTCCTTGCATCCCGGCCTAACTAGGGAGCTAACTATGCAAAGGCAGAGCAGAGTTAGGTTTCTGGAGAAAAGTTACGCCATAATTTACAGAGTAACCTTTACTTTGTGAGGAAAAGGACTTTTCATAGAGACAAAAGTCAAGGACTTGGATCTCATTGGGAAACTTTCCATTCTTTGTACCTCTGTCTCCATTTAAATGAAATAGGGAGACCCATTTCCAGCCAACAAAATTAGCTAAAAGCTACGCACATAAAGACAGAAATTTCATTGAAATCAAATCCATATATTATCTCACAGGAACAGTTGTCCAGAGTTAATTTCCAGGTTAATAGGCTATTATTGCCTTTTTCAAATAAAGCAATTAAAAGTAATATTCTTATATTACTGATAAGGAGGACCACACTGCATTGGACTGCCAGCTTATTTTGTTCAATGTTCTTCCTCAAAAAGTATCTAGTACAAATTACTCTAGGCCAAAATGGAACAAGACTGCCTAAAGGAAAAAAAATACCTCTCTGAAGTGAAAGATAGATTTTTTGACTAAATTTTGAAGCAATGAACTCTATTCCTTAACTTGTGAGATGTGTACAAAGTATTCTCTGTCTAAATGTTCTTTTATCAGTTTTTCTGAACTGAAAAACAGAAGTAAAACAAGATGTTAATTATACATCAGACATGTTTTCCTGTAGATATTGAATGCTTTCCGTGGAGCATGTGTAATATGTTAAACCATAATCTCTTCAACAAAAGTGTTTTGTGGAAATTCCCAGAATATTCCCAGTTCTTTACTGCAAGAAGATCTGTACCATATAGGCAAAAATCTGATCAAGGAGAAGAAATATAATTTCTCATGAGGAATTATCATACACATGAATGTGAAAACTTTACTTTCCCCTCTAAAATGGCATGACTATAAGGTATGTCCTGGTCCAATTAGAAACTGTCTTTTTTAGATTATCGTCATGGCAGCCTGCACTTGTGAAAGCAATTTTGATGGATCTGGGGCAAATTTAGTATCAAAGGAGAGAGCTAACCTTAGAATTTAAAAGGAGACATTCATTTTTCACAGAGGGCATTTTTTGTCTATTTGAAGAAGACAAAGTGCTGAGCAAAGCCTCCATATTCATGCTGCTTTGGTGGATAAATGCCTGGGTATTTCGCAATAGCAGAACAACCATATTCAGCTACTGTGAGGGATTTATTGGACTAGAGCAATGCAAAGTTTCTGACTTGACATTGTTTCTGTCTGATGAAGCCTCCAAGTTTGCTATCTCTCTAGGATGACTGGTCTAGCATAAGGCTTATACTTATCACTGTCCTGGAAAATTTTACTGAACAGGGTGAGTTGATTTTGACTGCAGTTGGTCATCAGTCATGGGCCATGCGGGGAATCCTGACCTGGGAATGTGCCTCGTGGTGATGAGAACCTGATGTTTCTGTGTCTTTGTGGATCTACAGCACAAATTTGGAGTACAGCAAGAGGGAGTCAGTTCCTGACATTCCTCTTCACAGGCCTCCGGACAGCCTTTGGATTTATGGGACATATTGCTTCAACATCCCCCATGTCAGTAAACCTTTTCATCCCTGAGAAAACACCTGTGGTTTTTATTTAATCCTTAAGACCTGTGAAAGTTTTGACACGTGCCTAAATAATGCTTCACTTTGAAAGATATAAAAAATTACCTTGCAATGCAGCCTTCCCAGTCACTGGCATGTATTCACCAAGTGGGGCAACATAAATAAGAAAGTGGCAAAGGTCTCTGTTGACTTCTGTCATTCTAGGATATGAAATTCTTGATAAAATAAATCCTCTGGGATCTGATTCAAAGACTCAGATGTGAAATGCACCTGTCTTTTGAGATTTCTGAGTCCAGCCCACGCCAAGTAAAATTAATTGGAAAGCCAGACTAAGCAGTGCTGATTTGAAGCACATGCTGTGTTGCTCAGTGGTTTGGGGGAGGGACACATGAGAGGGAGCTTCCTAGTCCCAGGGAAGTTGTGTTTGAAGGGCACAGGATACTTTGGGTTTGTGCTGTTCACAACTAGTGACATTCCTTCATCCCCAAAGGCCAGCTCAAGACCTGTGCTCTCCTCAGCTCTCACATCAAACTTGCTTTCACTGTGTACATTGTAGGCTTGCCTTCACACAGGGCTTTGCCAGAGGGACAGGATGGTGCTGAGAAGGATGTAAGCTGTCTTCTGCTCCACACAGAGCTTCAAGAGCATGTGAGAAACACAAAGTAATACTTCTCACTGTCAGCAAGTGACACTTTGCCTTTCAGACTAAAGTTTTTAATTAAAATAGGAAATTCTGGACTGAATATTGGCAGCCACAGGACTGCTGAAATGTGACATCATTTATGACTCCAGCAGTAAGGAGTTCACTGTCCATGATCATAAAGCAGATTCCAGTCTTGATTTGATATCGATTTAACAGTCAGCATAAGTTTGCCCTTTAATATTAAACAAAATATGTCAGATCAAAGCATTAACAGTATTCTTCTTCGGGGTTTCTCCATGGATATCACCTCCAGTTCGTCCAAGCAGAGATGCCTGGCAGAGAGAAAGCTTCAGACCTCTGTCCTGTAACAGCACTTTTCTGGAGCAGTGGTGTCTGTTATTCCTGCACTGCCCATGCACAGTGTCATTCCCTCACCACTCTTTTTCTCCCCAACACGGACTAAGGCCAATTCTGCTACAAATCTTCTGTTACAGTAATTGCCAAAGACTGGCAAACCCAGTCTTCATTTCTTCCTGCAGACACTCTGCAGCTCTGTGCTCAACCCTTCCTTCCCAGCCACCCCTGTTCTAATGGCTTCAGTCTATTCTTGCAAGTCTCATTTATTTTCTTCCTTCTTTTTGACACGAGTGATACAATATGTGACCTCTGTCATGTGTCCTGATTTGTCTGTCTCCTGCCCCCATGTTTCTGATATTCATTAAGGCGATATTCACTTTTCCAGCTCTGCTTTGCCCCTTAGTGAGGTACACTCAGAGACTCACATCAATGTCTTTTTAAATTGAATTTTCTTATTGCCATATCTGAATTTAATCTCCAGTATATCCCTTCTTGGCTTTAGCTGTAATTCTTCTACCATCTTTTGTCCCTTTGTTTAAAAAAGTAACTAAAATATTGCAGCAATTTTTGAGTTCTGAGATATCAGGAGGAACCTGGTCTATTTGGGAAAAAAAAATGTCAGTCTCATGAGAACTCCAGAATTACACTTTAAACGGCTGTCCTGACATCAATTGATATCAGTATTGACAACTTACTGCCATTGTGAGCTAAAATATCCTGATAGCAGTATGTAAGTTTTTCTCTCAATATCCCATCCAAACCAAAATCCTTACTTAGCATCAAAGATAGAGGCAACACTGATCTGACACAGAGCTTGAATAGCCCCTTCCTGTACTGTTCTCTGAGAGACTGTTTTGGGAGAGCTGAGGAGGAAAGGGTCATTTCTTTTAACTGTAAGGATGTGGCAGTTGGGAAAATTTGTATTCATCCTGTACTGTGCAGCTGTTGGGATGGGAAGATTCATGGGGTATGTGATACACTTTGAATGTTTTTTATTTTAGTTTTTCAATAAATATCAGGGGTGCTGAAAATACAAGATAATATTATGGTAGAACTATAATAAAAATGGAAGTAAAGAGATGCATTAACAAACTGCTTGTGTACTTAAACATATCTTGCCCTTGCATATGTCTGTCCTTGCTACCATTTCCTTTTGTTTATCACAGTGAACTGGGATTAATTTGATCTGACATTTTAAATCCGGGCTTGGTCAGTAATGCTGGCTTTCTGAACACAAAAAGTAGTTTTCTCTGTATCAGCATGCAGAAGCTTATGGATGATAGATGTGTAAACTCCATTTTGGTCCTCTGCTTATTCTCCTTATGAAGTCATAGGTGGAAGCAGCTGTTTTGTGATATTTTTCTGCCATTTATATAACAGATCTTGGAAGTGAAGCTGAGGTTAAATAAAAGCTCTGTGAAAATTGGATTGATTTTTACTGCTCATGGAGGAAATCATGGAAGTGGAAAAGACACAATATGATCAGAGACAGACAGGAACTACTAATTTGTATAATTATTTCTATATTAATTCTGCTGCTGTTAAGACTACAGAAAAATCCTTTGGTGATTGTATTACAGGGGTTTTAACCCTAGAAGTCAGTATGTTTGCTACCTATGACTTAAGACCTTTGCCTCCTCACCACTTTTGGTGGCATTTCCTCATGCACTTGTTCATGTCACTCACTCTTGTCCAGTCCACAGTCACTGCTGTCAAGCCTGATTGCCAAAAAAGGCTAAATTCCCTCTCATATTTCCACCCAAAGTTTAAATCCAGTTTGATGAACCAGGCTTCTCATTTTAGACCCTGATGCTCTGAAGTGATACCTAACCCACACTCACTGCAAGAAAATCAGGCATCATTTCATTGTTCCACATCAACTATGTATTCCCCAAGTGGTGAATAAGTTTAATTTTACCCTCTGATTACCCAAAAAGTAATCTGCCCAAAAGCACTGATATTTCCATCGTTTTGGACTGATGACAGCCCATGATTTACATGCAGCAATGTGGTTCTGAGGGGTCTCAGAGCCATCTGAATATAAAGGTTTAATGATTGGATTATATATTCTCTCTCCATGATAGAAAATAAGACAACTGACTTGGCTTTCAGGCAGATTACATAAGCCCAAGTTAAGTGGTAGAATAAAAATGACTGATATTCCTTCTTGACTTAAATACAGCACTAAGTAGTATGCCCTTGAATTCTGCATAAAGCAATTTCCTCCTCTTTGGTAACAGCTAGGGGGCATTCCAAATGCAAATAGAGTCAGCTTTGCATTTTTAATATTTCTTATATACATAATTCACTGCCTCAGTTTAGAAACCTTATTGCTACCTCTTCTGTGCATTTCAATTATTTTGCACCTCTGAACTTTCATATTAACTTTAATGTCAGCTCTTAAAGTGTATTTTTTACAGGCGAGCTTGTGCTCATATCTCTTGAAATTCACAGATTGCACAAATGCTCATCCAGGCACAAATACACTGTACAGTTTAACCTGTGTCATTTCACTGGGGTGTGTGGGGGTTCACTAACTGCACACAGGGTTATACCAAAGCCCTGAAAATCAATAGGTAGAAATGGGAGCAAAGCAAGAGCAATCAGTATTAGAATATCACATTTGTGTGCAGTGCACTCTGCATAAATAACCCACAGGCATAACTAGGATTCCAGCTGATCAATAGGAAACAATGCTTTTTTTAAAGTGGCTTTCAAAATAATAGAAATTACGGATGGAAGAATATGACCACAATGGAAGGAAATCCATCCCCTTGCTAATGTGAAATTAATTAATGCATTCCATAAAGCCAGAGACTGTGAGATGATTCTGAGCAAGATTTACTTAATTGCATTTTTCAGAAGAGAGAGGCTGTTGTGGCCATCTCCTGCAACCATGAACATTCCTGAGGAATTTTTTTCACTCAGAGGAACAAAGATTTACAGCATCTTGTTTGATTCTTCAAACTTCTTCAGTTACTGGCTGACATTGTAACTGCTTGCAACCACAGATCTCAGAGAGGTGACTGGTAGATGGCTTTGCTCATCTCTGCTGGTACTGTCTGTGGGGGGGACTGTGAGATGATTCTGAGCAAGATTTACTTAATTGCATTTTTGAGAAGAGAGAGGCAGTTGTGGCCATCTCCTGAGACCATGAACATTCCCGAGAAATTTTTTTCACTCAGAGGAACAAAGATTTACAGCATCTTGTTTGATTCTTCAAACTTCTTCAGTTACTGGCTGACATTGTAACTGCTTGCAACCACAGATCTCAGAGAGGTGACTGGTAGATGGCTTTGCTCATCTCTGCTGGTACTGTCTGTGGGGGGATAGATCTGACTCTTACTCACTCCTTGCAGTCAATGGTGCCAGAAACATCCTCTCTGTTGGTCCCACTCCTCTTGCAGCCCACCACAGCAGGGAGGCAGGGATCTAGCTGTGCTCCTTCTTTTGAAGAAATACCTTTCCTGTATGACAGTCTGAAATGGAGAGTGAATGGGGCCATCTCACCTCCTGCTCCACCCCATCCCTACCAGACCAATGGGGCTGCACAGCAGAATACATGGCAACATATACTCAGTGTTTCCTTGGAAGCCTCTCTTAAGGGTGGCAAAACTGAAGTTGGACTGAATCAATTACAGTGTTTTGAGTGCTGGCACCTGTGCAACAGTCAGCATGACTGGTACTTTGATCATAAACTGTGCAAAAGACTATAAACAAAAGATATGGCAAAAACTGTCTTGGTTTGACTCTGAAGCCTCTCTTAAGGGTGGCAAAACTGAAGTTGGACTGAATCAATTACAGTGTTTTGAGTGCTGGCACCTGTGCAACAGTCAGCATGACTGGTACTTTGATCATAAACTGTGCTTCCTATCTAAAAAAGACTATAAACAGAAGATATGGCAAAAACTCTCTTGGTTTGACTCTACTGACTCTTTCTCAACATAACTGAAAATCAAGCCTGCTGCCTCCTGCATTGCAATTGAAATAGATGCCCTGCCTCTAATTTCCCATCAGTTTACACCAATGTAAGCCCAATGGTATGGTGGAAAATCCACCCCCAGTGTGCACAGGTTTTGTGTACTTTACAAGGCTGCTGTAGCTCTGCAAAGCCAATTCAGAGGCTATGCCAGGGCTGTCAGTCACAGGCATGCTGGCAAAAGCCTGAAATTGTTTTCTGGCTGCAGATGAGAGCCATGTTCCAAAGATAATGACTGCTGTTACTGAAAAGGAGATTGTCTCTGGGCTGAATGTGCCCTGGCAGTCATCAGCTTAGACCCCATTCCTGGAACTTTTCCACTAAATAGATGGTGGGGTCAGGCTTCTGTTTGATTTCTCTCCTTTTGTCTGAAATAGTTACTGATGAAGTTATAGTGGGAAACAAAATGAGTTCAGGGTTTATGCTAATGTTACTGTGGCACTGTGAGCGAGGAAAAACTGACTTGCAGACTGGACAGGCATGAGGAGTCAGATGATGAAAGATGATGATGAAATCAATACTCTGGAAAGCTGGTCTAGCTGAGATCAGAAGTTGGGACATAAATGAAAATGCATTGTGTGTCATCAGTGCACATGGCTCCCAGCAGTGCCCACTGCAGCTAAGGGGGAACTGCAGCTGGAGCAATGCAAACAGCTCGGGGTGCAGTGGGGGATCCACCTGAGAAGCCACCAAGGTTGTCCCTGTTCCCATCCTTCTGTAGTGAATTACTGCCCTTGAAGTGGGCTGTTGCCACTGGCCCTGAGCCACTCTGGGTCTCTCTCCAGGAAAGTGAAACACGTTCATTTTGACCACTCCAAGGACCCCTGTCTCTGACTGTGCCTGCAGCTATCCACCCTGCTTGATGCAATGGGCAGGGCAGCTAACTTCATAATTCCAGCAGCTGCTTCTAACAAATACCTGACTTGAGCCTAATGTTTTGGTTTGTTGGACAAACCAAATGAAGAATTCAATTTGGATTGAATCAGTGGTTACTGTTATTACTTTAAATGGCAAAATAAATATCCTACTTCAACCTCTGCCCTAATAGAATAGATTCATTTAATAGAAAATGGCCAACCTCAGATGCAAAAAGAACAACTTAACAAAATTGAAGTAGTTTGTTTTGTGGCCCTTGTAAGAGGAAGAATTGGGCTCTATTCATGCTGACTACCCAGTAGCCTAGTGGTTAGAACACATCTAAAATGGGGAATTTGATTCAGATCTGCTTTTCTCCCTGAAGGCAGTCACAGTCCTGTGCTCAAGGAAAGCTTCACCACCTGCAGTGCTAAGGCAAGGAGATAAAAGTCTGTCTACAGTTGGGGGTACAGGGGGTTTGTGATGGGTGTCTGTAGTTGATGCTGCTCTCTTCGAATAAATTGTTAAAAACAGGATCCTTTTCTTTCACCTTTAGGTGAATATGTTACCTGTAAACCCAGGGAGTTTTTTGCTAATATATTTGGAGGGGCATCTTTCAATATATGCACTGTATAAGAATAAAATTTCTCAGCTAAAGATTCATATAAAGATTCATATGGACAAATTGCTCATCTTCCTTATTGGAATTGGTTAAAATACTTTGCTTTTGCAAGACTTTTGAGGATAAATACTCAGTGCAAACTGTGGTATAAATACCAGTGCATTTTTATTATTTAGTGAGTTCTTTTGTAAAGTGGCTTGTAACACAGCATGTGTCTTATTGTACCAGTGACCACTGCATTGAGCCACAAAATGTCTGTATTTGAGCAGCTGTTAAGACCCCTCCTCCCTTAATATTTCTTAATTTTCTTTTGCTCTAGGAAAAGTTGGAATTTTTAAAAAAAGTGATCTCCTCAGGCACCACCTCTCCTCTTATTTATTTCTTGATTCAGCTGTCATTCAGTAGATTAAAGGTTATTTTTTAATGAAGCACTGTGGGTAGGGAGAAATAACTTTTACCTTCTGTTCTAATTGATGAATGATGTGTTAACTAATCAGAAAGCTTTTCTATAGGCACCATTAAAGCAACAGATGTATGTGGCTCAGGAGAGATTTGTTGAACGGCTTCAACCTTTAAGTGCAGAGGATAAATGGGTGGTGACATCATTATACCTTGACAAATAGAAATTATATCATTCTCTTTTTTTCATTACTGATGGTTGATTTATTTCTATGGTTTTCATTTTGATGAGATCCATTCATTGTCTCTACAGTTAAAACCTTTGAAAATTGCAATATGCAACGAAAGTGGTTGTAATAATTTTCACATGATCTTCAGCATGTTAACTTTTGAGGTTTTCTCAAAAGTTACTTGTAATGGAAAAATAGTATGATGTGGAATATGATAAGACAAAAAAGAAACATTTGAAATTGATCCTTGGGTTCGTTTTTGAGCTAGCCACAAAAATAGCACATAGGGAGTCAGAGCACATTTGATGTGGTTATAAAGCACCTACATTGGTTGCTGGAGGATTTTATTTTTGCAGTGAACTCAAAGCCTTAGAAGATAGACAGTTGTTCTGCAAAGCAATTCTGTGCCATAATAAACAAGCAAATGTTCCCCTCTCACCCACCTCTCCCCAGTATATTTTGAGCTCTTACCTTGTTTGATTGCATTTCTCATACAGTCACTGAGATGGATCAGAATTTCTCTGAAAATTTTGGTTATTACTGAAGATTGCATTTTTTCCACTTTTACTGCAGCTTACAAATCAGAAACTAAAAATAAAGTCTGCATCTGTTTGGATAATCTATTTCTCCAGAACAGATTAAAATGACAGAATAAATCTTGGATGTACTTGGAAGAGCTTTGAATGAATTACAACAAGAGATTAAAACAAGGTGAGTTTTGCTTGGCTAGGACCTCAATGAAGGAATCAAGCTGATGTTGTGTCAGGGCAAAGTTTGCAAGATAAAATAGGGGTCCTTAGTGTCTACTATAGAAGTATAAACAGCAGATTAAAACTGACATTTCTGCCAGAAGACCTTTATGAACACTGGGGAAAAAAAGAGATCAAGGTTAGTTAGAAAAGTCAGGAAGACAAAATTCATATAGAAGGTCTCATGGGTGTGAACAGGGTTTCCCTGTCCATGGCCACAGCTTGGAAAGCAAGGACTGAATAAGTGCCTGTTCTTGTACCCTGGGGTAGGGATAGGCAGCACAAGGATAAGATGTGCTGGCAAGTTCTTTGCTTCTTCAGATTCCAGGAAGGAGTTCTTAGGCTGAAACTTTCCTGTATGAGAAAACCCTAAAAATAAAATAAAATTTAAAAAAAAAAAAAAAAAGAGAGAGAGAGATCCTGAACATGCTGGCTGATCCTCAGAAAAGCTGATGAACTAATCCCAGTAGGAAACCCATTTTGTAGGGATTCATGGTCCAGAGCATGGAAAGAGCTCGTGGCTGCCTCTGCTAATGGTGCTGCCAGCATCACTGCTGCTCTGGCCAGGAGTGGTAACAGGAAAGTAACAGTGCAGTACTCCTGTTCTGGGGTTGCTTTACTGAAATTTAATGTAAATAAGTGTATATTTATGGTTTTAGGAGTCAAATCTTAGTGTTCTGCTTGCTGTCAGCCAGCTGCCTTTAAAATGGTAAATTATCCTAAGTGCAAGAAAGGAATGAAGATGCAATTTAATATAAATATAGAAAGTTCAAGTTCTGTCACTAAACTACAATGAAATCCATTTTGGAAAAAGCTGTGCTTAGCTTCACAGGAAGGAATGTATTTGCTTCAGTAACAGCAATGAAAAAAATGGTGTTTTTACAAGAGAACTGGGAACAGATGATCTTTCAAGTCCCTTCTGGCCTTAAATCTGTGAATCTAGGAAATGATGCCTCATTTCACACTCTAAGTCATTAAAAACACACTTTAATTATTGAAGTAATCACATTTCTTGGCATTGTGGCTACTACCTGCTAAGATGATATACCAGATGATCAGTGTTTTACTGAAATTAGTGAAAGAACAGTGTTCTTTACCAGAAGTCTTCATTTTTATTGTTTCCACAAGCTCACTGGAATTCTAAAATATAGAAAATCATTCTGTGTTATATATTATTAAAAGACAAACTTAGCAAAGTAGGTCTTTGTGTGACTCGCCTTCCCCATAAGAACAAGGAATCTATGAAGCTTTCACAAACAGGGAGAGATAACTCAGGAGAATATGAGAATAACTCATACACAAAGAATGTTGGGGGTGGGACAGGGGCAAGAGAGGTGTTAAGCATTAGCTAGTACTTTTAAATAATCTTAGGCACATTTCAAAGTACTTCTCAATTGTTTTTTCAGTACTGGAATCATACAACTTTCTAATTGGAGTTCACATCCTTACCCTCCACCCAATGAGGAGACCTTGGGGCACAGCTGGATTTCAAACAAGGATGTTTCCTAACCTTAAGGCACTCTACTGGGTCAGACTGCTCTTTTCTATTACATCCTTTTATGGTTTTCTGGGGAAGACAGAAAGATCCTCTAAAAACCTCAGTAACATCTTACAAAGTTACTGCTCAATCCCTGTGTGCCATAAATGTGTCTCTGTAACAGAAAACACAGGCAGCCACTGCCTTCAGATTTGTTTCTTTCAGTACCAATCCAAGAGAGAGGGACCAATTTAACTTGAATTTCTTGATGGTGCTGTAAAACGTGACCAATTAAACACATGCAGTGAACCTCCCTGTCAGCTCCAGTGTAGGTACTGCAAACTAGCATTTACCTTCCTATTCATGGGGCTGTACTGGACAAAACTCCATTTCACATGGCCATTTCTGGGTAAATAAGCTCAACCAGAGAGGATGAATAAAGGAAGAAAGTAATTTTTCATACTGAATGAGTACAAGGTAGGACTGAAGTAAATGAAACAATTTGCTTGAGAAAGTGAGTGCAGTAAAAACTTCTGGTTTTGATGAGCTGTCTCTCCAAAGAACTGGATATACTTTAACAGTATCATTTCTGATTTATCTGCTGTTGCCAGATAAATTTTCTTCTGGGGGAAGAGCAGAATTCTCTTTATTTAATGTACCATGTCTGGAATGTGGACTAGATTCAGCTACATGTCGCTTATAATTATTTATGTAACTTATTAATCACTGGGCTGTCACTCAGCTGTTTATAAAACACAAAAGAACACTTGGAGCCTGAAAAATTACATTTTTCCTCCCCTGCACCTCCCAAAAGGCCTCTTTGCACTTCTGAGGAGACCTCCATTTAAATAAAAATCTCTTGCCCAGCCTAAGAAGGAACTCTGTAATGATAATTTAAAGAACACGCTTGTACTTTATGCTTGGGAACGGAAAGATTTGCTTTAAGGTGCTGCAAAACTTTCCTTTCAACTTTTGTGACCAATGTCCTTGGGTCTTTGTTTAGTTTATTTTCTCAAGCAGGTCATGGAAAGGGTCCCCTTCTTGCTTGCTCAACAACCTCTTTTCCTTATACTCGGTATTTGGAAAACAGCAGCATCTCTCAGGTTCTACCTCTGTATCATGCCTGCTTGAAACGGGCAATGCACAGAAAAGTTAAGGTGCTCAAGCACAGACATGCTCACACCTACTCACACCCTTGTTTCACACATTTCACTCTGTGGAGAGTGGGTCTGTGTGGCTTTGTGCAGCTCCCTTCTGAGCTGGTGTGCAGGGTAGCTCACAGCCTGCCTTTCAGGGGAAGGTACCCTGCCAGATCAGAGACCAGCATCCGGCCTTGTAAATGATGCACAGAAGAGCAATGATTCCATTCAGCTGAATTACATTTAAAATTTGATTATGAATGGCATCTCTGAGGCAGGCTATTCATCATTCCATGTCCTATGTGGGTCTCAATGTCTTGGAGCTTCATAAAGGCAATTCATTAAACAGCTTTTGCCAGACCAAGAGGTGACTCAGTGGGCTGGTGAAAAACAGTGGCTGACACCCCACTGCTGGCCATGGCATTCCTGCATTGTTGTCTGGGGCTGCAGTACATTGGCAGGGTGCTTGTCCTTTTGGTGCCTCAGTTCAGCTAGTGGTGTAATGGCCATACCAGGATTTACCTGCCTTCTCACCCATTTGCTGGGGTGACTAGCAACGTGTTTTCAATTTTTGCATGAAAGGCTCCACATTAATCCATGCCACAATTTGCTTTGTTTGCTTTCACCACTAAAATTACTTGTTTCCCCCAAAGATCTGCCATCTGTCACTATTCACCTTTTACATTTTTATGCTCCACAGTTGAGCAAACACCAACGCCTGAATAACTCTATTTCCCATTATCAGTCCTTGGAAGTGCCCCAAGGTCAAGGCAGTTGTGATGTCTTGCCCCTGGCTGGATTCCCTGAGACCTCAGGGCTCACCCTGTAGCCTTGTCCTCTCTGCAGCCACTAAAAATACTCTGTGTCTTTTTCTTCACAGGGGTTTCCCAGTCTTAAAAAAAAAAAAAAAAATTAGTCCTGTCTGCCCCATACTGCCATAATCTGGCAGATGTAACACAGAATTGTAGTAGGGAGAGGCAGAGAGATGAGACATTGTCTGGGTGGATGTGGGCAGCTGATGGGGACTGCTCTCTGCTCTCGACATGGGTAATGATATCGTGATACTGTTGGGTATCTTTGTCTGCACTTGACAAAGGAAAGGGGCAGACCCTGGGTGACAGCTGGGAAGTGCAGCTGTGAGCCACAAGCCAGTGTCTGAGTAGCCAGTTGCAAAAGATTTTTGTGTTTTCATAATCCTTGTGAGTAATATCCTGTCAAAGTCTTCATCAAAAGTTATTAGTCCCTCCATAAACTGGTACTTCAATATGTAAACTTGCCTTGTAATTAATTTTATGAGCTATGCCCCTGGCACCATAGAGCTCTTATTTCATTTTAGGAGCATAATTGATTAGGCTTCCTGTTGCTGTGATGTAGACCAAGGATGTTGCCACCAAACGAGGAGTAATTTGTGACAGCTCATTTATGAGGAGATATCTACTGTTTGCCAGCACTGAGCATACACACAAGGCAAAGCAAAATATTTTGTTATGCTACTGCTGTGCACTGCTTGAAGTTAAAAAAGCAAAAGGAAAAACAAAGAGACTATAATTATGCAGCCAAATTAATATGGTTAATTATTATATATTAGCACAGCATCTTTTATTCTTCACTGTAAAGGTTTTTGTTCTCTGCTGTATTCCTCTGAAGATATTTGTCTCAGTACAGCATCAGATGACATTCCTGTCTGGGCAACTAGATTTTGCATTGCTAATATTTCCTTTTGTTTCAATTGTATCAGATACTTTTCTCTACTTCCAACTGTTATTGCAAAATAAATTCTCTCACTCTGATACAACTTTTAACAATTGCAGAGTCCATCTTGATGCCAATGGTTTACAGTTCCCTTTCTTTTCTCTCCCTGTTTAATATTTGAGTGAATGTTGTCTGAGAGAAATATGTTGGACACTCAGGCTGTATTAGCCTAATTTATGGCTAGCATAAAAGAAGCAATATTTCCTGTGGGTAAGGTCAAAAGGGCTTTGTTTTCTATTAATTAAAAATAGGCTCATAGAAGACAATGCATGTAAGTAATAAAGACATAATGCTTATTTGTGTGGCCATAAAGGAGTAGGTTACTCATGACTACCAATCATAGCTGCAATCTCTCCCTGACCCTGACAACTGACCAAAAAAAGGAAAATGTATGATTTTATCCCTTCCATACTTTACTTATACTAGCTAGAGAAGTGAGCTGAATGTCTGAGAGAGGCAAGTCCTAGATTGCTGCAGCCCCTTAAAGCCTGTAAGCACAAGGTTGAAACTAAAAGAGGCTGGTTCTTGCTGCATCTCCCAGGGAAACTATGTATGGCTAAATTCAACCGGAGCTCTATCTGAAATTAAAAAAACCAAAACCAACCCACAAAATCTCAGAAACCGGATGTCTAAAAAATGAAACTAAGAGAATTTCAGAGGGAGAGTCAGAAGAAATGAGAAATGCTACCCTCCAAAACTGAAACAGAATGATAAATTACTTTTGCCTTTCTGAAGCCAAGCTAGAAAACCTCTGCTCACCTCTATTATCTACTTCTGGTCTCTGAAGATGCATTACCATATTAATTCATTGCGTTATACAATTTGAGCAACTAAATGAGTTTACCTCATGCCCTCTTAATAGAATTTTCTTCTAATGCTAACTTTAAGTGATACATTTTAAGGGATACTTGAATTAGAATGCATCACAGAAATTTATTTATACTCAATTTTGTTTACAAATTATGACTTAACCCTTCTTGATAAACCAAGTGTAGAAAAACCCCAGCCTCTCTGTGGACAAAATATCTCTCAGCACTGGAAGTCCTACCATCCCCTAAGTCATGTGAGGTTTTACTGGGCCTCAGGAGAGGTAGAAGGACTGTTTGTGTGAAAAGACAACCAGCACATCACAAAGCAAATGGCATGCTTGGTGAACTGGGTACGTATGCAGCCCATCAGAATGGGTGGAGAGGTGTTGTGACGTGTGTGTGGTCAATTGGCTGCATCATGAGGGGGCTCACCAGCCTGCAGTGCAAAACATCAGGAACTGTTTTCCAAGCATTGGGAGTGTGGAAAAGAGGATCAAAAATGGGTCAACTCAATTTTGACAACATGGTTCCTGTCAGGACAGGAATTTTATGTCCTGTGGCTGTGGTACCAACAGGAATCCTCCATTCAGGCATAGGCTATATTTTTTTTCTACATGCATATGTATTTCTGTGTACGTGTAAATGCACACAAAAAATGTGATCTGTGGCCTCATTTCTTTCTTTGTTCCTTTCCATTACCCAAGAGACTGAGGAACTCATATCTCATGGAATTGCCCCAGGAATTATGACAAACCTACCAACTGCAAACATGTCCCTATATCACACACACAAGGTTTCAAGGAGTAGGAGTCTCATTGGAAGCTCTTCATACAGCTGGTCCTCAGCTCTGCTTATTCGTGTTCCTGGGTTTCCTCTTGGTCAGTGCCTTCAGCTGCTCAGGAACATTTCTGTGCATTTTGAAAAATTCTTGTATATTCCAGTTTCAGCAGAGGTGAATGTTTTACAAAATGGCCATTGTGCAGCTCCCCTCTATTCACTGGGGTTTCATTCAGCAAAGCCTTGAGTAGCTGAAGTATTTACACTTTTTTATTTTCCTGAAACACAGAGAATGGATGTAATTCCATGGAGTAAGCTCCCATTTCAGTCATCCATGGGAGGAGCACAGACAGTACTGGGTAATTTAGGTATCTAAATTTTAAATACATATATTTTGCAAATAACCTGAAAATCACTCATTTAGTGTAATGATTATCAAGAAATTCTGACTATTAGAAATAAAAAAAACAGTTTCACTTTGTGGGCACAAGAGAACTACGGGTTTGCATTCAGCAGAACTACTCTCAAGGGTGAAGTTTAGTACTTTACATAAAGTTTTTAGGCCTATGAATACATCTGGAATTATGATTTTGTCCATGAATGATCAAATTCCGATATTATGGACAGAATTATCACATTGTTTCAAAAACCCAGGAATAGATGCTACTAATGAAATTGTTCTGCTTCAGATTCTTAAAATATAACAGTGAGATTAACCTAGCATCTTTGGTCGGCTTTCGCAGTTGTTTACTCTTCTTG
The DNA here is from genome assembly GCF_014805655.1 of Passer montanus. Lineage (NCBI taxonomy): Eukaryota > Metazoa > Chordata > Aves > Passeriformes > Passeridae > Passer > Passer montanus. Next base: position 11,863,229 of record NW_024356505.1, on the reverse strand, counting down.
AAGCCTTGGTTTTCTTTATTTAAAAAATAAAATATTAAGTATTTGCAGTAACTGGTAGAAATAATATTAACTTACTGTCAACTGGAAATCAATTCCTATTTGACCTTCTGATATGTATGAACCACCTTTACACTTTAAAGAGAATTTCATCCACCTTTGTGGCATTGACATAAATTAATAAATAGAAAGTGTCTTCATTTGATATTTTCCACTGTAAGTACATGATCAACAGAGTCTTATGTTCAGTGATTTTAATTTAATGGGTTTATCCCTGTGCCAGATATGGTTATCATTTAAACTGACCTTGCTTTATTTGAATTATTGCTCAGATTTGCACAAGTACAAATGACCTAATCTTCCAAAATACATTTTCTGATCGACATAAGCAAACAGTCTGAAGAAGCAATTATGTAAAAGAAATGCTTTTAGGCAACAAATGGGTCTATAAATAAACAAGTACTTCCTAATCACAAGCTAAACTTGTGTCATTTTTCCATTTTTAATAAAAAAATAGTTGAACTCAATGAATTTTAATATTCCTGGAAGTGACGGACCAAGATTTTTTGCAAATCCGAGTACTTCTAAATTAAAAGCTGCACCACCTTTTTGCTAAAGTTCAGCCAGCATAGCTGCATTTGACCACTACCACCTTTGACTTCCCAGGTCAAATCAGCAAGAAATCATATAGAAAAAAAATCCATTTTTATATTCGCGATGTGTAGGAGGGAATGGGATGTTTTTACAAGTCAGACATTTTTTCCCCCCAAAGTGAAAAGCTGTGCAAAAATACACCACCCTACATAACTTTGTGTCTTTTCTGTGTTTTTCCATTGCCAGTGCCCGGGGATCTCATTACTTATTTGGATTTATGCACCGTAAATAAAGGAAGCATATTGGGAAATATTTGTTGAAAAAAGTTTCTAAAAGGGAACTTACATCTACTTGGTATTTGGGAAAAAAGTGATTGTTAATGGGTGGAAAGGTATTATTAGGACATGTACTGTATTTGTGTCAATAGGCATGAGAAGAAAAGTGATAGCTGAAGCTTGGTACTGAAGGGATGAGTGTGGACAAATGATTTTCTCACAGTGAATACATCAAGAGTACTCAACTAAAGATGATGGATAGTTACACAGTTATACATTGGTATGAGCAGAGTCTCAAGTCTAGGAAAAATAAGGTGGGTAAAAAGGCAGAAGTCACTTGACATGAGGAGAAATTATACTGCTAAAGCAAGAGAGGAGGAGCAGCACAACAGATATGAAAACTGGTTAGAGACATCTCTCTGTGGAAAGAAGACAAAGAGAGGAATTAATGGAGAGTGTATGATGTCAGACAGATGACAGGGAAAGAAAAAAATATATTAAAAACCCCAAAGACATTCAGAAAGACGGAAACTCAGAAATGCTAAAGCTGAGCATTAACCCAAACTCCACATACCAACTCCCCCAAGGCCTGTGCCTGCTTTGCTCTGGTTTATTTGCAGAAATGTTTGTTGGGCTGTATCTCAGGCAGGCAAGGGGCCCCCAGGTGTGAGGGACAAGCACTGGAAACCTGTGGAAAAATAGTTTTGCTAGGGGAGAGAGGTGTATGTGTGTCCATGTGTGAGGTTTAAGAGAAGTTCTTGCAGTCCCATGGAGAAATAATAAACTGCTAAAAAAATAAAAGAAATCAAATATTGTCCTTGTGCTGCTCAGAAGAAAGGTGCAGGAGTGAAACAGGCTGATATTCACTTTTTAGTGTTAAGGACACTTTAGGTGAAGAGAAATCAAATCTAAAAAGGGAAAGTTCTGCAGAAATCAGTCTTCCTCTCATGACACTGGTGAATACCAGGAGCTGCTCCACTGAAGGAAAGTGATTCTCACCAAAATAAACCAACTGGAACAGAAAATATCAAGTTTGGATCAGAGATTGTCCAGGTAAGATGTTTTTGATGCACAGCATATACACATATCTCAGCTGTTTCCATAGGGAAGAATAAGCAAAGGCATTTGAGCTGACAAGCTCTCTAGGTCTCAAATCACCCTTTTCTTATAAATTACATTTTAAAGATGGTTTCCAGCTTTCTGTTTATACCTATGCTCCCTTGGCAGCTCAGACCTCACACCTCCATTGCTTTCTGGAGCTGGACTGTAGGTAGAAATGCAAATGCTGTTTGCTGTCAGCTTGCTGGTTTGCTGCTCAGCGTCCTGAGCTGCACTGTTTCCTTTACCAGGGAACACAAATTCTTGCAAATTAAATGTTCAGGATGTCTCTTACATGCACATTTTGTGAAGGTCATGATCCTTGGGTGTGAAGTTGAATTCCTGTACACAGCACATAGGATAGCTGGTGAATAACAAGATGCTTTGTCTAGATGTACTCATAAATGCAAATGTTTTCTTTCCTCATTTCCTTTGTCTCAGGAGGCAGTATGGATTATCAGGAGGATACATCTTCCCAAGTTTGTAGCTGTTTAGAGTGTTAGAAACAAGAATGTCTTTTCACATGCGCCTTGATGTTCTTCCAATGTCTGCAGGTTGCCACAACCCTTATGATAAAAGACTCCAGGAGGATAGATTATTTTCATTTTAGTTTTGCAGCAGTTGCTATAGGGGAATTGTGAAAGGAAGTATCGAGTAAGTAATATATTGTGCAAATTAAAGGGATGTCTCTATGGGACTTAGGGGGCCAGCATGGTGCCACCTCAGTGGGCATCTGTCCCCGAGCAGGCAGGGTGGTCAGACTCCTGTCAGTGGCACCAGAGTCCCCCAGGAAGGAGGAGGCATGTTTGTCACATCTCCAGCTGACTGCTTACCCGCTGTGGGCAGAAGACAAGCTTTGCTGATGTAAATACACACCATTTATGTTGCTCATAGCAGTGTCTTTCTAACTTTGATGCATAATATGAGAAGAAAAAATGCAGTGTCCCTGGAGAAACAAGTGCTTTTTAGATTTACAAATAAGGAGTTATTTGCACATCCCTCTCTGGCAGGGAAGAGGGAGAAACATGCACAGTAGGGGCAGCATTTTAAGCAAATTTTTAAGCTTCATATCCAAGATACATACTGCTTTCTTGTAAAATATGCATGTTTGTACCCTAGAGAGGAAAACAAAAAAAATAGCAAAGTAAAAAGAGATGCTACATGAAGTTTTAGGTTAGATACTTGCTTGTTTCCTCAGACTTCTAAGTTTCTCAAATACCTCTCCTTTGCATAGTTTGGACCATGGAAGATGTTTCCATGGTGACAAATAGATGTTATGTTTATTTACTGGACAGCAGGGAATGACAATGTCAGCAAAAGACATTTCTATTCCTTTTTTATTTTTCCAAGGGAGATGTTTTTTAGCTAATGAAACTAGCAGCAGCAGCAGCAGCAACAGTTTTTCAGATACCCTTCCCAGCCCCATTGTGAATTTGTATGTGAGACAAAAGTAGGCAGCAGTTACTGTGGCTGTGTCATTCTCTGATCAACCCTTTGGAGCCTTTTGCTCTGTTTGGTATGCACATAGCTTCTTCTGAACAGCACTGCCTGAGAGGTATCAAGGAGATTTCAGGCTTCACTCATGGGAAAGATCCTAAATATTTCTTGCATTAGATGCCTGGCCTTTTCTTCAATCCTCCCACACACACACCTGTTCTTGTTGACAGCTGTACTATATTGTCCATAAAAAAAATAATCTGATAACTAAACCTCAGCTTTGTAGTTGATAGCGCTCTGGTAAAAATAAATAAATAAATAAATAAATAAATAAATAATCTTAATATTTGCAGCAGACTGTGTAAAGTAGGAAAGAGATTTTCAGAAGAACTCTTCTGAGATAAGAGACCATGGTCTGAAAAAGAAACAGTTTTTGCAGGTTGATTAGTTCAGAGATTTTATACATGTTCAAATATTTTTCAATCTGAAACCCTCTGTAGCTCCTCAGGATTCCCATCAGCTCTGCTGGGGAATGTGTAGCACTCAGGAACCCAGTAGAAAAGTGGAAGGTGGTAGGTCCATTAATTGTACCTTCTTGTATCTGTCTCTGTAGAAAAATACAGTAGTGTGAGACTTTCCTCTCCTAGCCCCAGAAAGAGACAGTGCTGGTAGCTGGCTTCACCTTGACAACCCCCTTCCTTTGGTGAGCAGTGAAGCACTGACTCTGCTTCCCACTGGGATTCAGGAGCGGTGTAAAATTACTGCTAGTAGTGTAAGGCTTTTGTGTTTGGTGCTTTCCTCCCTCCTACCTTATGTGCTTGAACCAGAGCTGGCAAACAGCAACACAAACAGTTCCATGCAATATTAACAAGCTGGAGGTGGAAGCTGATGATAATAGTGCCAGACTGGAAAAAAGTTTCAACAGTTGACTTAAACTTTCAAGAGCAGTGGTTAGGTAAACTCCCACTGTTTTGTTCTTTTCACACATAACATTTCCTCAGTTTTCTATTACTGAATTACTACAGAAATATGAGGATCAAGGGAGGACTTTCACAAAAGCTAAATGAATGTATGCCCAAGGAAAAATCTCAGTAAAAAACAGTTATGCCACTCCAAAAAATACCCCAACCCAAACACACAAAGTATTCGCTCAGGAGACATGGTGTGCTGGTTTTGGATGGGTACAGTTAATTTTCTTCACAGTAGCTTGTCTGGCACTATGATTTGTGTTTATAATTTTAAAAAAGTGTTGACAACACGGGGATGTTTTACAGAATCACACAATCACAGAATAAGGTGAGTTGGAAGGGACCCACAAAGATCATCAAGTCCAACTCCTGGCCCCACACAGCATCATTCCCAAGAGTCACACCATGTGCCTGAGAGTGTTGTTCAAACATTTCTTGGACTCTGTCAGGCTTAGTGCTGAGATTACTTCCATGTGTGAGCCTGTTCCAGTGCCCAGTCACCCTCTGGGTGAAGAACCTTTTCCTGATATCCAACCTAAACCTCCCTGACACAACTTCAGGCCATTCACTCAAGTCCTGTCACTGGTCACCACAGAGAAGAGATCAGTATCTGCCCCCCTCTTCCCCTCACAAGGAAGTTCTAGACTGTGATGAAGCCTCCCCGCAGTCTCCTCCAGGCTGAACAGACAGAGTGATCTCAGCTGCTCCTCATATGGCTTCCCACTGAGGCCCTTCATCTTCAGAGCTGTCCTTTGGACACTCTAATAGTTTTCCTCTATTGTGGTGCCACAGACTGGACACAGCATTCGAAGTGAGACCAACCCAGTGCAGAGCAGAGCAGGACAATCCCCTCCCTTGCCTGGCTGAGGATTCTGTGTCTGATGCTCCCCAGAACAGGGTTGGCCTCCTGGCTGCCAGGGCACTGCTGAGTCTTGTTCAGCTTGCCATCAACCAGGACCCTCAGGTCCCTTTCCATACCCCTGCTCTCCAGCTTCCCCTTTCCAACATCCGGGACTGCCCCATCCCAGGTGCAGAATCCAGCACTTCCCTTGTTGCACTTCATGTTGTTGGTGATTGCCCAGGCCTCTCATTTGTCGAGGTCTCTCTGTCTTGGAGGAAGTGAACAGCTCCTCCCTGTGTTGTATTCTCTGTGAACTTGCCGAGTATCCCCTTCGGTCCTGTGTCCAAGTCATTTAGCTGCTGCTGAGCAGTGCATGCACAGCTTCAAGGCCCTTGCTGCTTCTTACAGTGAGTGGGCTGGGGGCACGAGGAGCTGGGAGGGGACACAGCTGGGACAACAGACCCCAGCTGACCAAAGGGATGTTCCGTACCACATGTTGTTGTGCTTGGCAATAAAAGGATGGAGAAAGGGAGCTAACATAGACACACTGAAATGGTACCTATGTGTTTCACAGCAGTGGAATCTAGTCTCTAGTTGAAAGACACACAGTCTGCTCTAGTTGAAACAGAATCAACACTTTCCTACAGCTTTTTATGGTCTGGGATCTATATATCTGTGTGTATATATACATATATAAACACAATTGCATAGAGAGGCAGAAGTTGGTGTCTTTATAGCTGATTACAAAATCGGTACTTCTTCTGAGCTTGGAGGTTGTTTGTTCTTGTGACTTCTTTTTTATTCCACTCCCCCCCTACCCCCAAATATTCTGTGTTATGGACCTCTCGTCACATTTCTTCATCCATCCTTCTTCCTGCTGGATCTTGAACCCTGGACCAGGGCTTACTGTTTCCTCTCAAATTTGAGGAACAGAAAATGTTAAATATTAACAGAGTTTGTTTATAGGCCGTAGCAGGCACACAAGAGAATACATTCTGTCCTTTAAGACACGGTAGCCCTGTTTATGCCCTGTTTCCAACTGCCAGGTAATTTAATTATGGAGATTTGGTCCTTACCTCTTGAAAATAATTTGTCACACTTTTTTCACCTCTTTTTAACTGTAAGGTCAGGCCCACCTAAAGTTGGCACATCTCTACAGTCCCAGGAATGTAAAACAAAACTCTCACTAATGCATGAGATTAAAATATGCGAAGTTCTATCCACATCAGCTCTTCTAAAACCATGTTTGTGTGCTTTAGCAAGTAAGTCTTCTGACTAATGTCAGACAGATCCCTGGGATGGCTATTACATTCCTTCTGTCAGGGATCAGAAGAGTTTGTGTAGTTGCCTTTGGCCTTGAGACAAAGAACTTTGTGGCATGGTATCAGGGAAAGGAGGAGAGAATAACAAGGAGAACGAGGCTGGCACATTTCTACAGTCCCAGGAATGTAAAACAAAACTCTCACTAATGCATGAGATTAAAATATGTGAATTTCTATCCACATCAGCTCCTCTAAAACCATGTTTGTGTCCTTTAGCAAGTAAGTCTTCTGACTAATGTCAGACAGATCCCTGGGATGGCTATTACATTCCTTCTGTCAGGGATCAGAAGAGTTTGTGTAGTTGCCTTTGGCCTTGAGACAAAGAACTTTGTGGCATGGTATCAGGGAAAGGAGGAGAGAATAACAAGGAGAACGAGGCAATTACTTGGCCAAGCCAGAAAATGTGAAGTTGGAGCTAAGCCAAAGCCAGCCCTGAGACACAGTTTGAACTGTGAAAAGTCCTGGGGCACCTGGCCTGTTTTTTGTTATAGGTCAGCAGGTGTGCAGCAGTGCTGGACAAGGGAAGCTTGCACCCTCCTCTGGATCTGGGCAGGGATGCCAGACATCTGTCCCAAACCAGACTAGAAACCAAAATGGGAAAAGAAAAACATGCAGAATTTATGGAGTTTTTGGAGTGAATTTGAATGATTCTGACAAATGGTGGGGTGCCAGGGTATTTGAAGTTAAGCGCAGGAACTTGATTTTGAGGTGTGGGGGATTTCTCTGCTCTTGAAAACGTCTCTGAGGAGACCGACTGTGCTTGGAGCATGACCTGGTAAGGGGAAGCTCTGGGGCAACCCTGATGTCTGTGAAAGATGGTTCTGATGATATCCAAAGATTCCACGCAGGGAAGCTGTAGATAACATCACTGCTCACTGCTCATCATAACACGCTCCAAATTTTCCCTCCCACAAAAACCCCATGTCTTTCAGAGACTGGGGACTTATTGGGAAATTATATATTCTCATGCTTAAAGTTTTCTAAGGTCCAAAGCCCTTGAAATTCTTACAGTTTACTGCAATGGTCAGTGGCTCCAGCTTACAGTGTCTTTTATATGGCTTTTACCAAGAATTTCATGAGGATGTTGTGACACCTCATAGCATCCCTCTGGGGCTGGACTACACAAAGAAAATACTTGCCCAGATCATTTGTGTTGGTGACTAGCTCACCATGCTGAAAAGGGAGGAAACCATCTGCCAGTCCAGGTCCTGTGGGCTTTGTAAAATCTAGGGGAAAAAAGATTTGAAAAAACAGTCTTCTTATTCTTCCCATAATAAACCAACTAATATCATTCTTCTGCCAGTGTTTGATAATCCCTGATGGATCAAATGCAAGCAATGACAGCCTCAGCACTGAAAGACAAAGTAGAGAAATGAGACAGGGGTGTGACAACAGGAGGGAGGAGTGGAAGGTACTTTAAGGATGGGCTGGCACCAGAAGGACCAGCAGAGGACTATGAAATGGACCTCACCATTTGACAGTGGCATGTTCTGATAGGAGTTGGAATGGTACAAAAGCAAATGTTGGACAGAATAACCAGACCAGACAACTGCAAACACATCCATTTCCATCAGAGTGACAACCTCAGTAATGATGAGTTTTGTGGCATAAGGTCTTACTATCTGGCAGAATTGACAGGAAGGAACTCCAAGTAAAGCCACTTGCCCTAAGTGGCTGCAGGCTAAGGTTTATGGAGTCTGAGGAACCAACATGAGCCTTTCTGTATGTTTGAGACATTTTAGTTCTTGCTTAACAGAGTTTATGGTTTCAAGTCCTGGCCATTTATTTAGTCCTAAAGAAGGCAAGGAAGCACCAAGATAGATATGTGAGGGTTGTATATAAATTTTCTCACTAGGGCAAATGAGAACAAAAATATCTTTCTTTAGTGTAGAGGGTCTTTTCACCTCTGCCTGGGTTGCTGCAGGGAAATGATAAGTCTTCAATGTGACTCTGATATTTTCCTTCTGTTTTTTTATTCCCAGATTCACATTTGTCCAAACTGAATCTTAGGAAGAGAAAACCTTTAGCAGTGCTTTGTCTAGCACAAGCTGCAAAAAGAATCTAACTGGAGGTTACCATTCATTCTGGAAAATAAGAAGCCCTTCCCAAAACTGGTGGTTCTGTCATCATTCCAAAGAAAAAAGGTTTTTTCTTAACCTAAGTTACTAAATGACTTAAAGTCCTTGTCAAGATGGTGATTGAAGTTGGTAGGATTGGGCAAAATCCTAATCTCTCATAGCCTTTAGTTCAATCTGACATTTTGGAGAGGAAACTACAAATGTCTGATTCCATTTAAAGATGTTTTTTATTCTGTGCAGACATCTAAAAGATGACCATCTGTCCCTTTTCTCACATCCTCACTCCCTGACCCTCCAATTCTTACACCACTTGTTTTTCACTGGGAAAAAATGGGAATTTCAAGGTTCAAGACCCAATGCAGCTGCAGTTTCTATGCTGACAGGATTTATAATTTCCACTTGCCTGATGAGAATAATCCTTTAAAAACTATCTATGTGAACAGAAAAAGCTATGTGATTTTATCTGCTTTCCTTTTATCAGAAAGGCTAGTGCTGAGAGACCTGGAGGATTTCATGGTTTGCTTGTCTAAGTACAACAGATTTTTAGCAAGTGTGCACTTTTGGTAGATGTAGGCTGCAAGTCAATGTGATTTGCATGATGCACAACTATCACTCATTATTGGAAAGGGTCTTGATATGTTGGTAGCCCTGTGACCCTTCTGATACCATTCACAGCAGCTACTGGCATAGCTAGACAAAAGGAAGGGTCGAAATGAACAGCATTTGAGTTACTCTTGATTTTGGTATTTAAAACAGGAAATTTGATGGCAAATCATGAAAAGATAATGTGCGTGTGCCTGAGCAGGATCCTTAAAGGAATGTGAAACACCAGGAGATGTGTCAGATGACTTTAAAACCACAAGCTTTTGCCAAATGTACTCCAAGAACAGTGTCCAGTCTCCAGTGTGGAGCATGCTGCTGCAGCAATCATTTAAAATTCTGCTAAATCATTCTGCGACTCTCTAACCAGCACTAATAGCTCTTAGGCTGGCTGGCAATCTCACTGCAATAGGAAGTCTTGCACAGGCTTCCAGACCATTTATGTGTGTGGTACAGAGAGGGAGAGCACTGCAGATTTAATTTAGTGCCCTTGGTGGCTTTCAGTAAAATATATATCTATTAATCACTTATGACTTCTGGTTTGGGGGTGGGAGTTCATCTGGAGTACAGGAAAATCAAATGAAACTCATAAAGATGAAAGTTGTCTTGATTTCGTTTGCTGATTTTAAACAGCAAATTGTTTCTTACTCATCCTTGCATGATAATTGGTAAATGTACTGAAATGGGTTATTTGAGTTTCAATGGACTCTCTGGGCAATCACACCATAACTGGAGTTCAGAATGTGCCCTATAGGTACAATTGCTAATGGCATTGCTCAGATAATTTCTGTCTGGGAGAAACACATATTTTGAAGCTGGCATCTTGCAACAAGGAGGCAGGGCCATATTTAGCTGTGTCTGGTATGGGGTCCCCAAGCAGACAAGAGGCTGTAGCACAGCCCTGAATATGTGAGCCATTGACTCAGCTGCAGGGAGCAAGAAATGGGAGTAAATTGTGTGAGATGAATGAGACTCAGTAGGTCTGTAGGCAACATTACTCTGCAGATGAGAGTCTCTTCATCAGACATTAGGCTGTGAATATTGCACTTTAATTTGGTTGAGTAGTGTCTCTCTGTTGCCCTCAGAGGGCAATTTATCCTATCTGATGCTGAGGGCTTGCATTTCCAGAATATGAGTCGTCTCCTTATCTGTGGATAATTCACATTCTGCAGGTGTCTTTGAGAATGGATAGAGCTTGTGTTAGACTTGCACACTGGACTCCTTAGGTGATCACAGCTAGATCAGAGGTGTCATGCCAGGGGCAGGGTTTGATCTAGGAATCTCCAGAGCAGGTTTGGTTATAGGGAACTAAATCTGGAGAAGGGATGAAGCTACAAGGTTCTGTGCTGTGCAGGTGTCTTTGAGAATGGATAGAGCTTGTGTTAGACTTGCACACTGGACTCCTTAGGTGATCACAGCTAGATCAGAGGTGTCATGCCAGGGGCAGGGTTTGATCTAGGAATCTCCAGGGCAGAATGGTTTGGTTATAGGGAACTAAATCTGGAGTAGGGATGAAGCTACAAGGTTCTGTGCTCGTGCAGCTGAGAACATGCTGTGCCTGTAGTCTGCAGATTACAGTTATGGGGGCACTTTAGTGATTATTTTTATCTCACATCTACAGAAAGCAAGGAGGAATTTTGTTAAATGAGTGAAAATAGAGCAGGGGAGCTCAGGGTCTAACAGGGACTGGGAGTGCCCTGTGCTCAGAGTGGTGTACAGGTACCTGCAGTCTGTGGGAAGAGCTGCTGGGGTGGCACTGCTGGAAGAGGGCATCTGCCCTTTTGTCCTTCAAACCTAGCCACACATTACTGAGCAGTTCTGCTGAAAATAAGGGAAAAACCAATCACCCAGCCACAGCTGGTGCCTGTCTCCTCCACTACCACATAGCTGCTGTTGCCATGGCAGCAGTCATTGCCGTTGGAGGATGCTCTGGGGGCCTCCTCCTCCTCACCTGCTGTTCTCACTGCCCTAGGAGCATCAGGCTGCTCCCATGGATGAATCAGTGACAGATTCCTTCACTGCCTTCCCTGTAGAGTGCTTTGCCTGCTCTCTCCTGAGAGTGTCTGCAGCAGCATGGTCACTTTATTGATCATTGGCAGCACCACACAACAGTGACACAATCACCTGCTCTTACTGCACCAGGTGCAGAGGTACTTCCCAGCCTCTTGGTCCAGTCCTGTGTGTGTCACTGCCAAACACATTATTGTTCTTAGCATGTATAAGAGCATATGTCAGGCTCATGGCATTTCTTTGAGCCTTTAAGATGCAGAGAGCAAGTTTTCTATTCCTCTCAGTGGGACAATGTGAAAATCTGCCTGCCATTGAGCATTTTTGTGCCTTCATTAGGCAGTGGCAGTCAGTAAGTGGCAGTCAGTAAGGATTGTACACTTAATTCTGCCAGCTCTCCCTCAAGACTGCCTTGTTTCTTGTTTAAATTGCCAAGCTGTACCTGATAACTCTCAAACACCAATAGGCATATAAAGGAAATGCTTTGAGAGGTGTTGTTTGCAGAATTTGAAGTACGTGGATAGATGGATTTTGTGAACCAGCCACCGAAGTATGTTCAGGTTATTTCTGTAATTCCAAATTTTCTCACTTATTTTCACTTTTCTAACTAGCTGAAGGTCTGGATCAGATCTAAGTAGAAATTTAAAGGAGGGTTGTGATTGCAGACACCCAGGACTTCAAGGGGTTGTTGGGGCAGGCAGACATTCTGATGTAGATTTTGTCTTGCTCCCTTATCCTAAGAGTGGTTCTCATGCATAGAGGATTGAGAAAACGATGACCTAAAAGTCCAGATGGCAGCAAGCAAAGATTTCTCCATACAGGAGAAATCATCATAGTTCTTGTCTTCATATTGTGTTTGTTCTCTCCCTACCCCCATGGAAAATTTAAGCTGTGTTTGAAAGAGAATTATTACAGGGTTGACATTATAAACTTTAACTAAGTTTAAAATAAAAATAAAAATGCTTTGAAAAATATTTTTCTGTTTGAATCCAGACTAAAGCTAGACTGTCCATTCTCTGGGAAATTCAGACTGAAAAAAACCCTCAAACAACATATTAAATTCCCTCAGCAGGGATTTTCTTAAAGGAAGCAATTATAAAGCTATCAAAAACATCTCACTTCAAGGCTTTCAGAAGGCAGCATCACTGGGGGAGTTCAAGTCCTGATATCCACAAGGCACCTCTTCCCCTGCTTCCTACTGTGGGACCCAGATCTGCACTCCATGAATCCTGGTTGATGACCTGCAGCCAGAAGTAGTTTTGAGCTCATGGTCCCCGTCTGGGAAACTGAAATTTTTTCAACCTGCAAGATTTTGATGACTGCTAAGTGTAGCAGAGAGAGGAGAGAAGGGGGTGAGCTGACAGGAAGGCAGACGTTGCTCCACTGGAGCCCCTGCAGGGTGAGTGAAAATCACTATTCCTTTCCCTGAACAAGCAATTTTCAATGGAAAATGGTTTTTGTCAGAATTTTTCCACCCACCTCTTCCTTGTGGCTTTTAATGCCAGTTCTCCATGCCCCTACCCTTCTCTGCAGGCCTGCCAACTTACCCAGCCAGAGTTCCATGAACACCAAGGTCTCTTGTCTGGCAGACCCACTGCATTGCAGAAGAGCGGGAAGTTGATTTTTCAGGTTGAAATGGAGCAACTAGCTGAGAGCTTTCTAATGGGAAATGGAAGCCTGAGGTTGCAGGATATTTATCCTGTAGCACTTGGGATTCACTACAGAATAAAATAATTTACGCAGATAAAATAATTTGGGGTACTGGACACAGGTGTTGCTCATGGGTCCATTTTTGTGAAAGACATAAACTTGGCAGTTCAGAAGTAATTGTTGGGTGGGTTGTTTGGGTTTTTTTCTAAATTCATCATTTTCTTGAGGCAAGGGAGGTATTTTTTATTACTATTTTCATGAAGCTGGGAAGCAAACTGTCAAAAAGAAAAACGAAACTTTTTGTACTAAAATTGGCTTAAAGGATCATGTAAAACTCTTAAAAAACAGAGAGTGAATCTTTAAAGGAAACCCCTGTGATTGCCACAGCCAAGGTTGTATGTCAATAATATTGTCTCACACTGAGGCTTAATAAGATTTATGTGTTATCTGTACCAGGATTTCTGCTGTCAGCTTCAAACTGAAATAAACTGTATTGGTGCAAGCCATATCTAGCATTAACACTCTTTTTTTTTCTTTCTTTCTTTTTTTTTTTTTGTATTGGGCACTCCAGTTATTGCTGCTGCATCAATTTATTAAAAGGCATACTTCAAGCAAGCCATCATTGGTTTAATAGGAAACCCAGAAATATGCAGAGATAGCTTAAGACAGATATGTTTATTGCTGCTGCTGACAGTGTCATCTTTAAAAGGGAAGAGAGATCACATAATTAAATGTCTGTGATCTCTTTGTGTTGTGCCACAGTTCTCATGGAAGGATTTGAATCCTTCTGTTTTCCAGAAAATCTGGCAGTTCCAGTCTATGTTGTTCTGTATGTCATTATGCACATCACACTGTTAGGGAGTGGTTTTACCCCCAAAATTAACAGGATGGAGGTGTTCCAAATGGTGTAGGTATATCCCATGCCTCGGTCACACAGGAGCAATTTGTTGATTCTTGAAGGAATTACTCTGAATATTTTCAATGTGCTTCATGCTCTGTGCAGGGACAGAGCTGGAAAACTAATAAGTCCTAAAGCACATGTTCTCTCCTATCAACACAACACCAATATTATTGTGGTGCACTTGAGAAAAATCAACAAATTAAAAATATGCTGATCCTGGGAACTGCTAATGTATATGGCACACTAGATATAAATTAAAATCATTAATTGTACAAATTAGCCATTTTATGCATAATATTAAAATGAGCAGGATACTACCCAAGTTTAAGAATAGCCTAACTCAAGGGATGTTTATAATTTTGAAGTAGAAGAGCTAGTGACATTATAATTATTATTAGAGTACTTCCTGTATTACTTCTGTTCTGGAGGGGAAAAAGAACAAGAAGCAGTCCAGCATTTTAAAGATAGCTAAGGAATTTCCTGATTCTTTATTAGCCACTTTGAACAGCAAATTTGGTTCTGTCTGGGGAAAAAGACTGGAATAGGTCTGATCAGCTGGGAATCAATAAAGGAAAAGACTTTTAGTAGCCCAGCAAAAACAAAATCCTCACCTCAAAGAAAAGAAACTTGGAAAGTCACACCAAAGCAAAAGTGCTCATGAAAAAGTATGAAAGCAGAGGATATCAAAGAAGACTTATCCAAGGGTGAAAGAAAGTTTATGTTAAGTATTCTCTTCTGTGTTGCTCTGTTCTAGCAGTTGCATTTAAAAATAATAGTTGAAAAAACATGGCTCATAAAAATTAGCCCTCTTGCTTGTGAACAGAGTGTAAAGTGCAACTGATTTGCTTTATTTGTCAAAATTTATTGTTATTATTAAAATAAGAAGCTACTTGATGAGAATAAAATATATTTTTAGACCTGGAAATCATTAGACAGCATTTGGTTACCAAGATCAAGTCAACCCAGACAGATCATGCTGGAGCACTGAACACCGAGGTGTTTGAGACCAAAGCCTGGGCTGCACTAATGGCATTCTTTTTCATAGTAAGTAAGCCTTTTGAACAAATCTAGTCAGATTTCTTGGAAGGAGCAATGGTGATAGAGTGGGAGACCAGGGAGGGAAGGGAAAAATGGGAGTTAGTACAAATGTTTAGTTTCTCACCTGAAATGTCTCACTCTGATGATGCTGAACAACACTGGACATTGCAAAATTCTGTTCCATGCCCCTGGACTGTGATTTAGATTTTAGACATTACCATTAATTATTGAAACTCAGAAGGCTGTAAAAACATCTTGATTCATTGGCAAACTGACAAACATATGGTGTGTTTTGCAAACCTCTAGGTTTTTGTTCAGAGGAGGAGAACATTAATTGCATGAAAATTCTACTGGGATTTCTGAAACCAGCCATCATTAACATTGTTAGACATCGTATCTGGGAAGCTCAGTGCATTTTAAAATCTAAGTTAAAATTCAGACCTTCTGCAAAACTTCTGAGAAGGAAAATGCTGCAGTGTAATAAACTCAAAGTGCATAAGGGTATCTGATGCTCTTTGGTATCTGATGTTGGTGTGCCCACAGCTTTGCTTGTTGATTGATACTCTGGATGGTAGGCTAATATTTGTCCTGGTAGGTTAATATTTGCCTTGTTAATATATCTTGGAAACTGGCATCATTTGTAGCATCAACTGTGCTGGCTGTGGTCTCCTACCATTTCTGTTTTGGCTATTGGATTGCCAGTTTGATATCTGAAATCCTAGTAATGTTAGAACTTCAGGCCTAGATTCACTGAACTCAGAGTTTAATCAACATTGGCAACAGGCCCCAGATGAAGGAGATTGTGCTGTGGTTATTGGCACAACCCTGAAAGCCTCACCAGAGAATGCTACAACACATCATGTAGAAAAATAAATTGCCATCTTTTTCTAGGCTCTTTTTGTGACAGCTATTCTTCTCCTGCAAAAGAAGCGTGCTGTCCAGCCACCCTTCCTCTGGTTGAGGAAGGGTGCATATATATGGCATTACAGACAGACATGGGGGGACAAGACCATATGGGCTGTTTTGACCAAGCCTGTAGGATCACCCTGCCAGGTGACCCAACAGGTTTGCTCCACTTGCATGGAAGAAGTTGGTAGAGCACTGACTACAGGCTGTGGCTTGCAGGACAGTAATTCAGACAGAGCATGGCTTCAAAATCTGGAGTGATGGGAGCTGGGATGCCCCGACTTACAGTAAGGTCCAGCTGACCAGCCCATGGACTTGTCCTGTAGCCCCAGCTTGCACAGCAGAGACCAGCTCTGTGTAAGGCCTCTCTGGGACACAACCCAGAGAAATCCTAGATTGTGCTGTGGCATAGAGTGACAGGATGGGAGGACATGGCCTCAAGTTGCCCCAGAAGAGTTTTAGATTAGATATTAGGATAATTTTCTTCACAGAAGGAAGCATCGAAACAGGTTGTCCAGTGAAGTGTTTGAATCAACATCCCCAAAAGTTTAAAAAAAAAAAAAAGTGTGGATATGGTTCTTGAGGTCATGGTTTAGTGGTGAACATGGTAGTGGGGCTACATGCACAGATGGATCTTGCTGAACCAAACTTAATGATTCTGTTTGTATGATTCTAAAGGACCTGTCCCATTCACCAGGTCATTCCCCCACACCAGTTCCTATTATTACTTTCCCACTTCTACATGTCTTCCATGACTCCTTTCTTTCAAAACTGTTAAATTCCTCATTGTTTAGCAATTTGTACATGGCCCTAATGATTTCCCTGTGAAGGGCTGTCTCATCTTAAGCCTCATACTTCAGTGCCAGTGGTCAAACTCCAGAAGTAAACCACATCTCATTGAACTTCTGTGCCCAGCCTTAAGAGCATCCTTCTGCAGCAGTCTCTGAAGCTGGGGCTGCTGGGTGGATTTCCTTGCTTTCAGCTTCCATCTCGCTTTCTTTATGTGTGTGAAATAGTTTAAATCTGAGCCCCAATGTGCTTATAAAATGCCAGGTCATTGACAATAGTGGTACTCATTTGCTGTGCTTAATTTAGTATTAATAAGCTGAAACTGTTCTGCAGGGATTCTTCTACATGGAACATAAACTCTTTTTCCCTCAGTTATGAACACTTTCCTATGAAATTATTGCAGCCTAATAGTTTTCCTCCTCATTTTAGTAACCAGTCTCAGTCCATATTAGTGCTATTTCCCCAGCAGATTTCCCTTTAATCTCTATTTCAAGGCACCAAATCAATGATTGCATGGCATGCACTCCACCAAGCTGCCCATCCTGGGAACCCAGCATGTAATACAGCTCCTAATATCCTAGTGCCACAATGAAAGAAGAGTTTACTGCAATGGGCTAGATTCAATGCTCAGACTCTTGTGATTTTTAGTTTTCTTCCTTTATATTCAGAGATCTTATAGCAGGTGGGACATCTTCTCTGGTGCCTCTCAGAAATGCTGAGTCTGCATGTGGGTTTTCTGACCCATTGTTATTGCAAATGCAATAACAGCAGTGAAAAGGAGGTTACACACTCTCCTAAAGTCATTATTCACTCAGCTCTGAAGACTGCAATTGCACATGTTAATCACCCTGGTCACTGCATCTCTTTTCCTTTTAAACTTGTCCTGTCCCTACACCCAGCTGATTTCCCAAATTCCTTCTTCACTCCTTTTGCTTTTCCTGTGGTTCTGATGCTTTATTTGTAGTAATAATTTTTTTCCATCCACATTACTCTGAATTTCTTTCAAAATGCCCTTTATGCTTAATTTCTACTCTGATTTGCTGAAATTTTTACTGAAGTAATCTAAACAGAACTGTAAGCAAACCCCAACATGAATAAATGAATTTAATTCATACCCTGCTTTCTGGTGTCCTATTTGTACAAGACATTTCTTACTTTCTGTACCATGCAACTTTATATATAGTGTTAATATATGTATTTTCACCAATGGTTGATCAGATCTGTCTGATCATATATTGTGTATATGTGAAGCCACAGCTCAATGGAGCTACAATGTCTGGCTTAGTGGAATTATTGTTAATAATCCAGCGTAAAGCGTTCCAGCAATGTAGTTACCTTGTCTGATCTCTCTTCTACAGCATAAGTGTGGTCTCTTGTCTCCTTATAGTCCAGGAGGAGAACTATATAATTCCATGATAAAATGACTCTTGCAATTTTATTCCCAATAAATTGACTGCGTGACATCATTAACTTCCAGCACATTCTGTGTGGCCATAAATAACTACCACTCCCACATGGAAAATGGAGAAAGCAATCTTTCTGGCAGGCTATGCATTGCTATGAAGACTTATTAAAAAGAGTTATTAATTTTATATTAATTAAACCAGTATTTTAACAATAACATCTTTGTCCTTATGTTTTTCTCAGCAATAATTAGATTCCTTCATTGTGATAAAGTGCCCGACCTTCAGCCTCATGGCTTACTCACTTGGGAATTGAATTATTGCTTCATAAAACAGAGGGTTGATTATATAATCACTTAATTAAATGTTGTACTCAGTCATTGCCAAGCTATTCCTGAAATGCATTTGGCATCTGTACTCACTATTCCAATTTAAACATTGGAAGAGTTATTTTCTTCAGATGTGCTTCTTTAAAGGTTATTATTTCCAGTGTTCCTTTGTTTGTGTGGTCTGGTTGTTTTCCATGTGTCAGGCTCACTCTTAATCACAAAGGAGATGAAATGCTCTTTGTGTTCCTATCTGACATGCAGATTGCAGTCAGATTCTTGCTGTTATCATTTTGGAAACATATTTCTTGCTCCTGTTTGCAGAAGCGTTCAGAGGTAAAGAAGCTGCAGTCACTTATTGAAAACTCAGTTCTGAGTTTTGGGATCTCAGCAGTGACCACCTGAACTGTGGCAATGAGCAGTGCATGAGCCCTTGGAAACAGCCCCAAGCCCAGGTGAACCCCCTGCAGACAAGAGCAGAGCAGTGCCAGGGGCTGAGCATGGGACAAACCCTTCTGCTCTGCTGCACTCAGCCAACACCCAGGCTCAGGGACTTCTCAGCTCCTAAGGGAGACACACCAGTGCCAGTGTGCTTTCACAGGGCACAATGCAGCTCTAGGTCCCAGGAGCACAGGGGACATCCCATATCCCTATGCCACATCCTGCAGTCTGGCCCAGAGCTTCACCCTGACAAGGCTGTGTGGTTTCACCCTTCAGGGACTCTGTGACAGGGGAGGATAAGTAAAACACAGGCTATGAGACTACACTGCTAAATGACATAAACATGCATAGACTAAGAAGTGAAAGGCAGATTTATGGAAACAAAACTTCTGTAAAAATATTTGTATATTAAACTTCGCAGTTTCGTTGCTTTATCTTGATATTTCTTCAAGCCTTAGATCATAGGTGCAGTGCAGAATTCACCAACAAACTGTCTCTGCTTCAATATTTGCATCTTTGTGTCTGTCCTGCCTCCAGCACTACCAAGAGTTTCCCCTTAGATTAAACATGGTTTCATCACACGCCAATGTGCCCACATGCCCTGGACATATGGCACAGATGCATAACTCTGGTTCCAGAGCAGGAAAAGGGATGAGCCATTGGCAACCAATACTTCTTGCAAGGAAGTCCCACAGTCTTCCCAAAATCAGTTCAATTTTTCATTTTCCATAGGGTCTATCACTAAACACAGCTGTCAGTTATTTCTTTCCTACCAGGAGAAAGAAAATGCTCAATTTGTGAAAGTTCGTAAGATTTCGGCTCTGTCCCTTTCCAGCTTGGGTTTTGCCCTCTGTTGGCTATAGAGAGAAGCACAAATAAGGCAATCTTAACGTCTTTTCTTCATCACTGTTCCACTTCTCTGTATACAACTCCAGGGTACGGCTCAGTCTCCTGCCAATTTTAATAGTACTGTTTCTACTGGAGCAAAGAAATAGGTCAGAAAGCACAGGCTGACTTCAACTTCATGGGTTTTTCACTGGTATAAAAAAAGTGAATGCAAGAGCTTTTCCTCTCTCTGTTTCCATTTCTCTCAGAAACAGGGATGTCTAGGACAGGAAGGCAGTAGTATTTGTTCTGAAACAAAATCAGAATTTCCTTGTCCATGCTCCCTTCACTCAACAATAGGCAGGTGCGGCCAGTGGAATAGAATGATCTCATTGCTGATTTAGACTCGGCATCCCTCTCTCTATTTCCTAATTTAAAGAATTTTTCTAGATATCAAGATTCTGTGGCCAAGAGGAAAAATTCCATTTTCATTAAGTTGAATCAGCCATGTTTTGGCTAAGCACTGCATATTCTGAAATATATTTTCTCTTGATCTTGTTTAATTATTTCTGCAGGATTAACTACTTTCTATTGTGTGTCACTTTCCTCTGCAGGAAGCTCTGTGCTGGGTAGTGTGTCTTCTCTTATTATGCATTTGCTTGGAATATAAATTGCTTTTCAATCAGATCTTTGCATTTCTAACAACATCTTCTGTATTGCAGCAGGTGCTTTCCCTAGTGGTTACTTATATGGACTCT
Source organism: Passer montanus (assembly GCF_014805655.1). Lineage (NCBI taxonomy): Eukaryota > Metazoa > Chordata > Aves > Passeriformes > Passeridae > Passer > Passer montanus. Next base: position 11,842,975 of record NW_024356505.1, on the reverse strand, counting down.
AATGGCATGTCATCTGTCTATGCAGGCACTTTGCTGCCAAATATGTAATAGAGGAATTTTCTAGTAGCAGAAGCTTCTGGTAATTTTGGTTCTTTAAAGGCTGCGACTTTTTAATTTATTTTTACATAGCTCATTTCACTGGGCTTAAATAAACTAAATTGGGAAGGTTTAAAGAGTCCTTCTGGAAGCCTGATCTCAAATCAAGCTGCTTCCTTTTCTCCAACTTGATTTCATAAGAGTGGTAAGAACGGGTTGGTTGGGTTTTTTTTTTTCTCTCCTGTTTTTAAAGCCTGTTTTAAAACCAATAGGTTGAAAGATTAAAACAAAATATAATTACATTTTCACACAACAAATAGTTAAACCATGAAACAACTCTGGGCTGTTGTGGAGGCTAAGACTACAGACAGGTTTGAAACAGAGCTAAATGGATGTCTGAAGAATAGATCTGGCTCTTTTACAGGGGATGTAGATCTTCTGATGGGGTAAGCTTCTCATGGGTTATGTTCACAGTGCCCTGGTGGCTGATAGCCAGGCGTCAGGGAAGGATGGACTGGGATTGTTGGCTTTGGGACTTGGGTTCTGTGAGCTTCAGCAGCCTATGCTCTGGGACAGGATCTTGGACTGGATGCTGCCTGAGTATAACCCTGGATCCTTGAGGATGCTGGTTCAATATAAACCAGGGATAGGGAGGAGTCTGAGCACACTTATGACTAGAGCAATGCTTATAGAAGGATACAGTGCTAGACAAAGTAGGTGCTTCCTAGACTCCATGTTTCTGTCCTGCCAAAAAAGAGCTGCTCACTTGGAGCAAGTGTGGCTGCTGAATGAACATCAAACCAGTTCAGTACAGGGGGCATTGCCATCCGAGAGGAATGAATGGTGTGTCTGCTATTGGGCTGCTTTTTTCCCTCATTGACTCGAGTTTCATTGATTTCAGGACATCAGCTTACTGGTCCTTCAGTTAATCAAAGCAGTGAGATGATCACTGCAGCGATGCTGAGGGCACAGACTCCGCGACAGTTTATTCCTATGACTGCAGGCAATGAGAATGTTGCTTACAGTCCGCAGTGAAAAATCCATCTCCTCACCAGCAAACAAAGGTGTCCCAGTCCTCAAAAGTCCAAAGTGGTCTTATTGAGAATATTGTTGCTTTTTGTACAATTTCTATAAATGAAGATATTGCTTTTATTTTATTTTCTATTGGGATTGCTTTCTTCTCATCTTGAAGAGTGCCAAAACCACAACAAAAGAAGAAAGCAGACATGTGAGAAAAGCTGGGGGAGGAACAGACATAACAAAATAACAGAACTGTCAGGGCCTCTATGCCTCTACAACATCTCTTATATAAGAAAAGATTGAAAGAGTTTGTTTGTGACATGATATTAGCAAGGGCAATTGCCTTCTTTCCTGACTACTCTGATACCAAAATCTCCTGCTAAGGACAGCAAAACACTTACAAAACAGGTTTGGGCACTATACAGGATTTTAGCTACTGCTGGTAGGTTTATAAAAAAGAAAAGCAAACACCAGCTCTCTGTAGTACTAGCTAAGCTCTTTTAAAACCACATGTGATAGAGGAATAAACATTTTCTATGTCCAGTGGGACTTAAAACTGGAACTGCTGTGAAAAAAAAATTAAGCAGTCCATTCAGGGCACCACCATCTCTCTCCATCCCTCCCTGTATAGGCCCCCAGAGGTCTGAGGCTGCTCATACACATTTCATCCTTCTGTCAGTGGCTGCTTGTGACCTTTTGTACTTCAGGCCCTGTAAAGAAGTGTCCATGTTGACTGAAGGGCAGGATGGACTGAGAAAAGCTGCTTAACCCTAAACTGTGCAAGGGCTGATAGCAGGGCTGTGGGGAGATGGCAGAGGGGATGCCACTGTCCCTTGCACCTGCCTTGCTCAGTTCTCTGTCATAGCCTGAGGCAGTGCAGCAGTGACAAAGAGGCCTGGGAAAACATTTCCAGCAGGAGCCTTTGGAACTCTCAGCCAACTCTGAGAAGTTCATGTCTTCACTCAGTTTTCTCTGATTGGAAAATGTGAAAAAAATGAAGAATTTAGGGGCATAATATGAGCCCCAATTACATTAATGTGAGAGAGACTGGAAAAAGTGACACAGTGGGCAAGGTTTGGGTTGGTTTATATCTTCTGCTGCCAGGCTGATTTCAACTGGGTTGAATTCCTTCTGCTTGAAATTTACATAGACATACTGGATTTTTACCTGAAACCAGAATGTTAGGAGCTCAGGACAATGTTCTTAACAATGAAAACAACTTTTAGCTACAAAGGCAGTGACTTTATTAATTCTGTCACCAAAGTCTTTGAATTTTCTGCTTGGATCTGCCTCGTATTTCAGGAATAAATCCACTTGGTCTTAATGGAAGTAAACAATAATATATGTCTCAGAAATATATTTTTAGACTAAATCCTTTCTTCCACGTCACTGTTTTCTCTTGAGACAGTGACTTCTAAAGATTTTAGTATGTGGGGGGATACCTTTAAAGCAAAGATTATTGAAACCTTTTTTTGAAATCAGTTCAAAGACAAAAGTTTATGCTGGATGGACCACAAGGACCAGCTGGATGTTGTCACTTACCCACATTTACACTTTTATCTTATGTAACTTTTATTTCCAATATGTGGCCTTACCTGTTAAAAGAAACAAATAAACAAACAGACAAGAAAGTGAAACAAAACAAAAAACCCCTATACAATCCAGTGAAATAGAGGAAGAAAAGCAATGCTAAAAAATCCCAGATGGTGGAGCTACTTCATTGCCAGTGACAATATAGTACTGTGCAGGTTTTGCTTCACAAGCTCTGCAAAAAAGAATTAGCAACAGCATAGAAAAGTCCCCAAATGTCTCTGCCATCAAATTCTAGATCCTGTGTTTCCTGACGACAAAGCTTAAGTCAGTGTGCACAACTTTCTGCAAACCTTTCCCAGGCAAAATCTTGACTCTTCAATGTGTGTCCTCTCTTCCTTCCAGGAAAAAAAAAAAATACTATTTACTTCTTCTTTGGCCAGCAACACTTTAATGAATTATATGCAGGACACAGTGGTAAGCAATTTCTTATACCTTTTGTAGTGACAACATTTGTACTGAACCAGAACTTTCCCCAGCAGCACTCTTAAAAATTTTGGTGCACGAAGGATGATATAATTTGATTTTCTTTTTTATATGCAATAGTGTATTTCCCCTGGAAATATATAATGTATTGTGCTTTAAAATGCACCACATCAGGATGTTTTTGAAGGGAAATATTTCCTCAAAATAATTTTATTTCTGAATAATTCTAGGAAACAACAGTAAGAAAATGGCAAGCTGGCTACTCTCACTGTGAATTCCCTCAGTTTTAGTCTTAAAAACCTCAGCTACTGGTTTGTGCTTGGAAACATGCAGCAGATACACCATCATGTTGAGTTAGTGCAGTGACTAGTTCAGTCACCTTGCTAGTGAACCAAAAAGAGATGAAATTTTTAAGAAACATGGGTCGAGGTTCAAATGTCCTGCTTAGCTGGGTGCAGGTTTTTACTAGGTGCTGAGTTTTAAACACTTATGAAACAAGCAGAGGAGCAACAGCGCCTTTTATTAGAGCTGAGCAGTGAGGAGCTGGGTGTGAGTGAGCAAACACCTGGAAGCATACAGCTCTCCTGGGGCACCAGGACACCTGAAACACTGGTGTCCTGACATCAAGGACCATACCAGCCACCCACTGGGGCTGGCAGACACTTTCCTGGGTTGCCTGGGAAAATGGGGCCATTTTCCTTCCCTCAGTGATTTGTCAGAAAGATCCTCTCCTGGTCATCAGGAGCAGAGGGTAGGGAGCCATCCATCCTGCCACCGTTCTTCTGCCATGCTCCTATTGGCATGTCCTCTGCTGCTGGATAGGGTGGAGGATAAAGTATCATGGGATTTTCCAGGGGACCAGCTGAAGTATTGCATCCCTGTGGCTGCTCCCTGGAGTCAGCAGGAAAGCCTGTGGGACCTGCTGACATTGTCCATAGCTGTTATTAGAATTTATAAAGTCATTTGGGGAACGGGCCCATCTGGCTCTGGGGATTGGAGATGGGATGTGAGCTTTCCATCTCCAGGTCATCTCACAGCTGTTGGGTGTGCCTGTAGTGTGTGTAACATGAGTGATGGTCTGGAGAGGACACGGGGGTCTGCATTACACGCACACATACCCATAAATGCTGTGCAATTAGCCCGACTTGGCTCTTCCCTTGGAAACCACCGCCAAGCAGCCGGGGACTGAGCAGCGCACAGGCAAACCCAAACTGGTGCACATCTCTCATAATACAACTTGGCTATTTGGCTTGAAAAATCCATTTTGGAGCCCTTGGACTGAAAAGATTAAGCTGCCCTGGAGCTAACTGCATGTCTTCCTTTAGTATCAACATTTGGAGAATTAAATAATTGGGCAAAGGAGGACCAAGTAATTTCCAGTGAGTTTATAGGACAGATGATCTGAAAGACGTCTGCCTACCCCTCAGGGTCCCTGCCATGTGTATAAAAATGAACAGATATTAGGGCCAACTAAAATAAATAAAAAAAAAACCAAACAATTTCCTCCTCTCCCAAAAATCTCCAAAACCTCAAAAAACTTGGGAAAAAAAATCCAAGGAAGGTATAATTGCCTTGTGGCAGGTATCTGGGGACACAGAGGAATTGTACATAAACTTTAAAAATGTCATCCCTTAAAGTGGCTGCTCTATGATTATTTCTAGACTTTATTTTTCCACTGCATAATGAAACAGTCGAAGCCACCAGGATGGTTTTTTTCCATCACAAACCCCATTGTGTCTGAGTTCCATAACTCCTCTCTGCTCAAGTTCCCAGGGCTTCCCTGGTCCCTTCATTCCAGAAAGGCACCCTGCATTTCAAAGGCACCATGGCAAATTTAAAATTACTTTGCCATCACTGATGGCCAGGAGTCCAGGTCTTGCAATCTTCTGCTTGACACAACAAGCACTGTGTCTGCCCTGCTCTCTCTACATTGCAGCAAGTGCAATTTCTTGGGTGTTGACCCAAGACTTTGTTGACCAAATGTACCTGTTGACTTTGTTGACCAAGTGTACCTGGTGCTCACCTGGAGCTGGAGCAAACCCCCACTGGTGTTCGCATGACTCCCTCCTGACTCCAGCAAGCCTTGACCCTCACTTCCCTTGGAGAGAGCCAAATGGGTCTCACATGGGGAGCTGCAGTGGGGTGGCTGTAGTGGTGCTGGGGCTCAAACCCTGCCAGCTCTGTGCTGGTGTACTGTGTCCCTGGACAAGAAGGACTGCATGGAACGCAGGCTGAAGCGGCATCATTCGTGGTTAAGTCACCCACTGGGGTCTCCCAAGTCCTGTGTTTTGTCTGCTGCTCCTCTCTCTGGCACCTAACAGCATGCCTTGGTCAGGTCACTTCATTTCATGTCACCATTAATCCCTCTCTTGTTTCCTACCAACATCATGTAGCAGCACACAGCCTTTTGCTGGGTGTAGGGTGATCCTATAAGTATCTGACACAACTGCTGCCTATATCAGGGGAACTTTCTGACTACTGCATTTACATATACATACTTTTTCATCTTTATTATTATTGCATTTGATATAATTTCAGTTTCCATTATGTTGCTTTTCAAAGAAAATTGAAGTATATTTGAAATTAATACCATTAGTACCAGCAGCTAACAATCCTATACAATGCTGCATACGGATGCAGTTAGGAAATTTCCTTAGTTCATGTAAGGTGAAGGTTAATTTTAGAATGGAGTAAGAGTATCAGAGCCATTAAAATAATATGGAAAAATGTTACCAGATGAGAAATTGTTCAAAATAAATTAAACCCATGATTTCAATCATGTCTTTCCGGACTACTTTGATACTAGACTGTATTTTTTCTTGCCTGTATCCTGCCAGAGATTTTCATAGCAATCATGTTCATTTCCAAGCAAATCATTCTTTCTTAGGTTAACAATGAAGACTCTTTCTCAAGGTATGCAAAGGTACTTTGCAAAATCAAAATATGTCTGATCCTCTGAAAAAAACCCAACCCTTCAGTTTTACTTTTCTTTTGTGTTGGTGTAACTACTGATGATCCACTATATAATAACGTTAGTGCAAACACAGTATGCTACATTATTTTGACACTTCTGGATGTGTTTCTTCATTCCCTTCTGAGCTTTATTATGCCACTGTCAAAACAGCTACTGGTAAGAAATTTTATGACTTGTGTGGCAAAGGATGTGGTGCCAGAGAGATGAACAAAGAATGGGTCAGCTACAGGATCATCCATCTTTCCCCCTCTGGACTGCACTCCCCCTTGCTGCTCTCCTCGGACGACTTCAAGGCTCTGCCGCAGAGCAGAGCATTGCTGTGAGACTCAGGGTCGCATTAATCCTGTGCTGGATACCTTCCCATTCCTTCATCCTTCTGAGGATAGTCCTGATGCAACTGTCATTTGCCAGCTCTGATTTACCACAGTAGTGTATAGGAGATTGTGAAAAATAAAGCTAGCTTAGTGTTCCACCTTTTTTTTTTCAAGAATTCTCCCACTGATTTAAAAAGGGCGGTAGATGCTTTTTGAAACCAGAGACCAGGCCCATCTGCCTGCATGTCCTTGTTTCTGAGATGAAAAAAAGGTTATTTTTTATCACCTCCATAGAAAATATAATCATCCTATCTTTTTCTAAAACATTAAGCATGTCTGTTAAACAGTACTTACTGCAAAACTTTGTCTCAGAAAACAGCTTGATTCTCATACAGAGCCCAAGTGCTTTGCTTGAGCAGGACAGATTTTCACCTACCAGAGGCTTCTTTTGCCTCCCCTGATTGTGCCTTTCCTTAAATCCCCTCCTGAGCATAGTTTAGTGGAGCAGCCAGCTGTCCCAGCTGTTTTAGCCTCTCACAGAGTATAGGGCATGTTTTGCAAGGTAAGGCAAAATAACCCCATAAGCTGATGGTGTAATTGAGAGGTAAGGTCATGTAATGAGATGTAAGGTGGAATACTCAACATGATGATTTTTAAATTATTGTCTTTTTGTGTGAAAAGTAATTTAAATACAGAAATATAGAAAAACCTCATCAGGCATTGGCCAAAGGCATTCATGAAAAATTTCAGCTTGTAAGAAATGCTTTTAACTAGTCAGCATAAAGTCCCTGTGTCCTGGAATAGTTTCCTCCATCCCCACAAATAATGTATATCAACAAGCAGCCTCTGTGGGGAAACCAAGCAAGTATATCCATGCAATTAGTACAGTCCCATTAACCATTACCTGTGAATGTGCACAAATGTGAGCAGCTGAGACCTGTCCTTCAGTGTTCACTGAGCACTGCCAGCATGGCAGTGTTTGACATCCTACACAGGACAGTTCAGCAAAGCAGAAAGAATTTCCCTCTCCTCCACTTTCCAAACACAGACAGGTTTTGACCATGGAATTAACTAGTTCATTTTCTCTATTTTCTCCTCACTGTGCTGTGCTGAAATGCAATTAGACAAAGACACAGCACACAGAGTCTGTTCCCTGCCAGAGGGCACTTCTGAGGAGACAGGCAGCGTATGTTGAAGTTGCTCCAGGAGTTAAGACCCAAATGGTGATTTAAAGGGAAGCATGTTGCATTAAGAAATGTTATATGCTGCTTTGAATCCATCATTTTGCATTTGCTCGGTTATTCCCTGTGTGGCTTGAGCTTTGGCTGTTACTGCATGCATTATTTTATCAAATTAAATTTGATCAGGGGAGGAAGGTGAGGACAAGAGTATAACAAGATTACATGTCCTTGTTCTTCCCTTTTACTCTCCCACAGCTTTTTGGCTGTGATGCCATCTTTCCCCACTCAAGCAAAACCCATCTTGCTGCCTTTTATCTGAGGCCCTGCTGCTGGAGCAGCTCAAGGGAGGGTGGGTGGCAGCAGTGCAGGCAGGACAGGTGCAGGATTGGTGCAGGACAGGATGGCTGCAGGATAGGTGGTGGGGATCTGGGGATCTGGTCACTCCCGTCCTCAGGCACCAGGAGGGATAACCCTCCTGGTGACGGATGATGGAAAACCAAGATCTGCCAGGAGGTGAACAGGATGTGGCTTATTCTAAACAATGTTATGAAGTTCCTGTGGTTTGCGGTAACAGCAACTTCAATAGGATACTGAATCCTGAATAAACTGTCAGGAAGATTGAAAACTAAGTTTTTTCTCAAAAGATACAGAGAATTTGCTGAGCACATGAAACTCACATTTATTTTATTTCTGCAGAGTGCCAAAGAAGCCCTCATAGGCTCAAGTTTTAAGCTGGCCACAGTAATATTTGGGAAGTAAAAAATCAGGGTAGATAAATGGCAAACATTAAAAAAGATCACCTGTTAGAATTAACCATTGGATTCTTCACATGTGCTATTGATTCTGTATACAGAAAGGATGGAAAATCCAATGCACAGCCAGGTCTCAAGGACATCAGACACAGACCAGCAGTGTCATGGAGATCAGCTCTGTGCAAACCATATCTTGCAGTGATATGAAAGAGAGGATAGAGATGGTGTTTTCTATACTGAAATATCATTTATCACTGTAAATTATATTCACTTTGACTTGCATTGTCTTGAAAAAGTATATTAACAGAAATAGAGAACTTCTCAGGTAAGCAAAAGTGAAGAGGGAGTTAAAGGACTTATAAAAGGATTTTCTTCAGAGGCAGGTGAGGAAGAGCAAGGAAGACTTCTATAGAGAATTGGGTCAAGAACCACCTTGTTTTCCTCTTTGTATTGCAAGTTTCAAGTACAAATAATTTGCATATCCTTATAGCACAGAAGCGATCACATATAAAATTAATTTTGAACATGAAAATTTAAATGTGAGAATCCAGTTTGCACTTTTGCCAAAGAAAATCTGAACTAACATTCCAGAAGTGTTAAAGGAAATCCAAAATTGCTATATTTAACTTATTGAGCATTCTAATGTCCCATGACCCTATGCAGAAGTGTAACAATTTTTTATTATTAAATATTTACACAAACAGTTAAAAGGATGCAGTTTTGTATCAAGGTAATAAATTCATGATAAAGAAAAAAAATCTTTTTTCAGTATACAAATAAATTGATGGCTTCCTGTATTCAGGCAGAAATATATTATTACCCATAGTTCAGTGAAGAACTTAAAAGAATTGTGAAGATTTTAAAAAGAATGAAACTCAGTGCTCTAATGCAGTTTATCTTAAGTCACCTGCTTGTAAAGCCTACAGAATGTAACAGGGAATAATCTCGATAACTTTACTGGATCCACAACTGCATGGTCAGACTGTAATTCACAATTAAATTTCATTCACTTGCTCAAAGGCCTTTTGATTAAGTTTAGATTTTATTAAATTAGGTTAGATTTTATTACATTCCACAGGATTTAGCTGTAAGAGAAGATGGAATTGGATAGCATACAGTCTAGTACTCCAGCCCAGTACTCCTGCATATATTGGAATCACCTTTTCCTGCTGGTGGCATCTTCAGTCCCCCGACTCCTGAACGTATTTAGCACTTTGGTTTCTTCTATTCCAAGCTCTGTTTCTAATAACAAGTTGAACAGTATATGTGCCTATGGGTTAGATAGACAGAATTTCTCTACTTTAACACCCAATCCAACATCTACTACCGAAAGCAGATGAATGCTCACTGATTTTATGGGGAACATAAATGCAACTAGTTAGTTGCTATTTATGCAACTAAATCAGTTGCAAATCAGAATAAAAGTGGTGCAAGTGGGAAAGAGTTTTGCAGCTTCAGAGTATAAAACTGCTTGGAGCTGCAGGAATTGTGTGAGATCTTTTCTAAGTAGGCATTTTAGACCTGGGTCCTCAGTAATGTGTAAGCTCACAAAGTATTTTGAATATCTGGGACCTTTCTGAAAGCAGATTAAATGGTACTTACTATCACAGATACAGTTCTCTCCCTGCCTATGGATTATCCTACAGTCATCAGCAAAATACCAGGTCCTTCCCAAATTCAGATTTAACTTATATCTAGAAAACATAAATCCTGACTGTTCTTTCCTCTCTTCAGGATGGCCCTGCTCAAGTTGACTTCTTGAGGAAAGTAAGAGTAAGTATAACATGACACAATCTCTTAGGTCATCTGCACCATGACCTGATGCCAACACTTTCACATCTTTCTAAAATAAGCTGGAGGCTGGTTTTTTTCATATTTTAATATTCCTTTAAAAAACGCATGCCTGAAAAATCAGTGTGGATAAGTTTTGCTTCTGTCCTTACACTGGGACAGTCTAATGGTTACAAATAATCACACCAGTACAGAGGAATAGGAATTGCATAAAACAAAAATCAAAGCAGATGGAAAATATGACTCAGCTCCTCTCTGCTCCACTCCCATCACATCTCTGAATTACTGTTTTCCCCAAGAAGTACGTTTGATCTGAAGTGCATTTCAAGACAGGACAAAAGTTTAGATTAATATTCCTTCAGGGTCCTGTGAGCAGAGGTCTGTAAGCAAACCTTTCACAAGTGATATCATGGGCAGAATCAATAGTGGATCAGAGCATGGGAGATTTTTTTACAGATGTGGTTGCACATGGCTTCCTCTTGATTCTCCCATATCTGCACTTTGCTCTCAGCCCCTTCAGCAGAGTTCTACATATCTGGTTTGGGAGCCACAGCAATATCTAATATTTATTTCTCTAAATCAGAACAGGTTAAGGTCCATGTACACTCCATTAGCAATCTCTCTTTGCACTGCACAAAAAGATTGATCATATTCTGACCCCAATGTTGGTGGTTCACCAGTTTCTGTCTCCAAAGACAGTGGTATCAGTGAGGACGAAAGTAAGGTTTATATTTTGTTACAGACTTTGAATTTGGCCACAGCTTTGGCATTTCTTCAGAGCTGCATGAGGACTGGACCCATCTCTACGGCTGGCAGCAAAACATTACTGCCCTGCTAGCAAGAGGAGAGCCTCTCTGTCCTGAAACTGGCAAGGGGCTCCTGCTTGAGCTGCTGGTGTTTCTGGTACCAGAGAAATATCAATATATGAGACTGGCCCTTGCCTTCATGGTGCGATTCATCACAGCACCCCTACACACTCATCTGTTTTATGCTAGTTTAGGACTGTTCAGAAACAATCAGGGGACCAGATCTGATGCTCCTCTCCCTCAGTGCAAAGTAAAATGCATAATCCCATGAAAACCATTATAAGTCTGGTTTTTCCTAGTCCACTTTCCTAAAGCCAGCAATATTTCCCTGGTCACACTGTCTCAACCCAGGACAGAAGGGCTGTTTCCATCACATAACAGATCCATACCTTGTTTTTCATTCTGCTCTGTGCCCATCCTGTTTATCTCTTCTGAACTGCGTATTGTTTCCACTTTAACAGCTCCTGCCAGCTGTTTTCTTTTGGTACCTTTTATTGCAGATAGAATTTCAAGGGCTTCCAGGGGAAAGCTGCTGAAAGCACTGCAGCTCTCAGACTCACTTCAAAGCAACTTTCATCATTTTTCACGCGCTCTTTTTAGGACTCTTCTTCTGTTCTTTCCCCAAAACAGATTCTCTCAAAGATCACACTGGGAGATAGCACTATTTATGGCACTTCACCAGGAGACATCGTGTTTTTTGTCTCATTTGGACACATCCACTGTCCTATAAAGGTTAAAACTAGTGAGGTCTCCTCCCCATCTCACTTGTAGTTTGTTGTTGGTAGGATTTTTTTCCAGAGGAAGGGGTGGGAGGAAAGGTTATTGTTGGAATTTAGCTGCCAGAAGCCTGAGGGTCAACTTTAATTTAGTTGAACCTCCCATCATTAAAGGGATTGTAGCTTCTGCACTGGACCAGGCAGACTCATCTGTGGGAGGCCCTGGCTTCACACCAACACTAATTGTGGCTGAATTGTTCTTACAAGCTGTGAGTCTTTGTTGCTGAACTTAGAGGAGAGATAGCCCATCAGTTTCACAACTATCTCAGGGTAGAGAACAGGAGGGGAAAGAAAATTCCTGCCTAACCCATGCCCTTGATGCCTGCCATCCTCTCCAGGCACAGGGCAGGGCTGCTATCCTGAAGAACTGAAGTCTGTGACCTGAAAAATGGAGGGGAAAAAGGGGGCAGTAAGTCTTGAAAGGAGACGGTTGAATGCCTAAAGAAGAGGGATGGGAATGCCCAAATCCAGCGATGATAAAAAGGGCACTGACCTTGAGAATTAGTGCAGATACACTCCTTCAACTCAAATGCTTTCAGGTGGTCCAAATACAAGTGAGGGAGTGGTTGGAGGAGCAGCCTGTGGCACCACATACTGTTGTATGACTATTCTTGAATTTGAGCCACTCAAGAAATAAAGAACAAGGCACTATCTACAGATTTGCCTATTTAAATTCTGGTTCTTCCACCTGACTAATTTCAAAACTCACCTGGATAATGCCCCATCTAACCTGTGCTGTCAATTTGATCCTGCTTTGAAAAGGAGGTTGAACTAAGTGGTTTTTAACAGACCTGTATATCTGTAGATAGGAATATATTGTAAATCTACCTTTCCCCTACTCTCAAAAGCACCTGTAACACCACTGAGGAGAGAGGGAGACTGAGGCCACCTTGCCCTGCTTGTGAGGTCTCACACTCCATAACCACTGGCACAGTACAGAAGGTAGCAATAGAAATGAGCAGTCAAATTGTTTAAACCTCCTCTCCCACTGTTCAACCAGAATTTAACAAGGCATCAGTAGCTGATAGCACAATCCCACATCCCTCTTTTCAACAAGCATGGCTCAAACTATCACTGGAAACACACCCTTTTGCTGCCTGCAAACTCAAGGATAAATTCCTGTATTTTGTGATGCAAAACTCTGCAAAGGACATGGCATCCAGTCAGGACCTGGAGCCAGGACCAAGGCACAGTGTCCTGGTGGTTGTCACTGCTCACTGGTGGGCAGAAGGTGGTTCATGGCTGCTGCTTCTCTGCTCTGAGTTATTGGTTGCAGAACTGGATAGCTGGATGGTGGCTGGAGGTGCAAATTGGTCTTGGATTTTCTTCGCCCCAAACCTCAGCACTTGAAACTATGATTACAAAATGGCCAATCTTTCAGTCCTTGTGTCTTAATTCTGAAATAAATAAATAAATAAGTGAAAAGCAACCTCTATTTGTCCCTTCTTACCCATTATTCAAACAAATTAGTTTAAAAATTACAGAACATCTTGTATCTATAGCTACCAAATGTTCCTGAGTGATATTGCCCACACACTCAAGTGGAAGACTGCCAAACATATCATGGATATTTTTTCTCTTAAGCATTGAAGGCTGAAGGGCATACTGAAGTTAGTTGCTGGATTTGTGCCTTTGGAGCACTTTGTTTGGGTCTTTTGAAAATCAAAGGCAGATCTTTTGCTGAATTATAGCTGTAAAATGTTGGGTAGAAAACTGAACTGAACTTGAAATATTTGGGATGGTCTCCTGGCTGTCTGCCGGCCTGAGAAGGTGATGTGATGTGATAGTGGAGATGAATTTTAGAGGAAGTGCAGCTCGCTTCATGGGTATGGAATTGGTGTATTTGAATATTTTGTGGGCTGTATTTGAAGACTTCTACTGAGTTCCTTGTGACCTCAGTTTTACTTTCTCTCTGAGACAGATACTCCACTGAGAATACTGTCTTCCAATCTGTTTGGTAAAGCATTGAAAAGTTTCCACCTCTAAATCTCAGACATCAAAGAATTTTGTCATTGATAAAACCCTGAGAACAGCATCATTTTGAGATTTTTTTTTTTTGGGTTATATGTTAAAATTCTCATACAAAAAAACCCCCCAAAAACTGTGGGTCCACAGTAAATCCAAATTTTACCAGCCTGAAACAATCTTCTTCAGGAGCTATGACCTTTTGGTGGAAAATGCTTTTCTCACTGTATAATCCCTGCCTACATAGGATGTCGATTACTGCAACTGTTTTCTTGCATAAATGAACAGCTGTGGGCAAAATATTGCACAAAAATTGATGAAACTCACAGAAGCTATAAGCACACATTACAGCTAATGGAGGCTTTTCCCAAGGAAAGGCAGCAGAAGTATCATACTGGCAAATCTATCACATCATTGGACTATGAAAATTGTAAGAAATATTCTAGGATATACTAGTATATTAAAAGAGGAAGCCTGTGGCAATTGTAGAGACTACAAGAGCTCATAGCCTAAGGCTTACTCTGATTGCAGGGAAAAATGATCTTGTCTTCAATTTCTCAAGATACAAACCAAATGCCTTGCAAATTGGTCACATTCCATTTAACTCATATTAATCTACATCAGGTTGCCTGGGGGTCAAACCCATGTTTTTGTTGTATTTTTCTTTTTTACTCTCTAGACTATATCTCTTTTTGGCTGCAAAATGTGCTGAAAGCTGTACAAGAGACATTCACAAATATGCTTCTCATTACCAGCATGGTCTGTACAGTGATGCCTACACAATCATGCTAATGTGCTTTGCTTCAAGTTCATGTAAATGAAGCTGGTGGGTCAGCCCATTTTAGCTGTGTTAGCACTGCAAGAGATTTTGGTCAAGGAAAGGAATTCTATTAGATATAATTTGCTTTTTTTTACTCTAAAGATACAGAGATCCCTCAAATGCAACAACAAGCTCATTAACTGCTGCATATAGAGTCAGTTTATCAGGTATTTCCAAGACTCTTAAAGCAGACCATGAACAGTGCCTTAATTCAGCCTCCAAGGAACAGCCTTTAGAGCTGGAAGGTAACTGCCTTTCCTCTAACTAGCTTCCCTGTTAAGGAAGTGAAGCTGAAAGCTGAATTAAATGTTTCAGACTATTAAGAAAAACATTAAGCCATTTTAAGATTAAACTGGGCATATTTTCTATGCTCAGAGAAAAAAATCTTGCTCTCTTTCATGCTAGTGAAAATAGAGGATCTCTTCAACTTGCCTATAAATGTCAGATATAAGGAGGTCAGCTATGCCCTTACTGAGGAAAATGTTGCTTTTTACTACATCAGCTGGGATTTCTCTCCAGAGAAATCTGATCAGAGCAGCGTGTCCAGAACTTGCATTTACAATGAAAATTGGAGCATGGAGCAGAGATACATGGAGATACCCTCAGCTCACTAGTGCAGGTATTTCCCAGAAATGCACAGCTTAACCCTGTCTGGAATGGCACATCTCAGACTTAGTGTCCAGATGTTTTCAGGTTCCTCACCTGTGATGTCCAGCCCCCAGAAGATCCAGACATGTTTCAAACATGTATATACCTTTTTATCTTTTAAAAAAATAATTTACCATTATACATTTTTAATGCCCTAGCTTAGACTGTTGCTGCCTGAGACCCTCTTTCTCACGCCAAAGTTCAGTCCTGGTGTTCTCCTTCCTTGGCTACCCTTTCCAAGCCTCTGCAACCTGGCGATATTAGGTCACTGTTCTCTATAGGAGGAAGAAGGATTTCCATGGAAGAGGAGAGGAGTTGGGGGTCACCCCCATGAGAACAACTCGGCTGATGTGCAAATATCCTTTTTGGGGGCTCCAGGGGACAAAAGAATGGCTTCCCTGGAAGACTGTGAAATTCATTCACCTGGATAACTTCCCCTGCCCACAAAGTGGATAGCTCATGGACAGCCTCTGGCATGGCCTTTCAGAGGGGCATGCTGAGATGCTTCCAGGCTTTGCATGCCACAACAAATCCCTGAGTAAGCCTCCCCTGACACAGAGCCTGGGCTCTGTGGGGAGGTGTGTGCCCACGAGGTTGACTGGAGAAAGTGCTGTGTGTTCAGGTGAAGCACAGTGGTCTGTAAAGGACACAGTACTCCTGGGATAGCCTGCTGCATGTAAGTGTACCTTCAAAAATTTACAGGCATTAGTATGATTTTTTTACAGTACATCCCAAGACAAAAAAAATTGACCCAAGGACCTCTCAAAAGGAATCTGAAATCACACATGGATTCAACTCTCCTTCACTCTTAAAAAACACCAGCTAGACTAGGTCCCCAGCCTGGCTGAGCCCCCAGCTGTCTCCCTGCACGCTGGTCTGGTGGGGGGAAGAACCACGCTTGTCATCTGCACTCCCAAGTCCCCTGGTGTGACAAGCCATATTTGCCTTTAACCCAGGCACAGGGTTCACCTTCTCCCGCACTGCTTCTTCTTGATAAAGGAATCAGTGCATGAAACCATCGCCATGGATATGAACAGATGCAGAGAGGAGAATGGGAACAACACAAACATTATGTTCCTCCCAGAGCAGCGCTCCTGTCGCTGCCCGTGCCACATCTGTGTTTTTGAAGGGAAATGTCATAACATTGCTAATCAATAAGAAGAGTGACAGGACCATTTGTCATGAACGAGCCGGCACTGCAGCTGTTGCAGTCATCCTCTCCCTGGGCTTTGCGGCAAGAAGCCGAGGCAAGGACGGGGCTGCTCTGCGGCGGCAGCCCCCGCACGCCCGCGGGCAGCCCCGGGACGAGGGAGCCCCGGTGCCGCCAGCCTTGCCGCAGTCGGGCCGAGCAGCGGGCAAAAAGCCTGGCAGGAAGTCTAGAGTTTCGAACAAAGGACACCAGACACCCTGCAAGGGAGGGACGAGGCTGGGTGTCGGAGGAGCCTGTTGACCTTTAATCCGCAGCCCGCTGTTGCATATGCATCGCGTTTGAACTGCAGATGTTCCTCGCTGCTCCGCCGCTCAGCGCGACAAGCGGCTGATCTTACAGGAGGAGGCAGGGCTCAGGGAGAACTTAATGAAGACTTTAAGCTGTGGGTTGCAATTAAAATGGCCCGGCGGTGTAAGCGTGGGAGGGGGTCACTAAGCTCCTGCAGCTGCTCTGCCGGCAGTAATGTCCCTGCTGATGGGCACAGCTCTCCTCCACAATGAGAGCAGTCGTGCATGTCCGGGGGTGCCGGCGGAGGTGACAAAACTGAGCTGCCCTTTCCCACCCCATTAAAATAATTCTTAAATTAGGAAATTTATCTTGATCGGATGGTCTATCTGTGTGTGGCACTGCCGTGTATGACGCTCCATCTCTTTTCCCTAGACAGCTCAGGCCAGTAAATAGAAAAGGATTAAATATCAATATAGTGAAAAGCATATAGGGAAACAGCCCTTCTTTTTCAAAACATGACCTGCTTTTTTATAGGCAGAGTTTGACCCTCAGTGTGGTCTCTGCAAGGAAAGAAAGCTGCCTCCTGCAAAAGAGAGATCTGCTTTGCTACTGAACACAGCCAATTAAAACAAAATCCACACATCACTTATGGTGTCTGTACCCAAATGACAGGATGTCTACAGGCTGAAAAGGATACAGGCTCCAGCTTGTGGATTGCACTTCTGAGCCATATCCACGAAGGTGCAAATATAATATTGATCCCACGTGAGATTTCTGAGTTCTACAGCAAATGCTGTTTAACTAACAGCAATGTCCAGGATCTTCCCCCAGTGTCACCTTAGCAGCAGCTAATGCCACCTAAGGGTTGTCTGCTGACACTCGGGTTCAGACTGTGATGCTGGAACTCAATGAAGCGCAGCCAAACTATTTATTTTCTAACCAAAGTTTCTTCTAACGGAAAAGTGCCATTTTCTTTTCTCTTATTCACTGCTTTGAAAAAAAAATGTCAGTTTTGGCAGTATTTTGTTTCCAGAACTTCTTGTCCCAAAACAAAGCGTTCCCTTAAGGTTGAAGTGGCCCATGTGAACATTTCTGGAATGGAATATTTTCAGTTTTAATTTGGAAATGATTTTTTCCCACATGCAATTCACTGTTATTATTTTTACACAGAAACACATCGACAAGCTTTCAAAGCGAAAACTTGGACCAAAGTGCTTTGATTTCATAACAATGGAAAATTTTGATTGACCCGAAGTAACATTTTATCAGACTTCTATTGCACATGGAATTTCACTTGCATATATATTTTTGCTTTTTTTCTTTCTTTTGGAATCAGGAAAATATTTCCAAACATGAAAAGTTCTGGTTAACCTCGATCTTACGAGTCCTCCCAGGAGTTCATTCTCCCTCCCTGCTGGTCCTCCTGCTCAGGCTAAAAGCAGGCAAGGTTTGGGTACTGCCTGCTGTAACAGCAATCACTGGATTTCACCCATTGCAAAACCACTTTTATTGCCCTCACAGCCTCCTCCAAGGGCGAATTCATTACAGCTGGGAGGTCTGATCAGAATGCATGAAGTGCTACAGCAATGGCCAGGCTTGAGAGATAATTCGTCAAAGTATTTGTCGTTTCTCATCTTTTTAAATATGCTGCAAAATCTTCAGGCACCTGTACCAGCAGTCCAAGAAGTGGTCACATAGAGAGATGAAATTTTGAAGAAAAGGGGTAGGTCAAGAAGGTTGAATTCATTTTAAGGAATGATATAGCTTTCACAGCAATATATCTACTGCCTATAATTTATAGCCCCGGCTGCCATAATGATCCTGTATCCCTTTTTCTTTCTGCTGTTCCAGTTCACTGAAGAATTTCAACATACACGTTGATTGACAGGGCAGATGGTAACATTGTTTGCCATTAATGTTAACCTATTATTTAATATATGTGTTAGTTTTATTATTTTTTAACAGGATACTAGTGACTATAAAGTTTAATTGACCTTTTTTGCCAATAAATAAATCATCGCTGGTTTCAGCAAGGATTGTACTTTTATCTGCCAATAAAAAGCTGAAGGAAACCTCTTAACTACACTCCTTCCTCTTTCCTTTTTCTTTCATCTCCTTAAGACTCTTCTTATGAAGAGCACCCTGGAAAAAAAATTATCCAGTGATGGAATGAGCAGGTAAGTGCTCATGGATAAGTCAGGTTTTACATCAGAGAAAGAAATGGGGTTTAAATTGGCTGCATGGTAAATTCTGTCTCTAGAAGTCCTGACATTACTGGCACTGAAATTTTATCCCAGGAGAACACAGGCATGGTTTCCATCTTGGTTGCACTGGACTTTGCAACTTCAGAGCCTTTGATGTCACACTTGTACTTTGAGCAAAGGGAAGGAGCAGCAGAATCAGGCTGAATGTATTAAAAGAATGGGAAACTAAAGTAAGAAAAACTGATCCCAAATAAGTTTAGAATAAGCTTACCCTACTTGATTTACTGTTGGGTGGTACAAAAAGAATATGCTGTGCAGTTTTAAGCTTTATACCAGGAGTACATGATTAATGCAGACACTAGAGCCCAGGAGAGGCTCAGTGGGTTCTGACGGGATGGCCGCTGCACTTCACCAGAACAAGCTGCTGTGGATCCTGCATGCTTTTTAATGGCTCCTTCCTCCTGGTTTTCTCCTCTCCCTGATTTAAGACTATCACCTGACAGATTTTTATTTTCCCTGTAAGCACTTCAGGCCAAAGTCATTAGAAAGCAGAAAAAGAAGACTCAGTTTGGTTATCTGAAGCTTTTTGCTTAGCTGACTCTGGAGAAAAGTCCATCTAACCACAGAGAAAGAAAAGTCTCATTTTTCAAAACTGAGAATTCATTAAGAGAACTCATATGCATAAAAAGCAGTGAAGCTGAACAAAATGTAAATTTTTCTGGCTGAGAGAGATTTTCTTATGTTGTTATAAGCATCTACAGCTAAGACACTGGATTTACATTTAGGCTGGGATTTTTAGCGTCTGACTTTTTAACTATGTGCCTCAGGTTTTCTGAGGGCCAGGGTTTGGGAAAGGAAGCTTGCAGTTGGGTAGGTAGGACAAGTAATGAAAACCCTATTTACAGGCACACACAGCATGTGCTGTGCCATCATAAAGTTAGTATACTCCTCTGGGTAGAATTCCTTGGATTTTTTTTGCTGCCACACATCTGGACACAGTTCTGATTGCTTGAGAAGTAACAAAATAGCACATATATAAAAATATATATTTTTATATTTTTTTGATCTGTGTATACACACACCAAAGACACAAAGAGAACAAGAAAAGCTAAACTGAAAGGTGGAATTTCCCTTTTTCTTAATGCATTGGTCACCACTCCTGTCAAACACAGAACACACAGAACACAGAAACATAATTTCTCTTTTCTTGTCCTATATTGAAGCAATTAAAATTGAGAGGGGCTACAGAGAAGATGAAGCTGGTGGCAGGATAGCCTCAGTGAATGGGGCTTAGTCCAGCTCTGAATAAATTTCTGTATACAGTAATAAGAACAACACATCTTTTATGTCCTGCAGAATTGCTACATCAGGTGAGATCAGAGGGGCTGCTTCTAAACCAGTGTTCTGGGGAGCTGGGATGGAGTTGCTATTACACCAAGCTCTTGTCATACCTGGAACTGCTCCTTTAGAACTCCCCTGGCTTTCCACCAGACAGCTGGAGGATACTCCTTGACAGTCTGATCCCAAAGACAGCAAGGCTCTGACGTGCTAATAAGCAAAACCCCTTTTAGAAGTGAGAACAGAATTATTACTTTTCACACTGCAGTTAAAATGCCACTTCTGGTGACAGCATCAGGCAAACAGGCAGATGTTGCAGCTATGCTGGGGTTATTATGGAAACCTGACTGTCATGGGCAGCAGGGACACAGAGAGGAGGGACAAGTTAGACACTCAGACCTGCATACAGTGACTCCAGTCCCAGGGCAGACTTCATGCTGTATTTTGCCATCCATTAAATGGTGCAGTGGAAAGGAAACATGGGCAGTAATGTGTTGACAACCTTTGGATGGGTTTGATTTTCTTTTCTGTGCGGTTCCTTCAAAATTCCTTTTGGTGTTATTTGAATAATTTTTCTCCATCTTTCCTGTGGTTGTGAACAATTAATCCTAAAAATTGCTGTAACATAAGGAATTAGCTTTGAGTAAGTATGGGAACCCCTTTCTTATGTGCAGCATTGCAGACTAAATCCCTCATCTTAGTCTATTTGTGGAAAATCTTTTTTGCCTTGCCTACAAATTTAAGTGACACAAGTCTTGTTTCTTTTCTGTCCAGGCCCTCTGGACCTGGAGGGCCTCTTGTCCTTGTAGATGAAAAATAAGAAATTTAATTCTCTGCCAGGAATGACTCATTGCCTAATGTGCCTTAACACGCAGACACTATCTCCTTTTGCCACTAGAGTCTGGGTGGAGGAAGTTGTGTCTCTCCTCAGATCAGGGCTGTCTCCTCTCATCATATTAGCTTTATTGCTTTGAGGTATTCCTAGGACAACTCATCTCTTCTTTAACATCACATTATCCATGAAAGAAGCCTCTGCTAAGGAGAGATGACAACCTATGAGAGTTTTTTCTCATGCCAAGGGAGCTGAATTAGAGGAGAAAACTGCTTCAAGACTGTTTAGGAAAGTGTGGAGCTCACTGGCCTCCATCCATTAAGGCAGGAAAGCATTATTTTAACTTCAAACACACAAATATTTGACTTCAGTGGGACTCTCTGTGAGCCTGTAACATATATGTGCATGTGGAGACTCTCTGGTTCTCAGAAATTCCAACAGCAACAAAACTTCATCAGTGATTTCCTTTTCTTTCAGGTTACCTACCAGTATCTCAAATTATTCACCATTCTGGCAAGCTACATGACATACAGCTTCAGTCTCAGAGTCTTAAATCTGAATTGAAAGAATTTGTATTTTTGTGCTCAGTTCCATGATACCTCCAGAGATCCATTCTTTTTGTTTGTTCCTTTCTTTTTCTGTGCTCTGAGGCTTGTGGAAACAATGCACAAAAACAACACACTAAAACAATGGGCTTTCTGCAAAATTCAGGTTTCCTACTTTGCTACAGCATGGTATTTTCCAATTTAGACTACGAGAATGTATATGAAGTCTTTTTATTTTGGTTTACAGTGAAGAGAAGGAAGGAAGAAGACATTAAAAGACCAAGCAGCTCCGAGGAGCAGCTTTTTCTGACAAGTCAGCTGGTTTGAATGCAATGGGACCAGCAATCCATGCCATTTATTGAGTGTGCCTGAATCTACCACTACGACTCACTAATGCTGCACTTAAATGCATGAGACATTTTACCATCCTCATACCTGTCTTTCACAGATGAGAAGACCTCTTTTATGTGACTGAGAAGCAGTTCAGAATCTGGCTGCCATGAGATGGTAAATGTCACTCTGGGCAGATAAAAATCATCAGAGGACAATTGTGATAATTTTCATTTGTTCCTTTGATGGATCTGGACAGTCTTTAGGACAACACTAAATTTGTGTTCAGAATGTTATTTTGTGAAGTTTCTTGTGTCAGCCAGAATTACTTGAAAACTACACATCAACTTTACCACTTTTCTCTGAATAGCAGCAGCAGCACCTCTCCATAGAGCAGTTGCAGCTTTGGGCCTGTCTCTTGAGTGCTTCTACACCAGGCCCACATTAAGTGAGCTACAGGTATGCTTGTGAGAGGTTTGTGTCAGTGAGAGCTTTCATGGGATGACTGTGTGATAGATAACTTATTCTGAGAAGATGGCGGAAATAACTGCATTTAAAATTGAGCATATACGAAAATGTGGGCCACTGTAGTTTCTGTCATGTTACTGAGAGAATGAAGACTTGTATCTGAGAACTGTAGGGATTTGCAAGTGCCAGTGTAGGACACTTCCTGGGGATGGATGGGAACTCTGGTTTTGAAGGTCATTGCTGTTCACCTTCTGCTTAATCTGTGCCAGCTGAAGGAGGGAAAGCTCTAGGGACAGAAATGGTGAACACATTAGCACCTGGCACCTCTGATTCTTCCTCTACTATCCTGCATGGCAGGGAAGCACTTGCCTATCGTGCAGTGAGCCCTGTAGTGAGCTCATTTCTACCTCTTACAGACAGTCTTAGAAAAATCCTAACTCTGTGTGTAAAAGAGGCACAAGGAAAAGAGTTTAGACTGAAGGACACAGCAAGTAAATATTCACAAATATTAAAAATACCAAGGTATTTCTTTGACATCACAGAAACTGTTTTCCCTGTCATGACATAGTCTAAGAGCTGAAATCAGGCCCCAGACTGACCAACTTCATCAGTTCTTTGAGAAGAAATTCTCTTATTTTCCCTCTCTATAAGGTCCTTCAGACAAATCAGCCTGATGCTTTCAGTTAACATGTGAGCAGCTTATTCAACCAAGCTCTATTCTCTAACCTCCCAAGAGCACTACACTACTGCTACAAAGCTCAGAAAAATATTCCCCAAGGTTTCTGAGATGGGTTTCAGGATAAATAATTTGTTCAAACTGTCTTCCCCTTTTTCTGGCAGACTCAGCTCAAACCTGAGTCCAAACAGAGATATTAGACTAATCACCAGCTCCTGGGAGCCAAAACCTTCTCCCTCTTCCAAATACAGCAATCCCTATTTGCCTACCAGCCTGCCTTTTCTCTGACACAGGAATCTCAGCTGGAAATAATTGGCAGCCTGCACAACTTCTGCTTGCTGTAGCTTTTAACCCTGAACCTTCCTCATCAGACCTTGGAAGCATTCACCTCATCACCAATCCAAGTACTATTTAAAATTAGCAAATGTATATGTAAATTCCAGAGAAAGAAAAGGGTTTGTGATATAAATAATGATTTTTCTGTTGAAAAACATCTTACATGTTCAGAGTGATGTGATTCCAGCGTGACATGTGTATGGGATTCTTTAGGAGAGGTATTAGATGCTCAGGGCTCCAACAAGGCTTGATCAATTTGTGTCACAAAGTACTAATCCATTTAGGCACCACACTATAGAGAAAAGACAGGAATATGTACTGTCAACAAACAGGACAGAGATAACATAAAATCCATCCTGATAGCAGAAATATTGCCAATGGTGCTGATAGACAAGAAAATACAGACTAACACTGAGCACTATATTACTCATGCTTTAGGCAGTAGGTGAGTCACTGAGTTATCTCTTCCCTATCAGAAGTTAAAAGGGGTGAGGACGGGAATATCAATTGAGAGGACTTGAATGTCCTCTGCATGTGAGGTTTGCAGGTCTGCTCTCCTCACACTCAGCCTATGCCCTCATATGCCTCAGAATAACATCTGTGGATGTAGGCACCTTGTTGATTATCCTGCTCTCCAAGCAAGGTTGTCTAGTCTGGAGAAGCAGATTCAATTATTCCTCCCCACCTTACTGTCTCAGACTAAGCTTTCATCTGCTGAAGTGTTTCTTCTTTGAATGTGAATTCCTTGAGATGGCGCTCTATTTGGCTTGTAATGATCACAAGAAGAGCAAATTCATAGAGTAATAACAGGAAGTGTTTTGTTTTCTGTCTTCACACTTCTGCTTTTACTGGCACATCAGCATGTATGTGATCCAATGGGTGACATTGGACTGAGGTGGGAATCATGCCTGGATAAATTTGACAAATTTGACTTTTCAGCTTGACTAACTAGATACCTCTTAGAGCTGGATCAAGTGGCAGTGACTGTCAAGACCAGTCTGAGAGAAAGTTCAGATGGATATATTTGCAACCATAGCAAAATATCTCTGCCACCATATCCCCAGGGAGTAAAGCAGAAGACTTTGCTCTTTGGAGAAACAATCATGCATAAACCACCTGTCCCAAATGTTGTGACTCCACTACCTTTGGGAATGCCCAGATCTCTGCTGTAACCATTAGGTTTCAGAGTTCCCTGTGCAGCAGCTATTTGCATAGGATGGTTCTGGAATGAAGTTCTCTACAGATAGGCAGGAAACCAATACAAAATAAGAGGGCATACACTGGAGTGGAGGGGCAAGGGAGGTGGTTCCTGCCCTTGCACCAGGAGAGGGGCTCAAGGTGTCCACAGCTTTAGGGAGGCACACCTGGGAGACAGATTCCTCCAAGAGCTCTGGAAATGTGATTGCCTGCTGGAGAGCCAAGAGTTCTGCCTCCCAGTGCAGCTCTACCTCCCAGTGCAGCCCTGCACCCCAGTGCAGCTTTACCTCCACTCTGCCTGGGAGCCATGGGCTGCTGGTGTGCACACATGGATGGGAGCATCCTTCCTGCCATTCAGCCTTGTTTTGAACCCTGTCATTAAACCTGTCACAATACAAGGACCTTGTCAGGCAGCTTCTTGAGATCAGATTTGATTTCAGCATAATATGGAGCAGCAGCCAGAAGAAAGTAATTTCCTGTTGCATTCTGGAAATGAAATTAGTCACATTTTGTACCATCCTGCTAATTAAAAGATGACTTTTTGCCTTTTATTTATATTTTCAGAAGTTTTTGTCTGGGCAACCTGTTATATTTTGTTTATCTCATCTTATCTTTATCATCACTCTTATTATTCTTATAGCTGGGAGTTGCTAAGGGAAACAGCCCTTTGCCCTGTAGTCTCACACCTGAGTTGTCAGGGGAAGGAAAGCCTTATGTTTGAAAATACGCTGTGCATGTAGTGATATAAATTATCCAAGAATGGAAAAAAAATGCAGTGATAAAAATGATAGTCAGTCAAAAAGTCTTTTCTTAGGAAAGAATTCCTTGGGTTCAATTAAAAAAAAAAAAGAAAGAAAAAAAAAGTTTTATGCTTTTACAGATGTATCTCACAAAGTGTGAATTTATTCCTCAAGTTTCTGGATAGTGTTTGAGTTCACAGTTCTAATGAACTGTCCTTTTGTTCCCAAAGGCAGAATTTCTTTTTCCCTTGGGGAAAATGAAAAGTCAAGCGAAGACACTATTGAACCATTTGATCAGTGCCCAGATCTGGCTAGACTTTGAAAAAGGAAAGTATGCAGCAACACTAACCTTTAAAGACCTCTGTTAAAAAAAAAAAAAAAGCAACTCAGATATAATAGGATGAAGATAAAGGTAACAACCTGAAAAGATTTAAATACAGAGAAAATAATCAAATGTCTGACAGCAAAATGCTAGTTAAAAATAATCATGGGAAGATGATTAAGTAACTGCAAAAAAATTATACATACCAATTTGAAAACAAAGGCAATTCTTACCCTATTAAATTGTGCTTTTATAACATTTCCCTGCTTCTAGATTTGCAGAAATATTTCTGTACACTTCAAATCCCCTGCTATTCATTGTCTTCTATGGTTTATGAAAATTGAAAAGACCATATAAAGCTGTGGATAGGGATGTTTGTATGTATTTCCTATTTCCCATTTCACTCTATATTGGTGAATTGTATAATCAGGATATTTCATCTGATTATTTTGTTTTCCACAGTCAGTACAATAAGTACATTTCAAATCAAGTTTGGTATGCACTTCCTGATTTTCTTTTGGAGGTCATTCAAAGACAATATCAACACTGTCATCTCATTTCATTCTTTGAGGAGAATCCATTTTGTTTGAGCCAACAGAGATCTCCCACTAAGGTCCAATAGAGAACATTGTCCTACTGTGATTAAAGCTGTGTTCAGGGCAGCAGGTTCATTTGGCAAAGGATTTTGACACTTTGACCTTTATCTTCTGCTCAAATTGAAATTGTCTCCTCCTTCGCCCCCAAACACTTGTCCTAGAAATAAGAGAAAAGCAAAATAAAACAATACTTGCATGTATGTTAATAATCTTAATTCCTTTTTTCCTTCTCTTGAGATATTGTTAGCACTAGGTGAGAGTTTTGTGGTGAAGCACAGGCTTGTTAAAGCAAGCTGTGTCTCAAACAGATGTCACTGGGAGAGTACACTCCACTGTGGGCTCTGTTTGCTTGATTTGTGTGTGGCTTGTTGGCATGGCTGATGGGACACTGAGTCTTCCCATTTCCCTAGCTTGGTGTTACTTTTTAAGCTGACTCCAGTCAGCAGATTGCAGAGTTCCTGTGCTCTGCAGCTTCTTTCAACCCAGGACAGGAGACCTGGGGGTGCTCATCCCTTTTTAGAAACACCAGGGACCCTCCTTCAGGTGTGCACTAAGTATCTGGACCCTGTAGAATTGTTGGTTTATCCTAGAACTATCAGGACTCCCAGGGACTGTGTCTGAAAGAGTTTTCTCCAGACAGAGGTGAGAGGGCACCAGGAACCAACCCAGCCCTCAGTGCTGGGTGAGTGAGTTGGCTGCATGAAGGACATATTCTCTCAGGCTCTCTGAATATATGTAACAAAATTATGAAGTTATACCTAGATGAAACACTCCATAATTTTCTATAGGTAAATTGGATGACTAGATCTGTCATGCTGAGATTCTCTTCTTATCCCAAAGTGGCTGTATTTATAATAAAACCAACATCCTGTCTTTTGAAGAGAGATATTTATAACTTAGAGCCACATATTTTAAATTTGTTTTTTAATTATGACATCAAAAAATTTATGTAAAATATTGAAAATGTAAGGAACAAATATTTACCATTTTTCCTCCAAAACCTTATTTCAGGGAAATCAGATCAGTTTCGTGAAATATTTTTATTTGATGAAACTGCTCATTCTGAGGGAATGACAGCCTGCCAGAGTTTTGGGGTCCGGCTTTATCCACAGCTCTGACAGCCACAGAAGGACTGAGCTGGGCAAAAAGCCATCAGTGGAAAATCCCCTAAATTTCTATTTCTTCTATGGGATACATCTGGACGGTGTGAGGAAAATGGAGCTCACTTTGTATCCAAGTCTAGGAGTTTGATTTACCTCTGCAGAACTCTTGCAAATGTCTTTGGAGCCATGTGGGTTTAAGTCAGTCCAGCAGGACATGGATAGTCCTGGCCCCTGCCCAGGAAAGCGTTTGAGCACATGCTTAACTGAAACCATGCCATTAGTCCTCTCTAGGGCAGCACAGCCCAGGCTGAGCAGGGCTTTTGCACAGCGTCTGCTCCTGGGGAGCACATCTGGGGAGCACATTGGGCTGCTTGAGCTGTTACACGCGCTGCAGGTAGGGCTGCAGTGCCCTTGGTCGGGGCTGTCTCAACGATGCGCGCAGACATCATCCAGATAACGGGGCCACGGCCTGCCCTAACAACTGCACAGGCACATACAGGGCCTGTGTAAGAAGGATGCTGTTTGTGCCGTGCTGTGACACGCACACAAGAGTAATTTGAGCCATAACCTGGCTGAAGTTGCTTAATCCACTGCCAGGGGGCAGAGGAGGTGTAGCGTAATGGGGCAATTTATGCTTAGACAGGGCAAATGAGGCTCTAATGCTGGGAGTCAAGGAAATCTGCCTCAAGGAAGTTGAGAAAGGCTTTTCTTTGTCTTTTTTCATAACCAGCTAAGAACATTAACGCACAGAATTATGCCACAGTTTGCCCAGAAGAATGTCAGATAAGGAACTACATACCATAATGTACTCTGTTTGCTGTACCCCTTGCAGGCAGTACCACACATACTCACAGGCTTTCTCAAACTCAGATTACTTGGCAGACATAGATTGCAGCTGGCAATATCCTTTTCTCTCTGCGATTATGGTCTTCTAGTTAAAAACTACATTGTTACTTTGCTCCCAGCTGCAGCAACACAGATAAAATCAAAGGTCAAGTCATAGGGATCTGTTCCGATCTAGAAGTAATGACCAGCAAATTCACAACTTGTTCTTAATCCAAAGATTTTCTGAAGTTAAAAGTGCTGTTTACTGTCATAATGACATCCTTTTTGTCCTTGGAGTACCAAGAACTCAGTTACAGAACTGTGGGTCACTGGGGCCCTCCTGGTTCCTAATTGTCACATGCACCAATGAATGGCACATGCTTTTTGTTGAGAGAGCTTGTTTGGAAAAGGAGTAATTGGCTGGCTGGAGCTGATGCCAGGATCAGATTGGAAGCAAGTGGTAACTTGTAGAGACCACACCAAGGTATGGTTCTAACCTGCTTAGAAGAGCCATCTTTAAATCATTATGAAGCCTTCATCATTCAGAGATGTTCCCACTATTCACAAACACATGCAGCCCAACCCTACAATGTTCTCTGTTATATAGATCCTCCTGTTTAATGAGAAGAGACAATCTGAAATGTCAATAAACAGAGTGAGGTGTCGTGCCTTTTGCCTGGTTACAAGGCCTCTGCAATGCAATAAATAAGGGCTACCAAAATGATTTTTCAGAGGGTTTGGAGACCTTCTGTGGCAGGTCCTAAAATCCTGCTGTGGCATAACTGGACTCAGCAACTGAGATTGTCAAGCCATGACTCTGAAGCCCCATGCCAGTAAAGCTGGCATCTAGACAATGAAATGAAAGTACTAAAAAATGCAATATTTTTTCATAGCTTTGCTTCAAGAGGAGAGACAGTGCCCCCTTGCTTGCCAGGGATCCATCCCATTTTGTTTTAATATTCAGTAGATGGCATGTGTGGTTTGGGTTATCATCTTGGCTGTTACAACAAAATGTCAGCGGATTCTGTGAGGAATGCCCTCTTAGCTCACCAAGTCCCAGGCCCAGCTGCTTGGAATTGGCTGGAGACACTTTAAGCTTTTGAAATAAATAATTTGAAAATGATGCTGTCCCTGCTCTGTCTTCAAAAGTAAAAGAAACTGTTCAGAACAGCAGTTGCTACACCAAAGAAGGTCTCATTAAGTGGTATTGTAATGCACAAGCACAGGTACTGGTGTCGCAGATGCTATTTTACAACTACTTAACTGCAGAAGTAATGACACAGCAGAAGGTGGGAGTGAACATTAGCAGTGATCTTTATTCTGCTTCATGTTCTCAGGTTATATCAAATTTTTTCTTTGTTGTACAACTGCTGCAATGTACTACATTAAAACTCAAGAGCAAAAATTAAGAGCAGCTACTGTCACATGCATGAAATGCAAAATAGATTTATTTTTGACAAGGACAAGTTTCTAAAAGGAATATCACCTCATGCCTACAAAAATGCAGTAAGCTTTCAAACCAGATTCAAGCCAATCTCTTCAGTAAAGCCCTGGTTAAGAGGAAGGCTCGAGGTTGCCAGGTTTTATTCTTAATTGCCTTAAATTAGGAGGTAGTGTTGAAAAGAGCATTTCACATGTAATTCCTTCTTTGTGCAGATACAGTAACTTCTTGCCAGTGTAGTGCATTACAGACATCATTTTATAATGAGATGTGAAGCAAAAGGAAAGCCATTCACAGAGGTTATGGGAAGAAGACCTGGATGGTTCACATGGAATTTCAGATCCACATCAAACACTGCAAGCAATAGAAAGTTCTCTATGCATATTTCACAAACAGCCAGTCGCTCCAGCTTTCCAGTGCCCTGGGTTACGTTTTAATCCAAAGGCATAACACTCTCACTGTTTCAATAGATGATCAATCAGAAAGGCCATTCTTGGGTTCACTTACACTCCACATAGCCATGGTCAACCATTCAGTACCTTTGACCTGACCTTTGAACAGAAAAATGCAAAGACAGCAACAGCCGGCTTTAGAAAGAAAAGCACATAACAAAAAGGCAGAGAAACATTTTCATAACAATAGGAACTGTTTCATAAAATGCTGACTACAAGCTCGACATAGAAATTTGCCTGTTACAGAATGAAACTATTCAAAGGCTTAGTCAAATCGAGGAAGGTTTTAATATGCAGCAGCTGCTGAAAGCAAAAGCTTGCAGGGGTTAACTTACAGCCATGAAAAAATTATTAGGTTAATGACTCTGGCATGTAACAGAGACTGTCTTTCTGCTGTGACTATGCTAGGATATTGCCTTTGCCATTTTTAAAGGTGATGTTCTTGATCTAAAATTGAAAATACTACGCACATGCAGTACAGAAATATGGAGGTAATTCAGTCAGTCACATACTGGCCAGATTTTCTTAAATCAGCACTTTGAAATGAATGTGTCTTTCAGATCTGGCATGTGTTTGTTATTTGTGAGGTTTTCTAGAGGTATTTTGATTAAAATACCTGTTTGCCAATTGCCTCATTTGTCTTGGTTTATCAGATTACAAGATTAAATTACAGTCTTCCAACCTTTAAGGGAGTTTGGATGTAATTTACTTCTCTCTTCCTCTCTCTTACTAAGATTACAATGATTTCTAATTCTATGAATAACCTTTCCATTCATTTCATGGAAAAACTGCAGTTCACAAATGAAACACCCAGGAAATTATAAAGTAGATATTTTAAGTCTTATGTGTCCCCATATGGACTTGGAACTATCTTTTTGAACTTACTAATTTTACAAACATTTAAACTATCAGCTTTTAGAAAAGTGGGGTGTAAAATCACAGCTATTCTTCTGTAAGAAGGGAATTCAACAAAAAGTTAAGTAGGGCACATTTTTTGCAATGCTGAGCAATTAATTTGTGCCTCAGCCCAGTTTCTGGGAAGCATATGATGATACACTCTTGATTAGATGTAAGATTTTTACAGCAGGAATCTCAAAAATTTGAAAAAAAGAAAGAAGCAGAGTAAAAATGCAAGAATTTTGCAATGCACAGAGTAATTTAAGATTTAATGCTATGGCTCTGAAGGAATCTGATGAGGGAAAAAAGCAGCTTCAGATAAATCTTCTAAAAGTCATCTTCAATGAGCACTCAACTTCATGTTTTACATTGATACATGTTGTTGAATTTTGGAAAGGATTATTTACATCTTGCAACATATGGACTCTTATCTCTAACAGAGTTGTTACAGACATGAATATCTATGCTTTACAAGATGTATTTCACGAACTAATCTACAAATTCTTCACTTTTCACCCATAATGAGATATCAGGGTTGTTTCACCACCAGCTTCCCTGGGGTGAGTTCATTCATAAATACTGGCTGGTGCAAAGGTGTATGTGCATTGTGACAGGGCCAACACCTTCACCGGCCACTTCTGAATATTCATTCCTTTTCCTTGAACAAACAAATAAATCAGCATTATGGGCACAACACATTTTTATTCCTCTCCATCTGCTCGGTTTTGCCGCTGCCCACATCTGGGGCTGGGGTTTGGGTGGCACAGGGGCAGCAGGGAGGAGCAGTGCCTTGCTCCCAGCCAGTGCCCTGCAGCATGGCCAGCATCTCTCACTTCAGGCCACTTCCTGGGGCATCCTCATGAGCACAGAGTGGGGATGGCAACACACAACCTACAGCCTTAGCCCCCTGTGCCACCACCCTGCTGAGGCTGATCCTGCTGCAGGGGGTTGGCCCTCTGCAATGCCATCAGGAGCTGCCCTCGGAGCACCAGTGTCTGAACCATGTGGGGATAACAAATCACCTGGACACTTTTGCATCCCTGGGAGTGCCCCACATGACATCCAGTGCCTGTGTGTGCACCAGAGCAGGAGTAAAACCCTGGCAGCCCCAGAGAGCAGCAGGGCAACACGTCTTTGTTTTGTGTTCTCTGTGCTCGGAAAGTCTCTGACAGCCCTGTCCAAACAATCCCATTGGACAAAAATGCAAACAACTTCACGCACAGGAGGTCCTCTTAAAAATGCCTTTCATTTCTAGAAGGGGAGAGATTTGGAATCTGGGCTGTGGTGAATTAACATGCTGACCTTTTATCTTGAGAGGCCACTGATGTTTGAAGACAGCCCAGTTCTTGAATGAAATTACTTTGGGTGGTCCTGGTCTGCTTAGGAAAGAAATTTTTTGCTGTGTTGAAAATAAGGGCATGAGAGTACACAGACATAAACACTGAATCCCATCTCTCTGCAAAGTGAGAGAGGGAGCCATGGGCCAAAACAAAGGTGCATTAATGAGCTTACATCAGCCAAAAGAAATTACTAAATACCTGTGAGTTATATTGGAATTAACTGAGATTGTCATGTATGGCTCTACTGATTTAATAGAATAGAAAATACACGGGGTCATAAAATAAGGTATTAACATCTTTTTATCAGTCAGAAGTAATTTTCAAGCATGAATATATTGTGAGTGTATGAAAATGAAACTCACAGATAAATTCTGAGAAAATTACTCTTATTATTGGCAATTTCCAGTAAAAATAGGAATAATGTTGGATGTGTTTTATGTCTGTGTTTGCAGAGCTCCCCCCAACAGAAACTTCAGTACCATGGTCTTATAACAGGTAAGAAATAAGAAATGCTGTTGTAAATCCTCACCCTTCCTTTTCTCATCCCTAGAACTCCAGAAAGAGAGAACATTTAGGAAATAGAAAATTTTGGGACATGCTGCAGAACATTGCCCAACCCAGACTACATTCCCCTCTTGTCGGATGTTGGGGATTCTTGTTGTGTTTCCTTGCCCCCTCTTGCCATGATGGATCTGCAAAGCGATATCACCTGATCACATTACTTTCTGTTACCATATGTCACTTAAAAAACAAATTTCAGAAAGCCTGAGCTGTAGAGCAAGCCTGCTGGCTTCTCAACCTGCTTTGACATATGCCGGAGAAGATTTAAAGCTGTCAGGTTGTTGGATGGTTGCCATGGGATTGCAGAGAGGGGGAGAGAGAAATCCCCAGGCAGGATGCAGATGGATGGCTGGCTGCAGTGGCTGGGCTGACCTGGCTCTCAGCGTACCCAGCTGGGAAAGGACCCCTGAAGATCTTGTTTAATATTATTGCCCTTAAGCCTTATTTACCTTGACATTTTGGGCAACTTAGATTAGGAAATCAGCATAGGATATTAGTCTAAATCAACATGCAGACAAGCACCTGAAGCAGCTGAATTGCTGTCTGAGCTTTCTGCCTGACCAGAGCAAGCCTCACGT
Source organism: Passer montanus (assembly GCF_014805655.1). NCBI lineage: Eukaryota > Metazoa > Chordata > Aves > Passeriformes > Passeridae > Passer > Passer montanus. Next base: position 11,809,657 of record NW_024356505.1, on the reverse strand, counting down.
GTTACCCTGGGGTGAATATACAATGCAATACACGTGGGAGCTGTACATGCATGCCCTTGCCATGTCTGCTTTCTATTTGGCTAAACACACATGAAACTGTCACCGGTGCTCCTGCTTTGGTTGACCTCTGCGCTATTTGAACTATTTGTCTTGCCGGTTGGAAATTTTCTGAGCAAAACAGACTAATTGGCCTTGATTAACAAGCATCTGGTGTGAGTACAAATGGTTATTTGAGCAATAATGAGAAAGAACATGGGGAAGCGAGTTGGCAGCCTAATTTCTGGCAATTGATCCATTCTCCATCCCCAGGCTGCTGAATTTCTTTCTCTGGCAAGGTGGGGGAGGTGGTTTTTTCCACAAGCAGCCTGTAATCTGGCTTTTTAAAACCAAACTGCTTGGCATGCTTTCCCATTGCTCTGCCATGCAAACCGGGGGCTGCAGCCAGACCCTTAATGGTGTGCCCAGCATGAGGACATATGAAGCTGGACCTTGTCATTTGCAGCCACGCTTTTCAGAGAAAATTATAAATATTGCAAAAGCAGGAATAGTTTCCCCTTTATCTTTGTACCTGATTTAAAGTCTGCAGAATGGCTGTTCTTAAATAATGCCTAAAACACATGTGCCTTGTTTGCTGAAAGCTCAGGATTTTGGATTTTATAAGAAGATACATTTTGTGAAACTTCCAGCTACTTTAACACAGCATAGACTAAAAAATACATTTAATTCTTTTAGAGGGGCAGGTTATTTCCCATTCCTTCAAGGGAAAAATAGCATTTCTTTTCTCAAATATACAAAAATACATACAAGATGCTTTTTTTTTTTTAATTTTGCCAGTGGTGCAATTATATCTATTCTCTCTGGGGGAAGACATGCATTTGCACTGCCTTAAGCTTATATCAAATTGTCAGCAGATAAGATATGGGTGTATTTGCATTAAGCTTGGTAATGCATCCAGCTAGTACATGTTTATGAAACTGCTCACCTTTGTCAGACAGTGTGGTCAAAGGATGAGGATTCTTACTGAGATTCAATTTCCTTATGAACGTATCATTATAGTGTGGGCTACCCATATAGGTATGAGCTGGCTGCATTACCCCTCTCAACAACAGAGGCATGGAAAGATAAACTCAAGAAATTTCTAGTATTTTGTCAAGTGGAGTACACAAAATCATGAGGTCTTTTTCAGAAATGCTGGCCTTTTGGAAAAAAAATGGATGATGATTTGATTTCTTGATAAAAGCCAAAATTGGAAACTTTAAAGCTTGGCAGTGATGAGGAAAAATGAAGTCTTTCTGAACTGTCAGCATTTCAGAGCTGAAGCACATCTCCCTGAGCAGCACTGATTTCAATGTTCTCTCCCTCGTACCTCTTATTAGGGGCCAGCAGGGCCAGCAGACCCATTGTGGGTGTGAATTACACTTTTGTAGCTCCACAGTTTTGCTTTCTTATATTATTTTTCATCTAGTATAGGATTTTGCAATTTACATTTATAACACTTTTCATAAACACATTTTTTCTTCTGTTTGGTCTACACAAAAATAAAGACTCATTTTGAGGTGCTACCTGAGACACACTGCTATGGGGGAGAAATGGTGAAGTCCCAGTTTCAGCAAGTACCATATATCACGCTCAAAATCCTAAAAAAATATTGATTTTATCATAATCACTTAGAAAATAATAAAATAAAAAAAGACCAAGAAACACCTCAAAAACAAGTTGTTCTTCAAATATCTAGTGAATCTTGAGTTAAAATATTCACTCCTAGCATGTCATCAATAAGGTCACACTTTGGATCACAACAGAGTGCATGCTAGCATGCATTGCTTTCAGCACACAATTTAAAGCATGTACAGAAATTCCTCTCTATAAAAGTGTGGTAACTGGAACTGAAGGCAGATTTTCATACCACTCTCCTAATTTTTGCAAAATGAAAGCAAATTCAGCCACATGGAATGGGCAGAGAGATGTGTTACTCCTCTGGATGCTAAGTGTGGTACATATCCTTTTTGAAGTATTTCTTTAATTACTGCTTTGTGTGAATCAAGGATTCTCTCAGAAAACAGGTGAATGTGGAGGTTACCAGCCCCTCTGTGAGCACTGAAAGGTTCCTGATGTGGTGTGTGCACTCGCACAGAGTGCCCATCTGGAGCATCTGGCTTGGCACCCAACAGCCATTGCTTCATATTAGTGAGCCAGCCTGGGGTGAGCTGTTTAATGTGTGCTAATTTGGTCCTGACTATCCAAGCATCTTGGTATCAAGTACCTTGGGGTTTGTGCTGCAGCATTACAAATCTCTCCGTTCTAGTGCCATCGCTGCGCTCTGTGGAGGAAGATGACAAGCGGCAGTTGCAGTGCCGCATGACGATAACCTCGAGTATAAAATTGCCACGATAACATTTAGTCATGGTAGGCCTGCAGGAGACAAAAACGTGCTTCTGTGTTTGGGAGATTGCCAGCTGTGGAAGGCAGAACTGTCAAGATAAAATATCTAAGGAATGAGGTGTTTAAAAGAGAGTATGGGATATCCATCTTTCACTAAGATACATTAGGAAGCCATTAAGGAAGAGGTAAAGAAGTTTATAGTAGAATTTGCTGGAGACAAAAATGTGTAAACCCAACCATTTAAGGCTGATAATTGACAGAGCGCACATCTGCAGCAGCTGAAAGATGCCTTTCTAAACAACAATTCACTATAGGGATAGAGAGGCTGGGTATTGAGCTAAATGGATCACTTCAGGAGCAAGAATTTTGGGCCCTTTCACTCACTCTGCCTCTTACCAGTCAAAAAAGGAACGTTAAGGCTTTTCAAAAAGAAAAACCTGTCTCTTGAAATTCTATCTCAAAAGGCCTGAGGGGAAATTTTGTGGGTCTTTTGCAGTTGGTTCAAAAAATTATAGAGATCATCAGCTTCCAGCTGGTAACTGCACAGAAGAAAAATACGGATTTTCATTAACGCAAAACTTTCCCTCAGCTTCCCTCACCAGCCAGACATGATATATGAATGAATTTACTTATGTGTGACTAATTTACTTATGTATATATACATGCATATGCATCATACAGCAAATGTGGCATAGTGCAATGTCTCCTTTGGTGGCAGAGAAACCCATGAGAAACAGAGATTTTTCTCTCCAGCCCCAGTCTGCCCATGTTCTCTTCACTCAAGTGTTTTTCAGCTCTGTAAGTGCAAATCCCCTGCTACCACATCAACCTTCTTTTAGTTTCTTTTAGCTTTTAGGATTTGGAAGCACCATGTTTGATTTTTATTGTTTCCTTTAGCCTTAAGTCCCAAGGGTAGCATAGCTTCAGCTGTTCTGAATAATTTGGAAATACAAAGAATGAAGTTAAAAAAAAAATGTAAGTGGTGATAAAAATATTCTTCCTTTCAGTAGGGACCGTCTTTATTTCTGTTGTGGTTCCACAGCACTGACATCATTAGGGAAGACAAAGGAAGGAGAGGTTTCTGTCTTCCCTGACTCCAAAATTCACTCCTATCTTTGATCAAACACAAGCCAAATGAACTTTAAGACCATGTGTTTTCCTGAACTGATGGATAGGGTTGAAGAAGATTGATTTTTTAGCCACTTGAAGACTGAAGTGGACCCTAAAGTTTTCTTTAGTAAAAGAAATAAAATAAGAGTTTATGTGTTCATTCTCATAATCACCACTATATTTTCCTGTATAACTGAAAAAACTCCTATCACTTAATCACCTGAGCTGTCCATTGTCTCCTATTACTAAAAGAAATGTTTCAGAAATCCAAAATGCAGGGAATTATTTTGAAGATTGTTTGAGACCAAGAAACCAGAATCAGAGCTTAGGGTGTTGGCCTTGTTTATCCATGCCTAAAATAAAAATAAATTTACATGACAGCAGGCTGAAATATATTTTTACATTTACATATTCTTGGAGGTAATTTTTTTTCCAGCATTAACTTCCTATCACTTTTCTTGGTTGAGTTTTTCTTTGCATCAGCTGGAGCCATGATTAGGAAAATATCCTTATTTATTAATATCCTTTCTGATTACAAAGGAATGACATAGCATTTTCATTTTTGAACTTGTGATTTTTTATTTCATTCTAGATTTTTCAAAGGCCCAACTATATGATAAATCACCCCAATTTTTAACTGGGATATCAGTTAAACTTACTGGTAATTTACTCTCCATTTAATTGAATGTATTTTTCATACCAGCAGAAGATGTGTTTGGCACAGAGGGGCCTTGCAAACTTACTGGTAATTTACTCTCCATTTAATTGAATGTATTTTTCATACCAGCAGATGTGTTTGGCACAGAGGGGCCTTGGAGGGATAGGATTTGCTTTCTATTCTTCAAGGTAGGGGAAGCTCTCTTTGGATTTAGCATGTCACCACTTCTTCTAAAACTGCTCAAATGCCACAGGTCTTGCTAGAAGACTCAGAAGATTAAAACAAAGGCAGAGGCTTTGCAGTAACCAATAAATTGCCTGTTAAAACAGGAACAAACACGGGTAGCTACAGCAGTGTGCGGGGCCAGGGCTGAGGAGCGAGGTTAATGACAAATGCAGCAAGAGGCTCTCAATGGGCGCAGCTGGGACAGAAGCCATCAGCAAATTCAGTAAGAGGGGAAAACACCATTTGTGATGGACAATGAGTGCACTTAGCAGAAGCAGAGGTTGAAACTTCCCTTTCCAGCAGCAGAACATTACCTGTCTCCATTTTGGAGAGTCCCTGACACCCTCTTCTGCAGAACAGAGAATCCTTCCCAGTGGCAGGAATGATCTGTGGGCAAGTGGTGGGGAAGGGGGCTGGGGACTGCTTTCCTCCACAAGCCTCCCAGAGCAGAGAAATCTCATCCTGGCTAAGGCTTTCCAAGGTCTACTCACCGTGGTGTGTTCAGGCTTCCCAAACTGATGTTATTGACCCCTCCATTCCCCACCCTCCAATAAAGACCTGACCATCAAACCCATTTACTTAACTGATTGCTTGGGATGAGAGGACCAAATCTTGCCTACAAGAGTGCTGTGCAGGGGTCTGAGACAGGGTAGTTGATGTCCATTTATTCTGAGGAAGGATCTGTTGAAATTTGAATCCCAGCTTGCTGTTGCGCATCAAAAGAACCACAGAGGGTGTATGGCCTGTGAAATAACCACAAGGCAGTAAAAGAGATTTTAAAATGAAGAGCTTTGGCCAGAACTCTTTAGAAAACTATATTTACAGTTGCAAGACCAAGGCCAGGTGTAGCTAGAGCCAGAGTAAGCAGTGGCTCATGTGTGGGAGGAAATGCGCCCACATCCTGCTGCCTCCTTCACCTCTGCCAGAGGACTGGAGAGTTGGGCTGGCAGCTCTGCTGTCACTGCCATCACCAAGAGAGCATTTGGAATGTGTGAGGGAGCAGCTGCTGCTCATGCAGAGGAGTGGAGAGAGAGAGCTAGCACCTCCTGGTACCCAGCTAATGTCCCCCATGCTGCCCATCCCTTCCCAGCTGGAGGCAGATGCAGCAGGGAGCCTCAGCTCTCACAGCTCACTCTGAGGGTTCATCCAGCCCAGCTGTGCTTGTACTTTTCCCTTTCGTTCCCTTTTGATGGAGGTGGCCTGTGTTCACACTTGCAACACCTAAACGTTCTTTTCAGCGAATGGGGACAAAATCTGGCCTAATCCTCTGTGTTCCAGATGGGTCCTTTCCTGCAGGAAGAGGAGGAGCATTCCAAGCAAAACACAAAGTCACAGACAACCTCTCTGGGATAAGACACAGGCATCCTCAGCTGGGATAAGCTGTTTTGTGGACTCAAAAGAAGTTACACCAACCAACTGTCCTGTAGCAACGCATTGAGGCAAAACCATTTTTGGAAGCAAAGTCTTGCTTTTCCTCATACTATTGTACACTTGAGTAGCTGCAGTAGGTTTCATCTTAATTTACACCACTCAAAACTAAAGCAGAAGCAAAAGAAAAGAGCCATCCCATCATCTGGTAGCTACAGAAATAGCTTGGTTGAAATCAATCTGCTCCAAGTGTGTGATGAACTCACAGTGTTGTCAAGCCTTAGAACAGGCTTCCCAGGGAAATGGTGAAGTCACCATCCATGGAGGTATTTAAAAGACATTTAGATGAGGCATTTAGGCACTGGTGGGCTTGGCAGTGCTGGGTTAACAGTTGAACTCAATGATCTTACTGATCTTTTCCAATCTAAATAATTCTATGATTCACACTGAACAGCCAGGTCACTTTTCTTGAAAATGGCTCTGGATTTTTACCCTCAGTCGGATGTATGGGGATAGCTGCCATACAGTAAAAGCCAGGAGCTTAGTGCCAGCCTGGGACAGTCCTCGGGAGTCAAGTGCCTTGGTTGTTTTATTGGAAATCCTTTGTACTCTTTAAGCAAAAGAAGTCATCAATTAAAGATCTTAAAGTGAACCACCGCATACACAGAGGGGGCATAGGAGGAGCACTTGGTGTTGGGCCCCCTGTTTCGTTGGAAAAGACAAGTGTGATTTGGATGGTTCCCCCTCTCAGCAGCAGAAACAATCTGTCCCAGGTGCTGCCTGCTTATCCTGGGCAGGCGAGCACTAAATTAAGAACAAAAGGGGAGAAGAAAAAGAAGGGGGAAATGAAGATTCATTTAGCATAAAAATTAATATGTCAAGAAGAAAATTAATCAAGACACCCAGGAACATTAAGTGAATAAATTCTTTAATTGCTTGTACACTACTGCCAGAGGTTAGGCAATACCAGAAGGAACTGGAAATGATCTTTTATGAGCATACATTCAACTTCAAGAAGGCCTTAATGAAACAAGGGGGGAAATTTTCCTTGATCAGGATGTTAACCATCGGTTACAATCTGTTTAGAAAGTGTCAGGTTGTGAAATGTGGCATTACATGTTCTGAATCACTGACAACTCAGCAGAAAAGGTTTGTCAATGTCTGAGGATCAGTGACTTGAGACACAAAATGAGAGATGAAGTATAAATGGCAATCTATTACTGGCCATGAAATAACACTAGGAAAAAAGGGAGACTCTTTTATTGATACCCTGCACTGAGAAAAACAGTATCAGCACAGAAGAAATTGCTCTAAGAGACACAGACTGGAAGTTTCTTGCTGTAAATACTGTGACAGTCTTAGAATTTATAAAAACCTCTCAAGTCAATAAGTCTTTGCTTTAGCATGGGATAATTCTATTTTAGACAAAATATGGGAAGAAGAGGAGGAGGTATTGATCACAGAACTGGTATGGAATTCATTTTACTTGACTTTTTACTTAAAATAGCATCTAACCTACTTGAATTTTTTTTAAACTGGATACCTTAGCTTCTTTTACAATCAATAGGTGAAGCCAGGTATCTTCTGGAGATAATTTGTTCCATTGTAAAAGTGGTATTCAAGCCACAAGGGATAAATTCCCTCGGGAATGACCAGCCTCCTTTAGACTAACTTTGAGACCGATGGCAGGGTTGTCCAACCTGTTGGGCATACCCAGTTTTCAGGAGGCAAAATCTGGAGGAGGAAAATCCTATTCAAAAAGACTCCAGTGCCTGGGTGTACCTATAGCTAGGGGGACTTTGTCAGGAATTGGTTTATGACATGCTAAGAGAAATAAAAATATCTTTATGATCTTTTTGTCTCTTTATTTTGGCTGGCAGGAAACTGGTTCATTTCTTCACATAAGTGGGGGTGACAGATTATGTTATAGTAGCTAAAGTATAAACAACATTGCCAACAGCTCAAAAGATGTGTAGAATCACACTACTTTTTTCAAAATTCTTTTTATAACTATAGATTATTTTTGTGTTAAGAACAAAAGAATAACAGATTTCTTGTAACCCTCTGGAAATATGTTGGGGGCCATTCTTATCAATATAGACTTTTTTGTTTTTTTCTTACTTTGTAAAAAGTCCCAAACCTCTTTCCACAAACCTGTTTTATTTTTGCTCCCTTTAAGAGAAACAGAAAACAAACATGAAAGTGCACATGCAGTTGTTATAAAAGCGGGGGGGGGAAGGTTTATTTCTCATAAACTTTTGTTTGTTATGAGCACTGAAATAACCTTTTATAGATGGGGCGATGGATCTGCACATCCGCAGATCCTCAACTCGCCTCCCAAAAAGTGAAGAAAATTTATTTTTGTGACAGGGGAAAATTCAAACATGCACCTGGTTCCCTACTTATCTGATGAGCCAAAGCAAGGCACACTTGTCTTTCCATCTGGACTTTCATCTCGCCTTTCATCTGGACATTTCAATTTCCCTTTGAAGTTGAGTCTGTGTCTTTTGATTTTTAACGTTTGAAAAAGAACGCCACTGTTGTATCAAACAATTTCGGGGAGGGAACAGCACAGTGCTTGGGTTTACCATCAGTTCTGTAATAGCAACATCACTCACACATAACTTTGTTTCGCTGGCTGATATTAAGAAAAATGGTTGCTTGCAGAATGATGCACAGGTCTGTCAAATATACACATACATGCCCTTTAGACTGAAAATGATTTTGTTTTATAGCACCAATTCGCTGTTACAAAGTTCATAAATTTGTATTAGGAATGTGATTGCATCATTCCAATCCTGTGCTGTGAAATCACAAGAGGAAAAAACCCAATTACTGCAAAAAACACTGGAAGTTTTGCGTAAAAATCAATGGCAGGATATGACCCATAGTTTGAAAACTTTAAGCATGTACAAAGGACTTCAATCTTTATGATGAAGATTATGGTTCTGGCCTCTAAAATAATAGCAAGTATTAACTGCACCATCTCAACAGTTTTACGAGACAATAATCTGGTACTGAAGTGGATAAACGATGAGGTCAAAACCTGGGCAGTTTATCTCAATGAGAGACACAGAATATTGCTCACTAAAACAAAAAGATCAGTAGTGTTATAAGCTGACTGTAATAAGTAATATATATATATTAACCTAAAGTTTTACGTAAATCAGCAGCAGCAGCCACAGGAAAAGTAGCTATAATTGTTACGGTAGTCAGAAGGGCAGGTTCCTCTTTTTTGACTCAAAGCTGAAAGAACATTAAATTTGCAAATACCAGTAGGCAAGAAAACACACCAGAGAGCTGATTTACTTGAGTCTGTTATAAAGCCCCAAGTTTGTCTTAGCCTGCTGAAGATAGTGGGGGGTGGGGGTGTTTGATGGATATCCTCCATGTAAATGGAGAATTAGAGGCCATAAGAGAAACAAGTAATGATACCTATGTGACTAATTTTCTTTTGTCATGCTGTAGACATCACACAGTTGGTTTTTTCCCCCTCCGGGTAATACTTTCCCTCGTGCCCTGAAACAAGCAGGATTCAATCACTGAAATGATTTCAACAGAAATTCCCAAGGAAAGGAAAACCTTAAAAATGAGTTTGAGCTAGCAAGTGGTTATGGTCTGCATGATAAGTTTCTTATAACATTTCTCTTTTGTGGCTTGAAAATACAGCAAGTATTAAAAAAAAAGTATGGTAGAAGCACTGGAACTAAACTCCTTGAATGTGAACTTCACAAGCCCTACTTGCTGCTATGTGCTGACTTTGTTTGCCTGCAGACACTTTCATTACATAAAGAATGTAGTAAAAAATATGTTTAATGGAAAGGGGCAGTAAAATTCCTGAGAATGCTGGATGTGTAGCAATAATCAAATATGACAAAATCACAAAACCTTCTGAAGCTGTGAGAAAGGCCATGAGTTTTTTCCAGAATGTTGAAATTAACCAGCCCTATCTTACTGCAGAATCAGAATAACATCTAAAATGGATTTATGCTGCTCTTCAGCGTAAAGAAAATTATAAGGTACTGAAACAATAGGGGGCAGGACCTGATTCTACCCATGTACACTGTTCCAGTGCTGAAGGGTCGGGTTTAGTTCCAGTGAATGGTAGAGAAGATATTTTCATCTGTCCCTTGCTGAAATCAGTAAACTTGCACTGGAGTAATCAATTGCAAAGGATCAGGATCCATTCTCCATCTTCAGCACACTTTGGAAATGTGCGTCCTACAGAACGCATATCTCCTTTCCCTGCAAAGATCCACAATTAAATGTGCTTTTTTAAATTGCTTTTACGCAAAGTTACACACTGAGGAGAGTTTTGGGCAAGCTTCCCTTTATGTCTGAGCAGGGAAGAGCTGCCATGTTCCAGGGTTCTCTGCTCAGCTGCAGGGAAGGCAGGTACACACAGCAAAGCTTCTTCCAGCTGTGCTGAGGAGCCCCTGGGCAAACTGAGATGTTGGTTTCCAGTATTAATAGCATCATTTGTGTGCAAGTTGAAAAAATGGGGCCTGGAGCAGTACAGGTCTCTTTTGCCATACCTACTAATTAGCTCCAGTGGTGGATTAAATGCTTATCAATGATAAAAAAATAAAATATTTAGAAACCAAAACCAAACCCAAAGAAACAAACAAAAACAACAACAAAAAACCCTTGCTGCTTTTTGTGACAATTCTTTCCAGGTAACTTATTGCCAGGAGCACCTGCTGGCATAGGCATTCTTTGGCATAAACATGAATAATTAAGACTAATACCAGACTACCTTGTTATGAGTTTGTTATGGCATTTATTACTTTCTACATTAATGTCAGTGGGAGTCCAATCAGCACATGGAAAGGAGAACAGACCCTGGCTTAACTCTACAACTTGGCTAGCCTCCAGTGAAGTTAAACTTCAGAATTTGTCTTCAGACTGATACGCGACAACACGTTTGATAATGACCAGTTTCAGCTTCAGAGTGAAGCTGAAGTTATACAGCTGCATTCCCAGCATCCAAAGAGCAGCTCACATGTGCAAAATATTTTAGCTGCAATAAGAGGAGCTACTTACATTAAAGCATCCTGAAAGCCTTATAGCAAACCCTCCCTCTAATGTTAGCAAGATGATTTATATATGTATCTGCAATGTGTCCCCAAGTTCTCTTTTCAGGAACCAAAGTGTACTAATGTTTCACATTCCCAAGCTCCTTTTATTTCAACATGAAAGTGATTAAAGATGTTTATCTGAGCTAAAGAACCTTAAGACGGTACCGCTTTCATTGTAGAACAATTAAATCGATCCCAGGGGGACCTCAGCCACACAAAAGAAGTATTTGAGAATTCTCCATTAACCCACTTGCCATTTGCTTAACAGGAAACCCTAATGCATAAACAAATAGCATAAGTGTGACAGGAAATGCAACTGAAGGAACAAGGAGATTTGCTAGAGGAACTGCTTTCCTGATTTTAATGAGTGTGCAGGACTTTATGAGAAAGTTTTTCTTCCCCTTCTTGTGATAAAAAGCAGATATTCGACTTCTTTGCTTTAATATAAAACATGATTTGGAGAAAATTGGACACTGGTTTTGCACTCAGGAAAAAATGTATTTGCAGCTAAATTATTTGTTGTGTATATTGTATTTAAAGAGCAAAATTAGTTAATTTTGGCCATAAGATTCAAGAGACCAAACCTTACCCTGTGACTAAGGTTTTTGGAGGAAAGCCATAAGCTCAACTTCACAGATGGAATCAAAGATTTCTGTGCTGGATTTACAAACAAAAGTTGTATTAAGGAAAAAATGTTTGGATTTCAAGTGCTCTGCCACATTTTATAAAAGTGCGTGCCCAAGACCCCTCTCCATGGCACAGCAGCTCTCTCATGGCATGCCACTATGGGCTCTGACAGCCAGATGTACGACTGCCTGCTGCTGTTTTCTTCTCTTGTTTCCAGGGTTTATGGAGGGACACAGGGGAGAGGCCAAGCACAAAGCTGGAGCCCATGCACTAACATGGGCAGTAAAAAGAGCCTTGCAATGAGCTGGCAAGCAGGGAACCAGCAGAGGATCTATTGCTGAGAGAGAGCAGCAGCCCTGGGACTGCAGCAGCCCAAAGGCTCGATTTGTAATCGTCCTGCTGCCTGAGTGTCAAAACCATTTGGCCCTCCAGGGTTTATAGAGTGATAAACAGCTTTATTTTGGCATTTCATGCCAAACTCATTGTATTTCTACAGTGGAGGCTATAACTAATATGTAGTTAAAGAAGCTGGAGATGCTCTGGTCCCTTGAGTTGGTGGCAGGAGGGATATGGAGAGCAGCTCACTCAGCAGGGTGGGAGAGTGCACAGAGACCTCCCCAGCTGCAAAGGGAACAGGGCTAATGTGCTCTCTGGGATGCCTCTGGAAGTCAGAACTGCAAGGGGGGGTCAAACTTAGGTGAATCTAGGCAAAGGAACATTGAGGCTCTCTCTCCATTTTACAGCCATTGGCAGAAACCTGAACAAATAAATTGAAGGTGAAGAAATACTTGGGCCACATAGATTTACCTGAAAGGCAGCTCAAGGGGTGCAATAAAGTGAACGTCACCACACCAGGCTGAAAGTCGAGGTCCTAATTCCAAAGGCTACAGGAACTGGAGGTGAGACAAGCAGCAGGCTTGGTCACAACAGGACAGCCCAGCTGATGACAGGATGCCAGGGCTCAGCTTCTTGAAGGTGCATCCATCTACTGGTCTAACACAATCACCGAGCCTGATGTTCACTAATTCCTGAGTTCAAAAAATATAGATTGGACTCAATGATCACAGAGGTCTTTTCCAACCTTATTGGCTCTGTGACTCTGTGATATACACTTCCAGAGTGGATAGGACAGGAATATACATAGGATAGGAGTACCTGTCCAGGAATAACCCTTTTGCATAGTAGAAAAGAAATGTTGCTGGTCCATCCTCCCATAATAGAGCTCCAATACTGTGACTGCTGTTACCTTCTGGGCGCTGGCCCCATGCTACTGTCTCCCTTCAGGGACATCACTGAATAACCATAATAAGGGGAAGTGCCTCTGACCTCTAGATCCCAGTCAGTGCTGCCCATTGCTTTTTAGTAAGTTCTTTCCAGACTCATAAGGTTTGTAGTTTCTTTTTTCCTTTGTAGGAACAGATTTCCTTCATCAAGTTTCTCCAAAGCTCTTACAGCTGTAGTTTGTTTCCTAATTTTGATCTTACTGTAATGTCTGTTAAGTTATGTTTAGAAAATAACAACACAAGATTAATCTTTTATTGTATTGGGAGTTTTTTCTGCATGGAAGAAGTTGACTATTTCTCACGGCAGGATAAAAAGTTTTGTTGCTGTTCAGTGTAGCATGTACTGAGCTGGGGGCAAAACGTAATCCCTGTATTCATTGGATGTTCATTTAGACTCTTACAAAACATAACAAGAAATTGTCAGCAAGCTAAATTCCAGAAAGGCCACAGGTTTTAAACAAGTATAATTCACTTGCATTTCAGTGCCTCTAAGATTTGCCCCAGTGTGACTGGCAACAAAATAAATTGGGTCCCCATCCACCCCACTCACTATGTTGGTAATAAAGACAAACATATTGGATCAGATTCCCAGCTGGATCAATAGCAATTTGAGTAGCAGGGAGATCTCACCCAGCTTCTTACTGTGAGCCCAGTTTTCCATAGGGATTGTAGTCTGGCTTCCCTCGAGCATTGTGCGCCCAAAAATCTGTTTCTTTTCCGTGTTTTGGTGGTAAAATCACATGCTTGAAAATTAATCTCTAAAACATTATTTGGATTATTTAAACCACATTTTCATAAGGACTAAGGGGAAAATTCCCTGCAAAGCAGTATTGTTGCAACCAATTGAGACAGTTAAAGTTAAATTTCTACTGATCTATGACAAAGGCTATATCTGTTGCAGTATGTTAGTTTGGCATGGAGGTGGGGCCCAACTCCTCGATTATCCACACTCCCTTGCTCCAGCCACAAGTGGATAAATTGGCTTCCCAGGCTGGAAAAGGTCATCACTAGGGAAAATGGTTTCACCTTGGAGCTCTGTCTTTACAGGCAGAAGGACTACAATTGCCTCAATTGCAAATTTGAGCACAGCTTCCCCACCCCCAAAATGTACATGTGAGCTCAGGGTCCAAAACTGTGCTCCACAACAGCTCAATGTTCCTGGTCTGCTGTGCACACCAGATACCCTTTCAATCAGCTTTAGTGTCAGCTGTGGGTAAAATAAAAAGAAGCAAACAAAACTGATCCAAGCCCCTGTCAGACAGATGATAGTGATCACAGGAAGAATAGGGGGGTTGGCTTCTTTCTTTAGATTCTTTAGATTTCCCTGGCTAGTTTATTGGTTTGGATGAGGGGAAGAGATAAAAGACTGTATCTTGAGAATCATCAAAAACATTATAATTGCTTTATCATTGGTTTTGCTGATAAAAAAAGGAGAATATTATGAAAATATATAAAGCAAGCTGAAATCTGAAATAAATCAACAAATTCTCCAAACCAGAACTGCAGAAAAGTTCTTTCAGGGACTTCACACTTTCTGATCCACCAAGTGAAACAGATTAAGAAAGCTGAGGAATTCAAGGCACTGGTCAGATATGCACTACTCCTCTCCTGTATCAGCCTATGCCTCCTTTGATTAGAGTGCCTTGATACAAAATGCATAAATTAATTAAAAGTCCCATTATATATCTGTAGTCAGCTTGGCACAAGAGGTGTGCTTTAACACATGGGTCTATCAGATAACAGAATGGAGCCCAATTCTGACTGGACCTTCTGTCCTATCAGCATGAAAATAAGGATTAATAATCCATGGTCATTTCAACATCCTTCTGCCAGAGAGCCTTGCCCCCAGAAGATATCTCCAAGCTTTATCTCTGGACTTGTAGTAGATTTTTCTAGCTTTTATTCTGACTTTGAATGGCTCTATATTTTCTAAACTTCCATAGAGAAGTTCTCCTAAGAGAACTCTTGTAAATTTAGGATTTGATTTCCGCTCTTTGTAGATGCAAGATATAAATATGTAGAGTCATAGTGTTAAAAAGAAAACCTGTCTTGCTCTTCAAACACTGATGCCTCAACACCCAGAAAGCACATGACAGGGCCAATGAGCTGGGAGGAAGTCCTGGGGCAGATGTAAGACATGGTTCACATCTATCTGCCTCTGCCCTGGGGCTTACACAGTTCTGGGCTTTGGTGTGAGACAGCTCTTGCCTTCACATGGAATAGGTAAAACAAAATTATTTTCTCAAGGAACTGAAGAAGCAGAGATGAGCAGATTTCCTGGTGTGCCATAGGATCAGATCATCAAAAAGCAAAGGGGTGACAGGAGGTCAGTGATGCAGCATTTGCCACCTGCACACCACTGCTTCAGGCCAGTTCTGTCAGTGGGTGATGGGCACCTAGAAATTTTTAATACTGCAAAAAATAATGTAATATATAATCATACTATTATAAATCTATAAACATAATATTTATGGCAACAAAACATCAGCATTATAGTAAGTTTTCAGGAAATACTGTTAATTTTCAATCAGCTTTTCAGGAGAGGGGGACCAAGGGATTTCTACTGTCACCTACAGGTCACTATACAAATAGAAAACATTTGTCTTTTCTCCAGATGTTTTTGGTACCTTTGCATTCCCAAAGTAATTGCTTTGTTTTCCACCTGGGTATTTTGAAGACTGTCAGTGTACGTTAATCTAAAATGCTGGAATAACCTGCCCCTGTCACCACCACTGTCACTGGCATTTTGATGTGTCAATATTGTGTGCTGCAGATGATTGTCCTTAAGAGACAGTTTCAATTTTACTCTATGCTGGATGCAAGCTGCTCCAAGGACATCTTTACGAAATGGCGGTTAACTGAAATTGTTCCCAAGTGATGCTCCATCTAGAACAAAACACTTTAAACACTGGCTTCGAAACTTTTTCAGAGTCTAGGTTTTCCCAAGCTTCCTATTAAAATCCTTACCTGAAAGGGATGAATTGTTTAGCCCGTGTTCTTGCTGCTAAAGTATACAAGTCCGTATCTGTACTTGCACTGAGTCTAATTTATAATTTAACACTGTTGAGACCATCCTGACAATGTAAACATGGTATATTGATGACCTGCAAAAAAGAGAAGCTGTCTCATATGCCAAGTGCCTGTGGCTCTGTTTATGTTGGAAATGCATTATTAAAGAATGTGTGTGGTCAAGCTATAACATTTCTAGCACTGAGGTATCCATTTTAGTCTGGGTCATTTCTTTGTTTCCCCTCACATAGTCTCCTAATCCAACAACTGATCAAGTTTCAGCTTTTCACTCCAACTCCTCCAATTAAGATAGCGTGATACACAGTGTGACAGCCCTTTTGGGCTCTATGAACCATATGTGGTGTCCCCTATACTCAACATCTGAATCAGGCTAATTCTGGGAGCAAATACCCTATTCAGGCAATGCTGAGCAACTTGCTATTAAAGCAGCAATTTACTGTCATTCCAGCCTCCATTAAAAACCCCTGAAAGTCTGGGTCATTTATTCTGCATTAAAATCAACATGACAACTCCTTCAGAACATAGTGTCAGTGACACTTGAACTTCTAAGTAGAAATAGCAAGGGGGAAAATGTAGATGCTATCTCAGTCTTGGCCTGATCATTCACTTCTCTATTCTTGGTCCTGGGTTTCTTGTTTTTCTGAGCAGCAGAGACAATCAGTGGGCTCAGTTAAGTTAGGGAGTTTTGTATGTGTGTGCTCACTCCCATAGCCTGGGTGAAAACTATCGGTCTTTGGCCACTAGACATGCACTGGGGATCTCCTAACAAACCTGTTTCCCTTTATCTTCCTCAGAAGACAACCTACCCTAGATGCTCAGGGAAAAGGAGATACTAAGGTATTAGTAAAAACTGGGCACTGAATATCAGCAACCTGAAAGACTTTGGCAGCATTATGCCATAACTAGGCAGTTGAAGGAGAGCTCTTCATCCTGCCTTGGAAATCTCATGTAATGAAGCATCCTGCAAAACAAGCAGGACACACTTTCCTTTCTGGATATGCACAAAGCATCCCATTTGACCTTTCTCTCTACAATGAGGTTTCTGCAATGCCAGTGTGTTGGTGAAAACATGAGGAAGGTTTATCCTGCAAATATTTCTAAGTGAGCCTTCCAGATGTTTCATCATCAGCTGAAACAACCACTCCTTGTTTTTCTGAAGAGAGACTCACCAGCTGACTGAGAGGAAAGAGTGATGTGCAGAGGGAATGGGTGTCTTCCCCTGCGGCTGCTGGGATTGTCTGTTTCTTATTAGAAGCAGCAACATGTCCCTGTGCTTCAAGAGGCTTACAGCTGTCCACAGTACCAATGGCGCACCATGGTCGCTACTGCCCTTCATCCAATATTGTACAATTCAGTGTTTCAATGCACATATTTTATAGCATATACCAAGAGATGTGGCATCAGGAGTGCCCAGCTACATGCAAGCAGAACTGGCTGGGTTTTTTGCCCAGCTCCACTGTTGCAGGTGGTCCATTTTGATCTGCCATGCACCAGACAGGCCCCAGTTATCAGCTCTGAAGCACAGACGTAAACATAATTCAACAGTTCTTTATTTTTTAAGAGAAGCGTGCACCTCGGCAAATGTGCCGTTTGATATAAATAAGATTACAAGGAGATGAATGTTCATCGTCAGTTTTGCCATCAATAATAGAAATTTAGGCATTTAATGAAAGCAGTAAACATATTTAACTCTTATGAGAGAAAGACAACAAACCAACAGAGAACTAAACTTATGAGCACATAATCAGATTCCGGGTGCCTAAATCAGTAACAACCCATTCAGCATCGGGGGTATCTTTTTGGCAAGGTTGCAATATAACCAGATCCTAGTTTTGTTGTTGTTTACTCTGTGTGACATCTATTGACTCAAATGAGCCATTTTTTATTCCTTTGTAGACACGAGAGTGAATTTAGCACAGTGTGTTATCACAGAGCTCCTCACAGACAGTGCTGACAAATAGCTATGTGGACAACCCATTCAGGCTGTAGGATTATCCATCAGCAATGACAGTAGCTGGCAAACCAGTGCTGTTTATATCAATTTGTTATTTTCTAGGAAGTTACCCAGCTTCATTATTATTGGGGGAGATAAAACTAAGATGAGAGGCCAAGACCCTCATTTGGTTCTTAATGCACTCCCATTGCTTTGATGTATTACAGAGAACAAAATTGACCGATGTGGTAGCTCATTACACAGGGAAAAACACACACTAAAATAACATATTTTCTTTACCACGGTTCTGTGACAACCAACAGTGTCTATAAAGGATCCGGGGACAGTTATTTAAAATACATCTTGTTCCTGAAAAAAAAAAAAAAAACAAAAAAAACCCAAAAAAACCACCCCAAACAAACAAAAAAAAAACCCAGTTGTGATGTGCCCGAGACTTTAGGTGCAGAAAATTCTGTAAGATAGTGCATCTTAAATAACAAGTATATAATTTTGACACTTCTTGCAAGCCAAAGCATTTCACTGATTTTTGCACAGCGTTGTGCAGTACCGCTATCACAGCACTTCTCCAGGACATTCTTTCTGGCTCTCTGTGATACTTGAGAAACAAATCCTTCCCATCTCTTGCACAGTAGGTGGAAACCATAATTGCTTCACCAGAGATGGGGAACATGAGTCACTGAGAGGCTAACTGACTTTCCTGGGGACCCATGAGACCAAAAGCAGTATCTGGAAAACCCAGGACTACAAGATTGAATGCAGATTCTGACCTGAGTTACACTCTGGCTTGAGGGGGGTTGTAATTTAGGGCATAATTTATTTGTTATTAGTATGTCTTATCACTCACATGGCTGTTGCTAGGCAAAAAAGGCTACCCCTCTGTGACAGGAGTCAGAGCTCAAGCAGAGAGGGATATGCAGGTGGGTAGGGAGGTAAGACAGGTGGGGTGTCAAGGGGATGTTCAGAGGACTGCAGTTACTCAGAATGCCTATGGCAGTACTGCACAAACCTCCATTCTTGGGCTTTGCACTGTACATTAAATGGCAATTATATTGCATAAAAAAGGTCCCAAGAAATTAAAACTAAAGTTGAAAGCAACTAAAGCTAAATCTATATTAGCTCATTTTGGATTTATCCCTCAAAACTCATGTTTTATCCCTCAAATGCAGCTCTTGTTGGACTACTGGTCTTACTTTTTTGAACCATGATGGGTTACAGATAAATAAACAAATACGGAATTTGATTCTCTGTGAGTTTCCTAGTATATCTGTGGGCTCCTCTTTGCCTCAGAAGTAAGAGCTCTTCCTTTCTTTTCTGTGTTGGAATATAGAACTTGAAGTCCTTGCAGATGGGATTCATCTTATCCACCTTTTGGAGAGAACTGGGACAACATTTAGACCTGTAGTCTATGATTCTCCTGTCCTACTTCAAATGTATGCTGTAGTTTGCATTTATCCTGATGAATCCAAGCCCATCTGATTTTATCTGTACTCAAATCCAGACTGTTACCTGTCTCACCACTTGGGGGTGAGACCCAGAATTCAATTTCACTGGTGTCATAAATAATGTCATATCATCACTAATGACCAGAAATTCAGAGAGCCTTGAGTTTGTCTCTGATCCCAAAGTCTCTCTCCTGACAAAGTCCTAAAATTTTTGATTCACTACTGTCTCAAATGGGGAGAGCTACCCATTAAATCACACATATTACTCCCTCATGGCATGGATGTTTCTCAAACCCTTATGTTCATGCTGGGACTCTCTCAGTACCTGCTTATTTGTAAGAGATGAGAGGCTCAGAGTACAAGGTAAGACATCAGCAAACAGCACAGGTGCTGCTTTTTCTCTCAGGTGTAATTAGGCAGATCTCCTAATGTGAGGACAGAATCATCCTTCGAGCTGTAAAATATTTTTCTTTCATTACCTGTCACCCTCTGACTTTTAGTTAAAGAGATGCTCCTTTTCCTGGAACATGCACATAGTTAGGATCAATATCATAATCCTGTCTGACAGCTACTCAAAAACTTTGTGTTGATTAGGTTTTGGCAGCTGAACAGAGCTGTTACTGCGTTTTCTTTTAATACTGACTAAGTGATAGGCTTGACAAGAAGTAAAAAGAAAAAAAAAGAAAGAAAATAAAATTATTTTAAAAACAAAACCCAAAAAGCCCTTTTGTTACTCCAGTGAAGTGGAACAGATACTTCAGCTGCTGGTGGTGGTACAAGCAGAAACCTGCTCCCAGTCCCCTGCCACGCTCCAAGGACAGATGGATGAATGGTAACGGCTGGCTTAAAGATGTCTTCATCTGTTCTGTTCAGAAGGAAAGCAGGGATTTGGCACCAGCTTTTAAAGAAAATAGAAGATGAAAAATTCACTAAACTTTATTGGTTCGAATGTATAATAATGATAGTTTAATGGCAGGAAAGAGGCAGATAATTAGAAGTGAGTAGCTCTGATTGCCCTTGTACACTGCTCCAGATAGCTTCTCAACACTCCTGAATCCTTGTTTGCTTTGTCTGAAGCTGAAATCCCACAAGGTCTGGATGTTACCAGCTGTCTAGCTAACTAACTGCCAGCGCTTTCCCTGAATACAAGCTATCAGCTTCCACAACATCAGCCTCCTCCCCTGAGCTCTTCCTCACTGTCTCTCTCCCTGTGTGATTGCTTTTATCTATTGCTTGCAGGAGCTTCTTCTAATCATATTGCTTCTTGCCTCTGAGGGTCAGACACGAGAGCGTTGCTACCTACACAAATGGGGAAAACTGTCACCTTCACTACACTGATAAGCGTTTGGCAGGCAGGACACTGTGAAGTAGAAGAGCAAACAGCCAGCAATCTGCAAACACCATAAATATGTTACGATCTCAGCAGGAAGATGGGCACTATATGTACCAAGAGGCCTTTGTTTAATGAGCTGTCAGAAAGCAGGCATGAAATTATGTTTGAAAACATGTGCAAGCTGCAGAAGCAGAGCTGGGGCACTAAAAAACCTCTTTGACTTTTCTGTGGATGTTTGGAGTGTCTTATCGGTTTGAGAAGTGTCATGCAATGAGAGCTGTCATTAGCGAGGTAATAGCATTTGAAAGCTACTGATTTTTTCTCTCTAAGCTCCATTTTGCGACCTAAATGAGTGAGAGAAAAACTTAATGCTTCCTTTCTGCTGATTTTTTTTCCCCTGAAAACACAGCCAGAAACCCCAAAGTGAGCATACCGGTAGGAGATAAATCCAAATAATTGTAAATCGTAAAGGACTGACCATGGAAGTCATGAATATTGCTGCTAATCCTTTGGAGATGGAGTTCATATTACTGTAATGTACCTCCCACCACTCATTTGTTTCAATGGCACACACAAAAAGCATCTCAGGGCAGGTGACTGTTATGTGTGACAGCTGTATGAGGGCTGCCAGGGGTCAGGGCAACAGTCTTCAATTCACAGGTAGTCAACAGTGGTAAAACTCCGTGAAAAATATGATTGCTGAAGCATATTAACAGTGTTAGGGCTGCTTTGCATAGCTGTAATAGGGTGTGCACAAAATAGAGCTTCCATTACTGTTAAATCATGCAGAACAAGTTGTTAAGGATTTAAAACAAATCCTCAAATATCCTTCAGGGTCACAAAGTTCTTTATTTCTAAGATAAATTGAATGGTTTTCTTCATGCTCAAGCATCTGTGTTTTCTTTGCTTTTAAGAAAACATTTTGCTGATTCTTTGGCTATTTGGGCATTTGTGGTCCACCCCAGAGCTGAGAGGAGACTGCGAATGCTGAACTGAATCCATGTCAGTCAGGGATGTATTAATTTGCAAAAATAGCTACTCCTTCTTTCATTTCTTTTCTTATTGAAGATGGGGATCAAAATCCAAAGCTTCTAGGTTGAAGCAAATGGAACCCAGATCCAAACTGTCCCTGTTCTTTGGAAACTGAACAAACTAAGTTTTGTTGGGGGGGAAAGCCCCAAAGAACCAAGCAAAACAATGAAAGAGGATCACATTTATGGGTCCTATCTGTTTTTGTCACGACACGAACCAGTCAGATCAGCAGTAGTATTGTTCTAGCGAAGGGAGAAAAATGCATGAACACAAAGAAAAGAAATGCTTGCAAAATGACATTTTTGGAAGCTTTGCAAAGGAAAATGTGATGTACGAGTAAAAAAAATATTTTGCAGAAGTGATTTACTCTTTTTGGATTTTGCCAGTTAATTAACTGAAACTGAAAAAAAAATCAGATGTTGGTCAACAGGCAAATAAAGAAGTGTTTCTGTCGTGAAGTGCCTCACTGAGTGTCATAACATTTGTACTTTGGTGAGCTCATTGTATCTTGGCTGCGTCTGTCTGTTTATCTATCTATCTATCTATCTATCTAACCATCTATCTTTATCTATCTATCTATCTATCTATCTATCTATCTATCTATCTATCTATCTATCTTCTATCCTGTGATCTGCCTCAGCCTCCTCATTGCACCATAGAAGATGCAGCCTAGGAGGGAACTGCATTCTTAAAGAATAGTTCAGCTGTACCCACCCTGCACTTCAACTATCACAGCCCTGAGTGCTTCCAGACAGGAGAATTCAAGCCATAAATTTCCAGGTTTGGATGTTTCCCTTAACAGTCAGATATTTCCATGGGGAAATGTTTAATCTTTTCCAAGCAGCGTTTTCAATGTTAATGCCTTGCCAGTGTAAAGCAGATGAGGACAATAGAAACAACAGACAAACCTTCCTTCTTCTGCTTTCTATTAGGTCAAGTTTTCAAACTGATTTCATTTCACCCCTGCTAGTGTGCTTCAGTACGTCAGTTTGAGTCTACCAAGAGCATAAAAGTATGGATACTATGGAAACCAAAAACATCCTGTTAATTCATACAAGCAACTATTTTGTCTAACTTGGAATAGATCATGTACGGCACACAGGAAATCCTTTGGTACCCTGACCTTCTCAGTATTGCAAGGTTTCACAAAAGACCACACCATTTCTTTCCTTCTCCTGAGAGGGTGTCTGGCTTCCAAAGAGATTACGTACTGTTAGGTGCTGAACTGCAAGGAGATAGGATAACAACTCTTAGGATCAAAGGAAAACTGAAGACCTTTCCATTGTGCAATTTTTGAAATTGAAACATTTCATAAGTTGTTCTTTTTTCACTTTATTTTCTCTCCTCTAAACCATCTTTGCTATTGTATTCGATGTAATCATTAACATATGGTATTTTGCTGAGTTTTCATCTTTTTCTCTACCTTTTAAAACACATTTTACAGGGTATTTAAAGGAAAAATAAAATTATCATCTGCCATTGATACAGAGAAGACTCTTTATATACTCTTAACTTTTGAAAATGCCTAACACCATAAAAAATTAAGTAACACCTCTGCAAAATACTGAATTAAAAATCCTTGGAGAAGCCCACCAGCACTTCCAATGCAACTACTTTTCCATAAAGAACAGAAGAGAAAATGCTAGAGATTGACAGGGAAGAAAAAGGGGCAAGCAGCAGAAGAAAAGAGTATAGTCATTCACAAAGCAGTGTATACTCTTAACTTTTGAAAATGCCTAACACCATAAAAAATTAACTAACACCTCTGCAAAATACTGAATTAAAAATCCTTGGAGAAGCCCACCAGCACTTCCAATGCAACTACTTTTCCATAAAGAACAGAAGAGAAAATGCTAGAGATTGACAGGGAAGAAAGAGGGACAAGCAGCAAAAGAAAAGCGTATAGTCATTCTCAAAGGGAAGAAAGAGGGACAAGCAGCAAAAGAAAAGAGTATAGTAATTCACAAAGCAGTATTTGCTCTTCCTGTGATGCTGTTGCAGACAGGAGCAAGATTTAAGCCAGAAAGAAGAGGTAGGTACTGAACTTAAGTGTTCAGTCCTTAAATAAGATTAAAAGTGCCTGTCTTTAACTTAGCATGCTGTTAGTGGAAAACTGCTTGAGAACTGGATTTAGGGAAAGGGTGCTGCCATATTGGAATATTAATGAGAAATAGCCTAAAAGACCTAATGCAAACTACGAAGACCAATACTTCAGTGAAAGGCTTGTGTTGCTCAGCCTGTGATATCTCTCCAAAACAAGACTGAGAAGTGATTTCATTTTCTCCAACAGGGAGTAAACAACTGGTTTACAAACAAAAAACAAACAAACAAAAAAGGGAGGTTGATACCAGGAAAGAAAATGCTCTCCAAAACAAGACTGAGAAGTGATTTCATTTTCTCCAACAGGAAGTAAACATCTAGTTTACAAAAATAACCAACCAAACAAAAAAGGGACGTTGATATCAGGAAAGAAAATACAACAGGAAACTAGCTGGAAACAGAACAGAAGCCTAAGACATTCAGAGGACAAACTCTAGGATTTGCTGAGGTCCTTGATGCTGAGGCAGCACTTCTGCTGGACATCCATGCCACCCATTTGTCTCCTTCGTGGTGACCATGGCCTCTGAGTAACAGAGAGTAACTACCAAAGGCCTCTTCAGCAATCTGTGCAGAGAGTGTTTTGATAAGCTGAACCTCATCCAATGGATTATACATCCTGGAGACTCGGAGATAACCCATTGTTGGGCAAGTCAAAGAAGCAGTTGAGTGGTATAAGCATATTTGAAACCACGTGCACTTAGAGTTGTTCCATTTCCTTACTATACAGCAGACCAGTGACACCATATTTCTTTCATCATGGCCTCTAAGCTTTCACAATCCAGGGACAACAATAGGAGACAAACTGGGACCCTTGTGCTTCTGTTTGAGTAAAAAGGTAGGTAACCCAAGCATCATCCCATGGGGTTGCTTGAGCTTCTTCATTCAGGAAAAAGGTTACTTGGAATGATCCCACCTCCCTCACATGCTAGCCAAGGGGTTTCCACAACCTGAAGACAGCCCAAGCTTGCTGAGGTCACAGGACTACAACTGGTTCACTTCCACCCCACACCAGGGGACCACTCCAAGTGTCTGCCATGCTTCAGCCAGGCAGACTAGGAGCAAGAAGTTTAGCCATGTGCAAAAGAGGAAGAAGAGAAAATTTTCAGGAATTTTAGGGATCCTACATCATGCCTCATGGCAAATACTAACACTTGCATGTAGAGCTATTTTAGGGGCCACAAACTGGTCTGTGACTTCATGTGAATGGGAAAATAGGACCTGTTTAGTCACTAACTTGTCCCACTAAAGAAGAGAGCACACAGCAAGGGGCTTCAGTCTGTGGAAAACCACATGTTCCCACGGAGGCACAGAGCTGTGCTCTAAGGCTTGAAATCCCACTTAAGCCTATTTGCTTAGTCAGTGGAAAGGTAGGCACCTTTGAAGGCCTCTGAAGAGCAATTCATGTGCCTGAAAAATATGCTGAGCAGGGAGCCAAGGGCACAGGGACCTCAGCTGAGGAAGCTTGGTGTGAGGTATTAACCACCTCAGCTGGAGCAGGGCCAGGATTCCCCTCCAGCCACTCTCAGCAAGGCAGGGCACGGCTCTGCAGAGCTGGCAGTCAGGAGGAACAGCCGCCGGGAGCCTCAGACAGCAGGAACCACACATTTTCCCCATCCTGCTTTGACAGAATTGGCCAGGGTTGGAGGCATCTTTCATTTCCCAGTTCTGTTTTTGCTGTAGAAGACACAGCTTCTTTCTATTTTTCAAGACTGGCTGATCCCAGCATGCTCCAAATCCATAAAGGAAAATAGGAAATGATTTTCTTAGTCCCTGAATTGACCCGTGGGTCTGACGATCCTGCTAGGCTCGGCAGTTTCTCTGCTGGCTTGAGGAGCACATGTTTATGCACCTGGGATCATGCAGCTTGAATTATTCTTTTAAACATTTTCATAGAGAGTGGCAGTGTAACAGAAATCACTAAACAAAATGTACATTGTGTGTGACAGTTAGCAATGGGCCGGTTCACAGATTGTTAAGGGCTATTGAAAGTCACGCTTATGTTTTTCTTCTTTAACATTTTTCAAGGACAATTTGATTGCATTTCCCAGAAAGGTTAATATAAACAATCTGCTCCCCTCATTTTTATGAGAAACATTTAAAAGTAAAACGTCCTGCTGTTATTTCACTATTGCCTGTGTTATTGATGGCTGAGGATTCCCAAATAGGTTCTGAATTTTTGCAGCTTTGCACATTTCTGGGAGAATTGCTCAGAAGTCCACTATCTCATTCTCCACCCAGCAGCACTGAGAAAGGCACACATTTCTTCAACATTTGTTTGAACACAGTAGGGCACGATTCATGGCCTGAACTTTAGCCATGTAAAGAATAGTGTCACCTCTGAACTCCTTTTTTAAATGGCTTCTACAGCCACCAGAGGGGCAGAGAAACAACTCATCTCTCATAGGTGCCCATTTCTGAAATAAGATATTTGCCTTTTGGAAATGCCTCTCTTTCCCCACTGAAAATAAAGCCAGTAAAAGTAACTCAGACTGTTTTGTTCTGGTTTGTTCCCTGGGAAATCATGTGGGTGGGACACCCTCTGGTGTCACCATCTCCCATGGCACCAGCTGGCTCCAACACTTTTGTAATCCACACTTAGTTAATAAAAAAAACAAATTTAGAAATATTTCCTTCAAAGAGTAATTTCTGAATGCTAGTCAAGACTATTCTTGGGCAAAATATACAAGTCTGAAGTAAGTATAGATCCACAAATTTTTCATTTCATTGGTATGACATTCAGTTAATTTGGATGCTTTGAGCAGGAGCCTGGAATAGGTTACCTCTGGAGGTTTGTAAGATTTTCAGATAGTCAAATGACATTGTAACATATTTTGTACTCATCAGTCATTCAACACAATTCATCTGAATGCCCAGTTGGATATTCTATTGGATTCTCTATATTTCATTTCACGTGCTTTTTTCATGTACAATTTTGAAAACAGAGCCCAAACAGATAAAAACATTCTCCCTTCCCGGTCATGTGTAAAGCCTCCCCACTGCTTGCTCACCTGTACAAATAGCATGGACACGTTGGGTTGGACTGCACTGACTGTATTTTGAGAACACGCTCAATCTGTGTCCTGGCTGCTGACAAACCTGGGGAACTGCCCTGACAGCTAAAACATCTGATACTGAGGACAGTAGCAAAATGACTACTGACCTGGTTTGGGCTACCCTCTGGGGAATTATTTGTTATAGTGTGTGCAGGAACACATGTGGACACATATGTGGAAGGATGCTTGATCATGCATTTAGAAGTGACTTTTTTTTAGGAAAGAATAATGCATGTGAAGTTAAAAAACACTGAGTTAAAGCAGTATTTATTACACCTCTTCAAGACAAAAGGAAAACATAATAAAAATTCAACGCCAAAACATCCAACTAGGTAAGCAAATGGGAACCATAAACACTCTCTGTGCACACCATGGCCAGTGGTGTCGTGGCCCACAAGCCTGTTGTGGCAGGTCCCACTGTGGTCTGACAGTGGGGACAGCAGGAAGCACCTCATGGGAATGTGTGGGAGCATACATAGGAAACAGTGGATTTTACAGCAAACCTTTATTGCGTGGTAGAGCTGCTTTGGTTCTTTCCTGAACAGGTCTGATTCTGAAACTTGTTGTCTCCAGTGCAGTACACAAATCTCTGTGCATAAGGTGTAAACCACAGTTGCTGAACCAACAGGACCTATCTCCCACGTGCCATATCCCACCTGGCAGCTCAGTCTCCCAGCGGCATTTCTGCACAGGTTACATGTTCACCACTGGAGAGAGAGCTTCTGAGCATAGTCCCTGCCTCCAGTCTTCCTGCTGTCCCCCGTCCCAGGCTTCCCCTGTCACGTCCCTCATCCCTTCTCTCTGTAGCTGCCGCCTGGGTGGTAGGAGGGGAAGGAGGAGGAGGAGAAGTGCATGGTTCAGGCAGCAGTGTGATGCCCCATCCTCACAGGCATCCCTCCCCCAACCCTTCCCAGATGATTCCTTGCCCTCGCTATGGGGTATCAGAGATCTGGTAGCTGTTCTTCCTCCATGTGTCCCTATATGTAAACAAGTGCATACAGAAATATATTTAATCCATGTACACTCTCGACTTATAGGTATGCTCATGATCTGACTATTTGCTTTTAAGATTTCTTAACACATTTTCAGAGTTTTGAGCATCTTTGGTGGCTGTTGTTTTATACAAGACCCAGGTTAAGCAAGTTTTCTATTAAAACCTTTCTAAAAAGGCAAAGGATATGCCAGGCCAGTCATTCAAGCCCTAAAATTTTCAGGAGTCACTAATGGTTTCTGATGCCTCCAACATTTTGTTGTGTGGCTTGAGACACATCATAAAAATCTAGTTTTCTGAAGAGTGGTGTTGCTCTCTGATAATTAAAATCCTAGAAAAGGGAAACCCAAAATTAACATTCATTTTCCAAAATATAACTCTCCATTTATACAGCCTTCAAGTGGAGAAACAGAAGTTCTAACTTTATGTTGAGAAGAGTATAGCCTACATACTGGTGAGAAACTCAAATATATCTTGGTAAACATTCCCTATAAAAGCAACATATTCCAGAGTCTTTCATTCACTGGGTAAAAGCCCACTACAAGACAGTGAACATATCTAAAATACACTCCCAACTCTCCAAGACTTACTCACAAATCATCTGCTTTAAAAGAGCACTCTCCAGTACACTTTACAAAGTTTTCCATTTTGCCCTCCCAGGCAGCCTAGCAACATGGCTGGCAATAAATAATGCCAAAGGAAATTCTGTGTCAACTAGGAAGGTCAGGGGAAAAAAAAAAGCCTACAGAAGAAAATGTACAAAAAAATTGTAATTTATTGCCTCTTAGCATCTGCTTTTATCTGTATCCTTTTGAGAACAAATTAACAAGTCCTGCCTATCTCCATATGTTTCTTTCTGTGGAACATCATGGTTCTGGAGGCACACGTTCATTCAGTCTGCAGCAACAAGCATGTATGTTTGTTGTTATGCACTGGAGAATGTGGCCATTACATGTTGATGATACTTTTATAATATGATAAATCACTGCAAGGAAACAAAAAAAGAATAATTTTATAAGCCAGAAGGAGCAGGTCTTTTCTTTTTCTTTTTTTTTTTTCCTACAGAAAGCAGCTCAAATCCCAGTGTTTCATGTATGCTCTTCAGGTCATAAAAACAACTGCTTTCAAAATGTAGATGATCCCCATATGCTTAGAAATCACCCTTAAAAGGTCAGTAATGAATTTATTTTGCTTTTTAACCATTATAAAATTAAATTTTAGTGTAAAATCCAGGATGAATAAAGCACTTTTTATGGGATAGAGCCTGTGTATTTATGTACATATTTATATAAAGAACTTTGGCAGTTCAACTGTAAATCCACTCAGATCTTTGAACTAAATTCTCAATAAATGTACAAAATTATAAAATTGGATCTGTATTTAAAGTGCAAAAAAACAGCAATGAAAGAAGTATTTCACCCTAAATTAACAATTGTGAACATATATAAACCAAACAAAATTTTCCATGTAGTATTTTCTTTTCTAAACATAACTTTCTGTTAAGTTTAAAATCAAATACTGATATAATTTCTATAATAACAGGAGACCAAAATATTAACTATGTCTAACCAGGATTTTAGAATTGATTGTCTTAAGTCAAGATCAAAGTATTGTGGAAACGTGGCTAAGAATTACTCTTATGGCAGAAGAAAACACTTATCTGTATTTTAAAATGTGGATTATATATACCAGAATCGAAGCTCAGAATAGATGAAAAAGTAAATGGGATTGTATTGACTTACTCCAGTTTGGGATCTGCATGTGAACAAAAAGTGCTGGGACCGGAGGGAGATCTTTTACACCAGAGACAATTGCAGAGATTAAATTTTCCTGCTTGCAAATGGGAGCTTTAATCATCCCAGACCCATTTATGATATTTTGTTAACAATCTTCTCTGATGCTTTTAGGCACTGAGCATATTTCTGTAAAGCTATTAACATATGAAATTAATATACAGAGGGAGTGCCAATCCAAATCAAGCAGAATACACTATTATGAAAATCAAACTTATGAGATGGCATTAAAAATCATAAAACTGCCCCATAAATGATTATCCATTTCTTTCATTTGCCTTCTGAATTCTGGAGCTTAAAAGGACATTTGACTTTTCTAGATTTTTGCTTTGTTTGTTTTGTTTTAGTTTGGTTTGGGTTTTTTTTTTTTTAAAGTAAGGTTTAGAAATTAAGGAAACCAGCCACCCTCACAAAAGGCATTGTAAGTGTTGAGAAAAGCTCACTCCTTTAAAACCACAGTGATGTCTCCTGTCATTAATGATTCAGCATCAAAAAATACTGTAGCAGCTCTAGAAATACTATTCTTCAAGCTTAAAAATGCATATGAGGCTTCTATTAAATCAGATGAGTTAGAAATACTATAAGAAAATTAGCATAGGTACTTGGCTACTTTAACTTCCTAAAACATGGAACTTTAAATCTCTGTGTCTGATAGAAAGGTAACAGACCCCCAGCACAGGCTGTGGAGAATTATGCTAACTTGATAATTTTAATGCATAACATAGAAAGAAAAGAGAAAAGAGAGAAAAGAGTGGTATTCCTACCTTTCCCTATACATTCTATATTTTATATAACTGAGACTATAACGTGCTGTAAAACAGGCTGTGCATTTGAAATACATTTATATGAGGTTCCAACAGGAGAGGGGAAAAAACATGTAGTGAAGAACAAGGTATTTTTACAGACAGTGGCTGGCTTTGAGGGGACTGACAGCTTCTGGGCATAAAAGTGCAAGATTTTCATCTAGGTGTTGTCCTGCAAATAGAGCAAGCTGTCCCACACAGAATCAGACAAGGGAGTTTCCAGCTATAGCATCCTTTTTTTCCCCTGCTCTACTTTTCCTTGTGGTATTGAGAGACCCAGGGCAGCAATAGACTCTTTACACCCAGCCGACTTCAAAACAGTTTCTATCTCAGATTACCAGAGTCTGCAGAATTCAGCTGTTTTCAGAGCAGTCAGAGGTCATTGCAAATCAGCAGTCTTTGAAAAGTAACCTGTCAAGGCACCCACTTCTCATGGCTTACCACATCTATCTAAACATATCTATGCACAAAATGGATGACGTCTCCTGCTGCCCTTTCGAATGGCTTAGTGTAAGACCTCTCTGTTTTCTCAGCCTTTGTACTGCTCTGACACACAGGGCCAGCCAGCAGTCCCAATTAAAAGAGCAGGGGGAAAAAAGAGTGGGTAGATCTTCTTCCAGATGGCTTTGAAGAGGCATCAATCTGCTGCAGAGATTCACAAGACCCCAGACAAGTAGTTAGATAAGCCAAGACTATGCATTAAGGCTAAAATCACAGCACTACATCAAACCCAAATGTTTTTTCAGTACATTAATTACCACAGAAATTTGGCTGACTAGGAAAGGTGAAAGTGTAAACTGTAACTGAAGAAAGTTAAGGACAATATTAGCAAGTTTTTATACTTTCCTGTTATTCCTATTATATGCTGGTTCATCTTCTCTTCATATCCCCTAATGTACCCAGCAAATGTGCACCTGTACACACACACACTCAAATGTGGTCTATCCAAGAGAAAGGCAGGATAAAGAGCATGACCAGCATGCTCCATCATCACGTGTAGCACTTAAATAGCTGCACAGCATCCCTCCTGTAGTGGCTGCATCCTCTCCTGCCTGGAGGAGTTTGGATCAGTTGATGCCAAAGCTAGGCTTTCTCTCCTGTCCCTGGATTTTGAAAGCTCAACCTCTAGCAGACTGAGAAATCAACTACCCTGTATCACCATCTTTTGAGACGGCCGTTTTTGCCATGGCCTTGGATAGGCTGGAATGAAATTTTGTGAAATTCCCCTGCATATGACAAGTGAGAGAATGCTACATTTCTCCTGGGAAGACATAAAATAAAATAAAAATTTAAAAAAAAATTTTAAAAAGTTCCTATGATACTGGGGCAATCCCAGTTGCTTTGGAAGAGTATAGCACGGATAGCTCCATCCAAGCATCGCATTTCCTGCACGCAGCTACCCCACAGTAAAAATCCCCCGCTCAGAAGCAGCGCGGACGCTCCGTGACGGTCAGCACCGGCCCGTGAGCACACGGGCGGGAATGCCAGGGCAGGATTGCCGGGGACAGTGGCAGACCCGGGCAGCTCCCGAGCCGTGTGTGCCGTGCCTGACCCCGGGCTGCCCCGGGAGCTCGGGGAGGGGGAGCGCTGCCCTGATCCCCCGCGCTCCACGGCCATTCCCCGCTCCACGGCCATTCCCCGCTCCACGGCCATTCCCCGCTCCACGGCCATTCCCCGCTCCACGGCCATTCCCCGCTCCACGCGGGCTGCTGCCGCCGCTGGGGAGTTCCTGCTCCAGCCGCGAGGGCAAGGGGCGAGGGGGGCTGGCTGCTTTTGCAAACACGGCTAACAAAATGTTGATATTATGCTTAGCCGTTGTCTCCTCGTCAGTAGTCACTTGCAGTTACAGGTCCAGATGTCGAAACGCCATCGTGAGCCGGAGCTGTGAACTCTGCTGTTCTGGTCTTCGTTTTGACGGTGTTCTGTTCCGTGGGACTGTGGCGGGGTGTCTGGAGAGGGGACAGGGATGGCTTGAGGTGTTACACAAACTTCAGCACGTTGCATCAATGTGGGCAACTTTCTCCATTTAAGACACCCTGGGGTATCAAACCTGTCTTGGAGAAGGTCACAGCTGTCCCTCAAGTCCTGTGCTGTATCTGCCAGCCCTGTGAGCACATCCCGCTTTGCCCAGGGCATTTCAAGTGGCCCTGGGTGTCTGTGCTTCGACAAATTAGCCAAACTCACAACGTCCTCTGGTCAGCTGGGTGTATCGCACGCTGCTCGTGTGGTTACCTAGGCACAAAAAAACCCACGGGGGAAAAGCTTACCGATTTTATAGCAGGATAATAATGGAAGGAGTGTGATTCCCCTGGAAAGTATGTGATTCCACCACCTTGGATTTATAGCCCATGCCTGAACTACAGGTGAGAAATGTTGTGTTTTATAAGGCCACTGAAAGATGAGCATCTCCCATCAGGACAGTCTGACTCAGATACTCTAAGAGATTTCTTTCTTCTTGCTGATATCTTTAAAAAAAAAAAAAAAAAAAAAAAAAAAAAAGAAAGAAAAAAAAGAAAAAAAAAGAAGAAAAAATGAGATATTTTAGATTATAAGAATGAGAATTGAAAGCCTCCTTTAAAGTGAGAATATAGATTATGTACTATTTATTGCAGAGTAATTTAAGCCACTAAAGAAATTCAGTAATTTAAAATCACATTAGGAAAAAAATATTTTCCCAGAAGGAAGGAAAATACTTATTTCTGGCACTGTAAGAAGTGCCCTGTAGCTCTCATTAAAGCTAGTTTTAGTTTTTTATCTAGGCAATATTAGTTGAGAAAATATTTAAACTGATAAATACAAATGTGTTAAGGAAAGAAATGGTTGTGTTTAAAATTTAATTTAGTTGGATTTTGTGGCTATATCTGAGGGGTGAGTGAGTCCAGATGAAATCTCATCGAAGACATTAATTTACTGGAAAGAGAAAGAGAGTCAAAATTTCCCAGAATAGATCATCATGAGATGAAAAAGGAAATGCCCAATCTCATCAAGCGGACATAATGTTGGATCCAAAAGTTCCTGCAGTTCCTCTTTGATCTGTGTAGACTCAAAATGTCCCTAGAAAGCTATGAGGCTCCCTCCTGGTCTGTTTTATCTTCTGGCTGAATAGCAGAAGACTTTAGCTTAGCCACTAACAGCCCAACATGCAGCTGAGGGTTGGTTTGCCAGCTCCACCCTTGGGACACGGCTTTGCCTTCCTCTCAGATACCCTCACTGGCTCAAGAGTCCGAGGCATGTTCTGTGCAAGACATCTGTGGCAATGGCTGTTTGTCTTAAATACTGCAGAATATAAGGATCTTTAAAAATATTATTCTCAAGAAATTATATTTTCTTATATAACTAGCAGTAAGAATCTGTTCACGGTATGTACACAGGTCCACTAAGTTATCACAGGCTACAGAGAGAACTCTCTCTGAGGTCCTGTTCCCAGGCTAGGGTCAATTTTACATCCAGGGGACAATGCCTCCAAAATGCCAACACTGACAGATATTGCCACTTCTGCACTGACAGGGTTTCAATACTCTTCCGAGGGGATATTTTCACCCCAAAATGACAATGTTGTTTGAGAATTAAAGAGACCTAGACAGACTTACCCTCTGGGCTGCATTACCAGGCTGTGAGGCTGATAGAAGGGCATCAGCAAGTGTCACTGTGCTCCTGTGTCAGGGTACCAAGGCTGTAGCTGCTTTGTATCTTTGAAGACAGATCTGCTTCCCTTTGTTTTCCCACTATCTTTCCTAATCATACATCTGTGAGAAGGGAGATATTATGAAGATACAAGTAGCAGAGTAAAAGTAATGGCTGTGTTATTCAGGAAGTCAGACTCAGTGATCTAGTGGCCCCTCCTGGCTCTGAAATCGAGAATTTCTTCTGACTGACACCATCAATTCACTTGTTGGAGGAGCCTCCAGGCCCAGGCAATTGGCTCATCTTTCATACTATTCTGCACTAATTGGCAATAATGAAGGTATTTGTCAGTCTCCACTGGATCATGTGTTTAAAGACAACTTCAGAGTAATCCTAGCAGTATGGATGTCATCAGCCTACAGACTCCCTGTCAAAAATGAAATGAGACACCAACGTTATGCCATTTTGCCTCATGTTCAGTTCCTAATTTTCTGGATGAAAATTTCCTTCTGTAAATATGTCATCTTCCCTAACAAGCTAAAAGTACAAATGCTCGTATGTATCTATGCAAGATTCAGCCTGACATAAAAGCCATTAAGTTCTCTGATAGCTTATTATTAACTCAACATTTCAGGTATCGTGTTTTGTGGGCATAAAGTGATGCTAAATTGAATGCAGAGAGTAAGAAATAGAGTATCTTCTAGTCTGTCCCCATCCAGTTCTCCAATGCCATATTTGCTCAACTCCACCAGAAGTAACTTTTCTAGGGGAAATATTTGTAGCATAGGAAATTTCCTTAGCAGAATGAGAGTGGGTGCAGTGGCCAACCTTTCTCCCTCATTATACTCTTTGCAATGTCCCTGTCACCAAATATCAGCGGGACATAGCATCTTGGCTATTCTTTATTTCACACAGAGGTTATGGGGAATATGAAATTAAACTGAAGCTGCCTCTGACTTGCAGAGATGGTTAGTTTGCTAGGCAGAACTTGTGAAACGGAAAGCAGGAGTGTGATACAAACAAATTATAATAATCAACCAACTAATTTTGTTATTAAGTCTGTACAACACTTCTTCCCCCTTCACTGTATACTTTCACTACTCTGAAGGAAAGGCCAAAAGGGGAATAATAAAAACACCCTTGGGTACAAAGAAATTGGCTCATAAAATAACTACAGTAACAATGTCGATTATTAGCTTTACAGTGCAAGATAAATATAAATGGACTATATCCTCAAACTAGCAAAATATGGGGAATCAATCTCAATAAAAAGAACTGATAGGGTAAGCTATTTGGGAAGCAGATACAAGCCCTGCCTGGCTTAGAAACATTAGCCTGTGCTTCTGAGTTGTGATTGATGTCTTTTGCTGCCAGATGACAATGAACTTCACTGAGACTGAGGCTTGGAGGGAGGTATTTGTAATGCTTGCCTGTAAGCTCCAGAAGCATTATGATTTCTGTGAAGGATAAATGCACAAATCTCTGTATTTCTGCTAGAAGACAGTCTCTGCTAAAACAGAAATTAAACATATTTACAAGACAGTGAGTTATGATCGAAACCAGACCAGGCATTTCTCAAAGTGGCTGGCATCATCTTCTGCTGACAGTGTCACACTATCTCCAAACACATTGTGGGAGCTACAGATGTTATCACAGCAGAAAAGTGTGAGAATTCAGATTTTTTTTCCTAATCTCCTTCCTCTGAAGAAATTAAAATGGCTTTTGATTTTCTTTTACTTTGGCACAAAGTTAATGGGCATATTTTTGAAGAGAAACATCATGGTGGAGTTATACCAAAGTTGATTTTATTGCAGGTCAACTCATCACCGATCTTTGCTCACCTGGGCTGCTACGGCACCTCACTGATCTCGTCACTCAAACATGTTATTAAACATGTTATTATCCCTTTGCTTGCTTCCCCAGCCAGACTGACCCTCACACACTGGCTGGGGTCTCCTTTCCACTTGATCTGATGTGGAGTGACTTGAAAGACGATTAGCCCAAGTGCAGCATGGGACACAAACACCCACTGGGAGACCTGCTGAAAAACGGCAGGAGCCACCTCATTTCTTGTTCCTTGTGACACAGTGAAAAGTCCATAAGCTTCTGCTTGAGTTCACATCCTGGATATAATTTCCTAATCACTTCAGGGTGATGTCATGGGTAAAAAATGCATGAGTGACTGAAATTAAGTTGAAGGCTAGGCTGTTTCTTGCAGCATTACTATATTACTAGAGAGGGAGAGGGAACACAGAGGGGGTTTTCTTTTATCACTTATGGTGTCCTTATTTCTCAAGACAGGAAGGTCAGTTTTTCCACAGCATCCTGCTATGCTGTTCGCCTTCAAGACATTAAAATACACCTAGCAGTGTACCCTCTGGGCCTGTCTGGTGAACCCTTCCCCAGCTCCCAACGTCCTCGGAACAGAGAGATTCATTATCCAATATCCCAATGCTGCAGGAAAATGGTCACCACAGGCACAACTCAAATAGTTCATTGCCCAATGCAGCTATTAAAAAACAATTTGTTAAATAATATGACTAGAAAAATACTTAAGCAGGTCAGTTGTTCTAATTTTTCAGGCGGGTAAAAAGGAATATTACATTTTAAAGATGGTACATAAAGCATGTAAGAAGACCTGATTTCAACCAGATGGTTTTTCAGTCTCAGGTAATTATTATGATCAAGACAGTACCTTTCTGAGGCACCTCAAGGACAATTTCTCTACCAAACACAACCAAATTATGTAGAAACAGAAGGCTTTATCCATGGCAGGTGAGATTCAAAACCCTTTGGCACCATTACGAAGACCACTAAATGTAATGCTATGCTGACTTAAGGGAAGTATAACAATGACAAGTATGATCTAAGAACATAACCCTAATTACATTAAAATAAAATAATAATAGCATCATTAAGAAAGAGCTACTTTTGAAGAGCAATTTTCATTCAGAACCAATTTTCCCATTCTGGGCAAATGTCCATCCTAATCACATTGAGAGTCAATACATTACTCTTTGACTTGAGGCAAAAGTATATCAATTCTTGACAGCTTCTGCAGATGCTCTGTCCTTTTGCAAAAAAAAAAGAAAAAAAAAAAAAAGCCCTTCATTGTTTGGACAGGGTGGTTTGCAAAAGGGCTTAATTTCACAGCTATTAGATACAGTATAAATTCCCTCCATGGAAAATGTAGGCATCCTCTATAGCAATCTAGTTGTCCCTTTTATGCATGAAATGGATCTCTAACTTGATCCGAAGCAGTCAATGGCTTAAGGGAGTGCTCTGTATGTGGCAGAAGCTTTCCATTTTCTGTGTTGCATTTTTAAAGCTCTGCAGTCATTTTACCACAGGGCTCTAGCACATGAAGTGGGTTTGTGGCTTCACTGGGTTTGTTATTTCAACCACTTACAGCAAGGCTAAACAGAGTCACCGGTGTCTCCCCTTCAGAAGAGAGCTCTGATCAGGCACAGTGTGGTATATGCCATTTCCACAAACTAAGTCTAGAAAAAGCAGCTGCAGGGGAAAACACAAGTTTCATCTTGTCTGCAGACAGTGGTCTGTGCAGACTGAGGGGTGCTGGCAGAGCTCTCCCGAGGACCAGGCTGAGTCTGCCCTGCCCTCTCATGTGGCTCTTGGCCATGCTCAGGGGCAGACCACCAGATGGGGCAGACTTCAGCGGGACCTTGCCACCATTCCTGTGTCCCAATGGGAACTAAGTTTATTCAGAGCACATCAGTGTGCTGGTACATGCCTGTCACAGCATGTCTGTATGTCTTGACTCCCCAGGTCACGCAAATCAACAAGGTTCTGAAGTTTCTGAACGAGTTTCTCCTCTCTCCTCTTTCATCAGCTCTGCCCCTTCATCTTCCTTTTCTTTCATTAGCATCAAGAGTGCTCCATTAACATCTTGCATTAACATCAACAATATTCTCTTTCACATTGTACCCTGGCCCCAGCTGTGGCAACAGACTGAACAACTTTGGCAAAGTGGCCCCAGAGGTGGATGCCATAGGCACGGGAAGCTGCATGGCTCCCAACCTCAGCCAGACCTGAAGAATTACTAGAATGCTCACTCCATCCTGAAAACATGTTTACTAATGCACAATCTGCTTTCCAAATCAGGCAAGCCAGGTCCAGTTCCCGGTGCACAGAGACAAAAGAGTCTGGAGTCTCAGGGTACAACATTTCTATGAGAAAAACAGGGGAATGGCACTGGGAGTTCACATCTGTGATTTTTTTCTCAACTAGTTTGGTAATGAACTTTGCACAGATTATA
Organism: Passer montanus; assembly: GCF_014805655.1. Taxonomy (NCBI): domain Eukaryota; kingdom Metazoa; phylum Chordata; class Aves; order Passeriformes; family Passeridae; genus Passer; species Passer montanus. Next base: position 11,771,495 of record NW_024356505.1, on the reverse strand, counting down.
GTAAACATGACCTTCAGCTCATCTTCATAGCACCCATCCTATAAAACATGTTTTCATAAAACACCCTAAAGTTAGAATTCTCTTTTTAAGAACACTCTTGGAAGGTAACAGAGCTAGTGCTGAGACGTGGCTGCAGCATGGCTTAATTTTTTGTGTTGTACAGGTAATAAATTATTCTTTCTACTTTAGAACACAGATATATTTGCTAAATATTTTCATATCCATTCAAGTCACACACCACCCCAAGGCTCTTAAACATAATAATATTTACTGTTTAAGTAACATCTCCCAAGCTAGATTAGCTCAAGCCTAGGCATGAACTGAAAGAGACCAAAATATTCTTACAAAAGAAAAGTTACAAGGATGCAGCAAGGATTCTGAAGTTTTATAAGTTTACAAAAAAAGAGAAAATAGACTCAAAGTGGAAAAAAATCTTGTCAATATAGTAGCCAAGTAAAACCAGATGCTGCAAGGGTAACTTACCATTAGAAATCCCAGAGGTGGTTCTATTTACCAGGGAAGGTATGGAAGGGGTAAGGGAAATTAATATTAATTGGGTTTATTTAGCTTGGCCATTGGCCACAAAGTTCAGATAAAGTGCATTTCCCAGCCAACTCTTGTGCATGCAAAGTTTCACCAAGTCAGATGTAACTTATTATGTGTTTTGTCACTTCAACACGAAAAAAGAAAAAAGTACAAAGCTGTACAAAGGAGTGGTTTCCCTGCTTCTTTTGGCTGAACTAGATGCTTTCATTGTGCAAATATATGTGTTAGAAATATTTTTTTAACAATCCTGCCATTGGCCATCCAAAATTAAAACTGCAAACATGGCACTTCTTCTCTGTAACTAAAGGATCTGAGGAAAAGCAAATTCACCAGAGACCTTAATACATCAGATCCAAACTTCTTTTCAGCATAGTGTTTTTAAAACCTTCTATGAGTGCTGAGGGATAAAGGCTTAAAGATGAAGTGGAATTCCATGGGTAGGGCACTCACTGGGCCTTCTTTTGGACTCATGAATTGTTGCTGGGCTTGTGCACACTTCTTGTGGACCAACAAAGATGGGCTAGCTCCCATGGGATGTTCTAGGTCATAGGAAAGCTAGGCTAAAACTCAGACCAGCATGGCAGAGGAAACAGCCAATTTCAGTACAGGGATGGGATGGGATGGGATGGGATGGGATGGGATGGGATGGGATGGGATGGGTGTTCTTGATTCCACTGGCTCTGTAGCTGGCATCCATATCCTGTCTGTTGCATTAGTGCTTGCTCTAAACCAAAGATGGGTAACTTGTCTCCCAGTTTGTGCTGTAGGCTGCTTACTAAGCTGTGTGCTGCCAAGAGGATACAGCTGCTTTTCTTTTTCTCTGTAGTTTACAGAACTTATAGAGCAGTGACTCATGCTGGAACAGTCTTTCCTTCTCTTTAAGTTGGCTTCTTGTCACTTTTATGGAACAGGATTTATCTGACTTTTTTTTTTAAAAAAAAACAACAAATATCTCCACACTGGTGCCCTCATTATACGACACTGTGTGTTATCTCCTGACTTCATTTTTCTGTGTCTTTTCTTGAAGTCTGGTGCCAGTGGGAAGCTGCATTTGTGACTTAAAAGGCTTTTTAGGGGTGAGAAAGACCCTGTGTAAGAGAAAAAACTGATTTGTTGTCTGAGAGCACTCTTGAGAAAATCTTGGCAAGAAACATGCTCAGAGAGCAAGAAAAGAGCAGGTCAAGCTGGAGAAACATCCGAGCAGTAGTGGAATGCATGGGGTGAAGTAAAATCTCTGGCAAGCTGGACTTGCACAGAGCTGCAGTACATTTACCCATGACAGCTCCTCTGCCTGTCGCCTACTGTAGGAATCTTCCTCCTGTGCCATTTCCTGAAAAGTAACAGCCCAGCTGCCTCATTTACCCAGTGAACACGTTTGGCATCCAAAGAGGTTGGATGACAAAGTTCCACTGGCTGCATTTGCTCAGGCAAGGGCACTTGGCTTCCAGCCCACCCCGCTCCCCATGGCCTTCTGCTCGGCTGTTTGTTGATCCATCCATCGGTGTTATGCTACAGATTATTGGGACTGTGACTCACAATTTCCTTTTTAAAAGAAGGAGGAAAGGAAAACAAACCCCAGCGAGCTTGCTGCTCTTGTGCTTGATGTGCAAGCACTAAGCTGCCCTTTCCCAGGAAAGAGATGTGTCTTTCATGCACAGTTCTTCATCCAGTTTTCAGTCAACAAGCATCCAGATTACAGAACTCCATGGTGGCTGGCAATGCCTGGCAGCTTTGCTGGCATCAGCCACCCTCTGGCTTCCAGAGGCACCTTTGGCTCCAACCAGCTTATGGGTCTGGTTTGTAAAACATTTTATACCCACAACTCACCTAAAACTTTCCAAACATCAGCCACTGTTTTCAAAGCAGGAAGAGAGAAAGAGAGGCCTCAGCTTAAGTTCTTATGCCCTTGTTTGGATGTCTGAGTAGACATATGGATTTCTGACTGGGCAGAACATGCTTCCAGATCCAGTGAGACATGTTCAGTCCCAAGAAGTCCACCAGCTAATCCAGGGATCTGCAAGTGGCTAGAGTTGAGAAGGAAATATCTTGCTGGCCACCTCCTGGAAATGAAATAAGGCCTGTGAGTTGGGAAATGTGTCTAGTCCAGACAAAAACCAGGAAATTGATTATGACTAAGAAAATACCTGCTGAGGCAAGAAGCAGAGGACCTGGTGGAAATCACTGCCTGCCAGCATTTACCATGGCAGCTCTCAGCTGTCCCAAGGCCTTCCCTGAAAGGCAGTGGGCTTACAACAGCACAATCCTGCTGAAACCTCTTCCTCTTCCCGCTCCATCCTCAGTGCACCACCTGAACTGTGACTCTGCCCATGTCTCAGCAGGGGCACAAAAAGGAAAGACATCACTCTTCATGAGGGGAAGGACAGCAAAGCTCAGGGCTTTCGGTTACCTCAGTCTTATTGTAGGCAGCCAGGTGCATGACGCACAGACCACATCAGCATGCTCATTTCACAGGTGTAATGTGAAAATTTCAGCAGGAAATGGCTGTGCTCAGGTTGTGTGGATTGAGGGGACAAGGTGAACACACCTCCATTCTGTGCTGCAGCCACCAAGGATGACATGGGAAATGGGCAGTCTTGTTGCCTAGTCTTCCCTGTTTCCAGAAAATTGCAATCTACAGCAGTATCAGCCCAATACCTCCCCAGGTTCAGCAAGAAATTGAAGCACATGCTCATTACTAAACACAGTAACTGAGACCAAGTGGACTATCCATGCACTTCCAGCTAGGCACGGTTTCCTCCAAGTCTTTGGTACAAAAGTACTTCACCCTAGGAAAGAAAATATCTGGACCAATATACAACAAGGAGACAAACTGCTGCACACTAATCCTAGCCAGCACACTTCCTCCTGCCTACTAAGAAAGAGTTATTCAAAGGGTTCAATAAGTTGTCTGCTCTGTGACCCACACATAGCTCAGTATTTTACCCTGAGATCACATCCTCAAAATGAGCACAAGAAAGCAAAAGAAAAAAAGGAAAGCAAATCTGCCACCCAGTGCATTCATACAAATCTTTGCAGCATCTTCAAAGAGTGTATTAAAAAGATATTTAAGTTACTAGTAAACTGGCTTGGAAAAAAATAGAGGGTCTTCTGTCCCATCTTTGAACAATGTTCTGTAGGGTTCTGTGGCACAGTAGAGGTTTCAGAGGCACTGCCTGAGGAGTTACAGAAAAAGAAAAGCAGCTATCTCTTCACTGAGCCTCCAAGAGTGACAGTAGAAGTATTTATTACTGCACTGTTACACTGCTTGTAAGTAGTTGGTCTTTCTCCCTCTCTGTTTATTTGTCTCTTTTGCTGCCCCTAATGAAGAATCCCAATGTTATCAAATCTGAGTTACGGACATTTTACGTTTCTAACTTCTAACTTTTAAATTCTGCTGATTTCTTAGTTGGTCTTTCTCCCTCTCTGTTTATTTGTCTCTTTTGCTGCCCCTAATGAAGAATCCCAATCTGAATTACAGACATTTTAAGTTTCTAACATTTATTCTGCTGATTTCCCTTATTTTCTTGTACTTTTGGCTGCTGAGATGCATTTGACCTGCTGTTGGGAGGAGATACAGCTGCTGACTGCATTCTTCATTGGTTTTCACCGGTTGGTACAACTCCACTAAAATTAGTGAGACAGCACTCATATCAAGTTGGTATTATATAGTTTAGAACCAGGAATAAAAATTCTGGACAAATTGGATTTTTGCAAAGAATTGAAAATTCACCACACAAGTTTTTTTCTGTGTCACTTCAAAATCTGTTGGAAAGTACTAAGCATAATGTAGACATAATTCCACTAACAGATGGAAAGCTGCCTATAAAAATGGTTGGTGCAGGTTTGCAGGCAAGCAGTGCACTTCAGGATACAGCCAGCCTTCATAATCCAGGATCTGTATAATCTTTGCACTGAGAGAGAAGGGGGGAGTCTTTAAAAACATGTTTCTGGAGCTTCTCTGGAGGCTAAAACCTGATGGGAGAGTTCCCATGACAGGACAGTCTTCATGAAGCCAGCAGTGAGCAATCCACAAGCTTCTTCAAAGTCAGCAGGACCTCACAGGGCAGTGTCTGTCCCTGTCTGGATGGCAGCTGTCTTCCTTCCCTCAGTTTTATGGGTTCTAATCTATTTCCATCCCTTACCCTATTTTATGGTTGTGGTTGATAAGATAAATTAGTCTCTTTTTTGAAAGTGTCACAGTTTAGAGAGTACACAACTGTCAACCGAAGCCCAATGTTCTCTAGGCTTGTCCACTCCATGACCTCATGTAGTATAAAATAGAAATTAGAATTATTTTAGGACTTGAAAACACACATCCAGACATTCCTTCAGAGACTCGTGTAAGATCAGAGTGATTCTTTTTTGCTCAGCATCCCACCCCCCACAGAGCTCACTCTCTGGGGCCTGTGTGCACATCGCCAGCACATGTGCATGCATGTGGAAATGGGGCAGGGCAGGTAATTAGCCTTTCTGGAGGGGACATGCCTTTCTCCTGAGAGCAAAACAAGAGAGCTCTGAGGGCAGGAGGGGAGCAGATGTAAGCTGTCGAGGAGGGAAGCTCGCAGACAGGACATGAGGGGTAGCATCTGAGCGGCCTGCTGCTGGAGAGACTGGTACTCACTTCAGCTGAGAATACCAAAGAGCCAGATACAACTGATGGGTCAACTGAGATTTCATCAAAGGAAAACTTCTCAGATCAAATAGTCTATCTGAATGTCCTGCTGAGACAGGATTCCTGTCATATGTGTGGTTCTGCTCTGCTCATGCCCTGTAATATCCCCAAATTAGCCCTCTCTATGTTCTGGTGGGGTTCAGAGAAGCAGCACTGAGAAGGGGATGAAGGCTCAGCACGTGCTTGTAGAGCAAACCAAGAGCACAACTCACAGCATTTCCTAACACACTCACCCAAAACTGCAGTCCTGTCACACGGAGATGGTCCTGATCAATAGCCTGCAGCTTTTTTCCAAGCCTGCTCTATTCCTAATGAAAACGGTGAGCTGAGGACAGTAGTTTTCTGTATAACACCACCATTCCTTTCCCTTTGCCCCCACAGATTTAATGCTTGTGCTGACTGTTGAAAAATCAGTCATTAACAGCCAGGAAATGACTTTGCCATCAATCAGAATATTGCTCAGCCATGTTTCTGCTTTTTCCCCCTTTCTCTGCATAATTATTCTCATCCTCTGCTGATTACAGTTTATAATAGCTATAATTCTCTTAAAATCAATCATTGCTTGACTTAACCACAGGGTTACCAGCAGAAACATGAAGGAACACAGATATTCTGAACTGCTTTTTAATTATTATTCTTATTTAACAACACACAGGCTTATAGGTAGATCAAACGTAACCTTCCTCTTAGCAGTACTAAGCACCAGTTATTTTATTTTAATTTTGTTTTAAATCATAAAGTGTTTGATAACACAACCATTCTAACTTCACCAGGTGTTTTGGTGCCATGTTACTAGCATATTTTGACACATAATCACAGTAGTTGTCCCAGATTAAAGCACCGTAAAAGAACAAATATATGTTGTTTGCCAGCACAGATTCTGCAATCAAAGTAAACCCAAGTACCTGATCTTTTTGATTAGAGTTATACATAAACACAGTTAAATCAAAGCCTGGTGTACAACAAGGTAATTTCTGAGTACACTAAATTAAAAACAACATTAGATTAAAAATCACATTTTTCCCAAACAGAGTGAAAATCTGTAGCCCACCACAAGCAATGGTATTCCTAATACAGCTGAACAATAGGTTTCTGTTATTCTGCTCATATCACCACTTTGCCTCCAATCATTTTCTCTAGCCCATATATTCAATATATTTCCCGTACTGATTATGTGCTTCTGTCATGCAGAAAAATGAAATATTTAATAAAGTAAGGACATAATTATATGGAATAACAAAATTGAAAGCAGGACTGAAGACAAGGTGTAGAGTCTGAATTGACTTTTAAGGTAAAATAAAGCCTTAATTTAAAATAGACTTCCCACACACACCCTTTAAAAATTTTGGGTAGGGAAAATATTGCACAAGACTATACCATTAGATAGGGAATAGGAACTAAATGGTTTGAGCCTCCTCTCTATAAGGCTATGACATTGAAACACGTGAAGGAAGCCATTTTCCACACAGAATACTTTGATCCCACAATTTCACATTTATTCCTCCATGAAACTTATTCAGACATTTCTTGTTGAATGATTTACATGTAAATCTCGATGTGCAATATCCATGTCACATGGTTGGCTCCTCTTCATTTACCAACTTGCAACCAGCAGTATATTATTGTTAATTTTGACCCAATGAACAGAACGTCTGCATGTTTTGCTTACAGGGGCAAATATAGGGGAAAACTCATAGCAGTTAAGATAAAAATGTGGTCTACCCACGAACTGCACCCTTTATAGCTATCTACCCTATGGAAATTAACTGCTCTGGTGTGTCAACATAGAGCACTACTAGCTGCATTACTGGAGATACTTTGCCATTCTGATATTAAATAATTAAATATACTGTGCCTAATGATCCCTTGCATACCCTCAGATGTGTTCCTAAGGTTGGTAGGAAATTACAGAAAAAAAAAACAAACTAAATGGGAGAGTTCCTGTTTTATCCACTCTTTCTTTATCATCACCTGATCTTTCATTTCACTAAATCCTCCATCCCTTTTCAGCTGCACTGATCATGGATGCAGCAGGGAAGTGTCTGTTGAAACCATTTTGCCAAAAAATAACAAAGGACCACATTTCTTTGGCACATAGCATGACCGCAGGCCTAGCTGTGAGTAAAAAGCCTCTTGGACTGAGTAACCCATCTACTAAAATGCTTTTCTCAGACTGGTCTGGACTCTGGTCAGGTCACTGCGGCTTCCTCCTGAGCCCACCGAGGAGGAGGAGGGCACCCGGCAAGCCCTGCCTCACGCGAGGAGCCCTGACACAGACCAGGGTCTCTGGGTCGCATGAGAAATGGTTTGTAGGCTCCGGGCCCCAGGGGCCATTATTTCAAAGCTGCACAGCCATCCTGTGGCTGCACGAAGCACCTCCTGCCGTGCCTGTGCCTTTCAAGAAACAAAGCTGTGTTGTGAACTATTGGCGATGTTAATAGCTTTCTTCCCTCTAGAGATTTGCTCCTGCTTTGGCCCCAAATATTTCAAAATAGCTGAAGCTGGCAGCAAGAGCCATGGGAAGAAAAATGTTAATGCATGTTAATTTCTGGTTTAGACATGATGAGAATTTCATTTTCTTCATTAAAATTCCCCAGTGCTGATGGGATCCTCCTCTGATTCATGGACTATACCTTGTATCGCTCCTCTGTGAGCGATCATATATACAGCCTGATGTCTTTAAATAGTTTTGTTTTCCTCTCTTTCCAGCTACTCCACTTATCGTTCTCCACTGATACACAATATGCTCTCCTTCCAGTTAGATGGCTGCATTTTTGTGCAGGAATTTCAGGGCATTTTTTAAATTTCCTGTAAAAAGCCTGACATTGTCACAAATTGCAGCATCGTGGTTACTCACAGTGAGAGAGAGAGACACAGTGGCAGCTTTGCAGAGGAATCTGCTACTAGTACACAGAAAAATAAAATGCAAAAGCAAACTGGGATTCAGGCTGACTGGGGGAGGGGGAAGTCCATGGAAAAGCAGTTCTGTACTCCAGAGAACAAACAAATAATCCCATCTAGCAATTTTGAAGGAATGATTGAGGAGCACAGAGGCTCAGTTGCTGGATAGTCATATCCATTGTTAAATGTCAATTAAAAGTATCCCATCTGTGGGAAGCTGTGGAAAGTATAACTATATATGCTTATGCTGTTTTTGCTTAGTCCAAGAGTGGAAAACTTGCATTTCACATGATCAAATATAGAATCCACATAACACAGCTCCATGTGGTGTCTCCTTAAATGGCCTAATCAGTGCAGATCATAGCAACTGCTTTCTAAACATACAAGGAGAACACTCAGAAATCTAGAGTCAGAGAAGAGAGAGGCATCAAGGACTCCGAGTAACAGACTGCAGAGATTAATGCTGCCTCCCACTCTGCAAAGAGTATTTTTATTCTGCTGTGATCTTCAAGCTAAACATATAGGAGAAATCTGCTCCATTGTCCCAACCCTGCTGCTGTGAGTGTGCTGTAGTGTCAGGCCTCACCACCAGCCTTTCCCAAGGAGTGGAGCAAAGTGAAGATATCACATTAGTCCTGAAAAGTCACCTAAAGGCTTCCAAAGAGCAACATGGAGATCTGGTTTTGGAGTGTACATTCTCTAGGGAAGCAGCATGCAATGGGATGGTCAGTGCATAGGAAAATAAATTCATTTGGTACCAGACAGAACTGGTACACATGAAATTCATTGCTAGGTATAAGGAAGACAAAACCTCAGCAAACTATAAGGTCAGTGTTGTTCAAATCACCATGCAAGAAGGGTAATAATCACAGCCCATAGTAACCTCATTGATTCATACTGCATAGCATCATCATGAGCAGATCCCGTGGGGAGCCCTTTTTCCCTGTTTTCTGCCTTGCCAGGAGACACTGTTCACACTAGATGAGCATGACCTATGTGACTTAGTACAAAGAATAACCAAATACACCTCTCAGTCTACCACTCCCTTTCACCACCTCCACTGTCACTGTATACTCTGCGTTTTAAGAAAAATACACATCACGCTGAGGTTTAAAATGCCATGTTGTATCTTGCTGTGATGAACTCCATCAGTGCTGGGGGAAAGCTGACTCTGTCAGACTGAGAAGCTATGCTGAAAGCCCAAGAGGCCAAGCCCAGGAGCTCACTTATCAGTGTACAAAGCTGTCATCATACAGAGCAGGACCACTGAATGATAGGGCAAGGCTGTGAAAACAGATAAAGTTTCCTTAAAAACCTTACCTAAAAAAAAAATGCAAATCAGTGGTTGCAGTCACACTGCATTATTCTTTAAGACACCTATTTAAAGCCACTTCTTTTTTTCTATCTACCCTAGGGTGCCACAAATGTTTTCTGGTCTAGCTATAGAGTGAGGGCATTTTCATGCCAAGTACTACAGACCACACAGAAGAAGCTGCAATTAATGGAATTTCAGTGTTCTGCATTGCTGATCTACTTAGCAATGCATTTTTGAGGATGTTTTAAAAGTTATTTAGCTGACTGCCAAAAATGAGGATCATTAAAAATAGATTCGCAGCTGTTTGGGAAAGCTGAGATATAATTTTGTCTTCATTATGCCTTATTGCAGATGTTATTGATTTAGTCTCACTGCATTTTAGTGGGCAATTCATGCAGTCTTTGACTTTGGAAACTGGGAAGTCCATTTATTCTTATTCTTACAGCTCGCAGTATAGAAGAAGGGCAAATGACTATGAAGTAAATTTGGAAGACAGCCTCTTTGTGTGGCAGCACCACTGTGCAGGTGATCAGAGCTGATAAGCTCCTCAAAACATCCCTATACAGCGAGCCTCAGATTGCAGCGGAATTTGTATGAAATATGCCCTGAAAATAGCACTTGAATTTTCTGCTCCAAGGGACTTTGCTTTAGTGAGTTTTCTCATGCAGCTGCAGAAACTGAGTCCATTTATACTTGGTTGTATATATGTTTGTGTGTGTATATGTGGGATCAAATGCTGCTTTGTGGCATGCATGAAGATTCAACTCATTTTGCCATAATCATCTTAAACAGGAGGAGAAATCTAAATTTCCTGGTATCTGATCACTAGTGCAGGAAGCCTTCAAGAATTCCTCCAACAGAAATTGTATACATAATTCCTGGAAGTTTCATAAAATGCATATGTAAAAGCAAAAAGGACAAGGCCTTAATAAAAAAGTTGTAATAATAACACAAGCACTGAATCAAGCATTAAATAAACCTCTCAGTCACTCATGCTCAACAAGAACTGCACATACACAGTTTTGATTGTGCAAGACTTTTAATGTTGCCCTTTTGGATAGAGAACAATATGGAAATACCTTTCCTCTGCCCAACCAGTTCCTTTAAACAGCTGTGCTCCTTAACACCCTCACACTGACTTTGGTGAGCCTTCTCACTCAGCCTGGCTTTAATGCTTTGTAGCCACTCTCAATGGAGTGAAAGGCAGCTAATGCTGCAGTCCTCTTCTTTATTGTGCTGCACAGGACCTACACATGAGCAGCGTGTGGGTTGGGAAAGCAGCTGTGGCATTGTTAGCCAGCACTCCCTTCCCACATACGCTACTAGCCCAGGATGAATGAACCCACCACAGGCAATTGTCACCCACAGCATTTCTAAGGAGCTTTTTGTCCGCTTCCATCCTTAATCCAGCAGACCTCCTTGACTAAAGTTAGCACCGTGCACACTGCTGATTTTCACCTTAGGAGTGTTCATTTTGGAAGCTGTGGTGTGGGACAGTCTTGCAGCTTCCCTTGAGTACAGATCAATCCACAGCAAAGGAAAGGGACAGGCATTTTGCAGTGAAGAACACCTGGTTTTGGTAATCCTGTAAAATGCAATTTTTCTCCAGAACTGGTGAGAATGCTTAACATTTTGCAACCTCCATAAGGCCTTCATAAAAGGTCTCAGCAGTGCATAACCCACACAAATATTGGCACACTTTCAACCATGCACATGACTAACTGCACACAAATGAAAGTAAAGGAATTCACAGATTTTAAGACAATTCACAGTGTCTTAAAAGGAACCCAAAACCTTTTACTGACCACAATATAACTCACACCCATAGAAGGATCTCTCTATAAAAAGACTTCACACATTGAAGCCTTAATTTGGATCATCTCAGAAGAATAGAGAGCTGAATCATCCCTTGTGGTCCTGAGACCTCTGCTGCTACTGAGACTAGTAATCCAAAATCCCTGCTTTGCTAATTTAATTATAATTTAATTTAATTTAATTATTTATCCAACAGAGTAGAGTGATGAACTTCAAGCACAGGAGCTCTGAGGGGATGAAGAACAATTACTCTGCTTAGGTTTATGTGCTTTGCTGCTCTGTATTTGGCCAGCCAGTCAACATTAGGGTTATGTATGGCCTCAGGATGTGCTATGAGCTGGGAGAACTCACTTTGGCCAAAAGAGACTTGCACTTTTCTTTCTCACAGGTGCCAATCTTGGCCATGCAATCCCATGTCACTTGCCATGCACTGATGGTGGTACTCATCAGACGAAAGGTGTGGCAAAGTGGTGGAATGGCATGGTCAGAGGAGGAGCACAGGCAGGTAGAAAAGGGCAGAAAAGGAGAGAAGAGGACAAAGGCCTCTTGTCTTCCATAAGACAAGAGTGAATCTAAGTGTGAATCTCCCCCTGGACTTGGGTGCCTTTTGAACTGGTGCTGGCATATTACTGTCACCAATGGGACATGGAGAGAACTGAACATCACGATCAGCATTTTCAGTATTTTTTCAACTAAGGATGGGAATTCTGACCAAACCACCACATCTTTACAGAAGAAACACTTGTGCTTCAGCCAAGATATATAAATGTGTGTTGGAGAAGGGATATAGAGAGCTGCGTGTGAGATACTGTGTTTGCAGGAACATAAATCCTTTTGGGCAGCAAAGCCTACTTCCCTGTGCTTTGGCCAGGAGCCCCAGCTGTCTCAAATAAAATGGACACAGCCCTTGCTGGTTGGCTGACACATAAAGGATCAAACCAACATTTAAAAACATGAGCTGCTATTGCCTTAACTTGCAGCCCAAGGCTGTAACAGTATGTCTCTGCTGCAGGTGGGTGGGCTGCTGAGCAGTGTCCTGTTGTCACTTGCTATGTGACATCTTTCTAAGCCTCAACAAACAGTAGTAAAGGGCTGTACCCATTATTTCTCACTCTGGCTTTGTAACATAAGTCCCACTGTGCCAAAGCACACTGACGGCCACCTAGTCCTATAATTTTCTGCTTTCTTGGTTTGCCTTTCACATGACTCTAAGCCTGTGAATAGCACCAATGGTATTTCTGCATAGGTTTGGTCACTCTTTTGTATCATTTGATTGTTGGATCTTTCCTTAGTCACACACATGTAAGCCTAAATGTGTGGCTCTTAGTAGCTCTGTGCAAGCATTTCCTACGCCTTTCTGTGCACTTTCTGGCATTATTCAGCTGGACCATGCTGACTTTCTCTTCAGAGAAACATCTGAAGTTCTCAGACCCATCTATCTTTACGCTCAGTCGCTATCTGATCTCCAGGGGCTCCACTGCAGTGTTCCCACACTCAGGCAGAGCTGCCTTCCTGCTTCTTCTGCACTGATTAACAACTTCTTGCCTCTTCTGACTCCCAGCTTCCCATTGCTTTGTGAGTAGTCGGTGCTCAAATTCCCATTTGATGCTGAACTGGTTTCGAGCTCTGCTGAGGAAATCTGTGATCTGCTGCCTGAGCACAGCAAGGCCTTGCCAAGGGCACTGCAATGTCTTGTTCTCAGTCCTTGCCTGTGTGTCCTTCAGGCAGCATCATTCTAGCTTGAAGATGGAGTGAAGAATTATTATGGCTAACAACATGGTGATTATTCAGAATTATGTTCACATCTCATGATGCAGACAAGTGTCTCCATTTCTGTTCTTCTGATCACTCTGTACTTACTGCACTGCCCCAAATCTGCCTTTCTTTTGGCCGTCATTCCATGCCACTGAATCTTTTTTTAATCTGTGTTGTTTTTCCCTGTGTGAGAAGTATGGACACAGCACATTGGAGAAGACTCTTCTCTCAGACAACTGCAGTGCAGGTGTAAACAGATGAGCCAGTCCCTTGCAGATTCTTGCAAAACCAATGGAAATAATTTGCAAACAGATCAAGCTGGTTTAGAAAGGTTAAAATGCAAGAAATAATGACCTACAATCTACTGACAGTATTGACTACATCTTCAATGACTAAAATGGGAACCCAGTAAGTCCATGTAGAATTCAGTGACATGACTGAAGTTGCTCCATAGTTGTTTAGCACTTTTAAAAGTCCCTCATCTCATGTTCTCATCCCTCAGCAGACACACCAACTCTGCTGCATTTGCAGCTGTTGATTATCCCAGTCCAAATGTACTGAACATTTTACTGCCTCCAGTATCCTGTTTGATGCCTGATTTGATTGCCTAGTGCCACCTTTGAGAAGGAGTTTAGGCAGGATGGTAAGTGGTGTCTTTTATTGCATAGAAGATTTGTGAAGCCTCACTAGAGAAAATGAGCAGTGTCATTTTCTCTCATTCCAGTCTGATGTTGAGTGCTGTTCACAATGGCTTATTCACCACAATGCTTGTTGTCAGAAGGCACATTTCACTATAGCCAAAAGCAAACTGGCAAAAATTTTCACATCAAAGAAGCACAGGGAATGGGTCATTCTCAGCCCAGAAATTTCTCATTTTTGTATTCACATGATGTCTACTTATAAATGCTACAGGGTGGTGGCTTCAACACAGTAATACTGCTAGATTTCCTTTCTCAGTATCACCCTTTACCTCATGTTGCTGCACAGAGTAGCAATACTTTATGGTATGTGCCTGATCTAAACTATCTCTATGCTTTCCAGTGCCCACCTTCTGGGCTGGGGCTTCTGACTAAACCCCACCATGTGGCAGCTGCCTTATTGCTTTGCAGAACTCTGCTGCATGTGCACAGCATCTGGACGTTTGCACTGATGGAGGCATTTCCTGAGTCTGAGTGTGTCTCAGAAGGAGGATGGAGCTCAGCAGAGGGTGCCAGATGCCCACATGAGCCGGCTTCAGACTCCTCTGCTGCCCGTAGTCTGTGGTCAGTCTCTTACCCCTTAGCAGCTGCCATAGCCTGGTACCAAAAATTTGCCTTTTACTCAAGGTTTTCCTTTATCCAGGGGTATGATTTTCATCCATGAAAGGCAGCTGATGCTGGACCTGCTAGAGCCCTGCAGAGCCCTGCTTGTGCCCACTACCTGCCATGGGTAGAACAAGCTCAGTGGGTTTCCTATGACCAGACAGGACTGGCAGTGGATTTATTTCACTGCTGTGCTCTGTGCATCAGGATGAGCATGCCCAACATCTCATGGATGCAAGAGTTCTTCCTCTCCAGGGGAGCTGATGTGACATTGCAGCTGATCCCCGTCCAGCTGGCATCCAAGTGGCCTCTGAGCCTGCAGGAGCTGGATGATGGACAACCCTCTGCCCTGTCTGTTGTCCCATAAAGTCACAGTGCAGAGCTCCTTCTTTGTAGTGAAAGTTTGTTTGTCTGTCTTGTTGCTGCTTGAGTAATTCCTTTAATTTTTTTCCTGGAAGAGATGCCAGGGGTACAAACCTCCCACAGGTACCCCCTGTAGGACAGTCCCAGCCAGCTGGTCTCCACCCTGCCTGTGGTGAGGCTGTACATCCACCTGGTGTCCAAACGGAGAACTGAGGCTCTGCTTTCACTCCCCACACCTCGGGTAGTGCCTCCCTTTCCTCCTGAAGGCTGCTCTTAGGTTTACTGGTCAGGGAAGGTACTTCAGCAAAGGTTTTGCTCCTTCCCGCGTGGGGATCAGCTGCCCCCTAATTGAAGGAAATGCTTCTCAAAGCTCAGATATTTTTATTGCAGAAATAGCATGTAGCAAGACAGGTGCCCAATGCAATGGTGTCTCTAAACAGGACCTTTCTGATGTAAACGTGGCAAAGCAGAGTTTGGGCCCTGCACACACTCACTCTCCACAGCCCTCCTGCTTTCATGTGAAGCAAGACCTGTCCAGCTGCTCTGTCTGTGGTCAGGGGTGACATCAGCTCTTCCTCACCAAGAGTTTGCTTCTGGCAATTCTACCTTACTGACTTCATGTTCTTACCTTTGTCTTACACTTTTTGATTGCTCATTACCCTTTGCAGCATGATGACTGAAAGAGAATAGATTTAGATAAAATATTGGAAAGAAATTCTTCACTGTCAGGGTGGTGAGACACTGGGACAGGTTGTCCAGAGAAGCTCTGGATGCCCCATCCTTGGAAGCGTTCAAGGACAGCTTTGAGTACCCTGCTAGTGAAAGATGTCTCTTCCCATGACAGGAAGGTTGGAATGAGGTCATCCTTAATGTCCCTCCAACCCTATGATGCTATGATGATTCTGTGTCTGGGCCACATCCATGAGCTATCAAGGCTGTTTCAGCTTTAACTACAAGGATTTTATTTTATCCCTGTTTGGAAATGCAGTTACCTCTCTCATTCCCCACAATCAAAGTGACGGCAATCCTGTTCAATTCCCGCCATACACATCCACGCTCCGCTGCCGCAATGACAGCGCTTTTTAACTGCAGCTCAAATTAAAGCCGAAGGGTTGCTGCTGCCACTTTCAGAAACTGGGGCCCACAAAGATTTAGAAAGTAAGAAAAAGAAAAACCACTGGGGCTGGCAGCTGCACTCAGTGGAGGGCAGAACCCGTCATGGCAGACTCGAGAGGTGGCACAGGGACCCTGTGGCAGGGTCACCCCAGAGCAGAGGGACCCCTTGCAACACAGGACCTTGTGTCAGAGTGACCCTGGGGCACAGTGATCCCGTGGCACAGGGACCCGGGGGCACTGCTATCCTAAGGCAGAGTGACCCTGGTGGCAGTGCTATACTGAGGCACAGGGGCCCTGGTGGCACAGAGACCCTGGTGGCAGTGCTGTCTATCCCGAGGTACAAGGGCCCTGGTGGCAGTGCTGTCCATCCCTTGGCACAGGGGCCCTGGTGGCAGTGCTGTCCATCCCGAGGCACAGGGGCCCTGGTGGCAGTGCTGTCCATCCCGAGGCACAGGGGCCCTGGTGGCAGTGGTGGCCCGGCGGTGGCGGTCGCGGGGCGGAAATCGGCGCTGCCGGGAGAGCAGAGCCCGCTGCGTGCGCCACCAGTGCGGCACGAACCCGTAATGAGCGAACCGGCACCGCAGAGAGTTTTTATTTGATTTCCCTCTGGTTTGTGGTTTCTTTTCACAGAATCCTAGAAGCATTTAGGCTGGAAAATCTGAGCTCGCTGAGTCCAACGTATGACCAATCACCTGGTCCTTCCTCGAATACCTCCAGGTGATGCTGGTTCCCACCACCAGCAGTTCATTCCAAGGTTAAACAATGCTTGCCGTAAAGAAATTTCTCCTGATGTCCAACTTGAAACTCCTCTGGCCAGCCTGAGGCTATGTCCTATGTGGCTTTGCCACAAGTCTTTTAAAATCTGTGCTGGAATCACCACAACAGCTCCATCCCAACAGGCCTGGCCTGGATGCAATGCTGGAGCTGAGCCTCTCTCTACCCCTTGTTCACAGTCACTCTCCCACTCTCCTGCTCATGGTGGTACTGGAGCACCTCAACACCCATCAGCAGGCTGATTCCTTTAAGGCAGGTGAGGTGTGTTCACTGTGGGTCTGGCACAGGAAAATCCTGACACTCTTTTTCTGGAAGCACCATCTCCTGGGAGCTTAAGGGATGCCTGGTGACAAGCCACAGCACTACATTTCCCCCAAGCCGCTTTCCATGACTCTACCAGTCCACTGCCCAGGCAAATCCTAGCTTTACACCACTGGTACAAAGACTTTATGGACTCTGGCTCCAGCCCAGCCTTTTCATTAATTACTTTCAGGTAAAGGATGTGCTTTAAAAAGCAGATGTTATCTGTAGCTGAAATTCTGTTAGGAAACAGCTTACCTGAAATACTGACAAGCAATGACAACCACTATTATATATGTATTACAGTACTGGTAATAAAACTGACCAGTAAATCAGAACAGGCAAGACAACTGAAGTACAGAGTAACTGATTGGGAGTTAAGCTGGAAAAATACCCAAACCCAAGCCTGGGCTCAAGCCTTGGGCCAATTTGTGTTTCAAATATTATATTATTTTTGCAAATATAAACACAATAATTGCGTCAGCATGGGTAGGGAGCTCTGTTTGGCTCCCCTCCCCACCAGAAATCTTTTTGCTTGGGCTGGAATTAATAAATACATCATAAACCCTGTCTTCCTCTTTCCCCCTTTGCTCCCCAAATCCCTTAATTCTGAGATAGTGCCAAGCAAGTGCGGTTCTCAAAATGTGTTGCAAAGGTGGGTAGGTGAATTATTGCCTCCCTTGCCTGCAGACAAAGCTACAGGACTGGCATCAAGAATTTTTGGAGGTCTGGGGAAAGCAAGACTTGGCAGAGATGAAAAATTTCAAGACTGTGAAGGCCCTTGGGGCTCAGAGCTCACTGATGAGTGGGAGAAGGAAGCAACATGAGGAGAGAGGGAGGATGGAGGTGAGTGAGTAGGGCAGGATCCAGTATTTATGGTTCCCCCCATGCTGTAGGAACTGGCTGCCTCCCATACATTTGTGGCACTCAACTTCCTGAAGCTACCATGGGGAAGCAGCATCTCTGTTTTGCTGACAGAGAAACAGGGCTTAGTGAGTGACAGACCAGGATAACAAATATCTGGACTGGAAATAGAACTCTGGTCATAAGAGCAAGGTAGATAAGAAACATGGAAAGGCAGGGGGAGGGAAATCCAAACAGCTGTGGTTTTTAAAGGTGGAAAAGCACTGAGAGCCTTGGGGGCCTCTTCAAACACCGTGGGACTCTGTCTCTTGCCAAAAATACTATTTGAAAATCCTGATACTTCTGTTTCTTTGCAAAGAGACTTGTAGACAGGACTTGGCCTCTAAATCACAGCAAAAACCATGCAAGAAAAACAAAAGCAACCTGAAGTTTGCCTGGCAAGAAAAGTATTGATCTAAATCTCAGACACATGGCTCATGGGATGTCGTGTGTACAATGGTGTCATCATGATTTCATAAGTGATTTCATAATCCTCACCCTAAAAATGCGAGGCTGGCTCCACTGGGGCAGGCTGAGCAAGACAAAGAGCTGTAGGGTAATGGGGAGCAATGCTGGGAGCAGTGCAGCCCTTTCCTCCTTAATACTGAGCCCCAAACTCACACAAGGGGCTTCTGCACATGTGGCTGAAGTCACAAAAGCCAGACCACTGTTGCAGAAGCAACCAGCACTTTCTGCAGATGTCTCGTGTTGCTCAAGCATTTTGTTGAAAGGTTATTGCAGCCTGGACACACATGGGTGCAGCACTGGCAGCACATGGAATGCTCCTGCAGGGAGCAGCCTCCATTAGCCTTGGGGGAATGGGTTTGGTTTGGGGCATAAAGCTGGAAAATGGATAAGAAAGGCACATTCCTCAATGTATGCCAGCAGGGTAGAGAGTCCTGCTGCAAACAGCAGCACAGCAGAAGATGAGGGGCTGATCGTGGTAGCAACAGAGTCCATTTCCCATTTTCTCAGCATACCAGTTTTTTTTCTGGGCTTCAGGGTCTTTTTAAATTGTTTGAGTGCTGTTAACGTGTCTTTCAGCAGAGCTGCTTGCTCTAGCTCAAGACAGTTTGTCAGAGAGACATTTGCAGCCACAGCAGAACTAGACAACTGTTGCTTGTCAGGACAAGAGGTCAAGTGTGAGCCACTCCAGAGGGAGGCAGGGAGCCAGGACAGCCACCAGAGATTACATGTTACTGGGGACACTGAAAGGCAGCAAAGAGTCTCTTTTTTACAACCTGCGGTTTATTTTTCAAAGCGGCTCCAGCTGCTGCAGCTGGGAGTGTCCTTGCTCTTGATCAGACTTGTGACATGTGATCCTCCAACAGATTTGGTGATGCCTCACAGACCCTCATTCAACTCGCCCCTGCCTCCAGCCTGCTGATTTGGAAAGCCTTTAGCAAACTTACTTAGTTTACTTTTTTTTTTGGTAGAAAATAAAAAGCATCTGCCAATTCAGTGTAGATTGGATCTTCTCATAAGTCAGAGACCCTGTGAGCTGCTCATACAAATATTTGCAGTGACACTAGGATGAAAGGAGCCACATCTGGCCCACTCCACACCCTCTTGTTTAAACAGCAGCACACAATTCATATGCTTTAGTTATAAAATAGTAATATCCTTTAAATTTGCATGAAGTGAACCCAGGAAACTATAATTAGAAAGAGAGTTTCTGGAAATGCAACAAGGAAATATTAATACAATTCAAGTGATCCAAAGCCTACAGCTCCATGGAGATATGTTGTCTAAAACATTGTATTAGCTACTTTTTCTCTCTTAATCCAATAGGACTGTATCTCTGGAGCAATCCTTTTGAACATTTAGCCTCCTTGACCATAAATCTCAGCCGTTTGACACCCAAGTTATTAAATTATGTTTGTGTTGTTATATCATAACATGATGCTTAGCCATATATCATGCCCCCAAGGACAGCATAGGACTGGCAAATGGTAAAACAAAGCTCCTCTTTCCAGTCCTCTTAAAAGCTTAGAGCTTGCTGGCAGTACTGGCCTGTACTTGGAATTGTGTATGATTTTGCTTAGTAGTAGACCATGTTACATTTGCTTATTGTCTAGGTCATTACAACGAGGCTACTTTTACAAGAAAAAATGAATCAGCAGTGCTAGCACACAGTAGTTTGTTATTACAATTCTTAATTGGCATTTCAGAGGGGCCATAAATGTTGTGTCATCAATAATAAAATGCTGGGGACTAAATGGGAGGGGAAAAAAAAGTATCATGGCATTGAATTATTTAAGGTTTAAACTCCACTGCATAATCCTGTGAGGGTCTTGAGAAGCATTCTCTCCCCCAGTGCAGATGGAGGGATGCCTCATTCAAGCACCATATGGATGCTGTCTATCAGTGGACTGTGTGCTAAGGACCAGCTGTGGTTGCCTAGCAGCTCCTGCCTGCTGACTGACCCCTGGGGTGCAGCACTCGACACTCGGAAATCAGGAAGTTCACCCCGAGTAAGGCAGTGCTCTCTTCATGGTGAATTATGAAGTCAGTGTTCTTTCTCTTCACACTGGAGATGAATAAAACCATCACATCTTGCCTCAAATCATTATATGACTTCTTGTGGTTGGTTGCTGTTGTCCTCACACCTTGCCTAAAGATATTTTGGACCTCCAGGGGCTAAAAGCCTTCATGGTTAGCACTGACACTTCCAGACTCACTTTTGGCTGTGGTGCCAGTATGTGTGTGGCCACAGATGCTTTACAATCGCTCTAGGTGCCTCCAGAGGAGCCTTTGCTGGAAAAGTTCCTGCCAGGTGTACTTCTGCCCCTGTGAGAGAAGGAATATGGACAATTCCTGACCTCCAGCAGGGGAGTTCCACACCCAACAGTTCTTACATCACTTTCTCATTGCTCCAGCTTTTGCATGCAAAATTCTCGCAAAGTAATTTTTCCAACAACCTCAAAATCTGAACTAACATTGTAACAGTGCCTTTCTCATTACTATAATGTCTTTCTAGTTATCAGTTATTGGGGCTTATTATGTGAAAATTAGAAATACATGATTACCAGCAAATCCATTCTCTCAACTGTGCAGACTTTTACAACCTGACATAATCTCTTAAAATCTGAATTGCTTGCCACGAAACAGACCCTTTTTTCTTCATGAAGATGTCAGAGAATTTCCATTTCAGCTAATTTTTGCAATCCTAATAAGCCTCCTTCTCTAAGGAACTGTCAATTCTCTTCATGCTGTAATAGTTCCAGGAAAAATTGGAAACCACTTGGATAATAACACAAGGTTTTTTAGATCAATATGACTTTTGTAATGTGAAACTTTTCCCAGATTTAACTATCTAAGCCATAATCTTTTTCTTTTTCTTTGCTTTTTTGTGAGGGTTTTGCTGGAAGGATCCTAGGCACTGAGAAATCTTGTTACAATTATGCCCGCTAAGAGGTGACAATCAAGAAGGTGGTGGATAGAGTCCATTATATGACACTGGAAAATTCTAGTGTTGCAGCATTGTACAGATGATTTTTAAATAGGAGGCTGCTTCTTTTATGCATTTGACATGTTTTGGTTTTTATTCTGTAAGGATTGCACACTCTATGAATCTGACTGGAGGTAAACATATCTTATGAGCCCATTAGAGACATCTCTTCTGCTTGTGTTAATCAATAAATATAGTAAGAGTTGTTTTAATTGTGTAGATTGAAACTTGCATTGACAAAATGGGCTTTTTTTGCTAAAAAGTGAGCCTGATTGAGCTATACTACATTCCAGAAGAATAAATATCAGCTCAGGTGGCAAGGGCACGCCTAATCCAAAAGTTGCAACAGTGACTGGGAAAAAATTCCTGGGCTTCAAGGGGCTTCTTATTTGGCACAGGGAAGGTGGATACACAACTGCTGTCATGAAGCTTACATTACCTGTCTCCTGAAAACTATTTCTAATTGATTTCTTGTTCACATCATCTCTTAGGCTTTTTTTTCATTTCCTCTGTAGAAATGCCAGCCTCCTGTTCATTTCAAGATTTCCAGGGCTCTGGAGTTGGTTTCCCTGGGTGATACTGCAACATGCCTCCTGGCATTTCAACCATATGCTGTACTTTTCCAGAGTAAATCTGCTCAAGGTCTACATGCCTTTGAAAGCTTTAGGATTTCTTTTGATCTGCTGTGAAACCAGAGGATACCCTGTGTGGTTTTCAGACATCTCTATTCTTATGTGAAGGAAAAGCATGGGTACCTCCCATAGGCATCCTTCTGAATGGAAGAAAAGTTCTCAGGGAAATGTCTGTAGTCTGCCCCAAACCTGTTTCAGATCTATCAGCCTTGCACTGGGGAAGATCCTGCCCTTCCTCTACATGTCTTTTGAGGATTTTTTGGTAAAGTCTTTGGGTAAGGTACTATATTTTTACCTGTTTCAATAAGTCTCTCAAGAGTAAATTTTTGAGCACAATAAAATAACTGCTGCTGAGTATCATTACTTGACCCACCACTAATAAGTGCATTCAGATTAAGAAATTCCCACTGCTCCTGCAGTCTGGGTTCTGCAGCTGCCTTGGGCATGTTGTGCCTGGCAGGGTTGTTGTTGTAATGCTGCTTCTTTCTGTACCATTTTAACACCATTCTTTTGTTGTTCTCCCTATTCAGCCCATCTGCTTTTAAAGCTGATGTAAGGTTGCTGTTTCCTAACACCACTTTTAAACAGGACAGTGAAAAAATTACAGTTCCCAGTTTAGTCCCTGCTCAAAACTTTAAGGCCCCTCCTCCTATCTAATCACACTTTAAGCCAAAAAGCACAAGACAGAAGCTGCAAGGATGCTCTGAGCTGGGTGAGGTTTCCAAATCAGGTTTCATTCCAGTACAATGGGTGTCAGAAAGGCTGGTGTCTTCTCTATAGCCTTGGGTCTTTTGCGTTTGTCTCTGTGCCACAATTCACAAGCAGTGGAGGACAGTGGCTCCTGCTCTGCTTGCAGTACAACATGCTCCTTTGCTGAGAGACTGAGGGGGTGGAGAGGTCTGTCCAGTTTACTGCACCATCTGCTCTGCTCAGCCAAATCACTTAATCTTAACCAATTTCAAAGGGAATGAGGTCAAAACATCAGAGGTGACCTTAACTGTTCATAAAATATTTGCTGTCTCAGATGTTATGAAGAAAAGGTTGTTTCAGAGGAGCAGGGATCACTTGCCAGGATTCCTCCTGACATGGAAATGCACTTCCTTCTCCTTCTCCAAATACCAGAAAGCTCATCACTCCTCAGTCCCTGGCAGCAGCAGGAACCCATCCTCATAATCTCCCCCAGCTTCCCCAGCACCTCAGCTTTCATGGCATCCCGTGTCTCTGGATTATGTGCTCATCTTCTTACCCATATCTCACATCCTCTGTACCCAGGATGAGCTTCTGAACATTTAGAGGGCTTTACCTCCCTGGGTGGTTTTTACTGCCATACATCCTGTAATCAGCTGGGACAGCCTTTGTCTATCCCACCTAGACCCCACTGGGGTGACATCCATTTGGGACCTATTCCAGGCTCTCCCTCAGCCAGTGCTTCCCTGCTCAGGCCTTCGTCAGATGTATACTAAAAGTGCCCTTTACTGCCTCCCAAGACTTCCTAGCATAGGGATTTCTCAAGGCAGATTCTTCCTTCCAGGATTCTTCTATAGGTCAGATGTGCACTCTTGAAAAAGGTTACTTTGTAATTTACAGCTACAGAAATACTGCTTTTTTATACACAATACCCACAAAAAATCCTTTTCTTTAACATTTGCCCAGAGCTCTTCAGGACTTTTTCTTGTGTCTGGTCATGAGGAGCAAGCACAGACACATTTGGAACGTGGGGACAATAGCCTTTCAGAACAGAGTACATTGCTAGACACATTTTTCTTTCTCAGCTGGATCCTGCTTTTCAGCAGGGCCTTTTCCCGGGTTTGGATTTCTCACAGATGGGATCCAGGAAGGAGTGGTGCTTCCATCTTCTGCATGGCCCATGACAAGCAGGACTGAGCCAACTGGGGCTTCATCTCAATTCTGAGACAGAAGGAGACAGGAGCCCAGTGTGGGCTTTGGAGAGGAAGGGTCATTTGATCATACAGACCTCTGTATGATCCTTTTCACATAAAGGGAAGATGTGTGATATTTTTATGTTCATAATTTTTTGGAGGGAGGACAGTGCCTCCGGAGAGCCAGATGGACCAGAGACAACCAGCAGCACAAGTGCAGTTGTGCTCCCTTTGTGTGACAGCAAGAGAACAACTTGTGCTACCTTAGCACCACACCCTGGCTTGAAACACAGCCAAGGACAACAAAGGATATCAGCAGAAAACCTGGGGATGCAAAGGCTGCTTTTTATCAGCCTCTTCTATCCTACATAAGAGATGGTGATTCAAACCTGGATGTTGTTCTGCCAGGACCCTCTGTCTGTTAAACATCAGATGCCTGAAAGTTTGTCAACATTTCATCATCTTTTAATGAAAGACATTGTCTTTTCCTATGAGCCTTGCTTCACGTTGAAAAAGAAGATATGTTACTTTTTAAATTAATCTATTCTTAATGTCTATTAATCACTCTTTCATGGTGATAAGAGGGCTTTAAAAACTCCACAAAGAAATTCTCTTCTTTGGTGAAGCTCTAGATATGCAAGCAGGGTTCTCTTCATGAGTTGTTAGTCCTTGGTGGCCTTTCTTGAGCTTGCTTATGGTTCTTCCCAGAGAATAAGAGTGCCATAAAAGGAGAATTGAGAGTGCCTTGGCATTTCTGTTTAGATGAGTGTGTGGGTTCACATACTTGGAGACAGATCTGCTGCCATCAGAGGGGGGATGGTGGGTTTGGAAAGAGTGCTGTCTTACAAAAGGGAACAAAGCTTTTTGAAAGTGTACAGACATGGTGGAGCCTAACACAAAGGTCAAAATTTGCAATGTACAGTGCTTTGGCTGCTTTTTGGCCAAAGGCTTCTGCTGAACAAGACTTTTCCACTTCATATCATTTTTACTTTCTGCTGGGACATCTCAGCTCCCACAGGAGTGGAGGAATACAAAAGAGATTTGATTTGCATCAAGCCCTACAATCCTAAGTAAAATGAGAATCCAGAGTGCTGCTGCCATCAAGATCCTCTGACATTCAGTGAAAAAAACCAAAAAATAACAGAGCACCATTCCCACAGGAAGACCAGGCTTTTGCTGGTGGCACTTCCCATCCTTCCCAGTCGAGCTCTCGTGAATGCCATACAGCATCAACACTAACACAAAGCCCATTGACTCCATCCCCTCTGGCACAGAGCCTTCTGCCAAGCCCCCCGCAGTTGCTCTGATTGCACAGGATGCAGAGGAGTGAGATCACTGTGCTGAATTTCAAGGAATGGCCAGCAGATGGGAACAATCAGATAAAGCCAGTAACTATCACTGAGGAGGAAAGAAAAACTAATTAAATTCTCCTGAGGAACACGAGAGTTAAGACCTTGCTTTCTGGTGCTGTCCAGCCACTGCTTCAAACCTTCCCCCAGAGGGATGAAGCCAGTGCACAGCCCACCTGCCTGAGGGAATGATCACAGGGCAGTGTGAAGGCAGGCTGGGAGAGCATATCCTCTGCCATTAAATACAGGAGTGCCTGGAGGAGATGGCAAACAGCTACCTTGGATCCCTCCTGGAAAGCCAGCATGTGCCTCAAAGGTGGCACAGAAAGCCTGCAGAACAGGGCTGCTGGTTTTGGTCAGGCTGGCAAAGGAGAAGCAGGGAGAGGTGAAGGAGAGCAAAGCTTTGTCGTGGTGTTATGAGGACAAGAGCAAGACCAGCACCATGAAAGGGGCCCTCAGCTTGCCTCCCTCTTTGGGAAAGCCTGGTGTGGGAGCACAGCACTGCCCAGGGGAGAGCGAGGCAGAGGTACTGGACCCTCCGAATTCCATGTCCATGTAAATAGACCCTGGCATAAATGAAGAAGTTGGTGCCAGCACCGTTAGCTCTTTGAGACAGGGACCATAATTTTACCTGGCATTATACAGTCCCCATTACTGCAACAACCTGGTCAACAACTAAATCTTTTCTATACAGTTGCACTTTTAAATGGTCTGGTTATTATTAGCCAGGTAACAACAAACATTAATAGCAAAAATTTCAATAACTTTTAGAGTGAAACAAATAATTGGAGTCAGTGGTTCCTGTTTCTTACTGTGAAGTTAAGTTCCTTTCTAGACACTATTTCTTTTTTTCTTCTCAAATGTAACTTAATTCAAAAGAGGATGACATTGATTACTCCCCAGGCGCCTTTATTTTGTCTGTGCCTGATGCCTGCAGGAGTCTCCCATGGTGCTGTAATGGTGTATAGGGGACTATTTAGGTGAGTTAGTGCTTTTCCAGGTTGCAGCTCCAGTCCCAGATTTCTTGCAGAGTGCTCTATCTCCGTAGGGAACTGCACAGAGGGGCACAGCAAACACAGCATCACAAGGGGAAATCACCCTCTTTTTCACAGCAAGAGCTGATCAGAAGGACTTTAAAAACATGCCTTGTCTCAGGAAAAACCTGGAAAAAGTAATTCTGAGGACACCTGAGGCATGTGTATCTCCTCCAAACAAAAGTGTCTGAATAGCAACAAGTGTTTTTAGTCCCAAACCCCCCAAAAATTTACATCACTACTAGATATGTATAGGTCTTCAAAAGGAGCCATGCAAAGGTTGGAGGTTGGTTCACAGGCTGATGCAGAACTTCATCCTCAGCAAACAACAGCAGACCCCTTGGGAGAGGTTAGTACTGTCATCATCATCACCATCACTTTTTAGTTGTGACAAAATGAGACAAATTACTTCAGTGACCTAGCCCAACAGAGACATGGTGTTCATGAGGGAACATAGCAGCACACAACACCTGGGGGCATAAAGAAGTGACTTTAAAAAAAGTGCTGGAATTTAAAATGGTTCCTGTGCAAATAACGTATTGCATCAGTGACACTTTGTTCTGGTACTTAATTTCCTGGCAACATTTACCACACAATTTCTGTTCTCTGGCAATAACTAACAACACTACCTGTGCTGTTCCAGATGATTCAGTGGTTTATACATCTTCCTACAAGTAAGTAATTTGTTTTCTCAATGGGATGTATTTGCCAGAGATTTTCAACTGTCCAAACAGCCCCCTCTCTTGCTCATGATCTCACCTCCGTGTACCCATTAGGCTGCTCTCCAGCCCAGAAAGACCATGGTGACATTCATTGCTGAGTGCTGGCCTGTGCTCTTGTGATGAAGAGCTAAGTTGAAGTTGGCTTGGGAGAGAAGCAGTCAGCTTGGAGGAGTTTAGCATGAGAAATGTTTATATCAGCTATTTCTGTGAACTAATGCGAAAGCAGGGCTGGCTGGGTCAGTGTTTGGCAGATGGGATGAAGAGGAGGGTGAGGAACATGGGGCTCTTTTTTGTCCTTTTGCATCCATCTATGAAATAAATGAGATGCTTGCTCTGGCCAGAATCTTCGCCTGGGGACAGGGAGATGGGACAAAGAAAGTAAGAATGCTGTAGCTCTTAATCTGCTACATTTGTGTTACAGCATATGCTCTCTGCCTGCAGCTCACACCGTGGGACAAAGCCTCTCAGGGCAGCAATACAGCATGTGGAGAGGACACAGGACACCTTCCTCACTGGGCCACGTGCCTGGCACTCAGCAACTGCCATTCCAGGGTGGAGATCACTGGAAGTATAACACATTTTTGAGAGGGTCTTGTACAAAACCCTTCCAAAACAGACTGTGCCTTTCCAGTCCCACCATTGGCTTGACCCCCACCACAGTTTTTGATAAAAGGGTTGATCTGGAGAAAACACATCCCTGTTAAAGTTGAAACAATTTTCCATTTGGATAAATCTCCTCATTGAAAAGTGTTTTTTGGTAATGGGGAAAGGAAAATAAAATATTTTGGAGTGGTCAAAGTATCCCACACCTGTGATTTCTGAACAATAAATCCATTTTCTACTTCAAAAGAAAATTTATTGTTTTGAAAATGTATCGTATTGAAAAAGAGGTTTACTCTAGAGAATATTAACATTAAAGTTAATTATTTGCAAGCAATCAAACATGGGGGATTTTATGCTTCTTAATTAAAAATACCTTTTCTATCTATAATCTATTTCTATCTATATGTGTTGAGAACATTTTTACTAGTTTTGACTTTTAGTCCTGGTTTAGGAAGGGCAAAGAAAATGTCAGGATCCCTGTGAATACTTTCACAGGAACTGAAGAGAACATTTTCCCACACAATTCTATGATCAAAACCTTCAGATGCCAACAAATTACTGATTAGGCTTTCCTGCTCTTGAGCAGGGATCACCATGTTGCAGAACATTTCAAGATAGAGCAGAAAGCACCTCTCATCATATTGTTAAAGATGTTTTTCCACACACAGAGCAAGTATGTTCCCAAGACATCTCAAGTGAAAGACTGCAAAATAAAGAGCAAAAGCAACCTTAGTAACCTCTGACTCTCAACCTCTGTGACTCAAGTCTTCAGATGTCATGAAACTGGCTTTAAAATTGCATCAAAAATACATTAAGATATTGAACTTGTCTTCTTGAGTATTTTGTAAATTCCTTGACTATTTTCAAGCTTTTCAGTATCCGTGCCAGTAATTTATCTCATCAGGCATGAGAGCTGAGAGCCGGAGCAGGGAGAGCTGCACAGGGACACTTGCAGGGGAGGTGGCACAGAGGGGGCCTCCCTGCACTGCTCTGCAGCAGCTGCCATCGTGTAGGCACTGAGCACCCCCTCTGAAAACATCAGCAGGCAGCCTTCTGAGAGTTCGTGCCTCGGGGCATCTCCCAGAGGTACCAACACCTGAGGATAGAAGAGTGACCTGCAGTAGAGAATGCGCCGTGCAAGGGCAGTGCTCCCAGCTCTTTCCTGCATCGTGTCTCATTCATGTTTTCAGAGAATAACAAAGAAGTCTTTGGCCAGAGTGAGTTTGATATCAGTGAAAAATGGGTCACAACAGAGAATATCAAGCCAGGTGTTTGCTCTGGGTTTTATAATGGCAGACTGGAAGTAAGATTCATTCAGCTGTAATCAAGCTATGAGAAAAAAGAAAGAACAGGGCAAGCTTGGAACCTCTGAGTTCCAAGCCTTATCTCAGTGATTTCATCTTCAGTCAGAAGAGACTAGAGCTGTGAGGACCCTTATTGGATCTCTGGTGATTTTAGAGGTATTCCTAATGCAAACACTAGATCAGAGTGTGATTTGCTTCTGCAGGAAAGCTGGCTTATAGCATTTACAAAAAGAAAAAATCTCACAAGCATTTCACCAGGACCCAAATCTTATTTCTGTTGCCAAAACAATCTGCTAGCCTGTAACCTTTTTCAAGGCCATCTCAAGGCCTGACACTCTAAAGGGTCAGATCTTCCATCCCTTTCTTTTACAGACCAAGAAAAAAGATGCTGATAGCCTTTCATGTACTATGATAAAGGATAGCTGACAAAGAAAGTATGGAACCATGGGAAAAAGGGAGACCACTGCTTTTGTAAAGGGACACATTATTTAGCAGATTGCTGAGGCTTGCTGTTACTGTTTTTGAGTCAATGTCCTTTGTCTCTTCAGCCCTGGAGAGAAAAAGAAAAGAGAAGAAATGTAGCAGTTGCTGCTTTAAAAAAAAAAAAAAAGGTATAATTTACTGAAATGTAGCATGGTTACTCAGCTTCATTTTTAATTAAGTTCCAGATCCAGGAAATCCATTCATCACAATTCTGGAATGCTGGAAAACTCACTGAGAACTACAAAGGGCAGGTAAAGCAAAGCATTTAAAATAGTTACAGATGAGCTGATAAGAGGCTCAAAGAAACAGTTAAATTTGTGTGCAGATAACTCCACCACAGTATCTGGAATGTATAAACATAGTAGTTTGGAGGTTTTTTTTCCTTCTGGCCTTAAAATTTGATCCAAGCCTGGGAGTTAAAAAGTCCCATTTTGTGTAATCAGGTTCTGGTTGAACATGATTGCTGAATTATTTTAAATTGAAGACACATGTCTGGATGTTGAGTTCTGTATATTATTCCAGGATGGTGTCCATTAGGTCTTATCCACAGGGGCTATCTTCATTCCTTATGCATCAGGATTAGCAAAAGGTGAATCATGAATATGGAGACAGTGAAAAGAATGTGGTACTAGTTAAAGGGTGATTTTGAAAATTATCTTGCATGCATTATTCAAAACTTTTCAGTCTCTATTGCACAGAGTCCCTATGGCTATTTAAAAGCGTTATTTTAAAAAATGATCATACAAGGCATTTGCATTCTTTCATTTTGAGTCTTGCATTTAGCAATGAACCAACATTTGCCTTAACCCCTTGTCAGTCCTAAAGCTTTCTCAAGAGTATGAGATGCTCATCTAATGGTTGTGTTGCCATATGCTGTCCTTCCATAATAGATCTGCCCCTGACCTCTGTGTTTTTATATTGCTTCTTCTACTGGCAGACAGACCATTACATAAATTGAAACATATTTTCATAGATATTCCCAGCGGTAAGAGAGTATTGTCTCATTAGCTCCATGGGGAAAACAGTGTAAATCCAAAGCTGAGTAGCTCACCTATCCATATGGTAGGTGAAAAGAAGCATCCTTATAGCATTTGCTATTGGCAGTGATGCCTCCTGGATTACTGAATATGCAAGTTCTGAGGCTGGTTTTTTTTTCCTTTCTAGGCTGTCCAAACGCTTGAGTGGCTTTCTGACAGCTTCAGGAGTGAACTGTGTGCTTTTTAGGCCCTTTGCAGTCATGTACCACAGATCAATCACTACAGGATGCTTCTGCCCACATCTTTATCCTAATGCCTTTCCCTACACAGAACTTCCGCAGGAAAAATCTCACACAGCCTTCTGTCCACCAGAATTTTTTAATTAAAATGGTGGGTTTTTTTTCTTTTTTAATCCAAACAAAATTGTCAAAAACAACAAACTAACTACTTTTCACATACTTCAGTTTTCCCATGTTGTAATGGGAATCTTATCTATTCCTTAATCAAAATAATTTGAAAAATCACATCACCCAACTTCTTCACAAGGGAAAATACTTCTGTCATTATGGGGAAGTCTTAAAAAGTCAACAGTGATTCTGATATAATATTTCACAAAATTTGAAAGACATCACAAAAAACTGCAGAAATTAAAAGGCCACAAAACCGAAAAGCTGTACTCCTTGCAAAACATCTTGCTCAGTTTTCAGTCCAGGAAAGAAGAGAGTTTGCTGTGCAGATGGGCTTTCTGATTCAGTCACGATGGTATCTCCATACACTGCCTCCTTCCCTCCCTCCTTCCCTCCCTGCACGGGGAGGGTGAATCTGCTGGGCTTTAAATCTTTTTCAGCCAGGAGAAATTCTGAGAGGAGGAAAACAGCTGGGAAACACATCCATGCCTCCTGCAAAGGTATGCACCTTAAATATTACTGTGAGGCGCAGCATCATTTTCCAAAAATCTCTCACTCTCTTAAATAACACACGACCTATTGTTCTGAGCTGAGCAAAGGTGGAGCTGGCAGCCAGCATGTCTGAGGTCATTGAATAAATGGGTGTAATGAAGTAGTCATGGGTAATATGTGTTATAAGCTTAATATGAACCTGAAAATCCCACAGAGGAGGCATAATATTTTTTTAAAAGGATACTGCAGTAATGATTCTACATCTTACAGCTTACAATAGTGCTTAACTGTTTTGAGCTGTTATCATGATGTTATTTTAGGGATTTTCATTACAGTAGATAGTTGCATTAAAATTGCATTAAAGTAGGTAGTTGCCAGACTTTGCTGGTGCCTTACTAAGACACACACGGAGGACACGTGTGAAAGCACTTCCCCTGCCACACACAAGTGGGTAATTTACAGTATGGCTGGAGGTGACAGCTATAATTAGATTTCTTTCTAGGAACTCATTCTGATGACTAACCTTGGCCTGCAAAGAGTGTGACACCCAATTGCCTACTGCTTAGAACAAGAGTCCAAGAACAGCCTTTTTTCTGGTGTAGTTATAAAAGCAGGTAAATATTATCTTATCTCTGCAAGTTAGGAAAGTGGGACCCACAGGCATAATTTACCTTGGAGAACACTATCGGTCTTACAGAGGCTGAAACAGGGCAAAATCAGAGTCCCAGAACACGACCCAGTCTGTCTGACTCCACTGTCTCTTTGGCTCTTTTCTTCTTCTACTGTAACCTTTTATCACACCACTGAACACCTCGTCAGCACCACTCCATCTACTTTTGGGGAAGACATGGGAAAGAGGCACTGGGTAGCTTTCCCAAGGCCTGGCTACCAAGATCTTTGATGCATAAATTCTCTTCATCATTCTTGCACCATGCTCTGAGTCACTCTGGCTCTCCAAAGGCTGGCTCTGCCCATCCCTAATGTGGATGGACTCCCAAGTTTTTCTCATTGCCTGCCTGTTTTCTTTCCAGGACAGCTCCCAAAAGACCTTCATTTTATCCTCCACCAACTTTAATCCTTGAAGTTTCAGAGCCACGCTATGCTAAAAAATCCCAAACAAACCAAGAAAAAATTCTTGAAAAATAAAAACTTATGCCAGTAGCTAAACAGGAAGAGAACAAAATACAGTTTAATACATTAGGCTGCAGCATTAGTAGTTTTTTATATTAATATAGATGAGTATTTACACAGGGTCCAAATGTACTGACTGACTGAAGATGGATGAGTTTAAGGGAGCAGAGCTGACAAGTTCACTGTTTAAAATTGAAATTTGAGACAAGCAAGTGAAGAGGAACATGAACAAACAGGGCACATATCCCAGGTTCATCAAGGGGACCAAGTTTCTTCATCTAGGCTGGGAACAAAGGGGTCTGTCTCTCAGTAGGATGAGGCTATTGGAAGAGAAAAAGCTGACACTCCCATGGTCCAGCCAGAGTGCTACCCTTCCTGCCCAAACACAGCTCATCCCCTGTGCTTCTTATATATGGATGAAAAAGAGAGGGAATACCATCTATTCATGCCCATATATGTGTATATATATATATATATATGAATGAATGTGATATATATATATATATGAATGTGTGCATGCATATGGATATATTTATACACATATAGAGAGTACAACTATATGACTTAACTGAGATAGATTCCACAGAATCTATCTGTTAGGAAAAGCAGATGCAACTACCCTGACACACTTAGAATTAAATTTTATTCTGCACCTTAGAAACATTGAATATTATTACCTCTTTGAAACAAATTTGCCCTTTGTTGTGCTGAATGGCATTGTAAAAGGCAACTATATCTCTTTCATTAAAAAAAACTCAAACCCCAGCAGCCCTTATCAATGGATTGTAACCGTTTATTAACCTGATTTCTAGCATCATTTTTTCAAGGGAGGTTGGAAATCCACTCCATGAGAAGCAAACATCTTTGAAATCTTAATGTTTTCTATCTTGTATGCATGCTTCCTATATACATTCTATGAAAGTTTTCTTTTTTTGCCCATTTTATTCTCAGCTAACTCCTGCCTTGCTAACAAGCAGCATTGTTTTATGCTACTTGCAACAGATACATATTTTCACATGGGAATGAGGTCCAAATACCATAAAAGGAGCAGGAACTGGATGACACTGGCTGCATTCAAACTGCCTGCAATTGCTGTCTAAGATGCAGCTCCTTCTCTCTGTTGGTTTTTTTGCTCTCACCTCTCTGGCCAGGTCGCTGACCTTAGGTGCCACAGCATCTGGGTTTGAACAACTGGACAGTCTCAGTGCAGTTCTACAGGGCTTCTCTCCCCCTGAAAAAATCCTTAGCCAAGATTGTCCCAATTCACTTCTCCTGGCTTCTCTGGGCACAAAGAACACCAAAAATCTCAGGTAGTCTTTGTTTCTTCTGGGAAATTATAATATATCCCCTTACCAAGAACCAAAAAATGTGGGAAAAACAATTTCAAGAGATATCATTGACTTAGTGACAGCCTTAGAAAGTCCTGTACTTGTTGGTTTTGGGACATTTTATGCATATCCCTGTATGGTTTGAGCTGTAAGTATACAACTGTGACCTAGATACAAGCTTGCTGTGGTGTCACACAGCATAGGTGACAGCACACACATCTGTGTGGAAGGTAGGAATAAGTACTGCTTATGGAAAACAGGATTTATAGGATTCACACACACACACACATATACGTATATATATTTATATATATATATACACACACATACATATATTCACACATACCTACATATATACATACACATATACATATATATGAAAGGCAATGAAGTTGCTAATTATTTCAATAACATTCTCAGCTTCTGGAACATTGTTACCTGTGGAGATGAAGTCCTCTTTCACTGGGAAAAAGCAAAAAAAAAAAACCAAAAAAAACCAACCCAACAAACACAAAAAGCAGAGTTCTATACCCATACAAGTCAGGCAGAATGACAAGAGAATAGGAAACACAGGGAGAGCAAATAGTGGAAACCAGTAAGCAAAACAGGATATGTGGTACTGGAGAAAGTTTTAAGAATTTCTGCATTATTCATCAGTTATTTCACAGTCTTTCTGAATTAAAAAGGTTCATGTCTAGGAGCAGCTCATTACCATCCCAGTAAGAAACTCTTATACAGCAGATAGTGGAACAGTGTGAAATGCTACATCCTGCGGTTATTTTGTTCAGAAAAAATCCTTCTCATCATTTGGCTGTGTTACACTGAGTTCTACAAAATAAGGGTAGCAAGAATAATATGTAGACAAGCTTTACAGCAATTCCTGTCCTTTGAAGTCTGTGGAGAATTCACACAGCAGGACAGTGTAGAGTGGTGTGAAGTTTTTCTCTTGCATGCAGTGAAGGCCATTGCTGAAGTCTGTTAAAATCAAATGACTTTTGTTTCACTAAGACTTAAACCCAGTCACAACCTCCTCCCTGTGCTCCTGCAGTTTACTGCAGGTAGAACATCTGCCAGTGGGTCTCCTGCCTTAAGTGTAGGATACCCTTCTCCTTCATTTTGAGAACTCCATATGCTGCTAACAAAAAGAACAAGCTCTGGAGAATGAGTGTATGTGTTTTGTCTAAAGGCTAAAATTGTTTAATTAGAGTTGAGGAATTCCAGCAGTAATCCAGACAGGATCTGACTCTGGGCATACTGAAGACCCTGTAGAAAATCTGAGAACATATCATCCACCTTCTCTCAAATACCAGAAACACGAGTCCTAATTTGTATGGTCAGGTCTGTAGAAAAATATTTAGACTGCAGATACAAGAGGAGAACTCTTTAGTCCTAAACGATTTAGCTATGTTGGCAAAAAAAAGGGAGGGGGAAAAACCCATCTAACAAATGTAGTAAACAATGAAGCCAACAAAATGCTGCCTTTTGCCAGTGTAAATTAAGTTATCCCAAGAGGTGGTCTAAATATGCAAGCAGAAAAACCCCTTTTGCCAGTATAAGCTGTGTCTCCACAGGGGACCTTTGCTGCTTTTGCTGGCGAAGCTTTTAATGTGTAAACCAGAGTTGCTGATACTGCCTTGTAAGCACAACTGATTAAAAAAAAAAAAAGTACATTTATAATTACTTTTATCTATCTGAAGTGGTCATTTCCACCCTGCAGCTGGATGCTGGTGAGCTGCATACACATGGATGAGGATTTGGGTAAAGTGACCAAGGGGAAAGCACTACAACAGAGCAGGAAAATCCCAAACTGAAAATGAAATGATAAACCACTTGTCATGTTAACCAATTATTCAGGTGTTGTTTAACAGGATTTGTGTAGTTGACCTTAGTCATAAAATTATTGCTGCTGTAAATGTATCAGTGTGCTGTCCCACCAGTGATTTGGTTACGTCTTTATTGAAACACTGCAATTGTTATCATCTGAGGGGCAAATTGTTTTGTCTGACTGGATAAATTGATGCAAAAACTCTGTTTGATTAACCACAAAAGTCTGATTCTCCATTGCTTTTCCCTCGTGTATCCATATACTTTTCTCTACCCGGATAGGGATGTCAGGAGCTGTTCTTGTTTCAACATAATGGGACGGCAGAGGCGATGACACACATGTAAAAGCCAGGTCTGATTTTGTAAAGCAGAATTCTCACATCTCTGCTTAATCTAGACCATCTAAAAAAGCTTAGAAAGAAAAAAATCATATTGCTCTTTTGAGAAAAATTGCCTATTTTCCTATTACAAAATGGGAGCTGTCCTACAGGCCTGATCCTCAAACTTCTCAGGAAAATTGTACTTAGAGTCTTGCTTAGCCTGTGCAAAAAGAGCCAGATCAATGTAAGAACAAAAGGTAGGTTTGAGCCCAGATCTAGACCAACATATGTATTTCACTAATACACAATAAATAATATAATATTTAGATACCTAATATATATAGTATACATTTTTGTATCTTCACTAATTGCTTTGCAAGTAGGTGTTGTGAAAATTGTGACATTAACATGGTCTAGATAGCTTAAAATTTCAAAGATCTTCCCACTAGGCCCTGGACAGGAGACAGAAGAGTACCTTCTGGTTATGAAGGAGTGATGCTCAAATGGCAATGCTCATGAGCAAATATTTAGCAGCCTGACTACCTGACTATTTGACCTAAATACAAATATTTAGTAGCCTGACTATGGTAAAATATCAGCAGAAGCTAAGTACTTTCTCTTGAACATCTAAAAAACCAAAATAAAGAGGAAACAAACTAAATAACATTTCCAGTCCCGCTAAATTAAGCTAGGTTGAATGGGTGAGTTGATCCAGAATAGAATCCAGCCCACAGTGATTCTGAGAAGAAGAGAATATCATGGGAACACAGAAACAAAGATGCAGGCCCCTCCTATACCTGCTGAGGAAAAGGAGGTGGCAGTATCATGCATGCATCCTTGTTGGCACAACAGGCACAGAGAGGGGAGCCATGTCTGCATCAGGTGATAATATTCAGTTGTAACCAATTTATTTACCATATATCAGTTTCCATGCAGGAAGTTATTAATTTTGATGGTGCCCAGCAATGATATAGCATTTTTCCTCTTCAGAGTCCTGCACATGTGATAAGCAGGTGTGAGCAATTTGCCATTGTAGTGGGTGTCTGTAGCTAGAGCCATTTTTCTTTCTGTTACAGCTGAAATGGGTTGCCTGCATACATTAAACACTGCAGTAATAATCACATTTCCTCTTTAAACTCAGGTTTGGTTGATAACCTGTAAGAACCATCTGTACATTTGAGATTCAGTATGTGGAAGCCAGGGATTGTGGATGATGGGTTAGTGGTCTTGGATGTCCTCTGCATTTTGTATAGCCAAGAGGATCCTCATGGCTGCCCTGTAAAGGCCAACTCTTCTGCATCTTGTACTCTTGGGCTCTGCCTCATGCTACTCAAGGCAGCCCTGGAAAACCCCACAGAGCACACATGGGAGTGTCCTTGGACCTCCTATTTGGAGAAACCAAGGACAGCACAAACCATCTCAAACTAAAATAGTGAGCAGCACAATTTCAGCTCTTGTTTTGCCTCTGTCTCTGCTCCCAGATGCCCATGTGTCCATGCAAGGGAGCATCTCTCCTTGCCACACCCCTCATTCCCAGCAGCACCACAGTGATGGAGCAGGTTGTCACCATTGGGAGCCTCGGGCAAAGCAGCACCCAAGAGCTGCAGAAGGAGCACACCAAGGAGGGAGCCTCGTGCCACTGCCTTGCCAAAGCAAGGAAGCATCTTTCCACTTCTGGAAGCATCTGCCCACAACTGAGAAGACTCTGAAGGGCTTGATATTAGACTTTTATTTTATGAAATATACAGAACAGTAAGGTCTTATGAAAACTGATGTTTGGAAAAATTAGTCTCAAATGCAGAAAATATTTTTGCCTCACTTTTCTCTGCTCACTGTGACACAGTACAGAAGACATGATTTCTAAGGCAAAGCTACAAATTTCATCTTCATGGTATCAAGATTTGGTCCTGGAGATTGAAAAATCGGTCCACAGATGCATAGAAAAAGACCTCTAAAAGGGTTCATGTCAGGAAAGAGTGAAACCCAAAATGAAAAGAAAGATCAAGTAGACCTCTATTCCTTCTACATTTAAAATATTGAAAATAGTGTCTTGAACATGGATCATATATGTTAGAGCTAAGAGCAGGTATTTAAATTTATTCTAGCTCACTGTCCATTAGCTGCATAAAATAAATATGAAATATTTCAGTCCAATGTAGTTAAAAGCCCTATTACCATGGAAATGTAAAGCGTCTCCAGAGGCCGCACAGGGGTGTCAAAGCAGTCTAATGCAATGAGGCTGCTCAGCGTTTTGAAGCACCCCAGGTCTCTCCCCAGCACTGACTGCTGTTTCTGCATGGCTTCATTTGCTTGATTGTCTGATACCAGGAAAAACCTCCATGAGAAAATTGCCACTCTCTGATATGTGCTGGTGTATATAACATGCCCTTGCCAGGGCATGGTATAAACAACTAATGGTAAATGCATGTACATACCAGGGCCCAAGCCCTTGGTATACACCTGCATTTACCATTAGTTGCTCTCTTAATAATAAATTATTGAAGACATATTTCCTTTCATGTTCACCTAAAGAGGGAGCAGCTAAGAAAAGCTGCATACACTGAATTCAAGAAGGGGATATTTCTTTTCTACTATAAACAGAACTGATTATAAAACCAGAATGCAAGCTGAGCTCCTTACCCTTCAGTTTTGTATGAGGTTACATTTCTTTGCAAGACTCCAGTTTCTTCGCTTTTTTACTGCATTCCAACTCAGGGAGATATAAACCAAAGCAAACAAAGTACCCCCCAAAGGAGTCTCTGCCCCTTAAGCAGGACTTCTATTTTTAATTCTCTACAGCTTTTAAAACATTTGAATGGGAAGCCTCCATCAGTCTTTGGTGGAAAAGAATTCCTGCTGGTCTCTCAGGACGTCCACTCCAGATAATCTCAGCTGGCAGCTGGATATAAGACCGATATCTCTTCTCAGAGGGGTTCCTTGCAGTTGTATTTCAGCACTTTCCACCTCTGCAAAAAAATCCTTTAAACAGTCATATTTTCCCCCCTCAAAGACAAATTAGGAAATTTTTTTTTTTAAAAAGGAAACATAAAAAAAATTACCATCTTGCTTGTTGGCAGTGAATCTTCTAAATTTTGCTGATGCCTTTTCCCAAAGCATGATCTCAGCAAAACCCTGCACTGATGTTGCTCTGGACAGCAGCAGGAATGCAAGCAGGCACCCATGATAGGAGGTCTGACACTGTCTTTACCCATCACATCTCCAAAAAAATTTTTTTGCCACATTTCTAAGGGCCTGGACCCTCCTCTGTGCTGACAGCAATGGGACTGAGCAGGAAGCAAGAGAGCTCTTACACCCATCTCACAAGACAGAATAAAGTTGCAAGAAACTGAAATAATATTCTGTATTTCCAGCAACAGAGGAAGAGAGTGGGAAAAAATTTTAAACATGCCTGAAGTGTTTACAGAACAGCTCCTTTAAAAAGTTTAAGCTCAAGCAATTTATCTGTCCTTCCAAGAATTTCAAGGCAGGAACTACCTCCTCATGATCCCCAAGGAAGGAACCAATTGCTTATCAAGAGTGAAAATGTGACTGAAATGTGATAGCAAAAAACAAAGAGGTCTCTAATAAATTAGAAATTCTTTCTTGAGCCTACAGAGTGCAGTCTGCTCGGAGTCTGGTTTAATCTGCTGCCATAAATAAATCCATTGAGGGAATTTTCCATAAGCTTTATCAGACAGCAAAATTCTGCAAGTCACATCACTGCACACTGCATGATGCCTCTGGCAGATTCCACCTGGTTAATATTTATGCTGCAATCACCAGTGACTCCTTGAAACCTTTAGGGCAATATCGCCACAAAAAAAAAAAAAAGCCCCGAGCTCCTGCAGATGGGCTATCATCATAAATTCACCCAAAAGTGGAAACTCAAATAACAGATGTGTGTTTATAAACACAGAAAATAAAGCAAATTACTCAGTATGCTTTCAAAATGCTTAGAG
Organism: Passer montanus; assembly: GCF_014805655.1. Classification (NCBI taxonomy): domain Eukaryota; kingdom Metazoa; phylum Chordata; class Aves; order Passeriformes; family Passeridae; genus Passer; species Passer montanus. Next base: position 11,731,838 of record NW_024356505.1, on the reverse strand, counting down.
CTGCAAGATATCCTCTCACACAAAAGTCCATATTCACACTTGACCACACCAGGATAGCTTTCCAGCTTACCTGGGAATTTGCAATTGCTATTACCGAGAGGCAAATTCCTGACTGGATGTTGCTCTATGGAATGATCTCTGGATGATTAACACTACCATTTACCTCCCTGAAGCAACAGTTGTTTCTTATTCCCAAACTATGAGTGCATGGAGGCATGTGGAAAGATTGTGTCAGATGTGGCAGCAGCTGTTGACAAAAACTTTATTTTTCAGACACCTCTCTGCCTTGAAATATGTTCAATGCCAAAAGGCAGAGGAGGGGTTAAAAGCTCTCCCCCACCCCGCCTTATCTCTTCCACACTCTTATCTGTCCAACAGTCCATAATAAATCAGAGAAACTCTTCTTCCATCTGGCTCACTCTAAATTCCTCACTTCCACATGATTTGGGAACATTTTCCTGACCTTTTGTGACTTTTCTGATATTGCACAGAGCAAGAGTCTGAAACCAGGGATGTTTCAACTGGGTGGAGTTGTCAGAGATGCACCTCTCCTGACACCTCTCCTGGCTGTTGCTGTCTGCTGCTCTTTCTGCCTTTGAAAGGATGTCCCCAAAGAAGCAGCCCATGGGGAATGTCCAGCACAGATCCACTACAGAGGGAGTGTTGTAAGAAAATACAGGGCTAAACACCTCTGAGCCCAGACACTGCTCTGGGTTGTCCCAAGACCCTTGTGACATTTGTATATGATTAGCAAGAAGCATCGAGGAGATGTGGAAGAGACAGCTTTTGGCACATTGGTCAGTTTCCGTGGCAAATTTTCCAGATATTTGTCCTTTGTCTTACAACTGGCCCTTGATGCTGAGAGGTGAGAGGTTTTACCAAAAAAAAAAAAGGAAAAATTATTGCTCCCATTATCCCAGTGTTTTCATTATAGTTAAGCACCTTTCTGCGTCATATTTCTTTCCTGTTCTCCTCAGGATGTCCATCATCTGAGGATGAGCCACCATCCCAGTTTAGGCCACCACCTAACATCCAGATCTTCTTGTTCTTGTTCTTGTTCTTGTTCTTGCGCTTGTTCTTGTCCCTGTGCTTGTGCTTGTCTTTGTGCTTCTTCTTCCTCTTCTTCCTCTTCTTCTTCTCTTAGAAAGCTTACAAAGACCATGCCAGAAGTAGCAAGGAATTAGAGACACCTAACAAAAAAAAAAAAATTCCCTCCAGATCTTTTACTTTTTTTGAGTTTCAACTTCTACTTGGCACATCAAGGAAAGGTTCAGGGTTACTTACCTCCTTTAGGGCCCATCTCCAGCCACAACTTGTTCTGCACCTCTTCTCTGTACATTTCAATGCAGCTTGTATCAGCTGCTGCTCAAAACTGTCTGTGACAGAGGAGAGTTGTTCCCTGAATTGAAATACAACACTGGATCATTTTGTTTTGTCCCCATGATTGTCCAGAATGGCAAGGTAGAGAGCAAGAGAGACCCAGTGGGACGCAGGTCTTCAGTGTTCAATGTAAGTCCTCTCTACAGAACTGGGTCCATGTTATCCAAGATCCTCCAGTCTGGGAGGTGGGATTTTCTGACAATGGTTTCCTAAATGCAGCCCTACTGCTGCTTCTGCTCATATCCTTGCCCACACAAGACTGTTTTATTTAATACACATAGCTTTAAAAATGCAATTTTTTGTTCTGTCTTCTGCCCTAAACATTCATTTTCAAGGAAAAGGTACAATATGTTCATACATTAACTGCCATGCTTATCCAAATGGTGGGACAATCCCAAGCATTTGGGTTAGTGGGCTTACACTGTGCATATATAACTGTGTTTGCCTTTGTGGTATAGGAAAGGCTCAGTACAACACAGGCATATGCATGAATAACAATGGTCAGACAAGTTATTTGGTGGTGTAACTGCACTGGGTCCACTCAAGTTACTCCTACTCTGAATCTAGTCCCTCATATCTGTTTCATATAATTAAAATATAAACAAACAAACAAACAAAAAGTCATGGTTTTCAAGTCAGATACCTTTCACCTCAATAAATATTATATGACACAGTATAACCTAGAAGGAAGAGATATCTGCTACTAGCAAAATTATTTCTAAAGAAAAAAAAAAGCAAAAAGGAAAAGAAAACCAACCCTACACCAACATATGGTATTTATACCTCTAATGGAATGAGCTTCATAATTTATTCTGGGGTTTACCTTTTCATGAACTCTGTCTTGTTCCTGCTCATGAAAGATTTTCTGGTGCTTCAGATATATTAAAAGCACATCATTTCTGTCTCCCTCCTCTCATTTCTGTGTCTTCACACATTGATATATTTTTCTTGTGCACATGGCACAGTAATAGCAGTAATACTGTTTGCTTCTGCTCTGCTTTTTGTCTTAGGATCTCGTGCCAAGACTTATAAAGCAAAGAGCCTGAAGTTGGGATTTTATATCCATGCTGAGGCCCTTAAACTACAGCTCAAATTTTGGAGGTGCTGACTTCAAATGGGATTGGTGGTGTGCAATGCCGTTGCTCAGGACACTCATTGCCAGGGTAAAGGTTCAGCTCTCTCAAGCCTAAAGTTGCCCATGAAGGTCATGTACCTGTGGCAGCCTCTGCATCACTGCGCTGGTCCTTTGGATGCACAAGTTTTGGCTGGATTGACAGGCAGTCACTCATGGCAGCCACAGCAGGGAACTGGGCCAGGCAGCAAGGCCTAACACCCAGTTTGGTTAGACAACCTTCATCAAGTGCTTTGGAAAATTCACACATCACAGCTGTGATTTTCAGGGGCTTCCAAATATTTGTCTCTCATTCAAGCACATTTTTACCTACCGAAGCTTTTGTGCAGAGCACCTAATACCAACAAAAGACTTTTGCTGACCTATTTGAAATGCGTTGCTGTCAGCCCAGCTTTGAAATACGGCCTTTTGGTCACATAAATCCTGCAACTCTCCATCCCATCCCATCAAGAAAGACAGGATGAGGAACAACCTCCCACGTCAGTGCTGATGGCTGCCCCGCTGGCGCAGCCCAAGCAGGGAATGCCCTGCAGAGGGCCAGCATGGAAAGGAGGGGGAACATGCTGCTCATGCCAGGAAAGGATGGGTGTCTGTAACCTGCCAGGGTTTATTTTTGTTTTCTTAACTGAAACAGCTCTGCTGGTATAAAACATGTGCTAAACCAGGCTCCAGTCTTCTAAGAAAATCCCAGCTCACATAGCCCCTATTTTATTCCGCCATCCATCTCATGTTACAGTTAATGGGAATAACATGTGATTCTCAAAAGACAAACTTTTGCCCAACTTTTCCTGTGCATATATTTCCCTCAAACCTCTAGATTTTCATTGCATTCTCTTTTTTTTAATTTTGTATCATTGTTAAATTATTTCTATCATTTAATGTCAAATTGTCCTGTTTACTCAATGTTCTCACTAAAGGAAAAATGGAAAAATGCATATACTAAAAGAGAACCTTGGGTGCTTATCTCATTGCAAAAATATTGGTTTTTTGGGAAAGTGTGGTTCTGATAGAGTCACTTATTCTGCCAACATTCTCTTCCAATTTTTCTGTTTCCCTTTTCATCTCTGTTTTTCCCTGCTCTATGCTTTGCATATTTTATTGAGAAAACAAACATACTTCACAGTCCAAAGACTGGATAGGATGCATTCATATGAGAAAACTTCAGGGCATGTGTAGTTTATTTTTTGTGTAATTGATTTTGTAGTAGATAGAAGTTGTGGTATAAACTAACAGGATAATGGTTTTGATCAGTTTCCAATGCTTAATTACAAGTCTGCTATAACTAATTTCCTTCGTGTGCTTGCAGCTGCTATGCCTTTGTCATTGGCTTATTTTTCTTTGAAAATCTGAAAAGCATCAAGTTTTTCTGTGAAAGTCATCTGCCCTGATTGACTCCTGCAAACGCCTCATTACCACAGTCATTCTGCAAAGCTGCAGAGCTGTTTCAAACCTTGCATTCAAATAATTTCTCTTCTTTTTTCTTTTTAAGGAGGGAAAAGTGCTCTTTTGAAACACTGTGGAATATCTGACATGAGACCAGTTTGCTTCACAATAGAAACAGACTTGTGGGAAGTGCAGCAGAATTTACTGGGTTGGCTGCACCACTCATTTGTAAACAGTATGTATTTTGAAAGAAAGCACTGGATGATGTTGGGGTGTTTGTCCGTTTGTTTGTTTTTACAGAGATACATGATATGGCCCCTTAAGCACTTTATTTTAATAGGGAAATCCACTCAGTGAAATCTCCACCTTTTTTCTTTTTTTGTTTTTGTTTGTTTGTGTTTTGTAACTTTGTAACTCATTAGCAGCTATGTTAATGTATTACAAAGCATAAAGGGTGGTAGTATCATACCAATATCATGGGGAACACCTGCAGAAGTTGGGGGCAAAACTGATAACCTTATGTCCAAATCTGATAGCTGTGCTGCTCTGTGTGGGACATGAGGATTAAATCAATATTTAGTTGGTGTCTTTGGACCTCTCCCATGGCAGATCAATGCAAAACTCACCCTGCTCACTCGGTGTGGATTATGGTTGAAAGGTCAGGCTGGGTAAACTGCACACCAGAGCAGGATTGAGCAAAACAGGACCCACAGATTTTTCCCCCAATTTTTAATCAGTACCATCCTACCTTTTTTGTCTCAGCCTAAGGTGATCCCTGCCTTATTGATTCCAATGAAACCTAAATTGGGCTTATTCTTGTCTGGATGTTCAGCCCTCAGTACTGTCAGATGCTCCTTAGTAAATCTTAAGGCACTTGAAATAATACAGTCAAATGAGAACTAAGACTGCTTGATGGGTTTAAGAGCCATCAGTCCTTATTTTAGAATAGGCAGCTAAATCAGGGATGGAGAGGTAACATATTTCTCTATCTTCTAATGTTAATGAAGACAACATTTTATATCAATGATTGCAAGCAAATGCAAATGTATGTAGATTGTTTACTTAGACAAGAGATTTCATGCATTTATCTCTGCATTCCTCCTTCTTCCCCTATCTTTTCACCCAGGAAGAGATACTATTGTTATTCTAGTCATCTTTCTCTTGATTTTATTACCTAACAGAGCCATAAAAATGACAAGAAAATGGATTTTTCAGACAAGAGTCTCCTGTTCCTAGTGTAATTTCACATTGAGCTACAGATAGTGACAACATCAGATAGTTTATACATTTCTCCTTTAATTGTATACCACAGCTCCATTTTTAGTGAGGTACTCACCACTACATAATTAAGAAAGTGTTTAAAGTGTCTTAGGTGCTCGATGTGCAGAGAATCGCAAGCATGAGGCAGCCATTGCTGGAGATGCTGTGCTGAATTGAGCCTGAGTCTTTGCAGAGCCAGGGATGCAGACTTGGTGCTGAGAGGGGCACCAAAAATGAAAAAGAGACATGAAGGGGTTGCAGAGACCAGCCCCCATCACAAAGCCACCAGGCAGCACTCATCTGTGGGAGGTTCTGTCCTGGAGAGACACAGCAGAGGGTTTTTGTGAGGGTCTGGCAGATTTGGGCTGAGGATGGGGGTTTCATCAGGGGTCCTGCTCAGAGCCTCACACAGCCCCTCACAATCAGCCTGATTCAGCTGAAATGTAGGTAAAAGCTGAGAGCCAGGTGTGCTACCTCGTGACCATGGGAGTGGTAGAAGATTCAGAAGGAAACTGATAAACTGTGCTCATTGTTTCGATGCTCAGGCTATTTTGATTTTTTTAACAGGACAAAAATTCTTCTCATTTTACTAAACAAAACCAAACACATTCATGATCTGGCCTTTTCTCTGGAAGATTTTGACTAATATTTCTGTGCTCTGCAAGGGGATTTGAATACCTCACACCCCATGGTTTTCTCTCCCTGGGGCAGCTCTGCAAATCCCAGCATAAATCAAAATAGCTAGCAGTAAAACATCAATGAGCAGATTTGCCTGGTGGTCTGCTAAAGGCTCCTGCCACAAGAAGGATCAGAGCTGGGCTGGGGAAAGAGGCAGTCAGGGGTTTTTTGTGTGGCTGGGTGCTGATGGATGTGGCGTTTGTCAGGGCAAGGGCACAGCAGAAGGGGGAAAAAGGAGGAGAAGAAAGGTCCATCTCGAAGAATGACTGAGAAGCACCACTCCCCTGGGAAAAATATTTCTTACATAATAAATATTGTGATTGATTTGGAGTAATGCTTAACAGATGTGGACAGAATATTCTTCCCTAAAATAAGATACTCGTAATTGAAACAATATTCCTTGTATCACTATCTGCAAATTTAAAGTGCTTATTTTAGCTTAGGGATAAAATAAGCTTAAGCAATGGGAAGGATAGCCATCTTCCCAAGATTTTTTCCGTAGCTACCTCTCATCTCTCAGAACTTTTTATTTCACTAAGAAATTCTGCAGTCCAAAGTTGGTTTCCAGGGAGCTCAAAGCTGTGGGTTGTAGTCATTTTCATAAAGGCTATATTTATTTTTTTTTTTAGCAGCTGACAATAAAAAAAAGGCTAGTTCATTTCATATGCAAAGCAAAGGATTAACTGGGAGAGAAACATTAATAAATTTCTTTCCTTGAGGAAAGAGCCAGCATAGCTGTGGCTTCAATTTGATTTAGCCGAACACCATTGCCCCTTTTTTCAAAATACCCTGCACCCCCACCAGCTGGTATCACAAGGAGCATTGTTTGCAGGGAAAATCACATGCAGAATCATATCTACAACTGGCTTGCATAATTACTCCATGTTTTCTCCAGAAGGGATCATCCTGTGGCAATAATTATGTCAAAAACGTGCCCCGAAGAATAATATTTCAGGCAACTGCAGCCATCAAGCAAATACGTTGTATAATAATGTTATTTTTCCCCTCTGAAAGCTCTCACTCATATTTGTATCTTGCCTGCCTAAGACCTCCTCCAAGGGAAGCAGCAGATTGTTTGTAAGGATAGCACATCTATCAAAGCAGGGCTGGTGAAGCCGTCCTGGCCAGGCTCTCGCAGCAGCCCCTGGCAGGTCTGGCTCAGATGCAGAGCTATGCTCGGACTTTGCCCCGAGCAAAAGATGCCACCTCTAATATACAGAACTGTCATGAATTTGTTTTTTGTCATAAATGAAGCATGGGTCTGTGCTTTAATTTTCCTCACTGCCCTCTGTCAGGTAATAACCATAAATATTGTCCTGAATCATTAAGTCACAACCTGAAATGTGATCCTGCCCAGTTCCCAATCAGACAGCCATCTGGAAGATGAAAGAAGTCTATTTTCATTTTAGAATGATCCAGACTCTAATTTGTAGTAACAGTCTTAACAGGCTGTTTCAGAGACATTAACCAGAGGCTGGTGGTGGTTGCTCAAGGAGGGGGCATTGTATGTGCTGCCTAAGGCATGTGTCGCAGGCAAAGTACCCCGCCACAGCTCTGAGCCTGCAGCCTCTGTGGCTCTTTATTCCAGCCCCCTGCTTCTAAATGGGCACAGGTTATGCATGCAGGGTGACTGGAAATATACAGTGTCGTAAAAAATGCCAACACGTTTGTAGGAGAGAGAAAATAGTGTTTCCACAAAGCTAACAGTGGTACCACAGGTCGTATAAATGCCTCCTATCTTAGGGTTAATTCCATGCTGAAAGCAAATATTTTTTCAATGTATAAAAATGTATTTATACATACATATATCTTATGATTTTTGGGCTACTGAAAAAAGTGTTTTCACCATCAAAGCGCTCTTTTACTGCAAAAACAAAATCATTTTTCTCTGTTAAAAGCAAAGACAAAAAGTAATCAAGTGATTATGTGGCTGAGAAAAAACACTGTCAATCATGATCTTCTCATTACATCTCTGAAACCACTATCCCCTCCTGACCCATGATACCTTTCCTTAGTTAAGGACATCAAAGACCAGCTGGCCCGCGATTGCCCAGGATGAAATGGGAAGCATGTGCATCGTCTCTCCCTGCCGAGACGCTGGAATGCTGCATTTCTTTGCTCCCCTGACAGCTGCAGGCTCAGGGGCTTCTGAGCAAACCCACCAGGACTCAATTTTCCCACTTGAGGATGATGCAGTTGTTGGGAGCATGGTGGATCCGCTGATATCTGCATACCATTCTGTGACTAGTGTCTTAAGATTAAGGCTTATTAGATTATTTCAGTACAAAATACTAAAAGGCAACATCCTTAACTCTGAAAGTCAGATCGTTTTGTTATAGGTCTTTTTCTCCTTTCTCCTATCTCTCCACAGCTCTTTCCCCCTCACTCCTAAGCAGGGCTGAAAGCACCATGTTCAGTGCATCCTCATCCTCACTCCCTTGCTCCTGCAAACTTGCCAATTAAAGATGGATGCTCAGACAGGGAGGTGTGAGTGCATCCAGCAGCAGCCATCTCTCAAGCAGAAATTCAGTGCACTGACCATTTGGCTGAGTCTCCTGTTTTCCTTGATGTTTTATCATCCTGGGCTATGTTTCCTTTAAGGCTTACAGAAAGCATTTGCTATAACAGATGTGTGTATCTAAATGAGCTTAGCCCAGAGATTTGGAAATGACCGCACAGGGGTCTCTTACAGGTAGAGATAACCGAATTAGCATCCTTCTGAATAAGCCCTTCTATTTTTCTAAACTGCTGTGAGTTAGAAATGGTGCAGAGAGGAGATAAGGAGCAAAATAAATGCTGTTTGCCTGCATCTCTGCACTGCAGATATATGCTAAAGCTATTTTCTAGCAGGTAGGATTGAAGTGTCTTGTACAGGGAAGAGAGCAGGGAGGGTAAAATAAGGATTTCGTCTTCTGAATGTTGTTGCTGTGGAAAAGCTATACACTGCTGTATGACATCCAGCATAACAAACAGCTTTAGCCACTGTGAGTGCCCTGTTCCCCAACATGGGTGACTCTTTGAAGCCTTTGTGCCCTCTGGGGCAACATTTTCCTTGTGCACACCACCATATGCATGGGTCTCCTACACATTTCCTATCAGACTGCTGAGATATTGGTGTTTCCACCTAAATTTCACAATGGCAGGAAGCACAAGACACTCTGGGTGAATTTCCCCATGCATCACTGCATGAGGCTTGCTGCAGCTATTATTTCCATCCCAGCAAGGCATTAGCTGGGGTCAGTCTCAGGTGCTCAGAGCTGCATGTGGCAAATGGAAATCTCCACTCTGAACCTGATACATTAACAGACAAAACAGTCACATAGCAGGGGAAAGGAAATTCCTGATCAAACTCCCACGCTCCTCATCAGAAAATGGAAGAGTGAAATCCTGGATATACTGGCACAGAAGAGTTGTTCATCCTGACCTCCACAGGGCTTACATTCAACCACAGAGGTGAAGGTGTCAGTGGAAAATCCAGATTTGACCCGCTATTTCTATAACAAAGACACTATTTTTCCTTCCCTATTGAAAAGTAAATATGTCTAAGTAGCAGCCACCAAAAATCCAGCAGGAGCACAAAGCACTGAAAGCTTTGCTAGTATTGTCTTTCCAAAAATATACAAAGGAAGCTCTTTTTCGTTATTTTTAAATGTGAAAGCATCTACACTGTACTATTACAGTGCAATGCACTGAAAATAAAATCACAAGGATGATTTGGCATATCATACCATGTCGATTGAAAAATGTCCATTGCAACCCTTTGAAATCATTTGGTAAGTTTTTATTTTGCTTTTTTAAAAGTCACATAATTTGGACAAAGCACATTTGTGATAATAGGGAGCATGCTGGGTCTTTCTACATTCCACGGCTGTAATAATGAAGCCATTAAATTACTAGGTCAGAGGCCCCAATTCGCAAAGAAATAATACCAGTTTATTATTTCTAATCTTATTAAGTTAGAAAATTGTCTCGAGATGTAACATCAACCTGTAATGGCTGAAGTATTGATTATATTAACCCAATGCTCATGGATAATTCAAAGAGCCTGATTTCATCTAATTTCTGTAATTTTTAAAAGAGTCTAGCCCAATTTCTTATGGCAAACGAATCCAGAATTATTTCTATAAATAATGAAAATGTATTATAGAATTTGCCAGGAGTAAGCCAATAAAACATTCTGTGTGATGGCTAGAGGAGTGGAGTTTTAATCCCTTTCTTCTTATTCTTTCTTGAAGCATGAATCTTCTTTTTATTTTTGGGTTTTTTTCTCCTTTTTTTCCATTGTTGTCCCTTTTGGCAATATAAACCTGCATATTACAGAAATATCCATGGATTTGTTTTGTTCGCCTTCTAACTGAAATTGATAGGTCCTTTGAAGGTTTTACCTAGATAAACATAACAAACAATATCATTTCAGCTCTGACAAACTTGACTCTTCCCCAGTTTTGTATCACACCTACACTAGCAAGGGAAATGGTGTAAAACTCCATGTCAGTTGGTTCCCAGAAAAAAAATTTAAACTGTTTTAATTTGCTCTAAAGTTTTTAAGAAATATACCGTAGTGTTTGCACGTGCACAAGTGATGCATATACCCTTATTCTCACAGGCACACCTGGATGTGGTTCAAGGTCCATTAAGCTCAATGGGAATCTTTCCATTACTTCATTGAGCTTTGGATCGAGCCTTGGGGATTGGTTGATTTTAAATATACATTTTCTAAGGTTGTTTCTGATCTTTCCCACTGACCTCGCTCTGCACCACTTCCCCAGTTTCCATCCAGAAACCCCAGCTTGAGAAAAGCTGTGTTTGGGGATTTTTCTGTGCCTCCTTTTCTGCCTCCATCCCTGTGGCTTTCCCATCAAAGCACTAGATGCATTAAGAAAATTAATGTGACTTAAGTTACTGAACCAACCTGAAGGCTAGTTCACTCAAAAATATTTCCTATAAGGATATTTATTAGCTCAGAAGACATGTGTGGGCAGAGCATGTTATTTAGTGACCTGTAATGCCCAAATAATGATCACAATAAATCAGTACTCATTACTATGTAAGGGAGGTCTGGATCGAGTGACTCAGTGGGTAATGAGGTCTAATTTAGTGCCATGGTATTATTTTACAGAGTATTTGGGGCAGGGGGCAGGGAAGCAGGGGCTGAAAGGGGTCTAATTACCTCAGATTTCTTGTGTGATGATGAGCCTCTAACTTTGGCCAGCTGCTTCAGCAGGGTGTTAGAGGTCAGGCCTTTAATTGCTATTGGCTGCATTTGGCTACATTAAGTAAATAAATATTTAAGGTCTGGACCTCTAACACTGGGTTAAATGGAGCAAGACTGGGGCTAAAATCAATATAATGGGATATAGGGAGGGGTAAGAGCACTGAGGTAGAGATAAAGAGTTGAAGTCTTCCTTGATGAATGGGCCAGGGGTGGATTTAGGTGTAGGGCTTGCTGCCAGCAAAACCCCAGACCTCAGAAGGACCAGCACAGTCCATAGCATTTAGGTTAAAGGCCTCAAAACCTTGATTTTTCAGCTTTTACTTTGAGCTGAGACCCCAGAGGTGTTACCCCTTCTCTCCTCTCTCCTGCCACTGGGGTGGGACTATTGCCTCTGACTTCAGTGGGCATCTCTCTGTTATCCACAGGGAAGAAAAGATGCACTACTGGACACACAGAGGGAGGGAGTCCCAAGCTTCATCCCCACCAGATTTTGATACAGTCTGCAGGCACCAGGCTCCAGAAGCAGGCTCCTTTATAATGCATGTGTGCATCCCAGGAGCAAGACAGTCCTCGTAGAAATACAACTTCTGTAACATTCAGGGTTTTAAGCCCTGTCTGAAGGTTAACTGCATGTCAACTACCAAAACTGGGAGTAAGCATTAGGTGCTGAGCTTGCCATTGGCAGGGTCCCTAGGTGAAATTCTTGGAGTTGAAATCTCTTAGAAGTTAGTTACTCCATCTGCTGGAACGGCCTTGAGTGATTCCTGTTCTGGGAATTCATAAAAGCAAAGCTCAGTTCTTGCAAGTTGTGAGTCCTTGAATTTCAGGGATAAATGGGGCTTTCAGTGACACATGGGGATCCAGATTCCAGGACCCAGGCACTGGGCTCAGCGTATCTCCTTGGTATAGGAGTCCAGGAATAGAATGGTATAGTCTTCAGTATGCATGAAGCCAAACTGTCATCCCCAGAAATGCATACTCCTTCTGGTGGAGACTGGTGCCAGCTCATCTCCAAGGCTCTGCTTATACCTGTTATGTCTGGAAGTTAGGAACAGATGAGGCCCATGGGAGACATCAGTATAAATCCTGCCTGGAAGATTCAAGTGGAAACTAAAACTTTTTCTCACTCTAATACTCAAAGGAGAAAAGAAATGTTTTCAAAAATGATTCTACATACCAGCTTTCACTCCTTTTTCCCATCTTTCTCTCTCCAGCCAGACAGAGTGAGTAGTGGGGAATTGCTCAGTAATTTCAGTCCCATTTTGCTTCAAAATTGAGCCTTGTCAGATGACTTTGAATAGATGCAACAGAAAATCCCTATTTCGAAAAGAAAAGAAAAGAAAAGAAAAGAAAAGAAAAGAAAAGAAAAGAAAAAGTGTGAAGAACTTAGGGAGAAAAAACAGCAAGAACTGCATACCAGCAACCTGTGTGTGCAGAACAGCATCAGACTTCTGCATATTTCAGAGTAGAAATGAGAAACTTCTGAGCAGTGGACATCATTTTGGATGGAGAGATGAGCAGACAGAGACTAGGCTGTCTGTCCATGAGCTTTCCTGTCACTAGTTGTAGTTACTGTTCGTGTTAGCACTGTGTGCTGCACAAGGCAGGCTCTGACCAATGTGCTCTTCAAGCCTTGTCCAAGAAACATCACTATAGCTATTTTTAAATCACCAAGGAAGAGCTTCCTACTTAGCAACTGTCCTCTGATTTCCTAAGAAAATGACACCTGTGCAGCAATGCACATTACCAGAGTGTCTGTGTGTCAGCACCTTCTCTCTCCTCTTCCTCCATGAACTTAGTGACTGATTTAACCAAATTGTACAGAGCTGTAGGGGTCTCAAAAATGTGAAATTCTACGAATTTAATTAAATACTCAGCCATGTAGAGGAGACAGGTCTCAGTGGTCCCCATGCTGGCAGAAAGGCTGCAAACTGACCACTCAGACTCACAGGTACAAAACATTAGCAAATCCACAAGGAGAATACTACTATGAATTCCCCAGCCGCAGCTAGACAAAAACTTACTGGCTTCTTGGACACCAAAGACACCAAACACAAACTACAGAGACACTGAAAACCAGATTTCACAGATTTTACTTTTTAGAATTCTAGCACTTTATTCTCACAGTATAATCCAAGGACTCTACGAAACAAATTAAGGAATCCAGAAGGGATTGAGGCACTGAGCAGACTCCAGGATGCAGATAACATACAGAGGATTTTTATTCTAGCTTCTTTTCCCCTCCTTGGCCATTAAGTCATCCCTCTGCTCTCTTGCAGGTTATCTGAGTGCTGATAAGTCTCAAAGGTTGCAGGTTATAGGAAGGCCATGTGTGTGATAATGCAGTATTATTTTTGGCTTGCTCTCCCTCATGTGTTTGTTTCTGAATAAAAGGGGCTCCTTTGTTCTAGGTGTGGGCACAAGCTGAAGTGAAATACCCAAAGGTCTGGATGTCTTTTTGACATGTCCAGTCAGCACTGATTTCTTACTGTCTGGAGGCCTTTGACACAGCAATCCATTATTTCTTGGTTTAATTCTTTATGCACGGCTTTTCATATTGATTACCTAACATCATTAGTTTTGGTCATTCCATACAACAGACAATGGAAAGATCAATTTTAACCATATGAGCTAAAGGAACTTACTCTTAAAGCATCCAGGGACTGGAATCATTTATCTTCTGCTCTCTGAATCATAAATCTTTTACAAGTGCAGCATTAGATTCATTGTTTGCTGCAGCCACATGTGATGTAGTCGGGGATCGTTGTAAAAGTGTCCTACATTGCACTGTGAGGCTGTACCCATAAAGCATATTAATGTACAGTATTGTCATGGAAATTGTCACAAGCTGCTGTGGAGGGCATGGTTTTCACAAGAGCTGTGCAAATCATCAATTGTTTTTAATTTGGTGGCTGAACTGTAAAGAGAGAATTTGTTTCCTTTAGACCCAGAATGAAAAATATTTCTTTCCTCAACTAGTCAGAAAATATTTTGCATCCAAACAAATTATTTTTCTAGGCTTTTTTTAGTAAAGGAGAAGGGAAATTTAGAAAGGAAGAACTAGTGTCACAAAGGGATATTGGTGACTTTTGCAGAATTGGGCAGAAAATGGGAAGTAGTCGATTTACATGCAGTAACTGTGGGCAAGAATCTCATGAAAAATATAGGAACATATCATTCAGTCTGACAGCTGCCTGTTTAGGACACAGGAAAGAAGAGTGAATGCTGAGTTTTAGGATCTCTCTTAATCACATGCACAAAAACTGTATTGCTTTTCAAGATAATTTATACAGGAAGATTTTAAGCCATGGCCACTCTTAACCTAAGCTGCTACAAGGACAGATGGAAGGAGTGGGAAGACAAGATACCTCTGAGCTCCTGCTCAGACCTGTACTGAAGTTTTCCAAGCACACAGGAAAAGAAGCCAATTATCATTCTTTTATAACAAACTAGCAGTGTCCAAACCCTCACAGATACTTCAGCAAGAGGGGAATGAGAAAAGTCATTGTCAGAAGGTTCAAGCTTTGATGACCTGAGTTAATGGAGCTCTCCCACGGCACTGGTGCTGTGGTTAGGGCTTATCACTGGAAGGGAATATGATCAAAAACAGTGGGCCAATCTAAATATCTCAGCACTGGCTACTTCTGACCAAGATCAACAGAGTTGTACAAATAACAAGAGGAAAGGTATTTTTACTGGCTTTGACCTAAGAAGTAGTCATATGGACATCCAGAGGCTGTACATTTGCATTTGTTGTGCATGAGGGTTCTGACCTTCCCAAGATACCTGATCCAGTTTTCCAACCTCTAGAGAAGAGAGTTCAGTTGCTTCAGATTAGGATACAAATTTGAAATTTTGGATAGTCAATCAAATGGATGAGCTGAAGCTAGAGATATTTCCCATTCAGGTTTTGTTACCAATAAAACTGGAAGAGGAATCTAAAAAGCACTAATTTTTTTTCAATCCTATTAGAAAGAGCTGTTCATTTAAAAAAAAAAAAAAGAAAAGAAGAAGAACTGCCAAGAGTTTGACACCCTCGCAGTAGTTTCAAACAAGATATTTTATTCTTCCCAAAATTTCAACTGATCTGCCTGGAAATTTCCTTTGGGGAATTTGAGAATTTGCTGCTACATATCTCCTGACTGTAAAGTGCTGAGGAAAATAACTGAGAAATAACAGGACTGATCTCCTTCCAAGGCATGCAAAGTCATAGTCTCTATCATTCATTGCAGAGGAGTAATATCCTGCTGATAAGGCCACCACTCTCACCAAAGACCAGTGAGTAATTTAGAAGGTTTAGATATTCTGGCCAATGTTCAGATGGTGATGTCCAGTGGAGCTTCAAAATCCCTTTAGGAGACCTATGCTGAGTCACAAAAATTGAAGACCTAGGAGGCGATAAGAACACAGCGTGAATAAAAGGGTCATAAAAAACCAGAACATCTTCAAAGACTTTCCTTTATCTTGGACTGCAATACTTAAGAAAGCAGCTTCAAACTTGCCCTCAGCTGAATTTATTTTTATTTCTTTGTTCCAGCTCTCCCAAAACAATGACAGATAAATAGATAAGTGCAATGTTGAGGGGGAAGAAAAAAAGACAACAAAAATTAAAGGATGAGATCATCCAAGCAATCCTCCTGCTCAAGAGAGTGGGTAGTATGGAAAAGTCAGACATGCAGCAGTTGCATGGGATGGATGAGCTCAGGGAGGAGCCTGAAGAGGGGGTACAGTGAGCATTACATTACCAGGAGCATCAGTGCATCTGTGAGCAGCCAGAGGGACCCTCCATAGCACTAACTTACAGAAAAAGGGCTTGTCTGTGAAATGCTGTTTTGTGCTCTCAGGAAGCCCAGCCATTTTTGTAGACCTGATGGCAGTGGTAAAAAATACGTTATTCCTACCCAGTAGCAATGTCATTACGAGATGGAGGTTTGGTGTAAAGAAACAAGCACATGAAGGGCAGACCCTGTGCAACCTACACCTGGAGTAGAGAATAAATGGCTCTGAAGGAGAACATTTTATTCCAGCATGGCTCAAGGTGATGCATGAAACCACCAAAGCTTACAGTCAGTGATATCTTGGGAGTGATTTGATGTTTATGGTTAACCCTAATATTGCTTTTGTTTATAGACACTATTTCTAGAGTAATTTTATCTTGTATGGCTTTTATGGAAACAAAAATCATCAGGCTACAGCTTTTATAGTACAGAGGGTGACATGGGTTTGATTTACACTTCATTATATACCATCCTGCAAATATTACTCAGGTGCATAGTGCTTGTTTTCCTGGTGAAATTCACAAAGGAAATGAGATCTTTTGGAGCCTGTGTGTATGACCAGGTAGTTTGTGTTGGAGTCACCTAGCACTTCTGATTTTTGTGCATCCTTAGGCATCAGAATCTTTTCCTTGGAAAACTGCCTCCAGGAACAGGTTGGTTCCTCTGTGTTTTGACCCCTTCACTCTTACACATCAGGGTGTTGACCTTCCAGCCTCTCTTCAGGAAGAGAAACAGAGATACTATTTTTTCACCCTTGAGTATCTCATGTGCTTTGAAATTACAATGAGTGAGACAGATTAACCACAGCCATACCACCAAAGTGAATTGACAGGCAGCACAAAATTGGGAATGTTCTGCACAGCACCATGGGGTTGGATCCCCACCCTGCCCCTCAGGTCCCAGGGTTTTTTCTGCCTACAAACCAATACATCCTGACCCCAGTGAAGTTCTGAGACGCCCAATATAACTGAAGGGAGTAATTGGGTTTAAATCCTGCTGTGTAGGTGGGAAGCTTCTGAGGTGAGCTTTCAGCCCCAGAGAGTCCGAAGGATTTCCAGGAAAGTCCGTTCCAAATTTTTCCCATCTATCTGTCAACACTCCTGAAGGAGCATCCAGAAAACCTATGTGAATCTGAGCTTCAGTCAGGCCTACAGCAACAGTGAAGTCCATAAGGAAAAAAATAATACTTTTACTTTTCAAGGATAGCCATTAATTTCCACATAACTGTTCAACTGTTCAAAGTAAGTGGGGGGGGGGAGGAAAGAAAACCTGACCTGTATTTTAAGATTTTGTCAACTTCTTAACAAAAACAGCTTTCCAGAATGAAAAGACATTTCCCTGCTGGAAATAAATTCCCTTTGTTTATTTGCAAGCATTCTAAAGATAAAATATTAAATTATTGTTTAGATTTTTTTTTAATGAGAAACTGTAAAAATTGTATTTTCCATCTGCTTTACTGAAGGTGAGAATTTGTTGCCACACACATCTCATTGGTGGCCACTTGGGGAGGCAGATGGAGACCACTTGGCTGCCTTGCTTTACTGTTGATGCTGCCCCCATCCCTAAAGTGGTAGTGGGATTCTGCTGGCCCTGTGGGGAAAAAACAGCCCTGTGTAGGGGTTCCTGAAAGTTTCTCTTCCTGTCTGGACCTGAAGCACCCCTGTCAAACAAAAGTGAAGCACCAGAGCTGAAGTACTGTACCACACTGCACAGCTGTTAAACCCCTTTACTGTGGCCTGGAGACTCAGGAGTGGTTACTAATCCTCTTTACTGTTTCTCTTATTTAGAAAGGTACTCTGTCTTCATGGTATCTGGCATTGCTGTGGCTGCTGGGGTTTGTTATCTCTGCAGTCACCACGGGGCTGAGGAAGTGCAGGGTCCCATGCTTGACTCCAATAAGCTGATGGGAAACAACCCTCCCTAGGAGCAGGCACTCTGTAAAATGTCAGTTTTGCATTTCTGAAAGCCAGGATGTTCTCTGAAGGGAACCACTTGACTTCTTCCAAAGGCAGGGCTTCCTAGAGTGAAGTTTCATTCCTGATGTAGGGCCCATGGTCTCATCTCTGCAAGTGGACAAGGTGAGTGCATCTTTAGGTCCAGCTGACCCCTGTGTTTCTGTTTGGGTGTGGGCAGATTGTTGGGGCAGAGGAAAACAGTAGAGTTTCACTTTCAGAGTTGCTTGAGTATTCATAAAGTTGGAATCAGCGAGGAAAACAATTCCTCTAGCAAGGAATCCTGGAATCAACTGAAGAAAATTTTCCTGATTATGAAAAGTGCAGGAGGTGAGCATTTCTGGTTGCTGTTAGCATGCAGCAAATTGAGGTATTGTAGTTTTATCTGTTACCAGAAAAGCCCTCTACTTAAAAAAAAAAAAAAGAAAAGAAAAAAAGTGGCAGCCCCACCGTCTCATTTTTAACAAGGACCAGCTGAAAAATGAAGGCTAGCAGCACACAGACCATCTTATAAAAAAGTGTTCATTTCCTGGCCCTGAAAGAAAAAAAAAAAAAAAAAAGAAAAAAAAAAGAAAAAGAAAAGGAGAAAAAAATCCTCTTGTTTCCTCTCATGCAGGCCAAACATGGCAAAGCACCAGGGAAATTCTGAATGGAATCAATTGCACTTGTTACTAACTGAGTTTTCTTTTATTCTTATATTACCAGGGCCTGGATATTCAGCTGCAAGCAATTATAATGAAGAGTTACTGAGTAATGGTTTCCAGATTGCTCCATGATGGGGCATTAATTGAAAGGGACAATTTAAGAGCTTAGGCCATGTAAATGCATTTCTTACTCTGTCAGATTGAGAAATTTCTGCATACTAGAGGCTGAAAAGCTCAGAACTGATAAAGACTTAATAGTAGCCACTTAAATGAACATTTGGAAAAGGGATTTTACATTTAAAGGATCAAGAATAATTAAAATAAAGTAGAGAGTCAGGGTTTTATTAGGAATCAGAATATGAATGCTATCAGCAGCCTGGTAATTCTGTGTGGGATTACACGAAATTTCCACAGGGGATGGTGACAAGAAGGTTTGGTTTCTTATCCCTCTGTCTGATCTCACATCAGTCAGTCCTTGACTCTCCTGAGTGAAAGGCCCTATTCAGTCCCAAAGAATCAAAGGCAAATTTCTCTATAAAGTTAGCAGGGTGAGTTCAGAAAGATAACAAAAATCCAGAATTTTTTGTTGCCATGGAAGGGTGAAGTCCTGGAATTTGCAAGCTGTTCAAGCAGTACTATTCTCATGATATAGCTGATGTATCACAGGTTTTATATAAATATTTTTCTGCACTTAACTATGAAAACAAGTCTTTCTTTTTTTTTTTCCTTCCATGGATATTTTATTGCCTTAGTTATTGGTACAGATAATAAATGCAAAATACATTTAACCCAGATTAGTGAGTCTTTCTCAGTATTTCATAAATTCATGTTAAACAACAAAATACTAATGAAGAGAAATGTTTCCTGTCCTAAAACATTCAGTGGCTTATAGGAGTAATTCCGGCAAAAAGGTGGGAGGAGGTAGTTTATGTCTCAGGCACTTGCCATTATATATCTTGAACAGATGGAAGTCCAGCCACTTGTGATTAAATCACTGGAATGAAGATGGACATCACTGAAATGGTGGTTCATCATTTGCCCAACTCTACTTGAAGAGCAGCCCCCCTAAAGCAAGCCAGAGAGCTATTAGTGAGATGCCTGGGGATGAAAATATAAACACCTTGAAAGTGGGTGGTCAGTTCAGGTCAGGCTAAGGGTTGATTCACAAGCACTAAATTAATCTGTAAAAGGGATGTTGCTTAACTGCAGCCTGGGAAGCAGGGAAGTGCATTGTGTGCCAGTTATTTGGCTCTTACAAATGAGCAGGCCAGGCAAGAGTCTGTGTTTCACCATCTGATACAAAAGCAAATTGAAAATGAGGGTGGAAGTGAAATAGTTGTCCCGCTCAACCCCATAGCAAAATCCCCTGGGTCTCCCTGAAGCACCTTCTCAGAGCCTTCTTCCCCTCCACTGCCCCGTGTCACCATTCACCTCCTCTCCCAGCTGCAGGGAGAGACATGGCTCGGGGTGACAGGGAACTCTTTCTGACCTAGGAGCACCTGCAGAGTCCCACGTGGGACTTGGCAGGGCAGGAACCATTCCTCCCCTCTGCAGTCCTGGAACATCAGTTGTGCAGGGGGTGGTCACCAGCAGGTTGCTCTTCTCAGAATGGCTGCAAGATGTACTGCAAAACTGGACTGAGATCCATCCAATGCACCTTCGTACCTGGCATGGTAAAGAGCTAAGATGGTGCTCCGGAGGAACAGTCTTGCAAGTGAAGCAGTGGAGCATTTACATGCTGGAAATTATACAGAAATCTGGCAGGCCCCAGGATTGACTATAGGTACAGCTGAAACAGAAGATAGCTGATAAAATGGTCCCTGTTTCTCTACAGGATTCACATGTGGCAAGTGCTGGAAGAGCTAGAAGGGTTCAGGAGCACTGCATAAGAGTTTACCTGGAGGACCACAGCAGAAGGGGGCCATTAATTTGCAGGAGAAGAAATTATCCCCCCACATCTCTCTTGATCTCTCAGGTTGGCTGTCCCACCTTGGGACCTCCATCCCAGCTCTGCTGCTTCCCTGCCTCCTCCCAGCTCCTCCCCCTCAACACGGCAAAACCCCCAATTCCCACTCTGGGGGATGCTCACAAAAGCCCTGTCAAAAGGCAGCGAGGTGGACAAAAAAAGTCCAATACACCCCATACACCAATGCATCCAGGTCTCTGCACTGGGGTATGCACTGGGGTGGCTCCTGGGAGCTGCAAGTTTGGCCTTTTTGATCTCTCTGCCTCTCCCTTTGGCACAGGATTTTCCTGACCTGGTGAAGATTCTCAATCAGCTCCACAGAAGATGTAGGAGAAAAGTCTCAGAAATACAGGACAGAGGCAGGCTGGCCTTTCTTGGGGTCAGAGAAAAAAGGCAGTATGATTAATCATATATATCAACTAATACCTGGAGATGAAAGGGTGCATAGTGCTGCTTCACAGAAGCCACAGTAAAGCAGGTTACTGCAGAATAGGAAATTTAGGAAGGCTTTCCCTCTTCCTCTCATGTATTTATGTTCAGTAGGAAGGCTTCTCCTTAAATTGAGGCCATGGCTCTATTTGTTGACTAATAAACTTAGACCTTGAATTCTTCCAGTCTACAACTAATTAGAAAGTCATCCAGCAAACCAACACATGTAGAATTTTTTTTTCTGCTTTACTATTAAAAGCATAGAAAAACATTGTTGGGAATAAATAATAGCATCATTAAAAATACCTTGTGGGAGACTAGAGGTGGGGGCAGGGTGGGGGGTTCCTGTTTATCAGTTTAGGTTTCACCCCCAAGTCCAACTCCACTTTGAAATGTAACATGTCATGTAAGGAATTTGTAGTTACAAAGTACAGACACTTGCCCCTGACAGTAAGCATGGCCACTTCTGTTCACAGAGCAAAACCACAACCACTCCTGCCACCTTTCCCCTACTCCAAAACAACAAAAATCCTGATTAACAGCCAGGATCAATATGGCAGCCAAACAAAACACTATCCAACATAAAGTTTGGTCAAGCTATAAAACTGCCAGCAAAAAAACCCAAAAGCAAAGCTTGATGCTGAATTTTTAAGTTTAGAATAATAGTCTAACTGAGAGAAATATGAATCTGATAGCCACTAAGGAAGGAGTCTGGGATTTTCATTAGTCACTTGCATGGAGGGGTTGGTGTTGCTGGTGGGAGGTGGGATGCATAACAGCACGGTGGTGAAATGTAAAAAAGGGGCAGAATGGTTCAAATCCTGAGAAGGAAAAGGGAGGGAGAAAGTGTATTTTTTAAAAGGCAATTTTACATTAGGTCACACAGGCAGCTGAAAGACCTGCTGTTGTTGCAAGTTCTTGGCTAGGCCAGTCTGATTTGGCAGAAAAGTTCTTCTGTTTGTGTAAGGAGAATGGGTGTGTGCTCAGTGCCCACAGAATTCAGTTGACTGTACATAAAGTAATTTTTCCCTCAACTACTCACCGTTTCTTTTTTTTTTTAACTAAAAGCCCATGACCTCATCACACAAGGAGAAGTCAAATGCCTCAAGGTAAACCAAATAGTTAGATTGATATTTCCTTTGCTTTAAAAATTTCATGAAGAAAAAAACCAACAAAAAAATACAGAAAACCCTCAAGCCTCCAAAAAACTTGGAGGTGTTTTTTTCTGGTTGAAAAGATCATGGCATAATTGGCCCTTATGCATCTTAACTTTGTGACATTCAGGTTTTAGTCATGCTTAGCCTTTCTGAAAAATAACAGTAAAAATAACAGTGGCAGATTTAACCACAAGCAGACAGAACGCTGCCTCATGGCACTTCCTCTGTAATGAGCATAGGTTATTTTGGTTGCTATTTTCTGCTCTGCAAAGGACTAGAAAGCACTAATACATAACTCCTGGCACCAATCCATAGCTTAAATAGTATTCCCAGTGTAGTCAGATATGAATTGCTCACCTAGGCAGGATGAAACCATTCATTGTCTACCTGCTGCATGAATGTGTACAGAGGTGTAGATAGAAGTACAGATGTTGGTTTTCCATGTATCTGCATACCTTTCATACAGTCATAACACATTAGTGATAGGGAAAGTGATTGTTATCTGTAATTTTTGCAGTGAGCCATAGAAGTCCTCTCTTCTTCATGTTACAGAGCATCGTGCCAGACTGTTTATGCACCATTTCCTAAAGCTCCAAAACCTGGCTCTGGTATTTAAAGGCTAAAGCACAAGCTGCTTTTAGTGTAACAAAGCTGATGAAATCTCTTTATTGAGGCTCTTTAGCTACACTTTGAGGGTTTCTTTAAAAATAAAATCTGTTCACACCTAATTATTGAGATTTTTTTTCTTGAGAGAAAAAAGGGAAATATACTATATTGGGGAGAATCAAATAAAATCTTTGTGAGTGTGTGAATTATATTTTATGTTGTTTTCTTTATAAATCTTGACCTCACTGGATGCTCAGGAAGAGCAAGCTAGGAACTAACACATTATGTATTTTAGATAATAAATACACTGTGTGCAGTTCAGTTGTGCTGATACACAGCTTGAAGGAACCATCAGCTCCCTCTCACCTTAGAGATCTTCAAGGCAGTTACAAACAGATCCCCAGATTTCTGAAGATGCCATTATTTGGTAACTGGATGCTAGACAACAATACCTATACAGCCTCCATTTGCCTCACCAAATCTGTTCTGTAAGGGTAAGGGTAACTTGCACAGGAGGCAATTGCTTCTGAGCAACCAAAACTGCACAGACGACTGTGTTTGGATTTTTTGGATACAACCCGAAGTTTCAGAGGTCACTGTGTACCCTCTCATGGTATTCATTCATGCTAAATAGTGCAAATTTTATAGAAAATATATGAAAACCTTTTCTACAACACCTTCAAAGCCATCCTGTAGGGTTTAACAAAGTCACATTATGGGCTGCTCCACATCAGGTTAGAGATTCTACTCATCCTCTACTCAATGCCAGTGTATTTTTCTGTAAAGTGATACACAGTGGTTTCTGTGTCAATACATTATCCCATGGTTTTACAGATGCAACAGGAATTTAAGATTAAACTGCAGGGCTGATGACAAAACCCTAACTGTAATAACTGCAGTCACTTCAGGCAACACTCTAGGAAAAGTGAGAAATGGAGGAAAAAGTGGAATACGTCCCAGGAAGATGACTTCTCTCCAGGGTTTCATCTGTACTTCTCACCTAGCCTGACATAGAATACAGGAAGGACAAACACAATCCTGGAGCCACATCATGATGTTATACTATTTTGTTTTCCTATCAAATTCTGCTCTCAAGCGAACAGACACTATTCCAGAGCAATGTTCTTTCTTAGAACATCTGTATCCCACTGAAGGCTTCCATAGCAGGGGTGTGATGTTAACACTGGCAGCTACAGAGGTGTGAGCATCTTTCTGTCAAAGGGCTGCTGGAGATGATCAGTGTAATAAATTGTACACTGGTGAATATTTTGTTCTTTCTCATCAATGGGGAAATGCACCAGAATGAAAGAACTACCAATAAAAGTAGAAAAACAATTATGGTAAAAATATATTTGTCTGTCTAGTGGTGTTGTACAGTGAGGCTCCTAAGGCATGTGAGACAGTCAGAGGCAGTGGTCAAGGCTGGGGCGTCATGTAGCAGAAGTGTCCTGTGGCCAAGCTACATGCCTTCCTTAGTAGCTTGGACCACCTTCAAGATGCATATGTTCATCATCAGTCTGTGAGAGTTAGGCACAAGGAAATCCAAAGACTGGCAGAAATCTTAGGATAGGTCTCTGACCACACAAGTAGGTCTGGGTGAATTTATTATTTCAGGGAAAAAATTAAGAATGGTATTTTTATTTCAAAAGCAGTTTGGAAAGTATCTCCACTGGTATCTACAACTGCAGGCAGCAGGGTCACAAAGCATGCTAGTAGTGAGCAAACAACTTTTTTGGAAAACACCTGTGCATGACAGTCGTTCCACCCCACCTCCCAGAAAACCTGACACTTGGATGGCCACTTATCAAATATAACCCAAAGCAGCTGCAAGCCAGGAAGACTGAGCTGAACACAAGCTTCTGCTAAACCTGCTGGAAACTATGTGACTTGATAATCACCTGACTGAAGGCAACTTTGTAGGGGAATTTCCAGCCCATGTATACTCACATTCCGGATTCCCTGGGGCCAATCCCTGCAAAGGTGCAGCAGAAGCTGTGTGTCACTGGCAGCTGATGGCAGGAGCTCCCTGTCACCTCCCCAGCCTCCATGGGGAAATGAATGTCTTGGACATAGGTCATCCCAAAACCCCTGACTTGTGCTTGGCCTTGGAGCTTTTGTGTTTTATGGAATGGCACAAGAGAAGCCTACAGTTATGTATTCCCCATTAAATTATATAATATGCTCCCTTTAACCAGATAATGCACCAAAAGCCTTTATAGGATTATTCAGAGACAGGCAGAAAGGCCAGAATTTGTCAGTGCCTATTGGGTTCTGACCCTGGTCCTGCTCTGCTCACAGTGCTCAGAGACCCACTGTGGGTGTATTAAATGGCACTGTGACAGCAAGGTCCACTCCCACATCTCTGAGTGGATGCAGTAATTGGGACTGCATCTGTACAGTGCTACCCATGTGTTTCAGAGGCTCTGGCAAGTGCAGCACTG
Source organism: Passer montanus (assembly GCF_014805655.1). Lineage (NCBI taxonomy): Eukaryota > Metazoa > Chordata > Aves > Passeriformes > Passeridae > Passer > Passer montanus. The sequence goes on along the minus strand of NW_024356505.1, from coordinate 11,706,817 downwards.
CAGTTAAGCTTTTTCCCTGCAAAATCTCAGCTTCATGAAGTTTTTCATTGAAAATCTTCCACCAGAATATCCGAATTCAAGCATGTATTTTAGTAGGTGATGACACATCTTGTGTAATATACCTCTCCAATATGAAACCAGTGCAATAAAATAAAATACTTGCACAAAAAGCTTGATATTGTACTTTATTCCTCCTAGAGAGAAAAGTACATTAGAATTTTCCTTGCCCTGTTCTTTTGCAGGACTATTGATTGGTATTATATGGATTAGAGATTTATCAATCTCCACTTGTCAAATATTTTCTCTGGTTTTAAAGAAAAAACTTTTTCAACACCTAAGCTTATACAAGTAGTATAAGTTACCTGGTGTAAGTACATGAGAGAGACAAATAGTGTATGCAAGGATGTTACCAAACTAACTGCATACAAAATCTCAGATGTGTTCCATTAGACTTGGATATTTACTAATTCAAAGATGTGCACACAGCCCTCAGTGGGGCACCCAAGGGTGAAAAGTGCCTATAGACCAAAATCAACTAAGATTCACAGCTGTTGGATCACACAATCACTTTCTGCTAAGGGAAAACATTGGTAATAACAATAATAAATAATCATCCTGGCTTCTAGTTATATAACATCTATATCATCCAGTGTACAATTTGATCATATTCATAATTTATCTTCCTTTAGAAGAAGTCTGTACAGAAAAGCTTTAGGGCTACTTTATGAGAAAATCATAAACTGCATTGGAAACTTCCAGGAGCAGGCATTCTTATGCTATACCCCTCTGTTAAGATCAGTGATGACCCTTTCAAACTGAGATGTTCCTCATAGAAATTTAATTTCAGGAACGATTAAGACCATACCAAAACTCAGGCTCTCCCATTGCTCCACAGGAGAATTGCAGCCCACAAGGTCAGTCAGCCCTCCAGCTGTCCACAGGAACCACACCACACAGCTAGAGAAGGGAAAAGACACCATGTGACTAAAAGTCACCCATTCTACTGCAAACAGAAATAGCCATTTCTGTGGCCACTCACAGGGATCAGCTCGTGCACAAACCATAAGCCTTTGTTGCACAGTGTGTTTGCCATGGATGTGCAAACAGTGGATCACGAAGAGCAAACTGAAGTCTATTTTGTCAGTGAAGAAAGACCTAAACGCAGTGCACAAAATGCTCTTCATGAAAAACTCACCATGCTGTGATTACAGTTCACCTCCCTCCAAGCATTAAGCCAAGAGAGCACCAAGAGAGACTGTTTTGTTCATGATTTCTCCAATCAGCTTAGCTGACAAAGAATTTGCAAAATATGCTTTGCAGCCTTGACATGCCAACAAAGTTGCTCCAGTTGATGCCTAGTGCTAGTTTTCTGATACTTTGCATGGAGTCATCATATTTTCTTCCTCACACACAATTTACATTCCTGCTTAAGCTTCATTAAGTTAGGAGTTTGGAGAGCTTTCTCTTTTAAACCTTGAAGTCTGCAGGTTGTTTGACAATGCTATACACTTGAGAGCACTTTTTGAAGTTTGACATCTTCGGTGTATGAAGACACAACACTAAACCACTGAATTCATTATATGTTCCATTCAATTCAGGATCAGTTCATCAAGCTTGGCAAAAAATATCTTAAAAGTAAATTTACCAGGAGACACATACAAGGCAAGCAATTCACTTTCTGCAGTTTATTTACTAGTTACCTCTGAACAGTAGCCAGCTAACTTCTACCTAATGCCTAATAAGGTCGCTTTTCCTCCCTCCCATCAAAAATCTCACACTCTGGCCTTAATGTGAAGTGATGGATTAATGTTACACATGCTGTTCTTAAACCTCAGTCACCCTCTGCTATGACAGCAGGATTAGAAGGGAAAGTGTGGACTAAAGGCACCCAGCAGATTCAGTGATTTAATTGTCGGAGCTTCTGGTGTGCAGGCTTAACTTTGGCTTAAATTATTTCTTTTTCTCATTAAAAAAAATGCCTGTTTGAAATTAATTCATTTTACTGAACCCCCTTGTTTTTAAGATACTTTGTACATGACAGAGGAGCTTGTTTGCTTAATGTTCCCCAAACATTAATCTGAAGCTCTTTGCTGTGGCCACTTTCCTGCATCTTGTTTTGGAGATGTCTTGATCAATTAGTGCAATGTCACAGTTACATGTAGTTATTGTAGCTCCAGCTGCAAGCTGTTAATAATAAACTTACCCACAGGACAAACCTGCCATATGGTTGATGGTCAAGCAAGGCTAAAATATGCATTAGGAAAAAAATGCAACTGTCAACATGAAGCTGGATGTGGCTTATTGGATTTGATGCGGGCATCTGACAGCAATGTTTCTTTTAGCAACATTCTGTATTGCAGGTCAGGAATCTGCCTACTGTGGAATATTTGTCATAGGAAGATGAAGAGGGAAAAAAAGCAAAGAAGCATTGGTGAAATGGGAAATTCAGGGTAGCTTAGTGGTGGCTTGTATTTTTTTCCAAAGAATGATTCTTGAGGAGGAGTGATTGTTGATCTGAGGGTTTTTTGTAAGAATGACTTCCTAAACAAAGTTTTGTTCCAGTTTTTTTTCTCAGTCATGGGAGATCAGCTGCACAGGACAAGAAACAAAAAAGTGGTTTTTCCTTATAGATCAAAACAAGTTTTTTCATTGCAGATTTAAGCTAATTGGACTGTCAAAAAACATGAGCTATAGAGGAAATTATCCAAAGTCTATCTGATGATAGTTATATTCCTAAATTATTGTTTCTTTATGCAGGGGAAAAACTCAACATTTGTATATTTTTGTAACTCTTGACGTGTATTCTAGCCACCCACTGAACGGCACTGGCACAGTTTCTTGCCTTGTTGATAACACCAGTGCAGCAAATACCCCCTTTAACTTTATGAAAACTGAAGGTATCCCATCTGAGTGTGCCATTAAAAAAAAGACAAATCAAAGAACGACATGAAAGTAAAAACAAGCCCACGTCTTCATTGGGGGCCTTCAAGTCCTTCCCCCCTCACCCCATCAAAGTCACCTCCCAGAAACTTCATTTATGGCCTGGTGGGTGCACAAAGTTTTGTTCCACACTACTGCCACTTTTATCAATGGGAGCAGAAACCAAGCTAATTGCTATTCTATGAGCAACCATGCAGTGAAGACCTTATTAAAAGTCCCAGACTCCTATTTACGTGCAGAAAGACTTGATTTGATTAGTTAGTAATTAGAAGCACACTGTTAATCATACAATTTAAAAGGGATAGCTGGGAGTCACAGCTCCCAGAGGATTTCTCTAAAATATGGGAAAGGATTATTTTTTTATTAGTCTTTGTTAAGGTCTAAGGCCTTGTTCTAGGAAACACTTCTGCGTGTGCTCAACTTTAACAGGTGACTGGTCTCTCTGACTTTCCTGAGTCACTCCCAACATCATGAGCAGAACCCTCTGCATACGTGTTTAAAGCACTACACCTGAGAAACAAAAAATTCCCTATTTTCAATTCCCTATTGTTTTACCAATTGTATTCTTTTCAAATTTATTTCTCCGTGTTCTGTTAAACATCAAAAATAAGGGCAGGTTTTCCTGGAGGTTTGGAGATATTTGGCCTTTATTGAGCATTTCACTAGATAAGCAAAAGTGCTGGGATTCAAACCTCAGAACTTCAGCAGCTGTTCTAAAACTTCTAGCATCAAAACACTTTCCTTTTAAACATGGTTTTTCATTAGATGAATGGGGCTTTTTCCCTCTTTCAATGCAATCTAATATTCAAGCCAGGCCAGGTATTCAGCTGACTGTCTTCTGGGGTAGGGGTGTGCTGTGTGTTCAAAAATGGTTTATTTTTTTTAGCCACAAGCTTACTTTGAGGAGCCTACTGGTCTATAAAAAACCCCAAACTTTTGAATATTTCCTGGTTTAGAAATACTTTTTATGAGAATAAAACATCTAGATTAATCCAGGCCTTTTCTTTTCATGTTTTACACACATAGAGAACAATCAAGACTGTGGATTTAAACTGATTTTGAGTCCATAGGCCATCAGATATTTCTGTGGGTTATTCCTGAAGGATTTATATGTTAAAATAATTTTTTTTTCTTTCAGCTAGCTAAATTTGTATGGAGGCATACACAGCTAAGAAAGCTCCCAATTAATAGGACAAGCAAAGCAATCAACAAGAAAAGCATGAGAGATCAAAGAGAAGAAATGAAATGTTCTGTAGATGGAGAGATAGAGTTCTTTTGATGAAAATGCAAGATGAAAAGCCAAAAGCAGAGGAAGAAGAAAAGTTAGGAGGACAGTGAGGATTGAGGAGAGTAGATCATCACAAGAAAAAGTATTGTGAGAACTGAACATATCTGAAAACAGTGGAGTCCTAAAAGAGGGAATTAGTCCCGATTTATGTTATAAAATTCTTTTTTGCTATTTCCAGCAGAATCAACATGCTTACTCTGATCACAGGAAGTTAATCAAACCCACCAATTCTTGGCAGCATATTTATGATCCATCACTGACCTTAACAGTATGTACACAGTAACACACTTGTAAATCACCACTTGCTTATTGTTGATTCGTGGGGTTTCAGTATTTCATCCTACCTGTTTTGTGTGAAGGAAGAGTGTCTGTAACACATCTGAATCTTCATGATAGCCCTAATTTAGGTGTTACATATATACATTTTCCATGGCTTTCTGGGCCACCCATCTATTAAATGTCCTGCCACTTGGCTGTTTTACATGATGTCAGCTCGTGATCTGGCTTTTTTTAGTCTGTTACCAAATCCTGACTTCTTAAAACATTAAATAAAATGTTTCTTTCAGGGTTAATTATTTTGGAGTGTGACAGAAACCAGCACCCATAAAGTTTGTTGACATAAAAAGAGTAGATGTGAAAATAAAAATGTATGCATGCCTACACTGAGCTCCTGAGCTAATGCATTGAGTTTCAGATCTTGACAGAAACTTGGCCTCCATCAGTCTTGACTCTGTTTAAGTGACAGGATGGCTGGCAGCACTCACCAGTGCTTGCAGGATGTACTAATATTTACAAGCAAAAGAAGGTCTCTGGCTTTGTTGAAATAACACCACTTTCTTAATTTGACTGCTGCTCCATAGCAGACCTTAACAAACAGCTACCAAGGGAGGAGGTAAAGGACTGAGCTTTCATCAAATGCTAATGTTTACCTTAAACTGAAAAAGTCACAATTATATTAAACAGATTTCTGAGGGCAAAGTATAAATAATGATATCATTCTTCTGGAATATCATGCTCAGGATGACAATGTAAACACTAAGGAGTTCCAAAAGCAAAATGCATGAAGGAGAAAAAATATTTTGGACAAGATTTCCTCACATAAACAACTAAAAAATGCTTGCAAGTTTCCTGCCTGGTACTGAGGTGTACAATTGTATGGGGGGAGACGTGGAAGCGGATCTGACATTTCCCTTTGACTAGTTGCTAAGGCAGGGGAAGTTGCAAAGTTTAAATCAGTTTTCAGCCCTGGATCCAAAGTTACCTGAAGTTCCTGAGAATTTAGCCTCACACTACCACTTCTGCTTAATCTTTGAAATAGCAGGTAAAATGTATAGAATTAATATAATTGTTTGAGACTGATAACATTTCCATTCATCTGAAAGGGTTGTGTTCCCTTGTGGAATACTGTGGGATTTAGTTGTATTTCTGTATGCATCTGCATGGAATAGGTTAGTAATACACACTATTAGTGTAAATTATACATTGCTGTTATAAAAGTTATAACTTATTTAAAGAATTTGCATGACGTCCCTCAATGGAATTATTCACAATTTGTAAAGCAATTGCTCTCTTCACCACCCTGTGCAGTAAAGAAATAAAAATAAAGAAACAAAGACTGGGAAATCCATGTGGGTTTGCCCAAGTTTATACAGCAAAACCACAGCAACATGTACAATTACATCTAGACCATAAACAAATATATAAACCATCCCAAAAAATATCTGGGTTAAAAGCAGCTCTGTAGAAATTAAAATTATATTGCTCCTGATGTTAATGGGCCAGCTTTATTTTGACTCACACAAATACACAGAGGATCACTGAAGTCACTGGAATTCCCTCCACTGTAACTACCATGAATTTGGATTTTGGTTCCAGTGGGAAATTTTACACTGAGAACATTTGATTTCAATACATATTAAGACAGATAAAGTCACTGAAAGGGTGCTTCTGTAATGATAGATAGCAACAGAAAGTAAAAGCAGGATAACAAACCAACAAAACCCTTACTCACAGTGTCTGCAAGGCTCTGGCATGTTATGTATAATTAGAAATATGTACTGCTAAACAAAATAATAAAATAAGTTTTCAACTGCTATTTACAACAAAATAGCTAGAGAAACCTTTTGCTTATCTGTGAGGGGTAATCAGAGAGAGGAAGAGACACAACCCAGGCAAGGGAAGCGTTGATGCTGTATGGTGAGGCGCTGTCCCAACACCCCAGTGAGGGTCCCAGGAGCAGAACAACCTTGTCTCCCACATTTCCACTCACAGCCAGGCAGCAAGGCTCTTCCCAGAGTTCAGGTTTTAATGCTTTCTCTACTAGGAAAAAGTCTGCAAATGGAAAGGGTGTGATCTGGGCTGCTGAGGTGCTCAGGCAAACGCAGTGAAATAGCCTGAGGAATGAAAAAATGAAGTTATCTCTGATATCAGCCATGAGATCCACAAGTAGTTAATCTCACTGGGTGCTTCCAAATACAAATTACAGAAGTTTCATCCTTCAGGTGGAGGTGATTTATGATTCCAAATCTTTGATGCCATATGATACATGGCTTTTGCATGTATACTTATCATATAAAATAACTAACTGCTAATTTCCTTGTTCACTCTAACAGTTTTTAGACACTGTAAGTGTAATGTTCATCCCAGCTTTTTTCTGTTTTCTGCAGATAAGTGGCAGTATCTTCAGTGCAAAATGCCATGAAGTCTGTTAAGCCTTTGGAAAACCACCTCAAGGAAATCTTCAACATTCCATTTTATGAATGTTTTAAAGGATTACCTGTGGATAGGCAGAGGAGAAATTGCTGGCACTGACACCACCTCAGCAAGAAACTGTGACATAGATGCCACACAGAAGGACAAATACTTTACCACAGCAAACTATTACCTTTTAGTATTGGTAAATTTGGTCACCAGGACCTCTGGAAAGCAGATCATTGTCAAGCAGGTATCTCCGAATTCAGATGTTTCTGTTTCTGAACTTTGAAGCTGTGAATCAGGATAATGAGCAAAATTTGACCTTCACAGAGGTCTGTGACACATTCACTTTCAAGGTCTTAACCACCACTTTGGATGACCTTTTGAATGCATCATCACTTGCACCTCTCCCTAACACAGAACAATATATTTATTTCTGAAATTGTTCTAATCTCTTCACTTTCCCCTGAATGGAAATGAGACTTGTGAATGCCAAAGCAACTTCCAGTGAATATTATAGACCTTGTGACATTTCTATAAAAGAAACAACATATTTTAGTTTTATTTATGTTTTCCTGATGATATTATCAAGTAATTTTTTTTCATCTTGCAGCTTATTTGGGGTCACCATAGGGAACTTTTTCTGCTTTCCAGGAGAGTCTTGGCAAAAGCTATTGTGGCATGAATTTAAAGGGTTTTAACATGTGGTCTTTCAGCACTCTTCCTCTGTATGTCTAGCTCTTTCAACCATAGTATTACAGCAGCTGTAGATGTGGAAAAACTCACTTTTTCCCTTCTGCTTTCTGTAATGTAATTTCAATCCAAGTCCTGTGACACTGTGAAGCATCTACAGTTCCTGTGGATTTCAACATAGAAATGCATTCCCTGTATTTCTCAATATTTCAGAGCTAATTTTGCCAACCTGGAAGCTTTCAGATAGGTAAGTAATATTCCATTTTTTACTAGCCCAACCAAAACTTGTAAACAAAAATCCTATAAATGTTTGTATGGCGTTTTTTTTTTCCTCAGTTTTGATTAATAAAATGATTAGGAAACTAAAAACTGGTTCAAATGGTCCCACATAATCCATGGGTTTGAAGCCTGGCTGCCTCTGTGAATAAAGAAAAAGGAACTGGATTAATATAAAACATGACCAGTAAATTGTGACTGGCACCAGCACTCTAGCCATCACTGCCTTTCAGATGCAAATTATTTCAGAAAGAGAATAATGCTTGAGCTGAAGTCCAGAACTTCGTATGGTGTTGCTATGTGTAAAATTCCACAACACTTCCTCACTTCCTCATGAAATGTCATCGCCTTCTTAGTTAAAGCCCATTGTTATTAATTACTAGAAAGATGACATGATTCCTTGAGGGCTTCCCAGAGGGCACAGCTGTTTCCATGCTCTGGGTTGTTTTGCTGTACATTACAGGATAAGACTACAGCACCTTTCAGCCCAAGGCACCTCATATGTGTCACAAGAATTGTTGTATTTTACACAACATTTTTTGTATTTTTGTGGTGGCTGCAGGACAGTGCAAGACGTTGTCAGTGCTTCTTCTCCAATCAAGGCTTAACATGGCCTGATGCCACTTGGGCTGTCTGTGATGGAGACCACAAGTGCTAGTCTTAAAAAATGTTTTTTAGTAGCCTTTCAAAACTTTCTGAAGTCTGTATTGCAAAAAAGAGATGCTTTCATTGCTCCTTCTAAATAGACAGTTCCTTCAAAAGAAAAAAACTAGGATTGCTCTCCTGCTTTTTGTCCTTGGCAAAGACCAAATGTTACCTTTTCATCCTCAAACACTTGACTTGAAGTCAGGAAGAAAAAACAACTTTAAAATCCCTTGAGGAAAAAGGAAAAGAGCATAGATTTCAGTTTTATTGCTTTTAAACCTTTTATGCCCCAAACTGAAATATCTGAGTGTCTATAGAGCTCCGTGTTTGATGATCTTTATTGGATACATATATCTCTGTTTATAGAAACATTGTTTAATGATTCAAACATTGAATTGCAAAAATTATTCATTTTAGAGTGATAAAATATACCATTCTCCATTCTAATAAAATATTGAATACCAGCTATAATATAGATTATAGTTGTAATGCCTCTGGTAGGATATGACAATCCAAAATTGTTTTCATGAATGTCCTGGAGTTAAGGTTAATGCACCAAAGAGCTGTTACTCATCAGTGTGTAATACCAGCTGGTACAGGTATAATAATCCTGCTACAGCAGCACAGGGCAGCAGGGAAATTGCTTTTCTAAGCCATAAACATGGTCTGTAGTTCACGGGATTCTTCTCTACATACAAGTCCAATTTCAACCAATGTGTTATTGAAAATTAACAGAAAAAAATTAGATATGATTAAAACAAAAAAAATCACCCAGTCTTTCTCCAAAACAATCGACAGTAAAACCAAAGGTGTAACACCTCATATTAATCTTTATAGAGACTGAAATTTTTTAACTGGAATCTTTTACTTGCCCACTTTTAATATCCCCCTTCCTGCAACTCTCATCCCAAGCTTGACATTGCAGGACAGCTGCATTAATTAGTGTCAGCAGCATGCTTGCAACAGGTTTAGGAGCACCCTTCATTATTAACAGTAGGATTTACTCTCATTTTACTGGCAGACCCTGACAAAGGTCCTGGATTTAATTAAATTTAATTAATTAAAAAGGGGTATTTACCTTTAAGCTTGTGCAGATGTAAAGAGAATTGTTTTCCTCCAGAGAGGTCAGCTACAAAAACGGCAACTCTAATAATACACTTTGCTAAATTACTCTTCTATTTTCAGCCCAGTGTTATGTCCTTGGTTTTATTTATCTGATGCTCATCTCCATTGTGTCAGAGCTATCCACAGAATGAAACATTCAGCATCCCAGCAAGAGAGGAAAAATCTACACTTTTTTGCTGCCCCTCAGCTAGAACATAAAATCAGTCAGTTGTAAAAGTTTGTTCAAAAGACTGAGATTTTGCAACACCCTTCTTAAAAGTGGCCATGCTTGTGCTTTCTTGCGTTTTGCAGGGAATCAACTGAGAGAATTTGGACCCACCACCAAGAAAATTCTTTCCCTGTCAACTAGACTCGGCAGATCTGGAGATGGCAAATTCAATGAACACATGCTAAAGAGTGGGTTCTCCTTTGCTTGATTGTAAAGACTCCCATCTGCCTTGTCTTAAAGTTGACAGGAGGGTTTCTGTGCCTTATCAGATGCCAGATTCATTACAGGATTGAGGATTTCAGGAAAACATTGCCTTCCGCAGAGAGAAAAATCTTTCCAGTATGACAGAGAAAATAATAAGGCTCCAGAACAAACTTTGTGGGTTTAAGACCAAATAAGAAATAAAATATTTTGTTCAAGTGAGTTCTCTCTTTAAGAAGTAAATACATTAGGCAGGATAAACTTTAGCCTTGTTAGGTCAGGAGGATATCTTCAGTGCCCTTCTAAGAGTCAGGATGCCTGTCCTAAAAGTCTGGTTTCTTCTAGATGGCCAATGTTGCTTTGAGAAGAGTCAGAGTGGTTGCAAAAAGAGACCATTCTCCAAATCACAAGTCTTCTTCCATTTTAAAGATTAAAAGGATGTTAAAAAATATATTAAAAAACTTGCCAAGACATCTTTTTTTACACTATCTTCTTCAGAGAGGCATGATGAAGGAATTTTCTAAATTTCCTTAATGAACAGTTTGCTTTCCATCTGTCACTGGAGTTATCTGCAACATTGCAATTAAAACAAAATTTTGACAACAATTTGAAGAGGATAGGATTTTTTTTTTATACTTTTTCCAACTCATTCTTGCAGGCAGCCGAGTTTATTGATAGGTAATTTACAAGTATCACTTCCAAGTTACTTGTAGAATAACAAAAACTTAGGAGCATTTTGGATATAGAATGAGAAATAAGATTTTGTTTGATTTGTTTAGTGATTATCTCCTCAAAATCAGAAGTGGAGGGGAGTCTCAGTAGGCAGCTGGGAGGAAGGTTCATATAGGAGTCTTGACCAGTCCTTCCTCTCCCTCTCTGCAGATCCACCATTACAGCACACTTTGCAGAGCAGCTTTTGCTGTCTGCATCAGATGCCTCTACAGGTTACAATTTAGAGTAGAAAAAAACTAATGTGGAAAAAAATTAGTGTGGAAAGCTGCCAACTATCTTCAAAAATCTTGCTTACCACAGAGTTTTTTGATAAGAATTCACAGTCTTTACCTATTTACAGGTTAATCACTGCTAACAAACACTAACAGAACAGGAATGGAAATGCCTACAGGCATACTTATGGCTATACAGTAAAGCAAGGAAGGAGAGCTTCCATAGTGTCCCAGTGCAAGAGAAAATGGCCACTGCAGTGATTCCAACAGGCTTTTCCAGATAGGAGACTCATTAGTTTAACAGCAGGCATCTGGAGGAAAACTAAGGTACAGAGATATTCGTTATTGCTGAACACAGTGCCACAAAATAAAGTGAAAACAATTGGAGTTATTAAAATTCAGCAGTAATCAGTTTAGTCCAGGAATAGAAAATATGAAAGAGTCTCTTTCAATGGCATGAAAATTTTGTCAATATAGATGTGGTTATAGCAATGAAAGAAATGCAAAAACACCAGCCAGCATGGGTGCCTCTGGAAGGTTGTCAAGGATCATTGACTGATCACACTGATCTTCTTCTAGGGTTGAAGACTATCCATGCCCCTGCTCATATGCTTCCTGAACCACAATATTCTGTTAATAAATGCAAGGTAAGATGATAAACTGGATACAAGTCAAACTCTGCCTCTTAAAATATTCTTGACTGTGATACTTTCAGCTTTGTTCTTTGTATGTGAGATGCCAGAAAAGTATTTGGCATAAAAGGTGAGGAGGACAAGCTACTTCTTGCCTCCTTGAATGCTTTCTTCATCTCCTCTTGCTTCAGTTTACAGTACCTGAAACTTATTTTGCCAGTGGTCAGGTTCAGCAAATGCAAGGATGAATATGAGTGTGCTTCTCTTAGCTGCCTGTTCACCATTCAGGTATTTCTCCAGTTGCCAGCTTCATTTCCAGTTTCTCTTCAACTTGCTTTGGATTCATGAGAGGGCAGTCTATCTCTTCAATTGTAGGCATTTTGGGGAGCAGATTGAGGCTTCCTGGATCTTTGTGCAGCACTCTGATTGGATACACTAGTTCTTATACCTCTGCAAACAAAATACCAATAAATACCTTTACAAATAACCCTATGTAAACACCCTTACAGACAAGGACTCAGACCTTCATCCTTTCCACCTCTTTCTGAGCTCACTTTGTATCTTCATTTCCAGTTCAAGAGCCAATCCAAGAAAAACAAGTCTGTGCCAGGTCTTATTGGAGAGTTTGTGTGAGGCTTGGGTCCTCAACCTCATATGCAGCTTTTCCCAGTAAAAATGCAATATTTCACTTGCTTACCAAGGAATATAATGAACATGTAGGGATGGAAATTCCAGCATCAGAAAACCTGCTAGGGCAAAACTTGCCCATCAGCTGTCAGCATGCTAGCAGGAGTCAGAGCACTTGAGAGACTGAGAGCCTCTTTGATATCTATCCTAGCACAGGCTCTGGACTGTATTTTGCTTTGTCTTCACAGCCAGAATATTTATTTCAGGGAATAGGATAAGGATTTAGGCTGCACACTAAAATTTATCGTTTTGCCAAGAAGTAGAAAATTGTTGCAATACTTTTGGTGACTTAAATAGTCACAGTGGGACAAATCAAAAAGCAACCTCTTCCCTGACATTTTTGGGAAGCTGAAATTCCCACTGTCCTGCTGCAGCCCCTCTGTTCTCATCATCCACTGGCTGAACAGGAGCCAGTTTCCTGCTCCCCACATTTCCACCAGGCCTGTCTGTAGAAAGACCCTTTGCTCACCAGAGGAGCATCTGCTGAGACAGGCGTGCTTGGAGTTTGCAGGGCACGCAGAAAGGGATACCAACTTTGCACAGCATTTGCTTCTCACAAAGGGTAAAAAGAGGCCAGCCTGAATTTGGCAAGTAATGACTTTTAAAACCAAATAAAACCTGAAGAGCTCCACTGCCTGAAAGCTATGAGAACTGCAGCACTATGAATCACCTAGTAAATATATGAGAGTCAATGAATGGTAAGAGAAGAAGGAAGTCTTTGCAGGCTGAAGAACAAAACTTTTTATTGCATGCCTATACACATTTTGTATTTGAACTGTCACAAAAGCAGAAAGAGCAGGCATAGCTACCTAAGCTATACCTACCTGTCTGTGATCACACAGACATCCTGGAACAACCAGAACTTAAAAAAAAAAAATAAAAAAATGTTAAGGACAAATAAAATTACATTGTTTCTTTCCTATACATAGATGCAATACTTTTGAACGGCATCATGGCACAATTATAGGAGCCCTTCTTGTAGCCCAGGTCATCAATCTCCCAGTGATACAGATCTCAGAAGAGAACTTTTATAGCCTATCAGCTCCAAGGACTAACTGGTGAATATAAAAGGTTCCTGACTCTGCAGCGTAAGCCCCTGTATTTCCAAAGCCTGAAAGATGCGTGGGATTAATTTTAAAATAAAGGCAGTGGAGCCATAGGTCCAGTCATTCATAGAAAGAAAAGAAATGCACTATCTTTAAAAATCAAACATATGGCTGGACCCACCAGACCCTGGAGAAATTGGCAGTTACTTTCTTAATTCAAAAGTTACAGTCTTACTAACTAGATTGCAAAGGACTATTTAAAAGAACACAAATTTAGATTTTGCTCAAAAATCGGTTGACAAAACAGGAAGATCAGCAAAAGAACTTCAGTTAATTTTGAACTTAAATTGAACATCATATGTAATTTGAATTTAAGATCATTCATTGCCATTTGTGAACCACAACAGCAGAACCCACAATGAATAGGAAGTGAAACTAGCAGTCAAGTATCTGTAACACAGCTAACAATACAGAGAAACAACAGCATGCTTGGCATTAAGCTGCAGATAAAGATACTACTAAAAGAAAATATTTATGTACTAATCTTAATGGCATCAGACCCTTTTAATCAGTAGAGCTGAAAAAATTACAATGTCCAACTCTTAATACTTGCCAGGTAACTCTAGATCCAAGGGCATCCAAGGACATTTTCTAACCATTTCTAACAATTTTTAATCCAAGGACATTTTCTAACCTCAATAAACCTGAAGGAAATTTTCTTCCAGGCCCCAAAGGAAAGAGTAATGTGTGTGCATGTGGATGGCCAGAGCCACTGGAGTCATCAGACTGACCCCTGAAACCAGGCAAAACCCTGGAGGCGCAGGAATTGGCACTGACTAACTTGATGTCTGTGGTGGCCACCGTGACAATGGAGCAGATGCTGCTGAATGTCTTGGTGTTGTGAGAACAGATGGCTCAGGCACCTCATCCTCACTCCACAGGAATCCCAGAAAGTTCCTGGAGCTGGGTAAGCTGCAGCACCTAAGGATGAATAATACCTCCAATGAATTTAACCTGAATTTCTGATTTCTGAGGTTGCTCAGGTTTTTAATCCAATATCACAGTTAATAGATGTCATTTGATTTTTCATCTTTAGTTCAAGTATTGTTTCTGACCAATAGAGAAATATTTTGCAAAATGATTTCTGGAATGTGAACTGTATTGATTAATCAGTCCCAGTTTTAATTAAACACTTCTTCTCCCAGATCAGATGGATGAGTTTAATTCACGTTACAAGGAGGCATAACTGTGAGCCTGACTATTTCAGAGAAAGCAACCCACTAAAACAAAATTCTAATAAAGGTTGGATTATAGCATTTTAGAGCCTTTAAAATCTTTCTTTTTTGGTCTCACAGCACTTCCCTTCAGCAACATACCTAAAAATATTAAAGCTGCTATAAAATTTATTAGCTGGAAGCAGAGTATAAATGTATTCCTTCTCTTACCATGTATGACCCTGCTACTCCCCTGCTTGTTAATAAACAGTTTCCAATCCCATATAAAATGTGCTTGATGCATTATTGCATTGCTGATTGTAACTTTTGTCAGCACCTTAGTGACTGACATCACATAATCACTTGTGCATCTGGTTTCTGCCTAGGAATGTGGCCAGATTGGTATATGTTTTACTTAATTGCCTCTGTACCTGGGCCCTGTTTAATGGCTTGAGGAAACCTGACCTATTGAAGTCTCGTCCCCTATAAAATCCATCACTTCCGATGCAAATGGTTGAGCATGTGAACTTATTTCACTTGCCATCAGTTATGCTGGGAGCAAAAAGTGGTTGGTAGAAAATAAACACCAAAAGAATATAAATGCAGCTGGAGCAAATTCTGTTAGAAGTTCGAATGCATCTTCAGGAGAAATTGTTATACTCTTCACACAGGGGCAATTAATAATTTCAATAGAAAACATTGTTTTTAGAAATATCAAAACCCTGGGTTAAAAGCTGAAAATAGATGGCAGTCCTTCTATACATTTTATTTGATTCAATCAGTTGATGAATCTTTGTTTTAAAATGCCTAAGTCAGGAAATAGTGATCCAGTCACAGCTCATTATTGCCCAACAGGGTCACAGTCCACCTCTGATCTAGAAGTAGGTACAGAGGGAAAACTTCAAGTGCTCAGGAGGATGTACTGGAAAATACTTTGTCACAGAATAATCTAAAATAATATTTAATAATTCCTGTCAGCTTCTAAAACCAATCCTAATTAAGAGTAGAAAATTCTGCAGAATTGCAAGAATGTCTTTAAAAATACCTTTAACCTTGTAAGTGCTGTATTATACTTCAGAGTTGAAAAATAAGTGTCTGAGGCTTATTTAAAGAATCTTACTGAGTGTCAAGGAAGAAAGCAATTGCCTGAGAGAAATTATAATATGCTGGTTATTGCCTACTAAACTTTTGCATATTATAAAAGAGAGAGATTTGTTTGCCTGCCTGCCCATAAACACTTTTATCCCTAAACTTGCACACCACTGTTTTCTTCACCACTGTAGCAGATCATTGCTTGAATTAGCCCCTTAGAAATATTTATCCACCATTCCGAATCTACCTAGATTTCATTAAAAAAAAAAAAGTCGATTGTTCTCAGTGATCCTAGCAGCTCCTAAAACAGGGAAACTGATTTCTTTAAAAGCACATAACAGCAATTTTTTTTTTTTAAAGTATATAATTTTCATCAATATGTAATGGCAATGTTCCCATAACCTTTCCAAACCAGCTAGATCCATGCAGCCTTCAAAAGCTTCTGTCTCAAATTCTGCTTCCTTCTCCAGCAGTGAGCCTTGAACCTTTTTCAACTACTTTCAAAGAAAAATATGCCGTCTAGTTTTTAAAGACATAAACGGCTCCTGCTAGGGATTTGCAAATCAAGTGGTCAGTTGTGTCTCTATCTGCAAGTAGTGCAGTCAAGCCAAGTCTCCTATGGAGAGACCCACATGCTGTTTTCCACCATCAGGTCACAGGTTCTGAGAAGACACTCCCCAGTTAATAAAACCCCAAACTGAAAAAGCAACCCCAAATTCTCTAGGAAGAAATCTGTCGTTGAATGCTGGCAGACTCACTTGTAACCATAATGAATAGAAGTATTTTTAACATCTGGAGTTTTTGAAATGATTGCTATCACAATGTCTCAGCTCACTAGAATTACACAACAAGAAATCAAGTGCATTTTGGTGGTCAGAAAGATTATAGTATTTCTTCCCACAATTCAGCTCAAATTGCAAATTCCTTTTAAGAAAAGAAAGTTAACTTGGGTCCAGCTGTGGTATATCCATATGAATGCTTTATTGTGTACAATAATTTGTGCCATCTGCTTTGGCTATTGAAAAATTGGTTAGTAATTGTCAAACTGGTCTTTTTTGTGAAATGCCTCAGCTTTGCCAATGTAAAACCATAGATTATGGCTTTCTGTTGCTCTACTGCAGATGAAAACATCAAAATATTTGGCAATGGCATTTCCAGAATTGCAAAATTGTCATATAAAAGATTAGCTTTAAAACCCACAAAAAGACTTATGTCTGCTGGTTTATAGATCAGCTTCTAGCTGAAAAGTGATTTTTCATATTCTTCAGAGTGAAGCAGGTTTGCCAGAAACTTAGCATTATGAATGAGTTTGTCATGAAACTTAAAACAATTGTTGCTAATGATCACCTTGAGTATATAAACAACTTTACTGGTTCTTACTGTTCTGCATGCTTTTTCCTCTTCTTTGCATCATGTACATCACAGTCATTTTTCTCTTCCCTGCTCTGTCTGTTCCTGATAACCACTCTGCTCTGTAGAACTGGGTGTCTTGACAAACACTGAAAATTATTGTTTCATGGCTGAAATTAAAAACAGGGATGTACTAAGTACTGTAAAACAATTTTCTGGGCCATTCCAAGGAAAAAGGGAAGGGAAGGGAAGGGAAGGGAAGGGAAGGGAAGGGAAGACATTTTAATGCTCTTGGAAATTATGTGCCATAGTTTAAACATGTATCTACTGCACACTAAGTAGTGGAACAGGGTAGCTTGCAGGAAGCATAATGACACAAAGACATGCCACAATTCCTGAGAGTTAATGCAAGGAACAGTTGGTTATATGATATCCATCAGTGAAAGGTAAGACAAAAAAACTTCAAGACAAAATTCAGTTAAAAGGTATCTAGAAGATCCAGCTTTGAAGAACCATTTTCTGACCCTACATCAAGCATCTCTGCCTTCTCTATTATCTGTTCTTTCATCTTAATTCCTCCAGTAAAAAGTCCAGCTTTTCATATCAAGACTGACTTCCCTTTTATTTCCTGTTTGCCTGTGATGTTTCCTGATGTTTTTATCTACATGAAGTATCACTTAAAGCCTTCTTGATAAGAATTCTTTTTTTGGGAGTTTGCAAGAGCAGCAGTAGATGTTTATACCTATACCTAGCCTCCTACATATGAGTAGCAAACTCAATTACCTGCATGCAGTTACTGTATGAAGGGAAAAAGGCTCTTCCATCAACTTTTTTTCTTGCAATGAGGGCAAATAATGATTCTCCCAGTCTGTTGCAGATATTGCTGTGTTTTCCTACGAGATGCTCCATTTATCTTAGATGAAGCAGCAACAGGAAGAGCTGCTAAGTCCTGATATTTTTTCAAAATTTCACAATATTTCAGGTAGGTCTAACATCCTCAGCTGCTGGAGGCCATCAGCCAAGACAGAATGGACCCATCCTAGGGCAGCACTTGCAGGAAGGCAAGCGAGCACACACAGGCAGACCCTACAAAAGCAAGGCAGGCACAACAGGGCTCTTTTTCTGCTGTGGAAGGTACAGTAAAGAAGAACAAGCCTTCAGAAACCAGTTCGCTCACCCAGCATATCTGCCTGTGCAGGATCATCACAATTAACAACTTGGATGCCCACACCACTTGACTAACAGCTTCACCTCCATGTTCTTATACCCTCCCTTCAGGTGTTTATATACATGATTTTGACTTAGCAGGGCATCTCATGCTAGTACATGCTAAATGTGAGAGAAGATTCAGGCTGAGCTGGGCCATAAGTGCACAGCCCTGACTGTGGTTGGTGATGGTCAGCCTCTGCATTGCCATGTGTCCAGGTGGATCTTCCCTGAGGCAGCAGCTATGGTTTTAGACTCCAGAAAGACCACCTATAATTTGTTGTGCCCTTGATGTTGAAGAGAGTGGGGACCTCCTAATTGTGTACTTATCATCAGAAACCTTCAGAGGCAGTATCTCTGTAATTCCTTCTTTACAACTAGGGCAATTGCAAATTTTCTGCCAATCCCCTGCATTTATAATATTGAGTTATTCCTGCAGGTAGCCAATTAAAACCTGCAGTTCCCTGCATGATTCAGAATCTCTGTAACATCTTTTTG
This sequence comes from Passer montanus, assembly GCF_014805655.1. NCBI lineage: Eukaryota > Metazoa > Chordata > Aves > Passeriformes > Passeridae > Passer > Passer montanus. The sequence goes on along the minus strand of NW_024356505.1, from coordinate 11,688,078 downwards.
CTTATTTGGGAGCTGTGTTTGTGGTGGTCACAGCCTTACAGTGACTGCTCAGGACATCACACCCTGTCACCTGCTCTCACCCATCTGCTGTTTCCATGGTATGCTGGTGGTGTTTATCTTTCAGCTAGCAGATGTGGCTCAGTCCAAACTTGTAAAGAGCCTCTGTTTTTTCCAAAATCCAAGTGTCATCTAGGTAGACTTTAGTAACATCCAGCCTATCCCAAATCTGTTGTTTTTCCCAGTGAGTTGTCATAGGTGTCAAGGAAAACCCAACCAGTAGGCAAGGGAAATAATTTCTTCTGCACATGTAAGGTATTAGATCTGAACAAATGTGTTTTGTGTTTCTCCTTAGGAGAGTTTGAGAACCCTGCTGATGTCTCACATGTAAAAAATTACTTGGATTCAGCAAGGTCTCCACTTAGAAGCAATGGGATATGATCCTTTTGCACACTTGCACACTGAATTCTGGCTTATACTTAGGCAATGGAATGTGTCCTTTTTGCACCTTGAGTGTCTGGAGGTTTTACTTATGTTTGTGAGATCAAAAGTCAACCCACCTCTTCTGCAATGCAGAAGAAACTTGGCTTCAGACTTGAGCTGAGGAAAATTTGTATCCTTTCATCTACTCTTTCAATTTTTCTGCCACATTTAGAAGGGCCTCCTAAGAAAATATGGTCTATGACTTTTTGCTGAGATCAAAAACTAGATATGCTTCTACCCCATTGATGTATGCATCTTATTGTGTTCTAATTACACATATTGTATGTGTATTTTCTTCCTTTTTGTAGCCTATCCACACATTCAGGCAGCATACTGCCACTACACATAGAAAAGGTGACTGACCTAACTCCTAAATTCTCTTTCTTCTTCAGCTGGTTTCACTGCCAAAGGAATGATTGTATCATTCTCTGTAGCACCAAGCCAGATCATGTTCCTGTGGCCATCTCCAACTAAGGAACTTTTGTTTGCACTTGAGCATACATTCATTTTCTCTTGTGATGCTGTACTCAAGAGAGTAATTCTGCTGTCACTTGGTTGCATATGCACACTCCTTAAAACCTATTGTAAAGTGAGGTGATTTCTCCCCATGCTTTGTCCTGTGCTTTTTGACACAGCTCATGAGGGTCAGCATGCATTCTGTATAACTCCGCCTGATTTACTTATTCTTTGCTACCTCAAACCTCCTGTCTCACCCAATTCTTGATTCTTCAGAGTGTGCACACTTTCTGCTCCTCATAAGCCCCATTTTAGACACAGAAGAGCGTTTTTGTCTTTTGTACGTATAACATCTACAAAGCTTGCAGGGAAGCTTGCATGGAGGGGAGAGTTCAGGTGCTCAGATACTTTCACTGATGTTTTGGATCGGCCAGATGCCTCTTCACAGTGACTCAGTGCTCCTTCAGCTTTCCCTCTTCACTACCCTGGCCTGAGGGAAGTGCAGAAGAGGACAGGCAACTCTTCAGTGGGATTTGACAGAGAAAGTAAAAATCCCTCCTGGCTCACTGCAGGGCACATGTAGTGCACTTCACTCAGTGCATGAGCAGACACAGGAGGGGAGACGTGAGCAAGGAGCTCAGATGGTGGATGTCAGTGTCAGCAAAACTCCCTTCTCTGATGTTCAGTTTCAAAAAGATGAGCTGCAGTTCTACTTTGAGCTTGAAGAGATGTTGGATATTTAGGTGATGGTGAGTGTGTGTGTCTGACTGGACTTGTACTTTTCTCAGTGCACACATTTACAAGTTCAATGTAGACCAACATATTGGTGTAGCTGCCTACTGCTGCTCACCCCAGGGAAGGACACAAGAACTCACAATCATGCCAAAATTGTATTGAAATATAGATCTAAAAAGGCATAACAAGCAAGCTTCTGAAAGGTAAACCCACAGCTTAAAACTAATGAGAAAAAAATTTATTTAATTCAACAAAAAGAGATTGGCAACTTACCAGCCCTTTGTGAGCAGCCATCATCCCACACAGGTCAGTAAGCCTTTCATCCCGAGAGCTTCAAATACAGCATGTGACTTTAATCCCTGTGACATGACAAACAATGTGTACCGAGGGATTTGGCCACTGGCAAAGAGCTTTGCTTTTCGTTGGAGGCCAGTCATTCAAGCAGCATGTGTGGTCTGCAAGTGCCTCTATTCATTATCCCCCTAATTCCTACTGGGTGCCCCTGTGCAGGGCTGTTTGTTGGGTTCATTCCTGACTGCAGCCTGGTGAGCATTATTCCCTGTCCCCCTGTGCTGAGCACCCTGTCTGGCAGGCTGCAGCCTCCTGCCTTGCAGGCTATGCAAGGACAAAAAAAAGCCCAGACAGACAGACAGACAGACAGACAGTGTTTGTGATGTGGCACCCAGCAATGTCATCTGGCCTTCAGCTTCCCAAGAGTGCAATCCTCTTCCAAGCCACAGCAGCTGGCCCAGCATGGAGAGGCTCCTCTGTGAGACCTGGAAATCCATCATAACCCTACAAAAGTAAGGAAACAAGGCTTGTCTGGAGCAATGTAGATCTTCTGCTTGGGAAGGAGTTAGAGGAGAGAGTAAGAAAGTGTCTTGGGGCATCCCTCCAGTGCTTGTATTCCCTTTAGACAGTAAAGTCTCTCTTAAAGTCTCATAGCTAAGGAGATTCCTGTCCATTGCAGCTCTGCTCTTGGAAGCTGCTGCATATCTTTTCCCACCGGTACAAGAAACTGCCTGTTAACTTCTGTCTCTGAAGAGCACTTGCTGATGAAAAGTACTTTGTCAGGCATCATTTCTATTAAACTTTTTCTGTCTGCCACAAAACACAAGATGTTCAACACAAAACAAGATGTTCACAAAAGTAATTTTTTTCATGAGCCAGTTTACCAGTTTTTCAACATATGTAATACAAGATGCAAGAAATGTACTAGTTGAAATGTAGTTCAGAGTTTTATTCCATTAATGGGACTGTTGCTTACCACTTCATCAAATGAAGCTTGGTTCATCCACTCTCTGTAAAGATTCACTCACTGTAGTTTTAAAAAAAACACATGGTTTGTGATTTGCATACTTTTCTGTCTAAAGTAAAAAAAGAAAAGGTAGCTAAAACTCCATGTCAATATGTTTGATACTACACTTGAAATTCTGTTTTGCCTTTAACTATTTTTAATATACTTTGTTTTACTTTTCTTCTTAGATATTGAATTTTATTTTTTTAAGAGAACTAGAAAGCATGTAGTGATTCTTGGAGACTGCCTTTTTTTCCCTCTCCTTAACTGGCATATGGTTCTTTTCTATTAAGGTTTCACACCTCTGGCTGACATATAATCTGTTTGCTAAGAAAATAGGCTTTTATCAGGTTGTGAACAGTTCCTTACAAAAAGAAAATCCAGTGTATTTTGATAGTTTGCAAAACATCTGGAACTTTTACTTCTCTAAATGCATTAAGGTTTTTCTTTCTGAAAGGACAGAAGTCCTCAGCAGGCTCTGAAGGCAATGGGTGGGAGATGCAATGTGTGCTGTAACTAAAGAGTTTAGAAACCACAGCAATGTTGCTGAAATAATAGAGATAAAAGGGAAAGTAGGGCTAAGCCCTAGTACATCCAAAACCAGCTGGCTCCCAAAAGGAATTTCCATTTCGGTTTTGAAGGGATTTGGTGAGGTCACACAGGCTGGAGCCAGTCTCCACTGCTCTTTGTGCCTGCCTGCATTTGCCCAAGGGACATGGCCAGTTTGGGAGCACAAAGTGGAGAACAGAGGTCAGGAGCCTGGCAAAAGGCTCAAGTGTGCCATGGGGACGTGGCAGAGAGGGGAAAAAATCCAGCACAATTTCAAAGAGAATGGGTTTCAGAATCCAAAACTAATCATGTTTCATCATTTGTGTTGAAAGAAAAACAAAGTCATTCTGTTCTGGGCCGAAAAAAAAAAGAGCTATCTCCAAGGTTTCTCAATTCAATTGTTTATTGATGAACCAATTATTGTGAAATTATTAATTCAGAAGTATTCCTTTTGAAAATGTCAAAGTAAAATATTTTGAGTTTTATGAGCTTGGAAGGTTTTTTTCTAAGAAATAGTCTTTGAGACAAGTATGCATTGTTGGACATAGACTATTATTTTGCTTTTCACACATTTTCTCCCTTTCTATCTTTCAGGGATACTTATGGCTTCTTAAGCCCATTTAGCACTCCATAAGCATTCTCAAAACCAGACACAGATCTCCCAAAAGAGAAAGGAGCTTCTTTTCATAACTCACTCACTATTTTTTAATGTCTAGGACAACATACTGGTGACAAGTTTTATTTCTGCTCACACAGGGCATTGGCTAATGAGTAAATATTACAATTTTAAAGTCCATTTTAAAAATTCATTCAATGTTTATGGCTCAAAATGAAATATTAGTAGCTAAATTTTATATGACAACATTGATCATACTGCGGAGATTCAGGTAAACATGCTATGTAAGCTAAAAAACTTGCTATTGGTAAAAATCAGGCACACAATCCAGTTACATAGGTTTAATGTGCTCCTTGATGTCTGAAAGGAGGGTTAAATGAACTGGTTTAGATAAATGTATCGGCATTTGGCAAGGGTTGAGAGGGCTTGCAAGGAGATGTATGGTGTGTGCGAGAGCCCACCATGCCTACTTCATGCCTCAGCTCCCACTGCAGCCCACCAGCCTCTTCAAGACCCAGATAACTTTCCTCACCTCACTGGCCACAGGGCTGAGCATGGTCTAGGTCACAGCAGCCACATGATGTTGCCATCAGGGAGCTCCAAGGGCACTGTGACACCCACGCTGAGGAGACCTGCGGGAAGTTTTGTGTGGAACTGATTTGTGCAGCAGCTCCGGCACAGGTACCAAAACCTCTCATGTTGTTTCATGACCCCCTCTGGCTGCACTGTTTTACAACTGCAAATTATCAGGCGTGCTAACAGTATGAAACTCAGTGCAGGGTTTGGCAGTTTTTTGCAAGGCCAGTTTGTGCCCAAAGCAGCTCTGACTTTTTTGCAGAATTCATTAATGCCAGCAAGCTTTGGCCACTGAAAAAGGGCTGAAACTCACTAAAAAGAGAGAACACACATTGGAATAACACTTGGTTCTCCAGCAGTGGTGCTGTACTCCTCAAGCAGAGCTGTGGTGCAGCGCACAGTAAATTTCCATACTGGGCTGGTGAGCAAATGTTACACAAGCTGTCCCCAGTGGTAGGATGAGCTGCACCCTCCCATCAATCACAGCAGACACTCTGGAACACTCCATGGACTTGGAAACACCCTGGTGACAATAGCTCTAAATCAGAGTGGAAAGACATTTGTGCAATGGCACCAAGGTACTTGTGCTGTCTGCGCAGCCTGATCTGTTGGGATGACAACAAATTTTAAATTCTGAGAGTCATCACTTCAGTGGCTTTTGGGAGCTGAACATCTACTTCCAAAGAGAAGGAACAGGAGACTTTAGTAACTAATTCATTTGGCAACCCATTCTGTCTTGTTGCTACCAGAGGAAGCTGAAACATATTTATATTATTTTTCCTCTAATCACCTCAGAGAAAGGTAGGATACATAATTATTACTGAAAATAATGTAAGTACTTCTATGTTTTTGTTGCTTAGTGCACAGCTTTTGTATAGCACTACCCAAATGGAGATTACATTGCATTACAATTTTATAGTTATTAATTTCTTACCTCCTCTTGATTTGAATCAGAAAATGGGGTTTATTATTAAGAAATATGAAAAAAATGCCGCAAGCCAGCCAAAAATGGTCCCAAATCAGAAAGAGAAGGTGTACATTTCCATAAGGGTTACAAGATTCAGAAGTCTGTGAGACTTTGTTGCGTGTGTTTTGGCAAGGAATTAATAATCTTCACATGCTTTGTCCTGGTGATTGAAATAAATTACTTGCTTAAATTGCTAAGCAAGATGACCCATCTGTTGGCCCATGCTTGTTCAGATTCTCAGTAGGTTTATCATTCAAAATAATGACTGCCATATGCAACAGTAAACAGTTCTTTTAGAGTTGACTGAAAGATCCTGTGCTGCTTTTGAAGGCAATTTGCAGAAATTGTTCATGTTCCCCTCCAGAACCTGCCATTCAACCAAACTCACCCTGACAGAGCTATTGCACTGTTTTTCTGTGAAGGCAGAGACAAAACCAAAGCAGAAACCTGGACGAGATCAGATTTATTCTTCATGAATGGAGAAGTCTGAAAATTATGGATTATGCATCTCTGCAGCCCCAAACAGCACAGGCACATCCCAGTTTTTTGTTTATTTGCATCACCAAAGCAACTATCACATACTCCAGTTGCAGGGGCGATCAGTATGATTAAACATGCATTACAGAATCTATCTAAGCTGGCAGTAGCCATTCTAACATTCTCCAAGGCAAGGAAAGAAAAAGATTGTTCCAATCCAAATTCACCCTCTTTTTTAGAAAATGCCTGAATGATTAGCCAAACTCTATAATGCTCCTTCATGGTTAACAAATTCAGTTGATCAGTCCCAGGAAGGCAGAGTATCCTGGGGATGAGGGCTTTCCCTGAGCACATTGTCCCTCACAGGCCCAGAAGCACAAAACTGGAGCTCTCCATCACGAGCATCTCTGCGGTGGGATGGGGTACAAAGCAAGGGTAATGGCAGGACTTGTCATCACAGAGACATGTCACTTGCTGTCACCATGTCCAGAATGAAAGGATTGTGGTGCAGAGAAATTTGTCTAGACAAGGGAGTGGTTTCCCTGCTGAAAAATTAATGGTGCAGTTAGAGGTGATCGTTGCCTGTGCAGGAGACGAGCACCATCAGGTTATTCCCTTGGTAGCCTCTTCTGCCCTCAGTCATTTGTAAGCTCACTGGTCAAGTTATAGCTGGCAGCATCACAGCACTGAGCAAGCATGGTGCAAAAATGCCATCTGCCCTCAGCAAGGGAGAGAGAGCAGAGGGGAAACCCCATCCTGCCCCCCACACTGGTGTGCTGGGTGTAATTAAACAAAACCAGACTTGCCACCAAACTCTCTGCATGCCTTTACAGGTTCGAGGATGTGCCTGTGTGTTGGATTTGATCACCTCCCTCTGTTTTATTACTTTTTATCAGTGAATTTCTGTTAAATTTCACCAGCTCCCATTCCTCTAACCTTTCCGTGTTAGGGAAGGGCTGAGAGCCAGTCTTTTACAAACAGTCCTCATATGCTTAATAAATAAATAAGTGGTAAGGTTCATTTTCATAACTTCCTTTGCCTCTAATTTAGACCATCCACATTTCATCCCCAGGCTGAACACACATTCAATTCATACAAGACCCATAAACTATGTTAAGACCACAGAGCATCCATGATTTGTTCATGATGTTAATAGTGACTCACCATGTCCAGATTACAGATGTTAAATTGCTGATGGATGGCCCACATCCAGCACATGGTATTCAGCTGAAGTATTAATCACGTGTGGAAAGATCTTTCTTTTCTCTGTTGGTCCCCGTGAATAATGAAACCTCTAATACAGCGTATTGTACTTTACAAGCTTACTGAAATGAACTCCCTTCTAAACAGGGAAAAGGATAACACTATTAAAGCAGCTGAATCCTGTACATGACATGATGACATATTAGGACTTACTGGATAGCTAAATGAACAAACTCACTTTTTGTTGATTTATGCCAGCAGCACTGGCCTTTCTTTCCCAGGAAGGGAAGTTTTCTTGTTTCCCTCTTTCTTTGTTGGAAACAGATAACTTATTGAGTGTGATACTGGCTTAGTAGACAATTGTTCATGAAAAACACAGTGTAAAGGAACAGGAAAGAAAGACTAAGAGCAGATTTGGGTAAGAAATAACTCATCTGGAGCTGGAAAAAAATGTTTTCCCTTGGTATGCTGGCAGAGCATCTTCTTCTGAAATACTGAGTGAGAATCAAATATGGGAATCTCCCACACTATTTCTTGGGTTTCCTTTTCCTTTTCTTCTGGCATGGGAATTTTCATTGGTGCAAGGGTAACAAGTTCTAGAGGGCAGTACACTTTACCACTTGTGATAACAATGCCTATCATCATTGTCCTTTTTACATTTTCTTCTAGTTTAATGAAGATAGTAGGAACTCAGACACCTTGATTCAGAAAACACTATATACTGGGCCTTCAGTATATGTCCAGATGTTTCAAAAGAAAACGCAAATCTCCAAAACCAAAGTGGCTCATTCATCTTAAGGCTCTTCCTAGGAAGTGAACAAAGACAATAATATATCAGAAATAAACAAATATATCAGACAAAGGAAATAGACAAGAAAAAAGTACCAACAGTTAGTTTATTCCTGAAAGGGTGAATAAATACAAGAGGGTTCTTCTTATATTGCACTGCAACCATGTATGAAGCAAGAATAACAGTGATTCAAAAAAATCAGAGGCTTGGAAATATTTTCCTATGCTGCTGAAAATCTCACCATTAATACAAGTCATACAATACAGCATGCTCTGCTCCTCAACACAAGAAAAGCAGATGGTTTTGATATGGCCATGACTGTCCCTCCAGAAGACAAATTCAGAATTGAAACAATGGATTGCTGGATCATTCAGCTTCAAGGCTGATGGAGATTTCTGGTAACGATATTATGGTTAAGTAGGGACAGTCCCTGGGCAGTCAGAAGTAACAGAAATGACATCCTGATGTCTGTAAATGCCAAGGGAACAAAACACCTGGGAGAATATTCAGCCTCAAGGCTGCTGCTGCTGTTTTGGAAGATGCAAGTTTACTTTTTCAGGGAAAGGAAGTAATTACTCTAGGCATGTGTGGAAGCACTGAAGAGACTACTGCAAATCTCTCTCGATAGCCATGGCCAGCTATAAATACTTCTATGCTCTCTGTGCTGTAGCATGAGATGATAACTGATATGTTCAGACAGGGATGCCAAGAGGGGGATGGGGACTGGAAACTCCATTTCAGGCGCCAAGACAAATTTCTTGAGAAAGGAAATCTGAAACCGGCAGAGGATGGAATGGACTTCATGCAGAGGCACTGCTGTAGGCTTTGGCCTGCACACCTCACACCCACTTCAGTCCTCCAGACACCATTTAGAGGGGGCTTGAACAGGGAACAAACTGGCTTAGGGTCAATATCGCCCTAGTTTAATTAATCACTATTTCATTGAAGCAGTAACTGGGGAAATATAATGATAGTTAGTCCATATGAAGCAGCTGCAAAGCTTCTTAGCAACTTTAAGAATGACCCTTCAACCTTTTCTCATAACTTGTATGATTAATACTTATCCATGTGAATAGTGTCATTGATTTAACTCACCCTACTTCTGCAGGTAAGAACTTCAGAATCAGACAAAAAATAGAATTATACTCTTCCCTTGTTGTTTTATTTAAGTGCAGTGATTATCTCAATAGACCTTGCCCCACAGAGAAGGGCAGTAGAGCACTTACTCTGAAACTAAGGGTTCCACTTTAACGCAAAGAACAATACCAACATCCATAGTGTAACCTGTCTTTTTAGTCCCAGCTGTACCAATGATGTTGTTTAAACCTATGTTTAAGTTAAATGTTCATAAGTAATGTTTAAAACCAGGCTCCACTTTAATTCAACACATGAAAATTCAACAAGAAAAAACCTGCACAAAATATCAAAAAAAAAAAAAGAAAGAAGAGAATCTCTTGTTAAAGCTTCAGTTAAAAAGTTATTTTACACAAATTTGTCCAGTTTTGCAATACTGCCTTAATTTTATTATTTTTTCAAGCATTTTTTACTAGTCCAGTAAGTACTTATGTGCTTATTTTTCCCTGGAACACCAATATAATACTATTCCACTCAGTGTGGTCTGTATTTTTGACATATGCAACAAGCCTAGACAACTTTCTCAGTATCATTTCTCACTGGGAATCTTTAGCTCATCTCTTGTTCTGTCCCTAAGCAGCCTTCATCTATCTCTTTCAGCAATTTTTCTTCAACTCTTTATGAATCACTTTGCTGCTGTCTTAGAGAAATTCCCCTCTGTCATGTGGAGCTGCCTCTCTGAAAGGGTGAGAGAAGCTAAGAGAGCACTGGTCTTGTGGTAAGAAGTTCCTAACAGGTTTTCATCGTGGAATCATCACGAGTGTCATAATCCATATTCCAATTAAAGCTGTCAGGTATTTTTTAAGTGGCACATACTGGGGGACTTTCATCGAATGCTCCAGTATGTTTCTGCTATTAACACCTCTCCATCAGGATCACATTGGATACACAAATCACACCTCTGCAGCTAAAACTTGTCTCTGCTCTAGGCAGCCTGCTGGACAGACCCAATTTGGCAATGTAGCAAGAGATTTATGGTCCATTTCACATAACATTTCAGCTTCCATAGCACGGAACATTCCATAACATGGACTTCTTTACACCACAAAACAAAGTCTTATTCTCCATCTGTATATTAGTACTCAATATTACGTGGCTTGTGGCATTTTTTTCTTTGCTGCTGTGTTAGAATAGTTGCTCATCTCCAGTTTTACACACATGCAGAAGAAAACTAAACAAACAGACACAGTGGGAGCAGTTATGGATAAATCAGTTTCATATTTACCAGTGCTGTACCTTTAACTCTGGATCTTTTCATTACCTCCTCTATTTCTCAAATTCAGCTACTGTCAGTTTCCTGTAATCTTCAGACATCTTTGCACATCGGTGCTCACACATGAACAACCTTGACATGAAGGCCCAGTTATGTGGAGACTTCATATAAATCTCCTTCTGCATCAAAGGAGCACAAATCCTTGTGACAGCACCAGTCCTACCATGATCACACACTTTGCTGGGTTATTTTCTCTTCCTGGTACGTTTGTCCTTTGATGGAATTACTAATATTTAGTATTTCAATTTACCCTAGCATTTCTGGTATTCTGGTTTGATCCAGACCAAAATATCATCTATATAGATTACATTTGCTCTGTGTAATTAAAATGCATTGCATTCACAGCAGAGCACCTTGGGCACCCCAAAAGCTCTTCATGGCAATTGTGTTTCCCAAAGGATGTGTTAAATTTGCATAAACAAATGCTCTCAGTTTTAATGGGATGTTTGATCATAGAATTGTGCCTTTCAGACAGAACTGATGGAATTAAAAGACTGAAACACCAGGTCAGTGCAGTATATAGCATTCCTGTGGAGAGGTTTCACACTGAGCTCAGAAGTCTCATCACACCTGCCTCACTGTAACAAAACACCTCTTGTGCAGTTGTCTCTTCTCCACTTCTTTCCAGCATCCAAAACATTCAACTGCTTAAAGGCACACTCCAATGCTGCACACTTCCCAGCACCACACTTCCAGTTCTTCCAGCACATCCAAGATTGCTCCTACAGAACTGTTCCTGCAGTCTCTCCTAGCATCCCAGACACTCCCTCTACTACAATTCAGAGGTTCATTTTCTTAAAGCAAGACAATAATAGTGAGCTGTTCTGACAGAAAGGCTTTCTACTTCCTCCTTTCTACAAAACTAGCAATAAACAAAGCCAAAATTTGACATTTTCAATTTGCATGTTAAACTTTTCTCCCAGCTCCTACTGACTTGGAACAGCTTGGAACAGAGCCAGACAGATGTGAGGATGTCGTTTATCTGGGAAGGGAAACTAGAATATAATTTGGCAATTCTTCTGGGAGGAAAAGACATGCCAAAGGGAGCCAAGCCTCTGAAGTAAAACATCCATCACTCACCTCTTCTCCCACTCTTCCAGCAGTAAAGTGACATACCTTTATTAATATTTATTGCCACTGAGCAACATACAATAGTTTAGAGAAATTACTGGCACCAGAAGAAAAGCGGTGAGCAAGAAGGGGATGGCTGGGTGAAGTTGAATAAGCTGTCCTAACCAGCAATGATAGTGGGTTTGGATAGTCACTCTGAAAAGCTGCTATGACCAAAGAAGCAGAAATTTCTCTGAGGATGGACTACCAGATGAAGATTTCCAGTGCAAGAAAGTCCTAATTACAAATTAACCAGACTAACTCACTATGAGGAGGATGCTGTCAAGTTTGCTTTCTACCAGGTGCACAGAGCAACTTCCAGAACAAAGAGCAAACTCACATGACCAACAACTGACCCTGTTTCCCAGTTATCAGGGTGAAGGAAACTCAGAGCTGTCTGCACGTGGTGCAGCTGGGTCCCCAGGACAGACCCAGAACAGCTGTGGAAGGACTTAAGGGGGGCACTGAAACCTATCCCAAGGCAGTGCAAGGCACTGTCTAGGGTTTTCACTCTTCACAGCCAGTGATGGAGTTTAAAAACTTGCCTATAACTTACATATTTCACTCTCCAGTGAAGCCAGTGACAGGTCCCCTCCCACTATCTGAATACCAAATTTATCAAGAGCAGGCATCTGTGGCCACCGTCTAGTAGGACCACCCATCAGCAGCAGAAAATGCCTCCATGCACTCACTGAACCTCAGAAGGTCAGAGGTCACTCGCTCCTACCAGTTGACTAAAAGTACCTCCATCCAGCCTGAATGAAAGGTCATTTTAAGATACTGTGCAATTTACTGTCAGGGCACAGCTCAGGACAGGACAAAGGCAGCAGAAGGAGCTGGCCTCATCCCAGCCCTTCTCCAGCTTCAGAAGTCCTCTCATTCCCTACAGCAACAACATAAACCATAAGCCTCTTATCAGCCACACATTGTATTACAGGCAGAAATGCAAGCAAAGACATTTTCTCCTTTCTAAAAATAGCTTTTTCTCCTTTTTTTTTTTCATTTAGAAAATGACAACATGAGGAAAAAAGACCATTTTGTTTTTCTGTAAGCTTTACATCTTTCTGGTGTAAGCTTTACATCTTTCTGGCTCCACAGAAACTGGTAGCAGCTGGTTTAATTTCCTCAGTTTCCCGTGTCAAAGGTTCAAGCACAGTTGTAGATACTCTTTATGAGTGAAATGTTTTCCTGCTCTTTGGATCAAAAAACTTTAAACAAAATCAGATGACTCCATTTCAGTGGGAAGGCCTGGGCAAACTCTTTATAGATATATTTCTCCTCACATTGACAAGAACTGCTCTGCAATGAGATCTTTACAGTGAAATACCTGTCTTTTCAGTGGCCATCCAATTTTCTTCCTTTGGTTAAATTTGCCCAGTCTAAAGGAACCTCATCCTTGGTCAGAACTACAGAAAAGCCTGATTAAAAAAAATCTAGATTTGATTTACATTTCATTTGCCCCAAAATCTTTTCAACACCCAATAAAGACCAAATAAAAGTAGAATGAAAAAAAAAAAACAACCATAAGGGAGGGGCAGTAAAGAATGAATTAGATAGAGAAAAAACTGAGAAAGGTAAAAAAAAAACAACCATAAGGGAGGGGCAGTAAAGAATGAATTAGATAGAGAAAACATTGAGAAAGGTAAAAAAAAATAATAATCACAGGGAAAAACAGATGTCAAGTGTAGACCTATTGGTGTGGGTAGTGAAGACTTACAAAAGAATCTGTGCATAAAGAGGCTCTGACAGCCCAGAAATGTCTCAGAAATGTCTCCCAGCAGCAGCTGTCAGGAGTGGGAGGACAAGCCCTATTCCTCTCCTCCAGAAGAGATGATAGTTTCCTATTGCAAGAGTAGGTGCTAATTATTATTTCCTTTCTAGGATCAGGGGAGGCTTTTAAATCTATCCAAGGCATCACTAAAATAATCTGTGACATGCTAATTATTATTTCCTTTCTAGGATCAAGGGAGGCTTTTAAATCTATCCAAGGCACCACTAAAATAATCTGTGACAAAATAGGTAGATAGATAGATAGATAGATAGATAGATAGATAGATAGATAGATAGATAGATATTTGACAGGATGAAATGGTAAGGGGCTCTCCCTGTTGAGGCTGAGAGGCAAAATTGAAAACAAGAGTTTGTGGGAAAGTCTAGGTCTTGTGGTATGGGGGTGCATCTGGCTATCCACGTGGGGGGTTTCAGGCAGGGGGGACCACAGGCTGCGTGACCACAAGGTATGTGATGAGCTGCATTTCCAGCAGCTTGCAGATAATAAATGGGAAGGCTCTTGGGTTTTCCCTGTGTGCATCGAGTGCAAAGGTTCACATTTTTGTTCAGCCATCCACCAACTGTGGAAACCAACACCAGTCACTGGGGGAGCCTGTTCACTTCAGCAGGTGAAGGTGCTGACTCCACTTCCTGCAGGCAAGCCAGACCTCATTTTGCTGACTGAAGAAGATGCCACTTAAATTAAAACTTGTGTAACCATATGTTTCAAAACTGTGAGTCATATTTTATACAAGAATGACTGTGACAGGCCGTGTGTTTGTGCTGACTTGCTGTATTTCCACACTGCCCTGTTGAATAAAGCTATCATAGTTTATCTTGTTTTTAAGCTAAAAAAATAATTAACAACCTTATGTGCCAGAAGCATTCCTCGTGTGAACTAGGTATTACAGTTTAAAAAAATATATACCTTGCATATTAATTCTATTTTCCTGTAATGTTGAGGGATCCATTTATAATGTGTGATTGTATGTACTTAAACCCCCATTTAACCTCACAGAACAACATTTAAATGCTGCATTTCATTTGTGCTGGAAACCTTGGACTTTGAACTACATGTAACACAATACAGCAGAACAAACCAAACATGAGTGGCCCAAATCACAGTCCATCACACCATCATACACAGTAAGGGGACCTCCAGCATAGCAGATGGGGTTGAGCACATGGGTGTGTAAATGAAGTACATAGAAAACCAAACTTTTGTCAGTTTTGACAGCTGATACCAGTTACAACACAGAGCTGAGAGTTGTTGCTAGGGAACGCATGAGGCTCTGCCACCAAGACTCGCATCTCCAGACCAGTAAGTGCAGCCATCTGGTAAGTCTCAGTAGAAAATGCTGAAGATGGTGCTGCTTGGATCAAGAATATGCATCTTGTTTGCAAGGAGGCATGAGAATCATGTGGAGCAGGAAAGGAGTAAGGAAGGCTAAACAAAGACACTGGTAGGAATCTGCCTAGGCTTAGGCAAGATGGATTAGGGGGTTGGGGCAAAAAAGTCTGAAGTTACTTTGAGCAGTTTATCTAGAAAGGAGTACTGTGTCAGGATCTGGGAAATTAAGGGAAATGTTGCACAAGAAGACCAATGTGCTCAGAGGAAGACCAATGTGGGGCACTGCCTTCAGAAAATTTCCTGCTCTGTTTCTCTCAAATATCCTGGGAATGACCCATGACATACTAGAGTAGGGAACAAAATCTGATTGTAAGTGTTTTCCTTATCTGGTGCCGCCTGTCCCCTGAAGGAGATAACTGTACTGCAGGCAGTGTGACCACAAGGGCTGGGAATGATTACATTTAAGACATTGTATAAACCAGAAGGGCATGTTCACAGCTCTTTCAGCTGCTTGGGTGGAAGTAAGAGACAAAGCATCAGTGTCCCAGCAATGCAAGCAGTGGCACAAAAATGGAGCAGGTACAGCCTCGGGGTGAGGCACAAAGTACTTTGAAGATTCACCACAAAGACAGTTTCCCAGCATGTCCATGATCCATCAATGGGAGGCAGGGGGGACCATCTTTAACTAAGTGACAAGAGCCACATCCAGGGCTCAGCCCCCAGTTGTCCCAAAGACAGTATAGGAAGGCACAACTCCATTGGTAATGACTCCCTACGGCCGCACAAATGGTCAAGGCAGCTCCCAGCTAAACTCTAAGATGAAGTAACATTTTGATCACATTAGGAGCAAAGGCAGAACCATGTTGTTAACACAATTCTCAGATTACTGACATCTCACTTTAGATGTAGCCTAAATGGCAGTCACTGAAGCAGTTACCAAAGCACTGGATTCTACCAGATTTCTAGGGATCCACAACCTGCAGTTAAGTAGTCCACAAAGGTACCTGGGAAACCCAAGTCCTATTCAGTTTGGGAATAAATTGGTTATATAGGGATTCACACCTCTCTGTGCAGTTCTGCTCAGCCCATGTTCCTTCAGCATCCCTGGGCTTAGAGGCTCTTGTCACAATTTTGCATTTTTCAGTGAAGGGACAATCTTGTCCCCCACACTCGTACCTTGAACACCTCAACCCTCTGATTTATGGCCACAAGGAAAAGCAGTCATGCAGATGCTCATCAGAATAAGGGAATTTTTAAAATAAAGAGAGCATCCAATGTTTTAGAATCTGTTAGGGAACAAAAGAGAGAGAACAAAAATCTTTTCTTTCAAATCATATAGTAACTGTTAAATAACAGAGAAAGCTCAGCCAAAGTAACTTTTATCAGCTCAACTGTGATGTTCCTTCCACCCTGCTCTGCAGCACACACACAAGTGCATGGCCATGGTCACACCAACCCTGAAATAGACTGGTTTTATCCAATATGGTAAGTCCTTAGTGACAAAGCAGAATCAATGCCAGCAGCAGGATTCCCATTTAAGAGCTATTGACCTATCTTTTTGTGAGGTGGATCAGTAAACTTCCGGCTCCTGCCCCACCAGAAACAAGGCACACACCTCAGGAGTCCAATGGAGAGACTGTACCTGCTGCAACTGGCTGTGATTTGGTCTCCTCTTGCCCACTACCAAATAGCAGGGAGAAATGCTCTCTTAGAAAGATGGTTTTGACTGAAGAAAAGAAGCATTTGTAATTCTATGTCAGGTGAAGTTTCTTCGGCAACATCTGGCAACGTTGCAGAATTTCTACACTCCGCTGAGATTTGGAAGAGCATATGGTTTCCACTACAGCAAAACAAATCACTCCTTGAACAAAAAGCTCTGAAAAGGAGTGGGAAAAGGAAGATGAAAGTTTCAAGTCTGTTTGTAAATTATGCATTATCCTTGCCTGTAATGCCCCAAGGAGCCATAAATTTAGAGGTTTCAACAGAAAAGCCTATAGCTGACACCTTACATTCGTAAAACTCATTACTATCCCTGGAGTGAAAATGAAGGGGGGAAAACAGTGAATAAATAATTGAGAACATAAGAACTTTTCATCATTTCCTTTTGCTCTTTTTCAGCTTTTCACTACAGTTTCAAGACCAATATTGGATTCACATCAGCTGTGGTCTTAAACATGAAAAGTGACAGTATTTTTCTAATGCCTCTGATTGTGAAATCGAAACAGTTCAATTAAACTTACAAGTACAGATCACAAAAACAAGAACTTGAAATCTAAGACATTTTCACATTCACATTCAGTTCTTCATCTGTCATAGATACCCATTCTCTAAACTGCATCCAAAACCAACCCAGATGGTAATTTTATTTTTGGTCTAGCTGGAATCTCACAAGAAAGAGTGGTTGAGAAAGCAGACACTGGCCTTCAGGAAATTTTTAGAATATTTTTGATGATCCAGAGGTTCTGCCATATTTTAAAACATTTTTTGTAGTCTGTGTATTTTCATAAAATCCTTCTATTCTTTTTTCATGTCTTTGCCCTTTCTATATATTGCCCAAAATCTATAGAATGTTTATTCTCAGGAGCCTGTGTGACATTGAACTCAGTATGACAAGGAAAACAGAGGAATGAGTGAGTCATGCAGAGCAATTTTGTCCAAGGATTAGATGTGAATAACACTGGAAAAAATGTGGTTTTTTCACTCTTTCTATAGCAACATTAATGCCTAGCATGGCACAGTGTTGTACTTACCTGCTTTTTCCTCTTCTCACTGCAAATTACACATGAAATTTCAAGAACTAGATGCACTGTCTCCCTCATGGCTAAATGCAATTACCCCTTTCCCTTCCTTTTTCCTCCAGAATAAAAATTCATGGATTTTCTACAAAAATAAAGGAAATAAATATTTTTCTTCACTGTTAAAAGTCACAAATGACTCACAAACGATGATCAGCCCAGGGGCTCTCTGCTGATGGCAGCTGCCAAGATGGGGCTCTGGGCAGGAGCATTCCATGTTCTGGTCCTCTCTGACTTGGCTCACCCTTGTCCCCAACTTTGAGCAGTTTCTGCCCCACAGGCAAGCTGTGTGCTTTCACTTGGATCAGCTCTGGATTTGACTGCTAAACCCAGGTTTGCCCCTTCCCCTCTCCCTTCCTCTGCACACCTCAGTGCCAGGAAACACTGACTGCATCTCACCTAGAGCCAAGGGCAGCCCTTTCCTCAAAGTACAGCTAGGACCTTCAGTTGTGCCAAGTTTCAGGAAATAAGTGCTAAATATTTGAGTGGGTGCACAGAAATCAGCAGAATGCTTTCAAAAAGTGCTGCCTTCTTAGAAGATCTCTCTCTGTGGAAGTCAACACACAAGTCTTGAAAATAAATCTGTGCAAAGTGATGTGTGGGTCTGCAGACACAGGCAAGGCTCACCTCCCCGTCAACCCCAGCAGATGGAAGGACCAGATATCCAGATGCAACAGACAGTATCAATTTTTTCTTCAGTTTATCCTAGGAGAGAAGTCACCCACCCTTCGAGGAGGTGAATGGAGCCACTTCTCTAAACAACTCTTGGAGTGATAAGACAATTAGGGATCCACCAGTCCACAGTTCCACTTCATTTGTCCTAGAGGAATCTGTAGTAAACTTATAGAGGAGCCAAACCCTCTGACACCTTCCCTGGGGCCATGCCCATGCAGACAGGGCAGTGGACCACAGCACCCACACTCCCTCTGGACCACAGCTGCCAGCTGGGCACCTCCTGTCACAGAGCCCAGCCCTCCTTCCCTCTCCCTGCCTGCCTGAGACCTCTACCTGACACACGCCAAAGAGCTGAGGCTCAGCAGGCAAATCACTCACAGATGCTATTGAATAGCTGTAAAAACACTGTGCACAAATGAACAACATGACACTTAGGGCTGCTAGTATTCCTGCCAGTCAAAAGGAGTCCACAGGAAAGCATTCTGAGTGCTTTTACAGACAGGAATGCCCTATGGAATATTATATATAAACACAAAAGATTGGCAATACTGTGCAGAGCAGTGTTCCCACATAACTTCATTTAGATTGCACTGAGCTGGTATATTTTTGTATGTCTTGAAGAAAAACATCTTTCTCATTTGAAGAAGATAAATTTAAAACATCAGTGGTATGCTAGTGCCCAGGGCCCTTTATGCCTCAGCTTTTACTATTCTAGTCCATGAGTCATAAGTTAGAGCATTTATCCCATAGGAACTTGTATTCCCTGGGCTACTCATTCAGATTGGCAGGTTTAGCAAACCAGCATGTAGTCCATAAGAGGCCAAAATTAAAAAAGGGAAAGGTGACACGAAAAGCTCCCCCCCAATAAAATAAACAATGGCAGTGGAAAACTCTATTTATTGAGGCAGAATGAATCTTTGCAAAGGAAGAGTGACTTCATGGACTGAGCAGCAAGCAGCAGAGGAGGCCATCAAATCTTGCCCTGAGTGTTGGGAATCAAATTAAAACCATGCTGATGGTGCAGGCTGCCCTGCCATGCCTCCCAGTCCACAGTCCCTCCCAATCTGTCCTTTTTCAGGAAAGAGATCATTTGCCAGGTCCTGGTGGACATCAAGGCCTGCCTGGGCATCACATCCTACGAACCAGGAACCTGCAAGCCTGTGCCAAGGGCCCACATGCCTCGGGCACTGTGTGTGTGCAGGAGGAAAAGCAGGGACCTGCTGTAGGCTTTAGCCTGCTGATGGAGTTTATTTCCCAGCTGACATCTGGGTACCCTCAGGGCTGATGGAAATAACAGGAAGCACAAACTATGGTCAGGTTGTGTTGCAAAATAATTACTGAAGTTTTGTTTATCAATGAAGCTGGGCTCACAAAGTCTAAAACAGAGCCACATCCTGCCTGGTCCTTTCCTAACACTGCTGACCTGTTAGGAAAGGACTCTGCACAAAGAACACAGAGCAAATGCTGCCCCTACTCTTGTGGTTCACCAGCATCCAGTGAAAGACTGGGGTGTAGCCTCATGCCCCCTTCAAAAGGAACATTAAAAGCTCCACACTATCATTTTCCCACATATCTTACCTTTTGGTTTTCAGCCAGTGATCTGAAGACCTCTGGGAGATTCCAGGTCAAGGAAAGACGATGAAAGAAAGTTCATAAATATTAGATAGTGATCTACAGATGCAGCTTTTTTTAAGAGTTCATAGTTCTGATTGAGAATGGTTGAGAAAGGATACATTAATCATAAAAGGGTGGAAAATTACTGTGTTAGCTTTCAAAATACAAAATCACTGGTGCAGAAAAACGCATTTCTTTCTTTATAGAGGCATAGGTGCATATGACATCATATAAACATCATGTTTAACAATAGCTAGCCGTATCCAGATGGCTACATCTATTCATAAGAACAGCAGTCCCCAGGAAGCTTTGTTGTGGATTATTGCTGAGTTCAAAGGTTCACAATGAGTTTTGGTTTTTGCCAGAAGAAGAAATTATTTGTTTCAAAAGCACAGCTGAAGGACCCTTTTTGGTCCCACAGAATCCAGTACCGTTGTCTTCTTTAACAGGCAGCTGAACAGCTCAGATATTTTTTTGTTTTTTTACTTTCTGCAAAATGATTTTTCTAAGAGTATGATGTACTGGAGTAATGGAGACCTCTGCATTTTCCTGCAGCTCAGACAAAGTTACACTCTGGTGTAGCTGCTCACTCTCCTCACTGTTATTTATCTAAATTATTCTGCAAATATTACCAGGACCTTTTAAGCAAGAACTGCTCATCCACATCTCCAGGAGGTTCATTGAGCTGCACCACTCGAACTGATAGTACACCCAACAAGGTAGGGCGGACACACTGGATCACCAAAGTGATCTCACAACACAAAGCTCAGGGGAAAGGAACATTTCCACACTTTGCTGCTTTTGATGGAACAAATAAAATTACAGGGTGATACTAATTCTTCTAGAAGGGAATTTTGTTGCACAATGGATAGTCCCCAGAGGACATGTACTCCTAGTCAGCAAAGCTGACATTTAGAGGTTTGACTAGAAGCCAGGGTCTATAAGGTTTCAATGAGTTAGGGAGTCTAAATGTACAGTATAGCTAATTTTCAGGTACGAGGTCAAAGTTTCCTAACCTGGCCCCTACTGCTGTTCTAAACATTAACTGATAGGTCCGATTTAGACTATTTAAATGTCTAGGTATTTAATTGTGCCTTCAAATCAAGTAGCGCAACATGGAGGTCACTTAAATTGCACCTATAATTATTTGCACACAACAAGAGGCAGAAACAAAGATCCCTTGGTGGGCTAGGCCAGCTCCCAGCCCCCAGCAGAGGCAGCCCAAAAGCACTGGGATACCCTGTAGGTCCCACGGCTCTCATGAGGGTGATGGCCCAGAGGTACAGCTGCCACTCATCCCAAAGGCAAAGGCAAAGGCAGCAGCTCATGAGAAGGCAATGGACTGTCTCTGTAGGGGCTGAGGGCTGCATCCGACTTCACCCAGCTGGGAGGAGGGGGTCTGGTGTTCAAAGGATGCCCTCACTGACAGGCTGCAGAAAGTGTGTCCGCCAAGCTCTCCGGTTTCATGGCTGTTTTCTTAACGTGTAACAGAGGGTGCCAGTTTAATATCCTGCTATAACACTTGACAGCAAGGGTCAAGAGCAGCATCAGAACAACTGGTGCAAACTTAATGAAAAGAGGCTTAAACATCTTGAAAGAATATGGAGGTGTGGGTCCAGGCACAGCTCGAGGCCCTGGGAGGGATCTCAGGTGGGGCTGGTTAAATCACCTGGGAGAAGAGGATGCCACTCCGTGGTCTGCAGACCTCCAAGTGGGAAATGTCAGCAGAAGATGAGTATTCCAGCTCCCATACAGAAGCGAGAACAGTCTACCTACAGCAGCAGGCCTGCAACTCACGTGTTACCCAACACTGAAACCCAACACTTGGCCCCTGCACCCCCAGCCTCTACCCCTTCTCACCACTGCGCCAAGCTCCAGCCTCTTCCTTCCAAGGGATCTGAAGCTGCCACCTTCAAGCATCAGGAAAAATTGCACAAGCTTTTCCCTGGAGCAAGCAGGATCTCAAATCCTTTCAGGTCCCAAACAGGACAGACAGCAGCACCTGTTTGAAATTAAATTCCTGGATTAAAAGCAGGGCTTCCAAGCTCACTGCTTGAAATTGCTATAATGCAGATGAGGGTCTTTCTTCCCACCATCCCCCATTCTTCTTAGGGGTAATTTAAGCTTCTTTACTAGAGAGATTTTGTGAAACTTTCCATTCCCCTTTAACAATAACCAGAAGAAGTTTGTAGCACATTAGGGCTTAACTTGAGGAAATGAATGAAGGAAGGATCTCCTGTTCATTGGGCTCTTGACCTGGTCTCTGATTTTGTAGGCACTATTTTGCAAACAGGAACACCTGCACTTTTTCCCCTGTGTGGTTACCAGGGGCACACACACATACAAACCCTTCTGGGCATAAAAGTACAAGTTTTGAATAGCTTCTCCCACCCACCCACATATCACTAATTGGTTGTGCAGCTGCGGATTGTGCTCAGGGACAACTGTGTTTTGTAATGTGTGTGTGTGTTTTTGTGTTTTTGTGTTTGTGTGTGTGTGTGAGACTACGACTATTTGATTGTCTGTGTTCACAGATTTTTGTCAAGAAAACTCAGTGTGCAAACATTTAAAAACAAGTAGCACCACCTTGTTAAAATATTCTGTTGTCTCCCTTGGAGGGAAATTCACAGGGGAGTTTGAGGGCTTGCATTCAACATCAGTGCAAGGAGTGGGGAATATTGGATGTATAGGGACATGGCACCATTGGGCAGCCATTACTGCTGGCATATGTGTCACTGAGACATAGCTCTTCAGCAAAATGACAGCTATTCCAGTAGGAGACCCAGGAATGCACTTTATTTGAATGAACAGCTTCACTTTCTAGTTAAAGTCACAGTTAATAAATGGCAAGAAGTGCTTCTCAGCATGGGAACGTTCAGGCACAGCCTGAACAAATGGGGTGCAGATATTTTTAAGGGTTTATTTTCATTCCCATTATAATATATGTCTCAGCTTGTAAATGCTTTTATGCCAGCAGTAAAAATTTCCATTTATATGGGTTGAATTGAACCTTTGCAATTCAGTGGCAGTCCAGCCACTTTTAAGCAGATGTTGAGATGGCTCGAAACTTATTTAGCTGAGTGAGTGACAAGCTGCTAGAGCCCAAAGATTTTCCATGGCTGAGCATGCAGACAGGATAGACAGACATCCAAACTGATATATCATGCATTCCCATCAATAGAATTATATTTTTCTTGCCTGCATGCATGTGGGAACATACCACATGCACTTGAAAACATACAATAACCAGACCTACACGCAAAGGAAATTTGTTTAGTTCGTTGTAAGTTACAGATCTGGGAAAAACAAAACAAAACAAAACACAAACACAAACAAACAAACAAAAAATCAAAATAAAAAAAAAAAAGAAACCCAACACAATAAAAAGAGCAAGGATACTAACTCGCCTGGGAAGATCTCAGTGCATTCTGAGAGTTCAGAAATTCCGTTTCCCACATTTTGCAGCCCATGTTGCAGGCTAGCCCAGGCAGTGTGGCTGGGTTTTTGTTTCAGCTATCAGCTACGGCACTGTTAAAGGAACCTTTCTTTACAGAGAGGTTTTCAATACACATAAAGGGCCATGCCTTCCCTCAGATCAGCTGAACCCCAACGGGGCTGTCTGATCCTTCTCCGTGAAACAAGGACAGCTTATGTTCAGCAATTACATTCCTGTCCGTATGCAGACAAGAGGCCACCGCCTTTGTCAGCCAGTGCTCCTCGGGCTTCTCTTGCTTTTCAGTGGGGATGATGACCTTTCTGACCACATCAAGATGCACCATCACCCTGTGCTCCACACGGGGCCCAGTGTGCGGCACAGTTTTCTTTCCGAGCATGGCTGGAAGAGGAGCCAGTCCGTCTCCACTGATCCATCCTGAGGACAGTGATGGACTGCCCTCTGGGCCTAATTACTCCTCCACATTGAGGATAAATAATCTACATGACAACAGACTCCATTCATTCATGCCCTCCCACACCTCCTCCACCCTAAGCCTAGTCTTGAGTGACAGATGGAACCAGAGCCCATGTGGGCTCCCCTCTTATGGATTTGTGTTGGCCATCCCAGGCACACTGCAGCACTTTCCTTTGGGCCACAGCAGATACAGAGAAGATGCCCTACTAACTCAGTTATCTGGCGAACCAGCTTGATTCCTGGAGAACACAAGTCCATCTAAACTGATGCAGAGAGCTTTCTGCAGCCAAATGCAAATGACTCCAACTTACCATCCTTTTTGGGACCCTTATGTGGTTTAGGAGGATGACCTCAAGTTATTCTCCACCTCCAGTAATTCTCAACGAAATTATACCGTGGCACCTAGGCAGTTTTTAAAAAATGTATCTTTCTCTTATATTTTATTTTGACTGTGAAAGGAAACAAGTCAAGACCAAGGAGAGGTGATTCCTTACACACCTTTACATCCCTGCAAGGGCTCTGTACCCCACCAGCTGTTAGCTCTGGTTGTTGATCTAGTTCAGTGAAAGGAAAGCACTCTGTTTATCCTAAGACATATCCACTGACTTTATGGTAAGAGCTGTCAACACTGTAAACCTCTTCTGTCACTGTATCAGTCAGGTGCTGTTCTTAGGACTCTGTCCAAGCAAGCCCTGTATTTCTGAGCTTAACCTCTTATATAAACAGAATAGGCAGTTTTCTACAGCAGTGGCACTTTCTATAGCCATAGTTATCTGCATGGAGGATAGACAGGTTTCTAGAAGCAGCTGAAACTCCAAAAGAGTCCTTGCCCTTGGCTGGTCACAGTCCTACAGACACACAGATCTTCATCATTCTGAGCAAATACACGGCAAATTTTTGGGGACATGGTGGGAGAAGGCAGAGAAAATGCATTTTGCTGAAACTTTTAAGCAAATACAAACAGGATAGACTGTCTGAACTAATAAATGACAAGCTGTGTGAGGCCACTGTTTCTCCCAGATTTTCCAGACAAGTGAACAATCAGAGAGGTTGGGAAAGAAAATGCTATCCCATACAGCATCCTTCCCAAGCAGGGAATCCCTTCTGCCAGCTCTGCTGGGCCTGGCATCAGAGCACAGGTATGCAAAACTGGAGGGGAAATGCAACAGCCCTGCAGGGAACACAAACCCACTTCATAAACCCACTTTATTACAGATGGAAAGCCAGCATATTTGAGTGCATCAGGAGTCCAGCTGCCACAGTAACACAGAACTACATTGTGTGCTGAACCACAGTTTGCCATCTCTGTAAAAACAGGCAAAAGACATTTCCTATGAGATCTGATAAGAACAGGAGCTGTTTGTTTAAATCTACTCCCTCACTGGGGGGAAAAAAAAAAAAGATGAAATAGCAAACCCTTGAAATGAAAGTAAAGGATCATTATTCTTATTAGAGCAACAGTGGGTACTTCTCATAATGTGTAGTGAAACACCAGCGCTTGAGTGAATAGGACCAACTGTTCAGCCCCAGAACAAATTGCACATCAGTCTTAACTTAATAGGTAAGATTAATGGAATGCCATATAATGGGGGAAACTCAAAAAATTAAGGTAATTCAGCAGAAATGGCTTGGAATCACAGTCTATCTAAATGCATTTCATCTGGAGGATTACTGTCTCCAGTGTTTTAGTTAAGAGTTATATTAATTCAAAAGCCATGCCTTACACAGACCCATCCTGTGCTTAAAGGCTGGCTTTCTGCTAGAAATGCTCACAGTGAAACCTTTGCTGAAAGTTTGCCCAAACATTTCACAGGCGACTGCAAAGCCGAGCTCTGGGGGCTCGGAGCTCCATACCTCGCCGTGTTTATGACCAGTTGACTTTTTGGCTCCAGCACCTGGATTTGTCAGGGCCTCTTAGCTGCTGCTGGGAACGTGCCCCTGCCGAGCCCGGCTGCTCTCCCTATCACCCCTCTGACAGATTAAAACACAACAGGGTCTGTTGGATGACTGACACATTCTTCCTCTGTCTGACTCTGAAAGGACTTCATTTAACAGCTCTGGAGTTGAGCTTTTGACTGACAGATTGTGAAGGGGAAAAGTCATTCAGTTCCATTAAGCTCAGTAACTGCTGTAGAACAAAACACCTTTAAAAAAGGGGGATGAAAAAAGAGCTGCAGAGAGCGGGGGCAGGAGCTTTAGGAAGAAAAAAGGGGATTCTTTTCAGGTTCAAAGACAATCTTTCCCTTTGCTTTCTGTCCATCAATGAGGGCAGCATTCCCAGAGGGAATACAGTCCAGCGCTCATTGGTGCCATTCAGCTGCCAATCTCCCTGACAGGGGGACCAAAGGGCCTCATGTTGCGCTGCGGAAACTGTCTGTCAGACAATCAGCAGCTGCCATGACATCATCTGCCCTGTTTTTCTAGGGCTATTATACAGACTGGGTCCAGGAGTGCTGCTCCAGAGTGGCATTCATATTTTCCTTTTGCCCCCCAAAACGACATTTCTTTACAAAAGGAAATGTGGGGCTGTATTTGCAAGGGAACTAACTCTGTGCCAAAGAGTGAGGGCTGCATGGCTTCAAACCGATCGTTTTCCACTTATCATGCCAAAGTTGCACGACCCCTCGTCTATTTTTTATTGTAAACTGGGTTTTATTTTAAGTAACACTCCACGTTAAATATCAGTGATTAACCTTTCTTTCTTTTTTCATCTGAAAGCTTGGCTTACTTAAGTGTCTCTGCTTTTGCTGTAATATATTGAAATTTTCATAGGATTGTTGTTCTTACGCTCACACATATGTGCATGCACACACACAAGAGCATTCATACAGAAGCCATATTCTGGCTGTATTTACACTGCTGGTGCAGTAGCTGGGGCTGCATTCACTAGACAAAGTGCTGCAGAAAGAAGCTGTTAATCCTGACGCGAGCAGAAGAGAAGGTAAATGTGAACCACAAACAAGCTACCAGCTGCAAGTGTGAAGTCAGGCAATGAGCAGGACTGGGACACACTGCTTGGGCTGCCCCCTTCATCCTTTCAAAGACCAAACTGGACAAGTAAGCTTTGGTGGGGCAGGACAAACACTGAGAAACTTCAGTCCTCTTCATCCTCCAAATCCTTATCTGTAGAGCAAAAATAAATTATGTTGGTGCAGTTGACTTGAAGCCAAATTAATTAGTGACTTTACAGCACAATGTGTTTCATCAAGAGAAAATCCCAGGCAACTAAAATAATTTTGCTGGACTAATCCCTTCCTACAAACCAAGATGTGGACTGGTCCTGTCTGGCAGCGCTGGTACAAGCAAGATGCTGGAGTCTTGTCTGTGATGCTCACAGCCTCTGCCCTCACAGCTGGCAGGGCTCAGCTCAGCAGGCTGACTCCTGCTCCACTGCTGGGAGACCAGCAGGCTAAAGGGGGAGCACTGATGGCATGAAAGTGTGAAATGAGAAAGGGAGGGAGAGCCTGCTAGCGGTGCCTCTGAGTCTCACACCACACCTGGGGCAGGGCTCAGGCATCACGGCCAAAATCCAGTCTTGAGGGCTGGTTATGGGATGTCCAGCTCAGCTGAATGGTCACAGCTCTGTTCTATTCCTTCCCTTGGCTGGCCAGTTGTTTGGTCTGCTGATCTTAGGAGGGCATTATCTCAGGCATTACTATTAAGGCCAAGCTACCTGAAAGGATGATAGCTCAGATCCATATGGAACTGTGCTTGGGTTTGTTCCTTTGCCAGGGCTCTGCTGCATGAGCCATTTTTGGCTGTCAAGTCTGCTGTCTTGTTTCAGTCAGGGATTACTGCAAATCTTCACACGTTCCACATGGACCTTGCGAGACAGTTAGTCAGATCCTGGATGAACTTGCACACAAAGACATCTTGCTGCTGCTGGGGTCAGAATGTCTCCCTTCCTTTAGTATTATTTGTATTTTTACAGCCCTGCCAAAGGTCTGCAAGTCTTGAGCAGCTACCATTTCAATCCGTTCCAGCAAGCTGTAGTCTGATACTCCAGCTATGTTTGCTCTGTACATTCAGGCATTACTCTTTCTCACCTGGCAGTGAACCATGCAAATTAAGACAGTCTCCAAGCACACACACACATACACAAATCCATGGAAACCAAAGCTGCTAGATTTCAACATCAGAAGCATGCAGGGGGAGAAGGGCAGTGAGTACTCAGGCTTCCCAGTTTTCTGTTTTCTTTTCTTCACAGTAAGGACAAATGCCATTATTTACTCTTCTGGCACTCATATCAAGAATATGGTGCTGGTGCAGCAGGAAGAAATAGTAAATCCTTTGTGAGAAGATCTCCAGATCATGTCTGTAAGGTTCACCTCTAATGTATTTCAACTTTTACATTTTCAACTAATATGACACAAACACTGACAAAGAATCATCTGTTAGGGCTGAAGAGCAGCACGTACTATTCATTTATGGACACCAGGAGGTACCACAGAAGTCTGGAAATACCAAAGAACCCTGTCTCCCTGTGACACTCTGCACTTATACTTTGAGAAGAACAAACCAAAGCAGTGTGGGCCAACAGGGACAGTGCTACATGAAATAACTGGGCAAAGCCTTGTGTGGGGCAGCTCATCAGAAGCAGGGGACATCTTTACTGCATTGCACATCTGTATTTCAGATCTCAGTGGAAGAGGTTGCTCACTGCTCTGAGACCCAATATTCTCTCTCAGAGTCTGAAAATGTGGAGATATTCCCTCATATCAAACCTCTTCCTGTTCTGAGATTTGATGTGAATAGAGACACTACAAAATAGAAAGACACCACATATCCATTACCCCATTCAGCTGTCCTATGTAGCATAAAAATAGAGGTTTAGATTGAAAAAGGTGCATGTCTTGAACAGATGTCTAACTGGCATTCAGGAAATAGAAAAATGTTATTTAAATGTCTTTGCTGGCCAGAATCTTAGCAGTCAAATCTTGATTCCAAACAAGGGTGTGCTAGAAGCCTTTTGAAAGTCAGCTATAACAGGCTACTTCAAACAATTATATGTCCTTTCCATACTAAATTCATCATGAGACAGACCTTCCACCTTTGTCAGTGTCCCTGTGGTAAAAAATAAAAAGTTGCTGCTTCAATACTTTTCTTGTTTGAAGTGCAGTTTAAATGTACAGTTTAAGTACAGTTTACACTTCTAGTTTAAAAAATGGTTTTGTGCAGTGCATTTCAATTTGATCATTGTGGAATGCTTTTAGCAGATCCTCTGCAAAAAACACTCAGCTTTCTTGTTTCTATGGATAATAGGAGATTAGAGTTTCTATAGTACTATTTTTTGTTCAAATTTTATATGAGTTGTGAGACCTAAGGTGGGGTCCTCCACATAGTCTCAGTCCAAGATAATCCTTAAAGAAAAAGTTTCTCTTTTATTCTAATGCCAGACATCCTGAAGAAAATTTAGGAAGAGTGTGGCTTCACATTCCTCCCCAGCCAGTTTTTCTGGGTAGGGAATGTCAGCCTAAAAGCTCATACAGTTCCCAACACTTCTGTAGCACTCTCTCAAGAACCTGAGCTGCCATAGGACTCTGATACCAACAGTCCAAATATTTACAACCCACCCATTGTGAGCACATGGAGATGCAAAGGGAAGGAGGAAGGAAACAGAGGAGTTTTGGTGGGCCCCACACTTTTGGTGGCTGTGGCAAAATGAAGGCCACAGTAGAGGTAAGAGCAGAATAATTTGCCTCTTTGTCTTTCATCTAGGGGAATTTCCCTTACACAGTGACACTGTAGCACCAGCAATATTGTCTGTCTGCTGATAATGTTTTGGCTAATGAAAGCAAATTTCTATTGAAACAATAGATTACACTGTTTCTCAGAAATGCTCTCCACTTTATAACATCTCGCAGTAAAACTCAAACTTTTAATCACTTCCCTCCAACATGAAGAGCTAGGGATAACTTCCAACCATGAACTTGGTCATTTTTAAATTATTTTTACAAAGAGCAGATGCCCATGGCCTCAGATGGGAGTCTCTACTTTTCATCATGTCTGAAAATCAGATTTCAAAACCAAATTCAAGTATCTAGAATTATTCATTTATATCCACATTTACCTAGCCACCTAAAGAGAACTGACCTGAATGTGAATACTATTATAGGTTGCTGAGTGCTTCAGATATTCAGAAGCAGGGAAATCAGGCCATAACAACTGAAGTCAATGTATAGATTTAGATAATTGTCTATAAATACTTCAAAATATTAGACTTTACCTGTTTCCTGGTTTTATCCTAGGTTTCCTCATCTCACCTATGATTCTTCAACCTGTGTTTATCTAAGCTTTATATACAGGTCCAATTTTAGGATTAGCATGGTCCACAACAGAATATCAGGACTACAATTTTGATTGAAAATTCATAGATTTCAGTGCTTCCTACTATGCAAAATCTTTCTTGATCAGAAGTGTAGGAATATGTTCTATATATTGGATAAGTATTCCTGTACTGTTCAGAATCACTCTGTCTCCATCCCATCTCCCTTCTGACACACTTGCTTAGGAAAAGGCAGTGATATTGGTAGCCTGTGCTTGGTGGCCAGCAGGCTGCTGTCAGGCTTAATGAATCTGTTTGCTTTTCCAACTGCAGGGCACTCATTTGGCTTTATCTCCTCTACCCAGATGCTTCTTTTCCCCAGCTTTGTAGGAAGGTAATAATCCTAAAGCCTTTTACCTTCTGTCAAATAGAGTCAAAATTGGCCTGCGGACACAAAAGTTATTAGGAGGAAAACCAACATAAAGTGCAATCACATTTGCTTCATTTTTTTTGCTAATTCACTTCTATAGGAAACACAGCCAGCCAGGGAATGGCCTCTGAGTGTTGCCTTCTGTATTTATTTTCACAATGAAAATACCAACATCAGTCAGGAGACATGCTCATGAAGGTGGGAGTTCCAGTGAACAGCAGCCGAGTGCATGATACTTCCTGCATTCAGCTGGCCTCCACTCCTAAACTTCATGATACCAAATTACAAATGCATCGAAGAATGGGATGTATTTGTTATTTGGTGAGCAGGAGGCAAGGAAGAAGCGAAAGACTTGAGGTCTGAGAGTCAACGATACCCAGCTTTCTCATAACTTCTGGGTTTTCACAGTTTCTCACATTCTTCATCTGCCTTTAGGGTGCAGTTGTTCAACTCTCCTGTATTATGCATGCAAAAAAATCTCCCTAAAGCCAAACGGATTTCTGTTGGGAGCAGAGAATACTCCTTTAATGCCAAAATTTCAGCATGGTTGTAAGTGCAGAACAAGGCCAGGGTGAGGGCAAGGGGAAGCATGATTTGTCACCCCTGTTAATCTTAATCCAGTTCTTGAAATGGTACGGTATAGTATAGTAAGAATGGTATAGGTAGAGTAGGAATCTAAAGGAGTACAGAAGATATAACAGCACAGGAAAGCATGTTCCATAAAAATCTGCTTCTTTCCTTTCATCAGCACTAAAATTGGAATGTGAAAGCAGCAAACAAATTTACTTTCTTCTCCCAAATACATTGGGTAATAGGCTTTCCTTTTTCAAGGCAGGGAAGAAAACTTCAAGTAAATAATGTCAGATTCTATTTATTCCCCATTTGAATCTCTATCAATTATTTAATATTTGCAAGGCAACCTTATGTATAATCTATCACAGAAGACTGTTTATCCTTTACCAGTAACATTAAACTCTCAGTAACATATACTCAAGGCCTTGGAAAGCCAGCCATCTAAAGGCTTTGTATATCTTTGTTTATTTTTACAAGCTGTAAACAAATCTAATTAATTAGAAAAACATGTCTGAAATTTTAGTCACTGTTATTCTGGTTTTGGCCATGACAGATTTAAATATTTTTCCAGCAGCTTTATGGGGGTGGATCCTGCTGCTGTGTGGGTGTGTCTAGGTTGATATTCTACACCACCTCAGCTCATCCAGAAGTAAGGGACTTTCTGGCTTCTGGGGAGAAGGGTGTGGCTTTCAGTGGAAAAAAACCAACCTGTGGAGATAAGGAACCCATCCATCCTTGGTTTTCATTGTCCCAGACTTAGTGAGAATTTTGCATATAAATCACCCTCTCTTTGTACACTTTTGTTATCAATATTGTTGCTGTTACTGTTCATGTTCTTATGTCATTGGTGTTTCCAGTCAATTGCTCTTGCTCAATCTGTGATCTTTACCTCTGGATCTAGCAACTGGAGGGGAGAGGAAACTGCTGGTGCAGGTTCAGTGGAGGCATTAAATTGGGAAATACCATTTCTAAACCTTAACAACTATGAAATATTTTTTTAATGGTCCAAAGAGTATCTAGCACATTGAGTGAAATTAAGATGAACCACACTATTTGTATTGCCACACCAATGGATGCTAGTGGCGTGTGACAGGAACCCCACGTGCCAGCTGGTGTATGACTAAAAGGCAAATGTGTGATTAAAAAGACAGCCCTTGAGCCGAGACACTTAAAGCAGCAAAGCAGAGGCCTCCAGCTGTCTATGAACAGGACGGGACAGTGAATTGTTAGAGGACAGCAGCAAGTACCATGCTGTACTGAGAGCCAGCAGGGCATACCAGATCACTGCAGGGAAGCCCCAAATCTCATGACACCTCCCTGTGCTTGCAGCCTGTCCACATGTTTGTGTGCTAAGCATTGCAGGTACATTGCAGTAAAGTTGTTATTTTGCTACATTAAAAGCCCAGATTTCAAGTGTGTTCATTGTCTCATGGTCTATGTGATTTCTGCAGAGCAACTAGTGATTGATATCCAAGTTTGTGGGGATGTGAGAATTCAAACTGGATCTTCCAGTTGTCCATGAATATTCCCTCTCTATAATATGCTCCAAGTTAGAGATAGTGATATCCTCTAATCAGTTGCCTGAAAGAAGTTTTATCAGTTGCCACTTAGAAGTTTATTTCTATCTAGCTTATCCACAAAATGCAGCTTCAGTGGTCTTATTATGACATTGTTCAGTTCTACATCTGTATTTTGATTTTCACTCAGCTTCTTTCTTGTGACCCATCTATGTTTTATTTTATGACATATCAAATTGCACCTTTCAGTTTTTAGATATGTGTGGGTTTGTGGCACTTTTTTTCCTTCAATTTCTGACAATCCCTTATTTCACATGACACTACAGCTAGATCCCCAAACTATCATGTTGGCTTCTTAACTTCTGGTTTGGTTCCTAGGGTAGCAGTCAATGTTCTGAATATTAATTACTCTTTTTGATTTTCCTTCTAACTTATCCACTTTGAGATAGATAGAATAATACATGAGCAGACATGAAAAGTTCTTTTGCATGGAAAATTAATTATTGTTGAAGTAGACACTAATTTGATTTTGTCAGTATCCTGATTTTTTCCCAATATTAAAGCCCATTAAAAGCAAATGGAAGGAAGCTGACCTTCCTTACCAAAAGAAGGTATGCAACAGCAAAGGAGGTTAGTCCTCTATTTATTTTTCAGCTGGACATATTTTAAAAAGCTATGGAGAACAATTTGAATTTCCTTAGTGTTTGCAGGTACTGCAGCTTGCAAGAATATAATTTCTCATCTAAGATCAGGTGCATGTTACAAAGCCCAATGTGTCACGTGCTATTTAATACCTTGACAGTTGCAAATAAGATCAACCCTGTCACAAAGGCAACTGCCTACGGGTTTGTGTAATCTAAATTTTCTAAGTGAAAGTAGTATTTTTATGCCTTTATTAATAATAAAGGTATAAATCTTGCTTATGTGGGTACTTCTGTTGACTTGAGGGAGGAATGCAAAGAAGTTAGGAACAGATCCAAGAAATTAATGAATTAAGATGTCCAAGCATTTTTCTTGACATCATTTTATTAACTCTGAAAAGAATTACCTGGCCAAAATATAGACGTTGTAAAGGTTTTAAGGTTTCCAAAATCTAGAAAATAATCTAGAGTGGCCTGCTTCTGACAGTAGGCACAGAAGTTCTTTTCATGTTTAACAGTACAAATCTCACAGAATAGAGAATCCTGGGTCCAGTGAGAGCCTTAAGCATGTGCTTAACTTTTACACATATCAATACTTCCATTCACTTTATTAGTCTTGGATATGGTAAATCACAGTCTTAAGGATAAATATGTATTTATATGATTTCTGGATTGGGATTTAAATTGTGTTTCTATTTATCCTTAACTTATATACCCACTTTCCTTTTTCCTATGTCCCATTATAGCACAGGTGTATGGGACAGAGTTACAGCTCAATTAAGTCTGCATTTCATGACATCCATGAATTTTTAGATCACAGAATTTAATTAATATAAGCAGTCAATTTTTCCACTGAGTATACAACAGCTGGTTATTATATACCATCATTTATTTACTCACTGAAGAAGATAACTTTTGTATGTTTTGTGGTTTTTACCTCTTGCAAGAGTCCAGATCATTTTGCTAATAATGGAAATACACTGGCATGCATGATGACCCAGCACCACCCATATGAAAATTGGGTGCTCCAGAATCCCAGACCCTCCAGTTTACATCTCCAAATGGCAGTGGAAGGCACCAGAGTGAGTCACTAGGGTTGTTTTTCCCCAGTTAAAAGAGTTGTTTCATTCTGCTTTCAAGCATGATATGAAATTATTGACATTCAAATAACAGTGCAGAGACTGGAATTCAAAGCCAATTAGAGTAGGATGATGTAAGGCTGCCAATTTACAATTACCACAACACCTGTGACATTTATAAATATTACTTCACAGCATTCCTGTGTCCTTAGGTAAATCCTTAGATTTCACTTTGTAAAATGGATCACATATGTTCCCTGCTTCTTTGACTTGACAAACATCTTTATATACAGCAAGCCACTTTAAAATAGTTTGGTATTTAAAACATTTGACAAGCAAGACTGTTCCTAACTTTTTACTGCTGTAATTAAGAATCAGGAAAAACTACCAGAGTTATGGTTAACTGAAGCATCTGCCTGAGCACCAGGAAATATGTGACAACTCAGCACAGAGAGATGAAATCCTACAATATAAGGCAGTGGTGTTTAAGCAATGCATAAATGTGTCAGGACCATCTCTGCACTAAAACAGAATTGTTTCTCTTAACATTTGTTCAGATTAATAACAACTACAACATGAATAATGTTCTTGCTTTTTACAAATGGTGGTAATAATGAGAAATTGTTTCCTGATGGTATCAGCTGGAATCACCAAAACAGGCAGTTGCAACCTCTCAGTGCCTTCAGCCCACACCAGCTTTGGTTTCAAAATATTTTCAGCATTTGTTCACTGTTAACTAGAATCATTGTTTCTACAAGTACCACGTGAAATATCTTCACAGCAGCTGAAAATAGTGTTCAGACAGTTCTTTCAGCTCTACATGGGTGGGGGAATGTTGAGGAAGCCATGCAAAATCTCAAGATGCCAACATATTTCCTTGTGCAACAGCTATGGCAGCTTACAAAGGCACCTCAAATTTTTTGTCCCCATAATTTAAGTAACAGATAAACTGGTAACTTTAAGTAACAGGTAAACTGACCCCAGTAAAGTTCTGTGGATCATCTTCTTCTTAAATACCAGAGGTGAATTAAATATGAAGATGGTGGCAGGTAATAGCTGTGAGACAAAAAAACCCATAAAATAGTATGATTGTTTCATGAACAGATATGCATGGTGATAAAGCTGTTTTAAAATCTTTATCTAAGTGCAAACCACTTCCTCACAACTGTTCATCATATAAGAATTATTAATGACACTAGAACTATTTCTTCAATTACAAGGGCAAGTGCAGAGTTAGATACAAATGCAGGTCATTACAATATCAAGCCCAGCTCTATTTGTTAACAGTAACATAGATTTTTCTGATTTTTCTCATGTAAATTACTGAATGAGTAATCAATTATATGCAAGTTTTACAATGGACTAAACTCAGACAGGAATTATTATTTCTTTGAATTTTCTTTTTTTATAAATATCAAAAACCCAAGTGAGAGTAAAAGTCATTATCAAACTCTGGTAAATTCAACTTTTTATTTCAGTAGGATGACATTTACATGAAACAGTGACCTTGCCTTTGACTTTAGTTGCCCATCATAAACCCTGAAAGAGCATCATGTAAGCCCAAGGGAACCCTTCAAAATTCACACTAATACAAAGTGGAACTTGAATCTGTCCAATCACCTTCAGAAGTAATTGCATCTCTCTCATGCTTTCCCCATCACTCTTCTTCTGTCTCTCTTGTCTGCTATCTCTATCTGAAATATCTTTCTGTCTTGTCCTTCTCATGTATCTACCTCCACTTAGAATGAAAAAAAAATAGGTATGATTAATCATATAACCTCATAATATGATATATTGACAGGTTATTTCTTCCTGCCATACTTGGGTAAAAATCATGCTTGTGTCACATGCTGGTCCCAGTTTATCTTCCTAGATTTAATTTCAGATGAAACACCTATCATTTTGATGTTTCCACAAATACTTATGTCAAAACTAAAAGTCTTATCTGATTGCCTATGGACTCTATTAACATGCACAGCCATGCCACTTAGTTTAGTCAGAAGACAGAAGCATTTTTCATAAATATCCTAAATTTATAAAAGTCCTAAAGGGAACAAATTCCTGTTTGTGGAATCAGCTTCCATTTTTAGGTCTTTGAGGACCTCCTCTTTCAGTGTTGCTGTTTTTTCTTCATCAGGGAAAGACTGCCTTCAGTTACCTCTTTGTGATCTAAAACTCTGATGTGGGAGGGCTTGGGAGCAGGTCATTCTTGATAGTGAAATATTTACAAGTGTTCTTTAAGTTGAAACATCATCCAGAATGCCTTGGTTCTTGTCCTAAAATAGCATCATGGAGATGAAAGACTTCTTAGACATCAAAAAACCCCCAAAGAGTAAGTGTCTTTCTGTTTTGTGATGAAATACTGTGAAGTGGGGAATGGCATTGTGATACCCTTGGAGGAAGGCAGAGTCAAGCTAAAAGGACAAAAAGTCAATAAATTACAGAAGCAAACTGAAAATACAGACACAAGGATTTCATCTGTATAAATCATGACAGCTCCATTCCCACTATGCTGATTTATTCTCTCTGTGAGCCTTGCCAGTTAAGCTGTCCTGGCTCACTCACAGAATGTACAAAGAAAATTAAAATACAGGAGGTCAATATGCAGCACTCTGTCCCACTTCATGGTGTGTCTGGTATCCGTTACTAAATCTGCAACCTCATCCTGGGCTATGGAAAGAGAGGAACGGTGTCAGTCCTCAGGAGAGAGGAGCTGCAGCTGTGACAGGAATGAAATAAGAGGTGCCAGTGTGACAAGGCTTGCCTTCTACCCATCTCCTCTCATCCTCTGGCATTCCCAGGCAGAGTCAGCATCAGATTTACGGGGGCCTCAGGCAGAGGTTAAAGTGTGGGCCCTTCTCCCTTCCCTCGTATGAGGTCAGCACTACTCAGTTTAGTGTGGTCTGAGCCTCTGCCCATGTCCTGGGCCTTTGGGCAATTGTTCTGGAAAATCACCCCTAAAGATAGATCTCCCCACAGGTCTACAGCAGAAATTCACCCATTCCATTGCAAAATCTGCTAATGTTTGGCTTTATTTCTCACGTTAGCTGAAGTCTCCCTGTCTTTTTCAAGATCCCACTATTTTGTTCCTTCTCTCCTGTTTCACTATGGGATATGCAGTAATATTGCAGTAATACCAAGGTTTAAAACTATAAAAAACATAGATCAAAAGAGCCCTCAGATCATCTCACCACCCTCCTGAATGTTCCCCAAGGTACCTTCCCCAAATTTGTTCAGTCCTGTTCCCTAGGACTTTACTAATAGGGCTTTCAGCAGCTTCCTGCAGTAGGCAGCTCCACGGTGTTAGATTTCTGAAACTTGACAATGGTTATTATTGTGCCTTAAGGGGGAAAATTAGGATTTTTGCATTTCAGTAATTTTCTCCTCCATTACTAGAAACTCTAGCCCTAAATTTCAGTTGACCCTCTAGGTCACTATTAATCAAGCTTATGTATCATTTGAAACTCCAAGACATGCTCTTCATCTTTCTAGTCTAGTGTTTTAAAATCCAGAAGTGGGGGTGGGAGGTTTGACATAAATGTAGTAAATACAGCACAGGGGAACATGATATGAGGATATAATATTTTTTGACTAGTACCAATGGTCACTGTTTAAATGCTCAAAAAGTTACTTGAGCTTAGAAGCCATGGAATAGGGACCCATGGAATCGACTTCTTGAGAATTAATAAAAAGTCACATAGCAATATTCCAACAAAAAGCAAATAGGTATGCAGAAATGAAGCAAATTCTGCACTCTCTTATTCCAAGGTCTTTTCTTTATTCCAAGAAAAGTGCTTCTCCATCTAGCACGAAGATCTCATCTCCATTTAACTTTGCTGTGCAGTTGGGAACATGCGCCTGCTATTAAGTTTGGGTACATTGCAGTTTTGTCTGAATAGAATTTACATTAAACTAGCATCTCTTCTGCCAAAGCGCCATGGCTTCTAGTGGGAATTCCTCTCTGAGCTGTCCCCCAGACTCCCTTCCTCACTGGAAGAGCAGCTCCTCTAGAGAGCTTTGTTCACTCCAAGCCATCGTATAACTCACATGCACTCTTGCAGCATATTCCAGGTGTGTGTCATATGGGTAATGACTAGGAGCTGAGGATTTCCCTCAGCCCTGTGTCCTACCAGTTTAATTAATAGCCTATCACATGGCACAAGTTCACAAGCAGTGCTTGAAATGGCCATTGTTGCAACAGGGACAGAGTATGGACATTATATACCCTGTGCCCTCACATTCCCCACAAGCAGATTTTTTGAAGTATTCCCCCAGGGCCCTACAGACAGGCATACACATCTCTTGGGTGGGGTTGGGTTGCATGTCGAAAGATAATGTCAGTTCTTCTGCAGAAGAAATATTTGTCCTGTGGCTGTACCCATAAAACAAGGAACCTTCAGGGCTAGTGGAGTAACTTCAAGGTTCATTAACAGCATTATTCATGGTTCTCACACCTTACCCCTCAGCTTTGTAGTGACAGAGCATCCTGCTGTCCTCTGGTTTACACTGCTACAGATTTGGTGACCAGCTCTTTTGCGTGTTCTGAATATATTTTATCAATGATCAGCACTGTGCAGGAGTGAAGAAAAAAGCTCCGTCACAGCCCTGTCAAATGTCTGAGTCTGAAATATACTCCAAAGGCATGCCTCAAAGCCTTCAGTCCAATACCTGAGCAAAGACATGGACACCTGAAAATAATACGGGATCGGATGAGGGGTGCACATCTGGCCAGAGATTCAGGGGGTGATAATTTTCACTGATGCATGAGTTTCTGCTCTTACCCTACACAACTGATCTCCTATCAGCTAACCATGAAAATTGATCACATATGTCTTCTGAACTCTTCCACTTAGGCAATTTGACAGGGTCCTGCACACAAACATCTCCCCTGACCCTTTTTAGCTTGCCTTGCAAATTTTTCATCCAAATAATAGAGGGTGACCAAACAATTTAGGGCAGTTTAGGATAGGGTTGTGCAAAAAAACAAAAAGAAAAGAAAAAAATATGGAAATGTAATATAATCACATTAGGGAAGGGGGAATTTTAACAAGAAGATGAGAGAAGAGATTTCTTTTTGAGCCTTTAGAAAACTGTTGGACTAAAACCTATATGCTGTTCAAACTGTAGGGAACAAACTTACTTTGGGTGTAGTTATCATTCCTATATCCAATATGTAAAATTTTTCAGTGTAGCACAAAGGCAACCAGAATAGTGCAAATTGAACAACAAGCACTGCAGAGAACTTGGTCCTCCTGGGGCAGGGGTAAAGCCAAACCAAGGCCAGGCCTGAGGTCAAGAGGAGCTGAAGATCAGATTGGTGGAGCTTTGAGCAATGTTAGCAGTGAAAGATGGACTAGATGATCTTCAAAGGTCACTTCCAACCCAAACCATGCTATGATGATATGAAGATAGTACATAATTCTTAGATTCTTGACACTTGGCATTTTTCAGGGGTTCCATTAGTCCAAACACAGCAAATAAATTGTTAGCAGCTGTGTGCCGCTGTCACTACTTATTATTGTTATTATTATTACTATTATTGTTGTTGTTTATATTATTATTATTACTATTATTATTC
Organism: Passer montanus; assembly: GCF_014805655.1. NCBI lineage: Eukaryota > Metazoa > Chordata > Aves > Passeriformes > Passeridae > Passer > Passer montanus. Next base: position 11,648,217 of record NW_024356505.1, on the reverse strand, counting down.
ACAGTAATAATTCTGTTAGCAAAGCCACAGAAAATAAGTAAGTTAACTGAAGACTTTTCCTGTATGCACAAAAAAAAAAAAAGGCAGGAACACCTAAAAATCATCTTTATTATCAACATAAGAAGATTTTTAAAAAACAAAGGACAACACTCCTCACCACCCTCCCCTCCCCCCACCTCCCAAAAAAAAAGTTCTATTTATTGTGTTTTGTGCAGAAGTGAAGAAAGGCTGAACCCCAAGGAGGAGCCTAGGAAGGTTTCTTTCCTTGGTGGCTTCCTGGCTGGAGAATGGCCACACATTACCCCCACCAGCCTCAAGCCACTGGCAGTACCTACCACAGCCCATTTTATTCTTTCAACAGAAAAGGGTCATGTGCAGAAAAAGGCCACTGCCCACTCTTAAGAATGGGACCTATGTGATTAGAGAGTTTCTCTCCTGGTATAATAAATCATGCTTTCCTATGCTGCTCACTAATGCTGAATACTTCCAGTGTTCAATATTTCAAGTACTTCTGTTGGTCAAAGCCCATACTGATTTTCTGGAAGTAGTTTCATTCACATTATACTTGTACAAAAACATTATTTATTTTAAATGTCAGGAGTAAATTACAGTTTTACAGATTATGTAGAAGGGTTTTTTTTCCCAAGAAAATAGATTATTCTTCCCCCAGAATTACCAGGTTTCCTCAGGTCTTGGTTTTCCTTCTCTTTATTTAGAAAGCCACACATATGAGTACCCTAAATATTTATGAATATAATTTATGAGACCAGTTGTTTTTTTCTTGCCAAAAGTAAGAAGTTGGCCTGTGTGTGGTCAGAAACTCTAACTATGGCCAGACTGAAACCGTGGAGGTGACGGCAACTTCGTATTGAATAAGAAAAATGGCTAAAAATTCCATATATGACATAGAAAATATATCCTAAATAATAACAAAACATACATCATCTCTAGGCTGACCGGACTGTTAATTCAAAATAAAAGGCAATAAGAAAGTTAAGCACAAGATATTCATCAACAACATTACAAAGGACATAAAAAGTGTGGTATTTTCCTGGCTGAGTTAATTTATTTTGCTTTTGTTTTATTTGTTTATTGGTTTCCTCATTGTCTTTAAACAAGTTGATTTGGGATTTCACTCAAAAATTAAGGAGTCTCTCTCCACTGAGTGAATGAGAAGCTGTATCAGGCCTCAAGACAAGATGCAACACATCAACTTAACCTCCCAAAACTCTTCCAAAACAACCTCCCATTGCACTCAGGGAGCAAATCCTGCCTCCTCTGATGCTTGGCACAGCCTCTCAAATGTTGCCCATATTTCTGAAAAATGAGACGTGGTAAGATTTTCATCATTGCAGATCAAATGGTTCCAAATAGTAGTTTTCATTGATTAACATAACATCCCTCACAAGTTAAACCACCTCTTTCTGTAGTAAAATGCAGTATAATCAGGAACAAATCATCTGTCTCTGTCCTTCACTATAGGAGAGGACATCAGATTAATACTCCAGAAATTCCAAAAACTCTTAGATTTATCAAGTTAGAATTCCTCCAAGCCAATACTTTGACATGAGTGCAACTAAGAAATAGAGACACTTTCAAAACGAAGTGAAAACCAAAATAAAATGTTTGCATTTGAATTTCAAAATAACAGTTCCCTAAAGTTTACTGTGCTGACTAGAGCTGAAGAGGTAGTGATAGGGATTGGGTTGTTTTGAAGCAGCTGTTATCTCAGTCCCACTGGATGTGGAATGGGAGAAATGCATGCTGGCAACATGCAATCCATACAATCCTCCACATTTACTGAGCTTGCTTGACTCTTGAGTTGGGGAGTTCCTTCTTTCTTGCCTCCAGTGTACAATTTACAACATAGTTCAGGTATTTACAGCCAGGTTGCTTTTCATGTTCCCCTCGCTGTCTGTTTTATGAGATTTTGGAAGAGAGAACCATATCCTATAAATTCAAAGTTTGAATCTACTGGTACTTATCAAGTATCAGTTTGAGGATCCAGAAACTTTACTAGACAGCAGAATTCTCTGCCACCACCTATTGTAGCCCTGATAAAGTGACTTTTCTGTTTGCATGGTGGTTAAAGAGAACTGCTGGTCAGAGATCTTCAGCTAATCTTGTGTTCCATAGAAATGCAAAGAATTTTCTGAATGAGGAATGTGTTTGAAGCTCCCAAAGTAAAGAAAGATGTCTCTGGGCATTGAATACTTGCCCATATGAACAAGGAACACCTTCAGATGTGTCTGTGATACTGTATGGATCTGTGGCTACTGTAAACTGATAAACTGATAAACTTCACAGGCCATTAGTTTTGTTTTTGTTAACCCACAGGATTAAACCCATGGACATGTTTAGGTTTATTTCAGTCTGATATTCCACTGACCCCTCATTCTACCTACAGGAGCCCAAATATTTCCAGGGTGGATATGTAATCAATTATTTTATATGCAGTTTACTCTTAATGGAAATTCAATCAAACAACACAATCTTCATGAGCAATTTTCTTTACCACTGTGTTTGCCTTCAGAATCATCTTGAGGCAGAGGATCCTTAATTTTGAGGCAGAGGATCCAGAGTGCTCATATCCAGTGCCTGATACTATAAGCCAAAAAAAGCACCCTAATTATTTCCAAAAGAGAGAAGCTTATGCAGCACCATCCATACTGGTTTTCAGATAAGGTATTTCCCACCTTTTTTTTTAATGGGTTGAGAAATTCCATCCAACCTGGCATTTCTCAACCATGTATCATGACATCTGAATTTCTCAGTCATTTAAGAGTTTTCAGAGTTGATGGGAATGGTGGTTGTTTTTTTTTAAACTAGGTATTAACTTTTATTTTTAAATCTACTCCAGGCCCTCAACCATGTATCATGACATCTGAATTTCTCAGTCATTTAAGAGTTTTCAGAGTTGATAGTTTAAAAATACCTGGTATTTTTAAACTAGGTATTAACTTATTTTTAAATCTACTCCAGGCTCAGTACAAGCTTTCACTTGTAAGACACCTAGTAAGTCTATCAATCCTGAATAGTCCAAACTCTGAAAAGAAGTTGTCTAGGAAAATACCTGAGAAAGAATTTGCAGTTTTATTTTAAAAGACTCAGCCAAAAATCAGAGAAGCTCCAACATAAGCAATTTTACTTTTGCAACTATTTACATCTGATGTTTTCCCTTCCTTGGGCCAGTTTTAAATTGATAAAATTAAAATTTTCTCTTTGTTTGATTTTAATAGGCTATATGCATTAGATCTGATTCTGTAAAACATCATGAAGTTCATAGACTATTGTTGCCTTGCATATTTGATATGATATTTCTATCAGGTGTACTGTATTGTCATTCAAATGCAGCAGTGATGGAGCAAATGGGTTCTGTGAAGCTTCATTGCCCTCTGGAATAGCAAAGGCAAGGAAAAGGGAAGTAAAATTTTCCTGTAATTGCTGTATATAATTGTACCCATTGCTCCTTCAGAGCCAGCTACACCGAGTACCTGGGGCAGGCAGGTCTTCCCAGCAAGGCAGAGCAGTCTGTGCTAGTTCTCCACACTTATGCTTCCTCAGAAGTCAAAAAATCCAACATCAACCCAAGTTGCAAAAGTACCTGGCAAAGGTCTCTTTCACACAGGCAGACCAGAACATGCAGGAGACTTCAACTCCTGAGCTCAGTGAGCTCTGCAATATTAGCTGACAGCACAGGTCATGAGTTTCTGCCTGCTCAAACCCACCTGCACCTCTGTTCTTTGCCCAGTTCCAGAGCTCAGCCCAAAGCTCTGGGAGATCTCTCAGCTCTAAAACACCAGCAAGACCCACAAGCCACCCTCTGTACAGTTTAATGTTATCTTTCACACAAAGATCTTAAACCAATTTGCTGGCATTAATTAAGCCTCATAAACTCCTGTGGGAGTTAAATAGAGGTTGTTATACACACTTTATACCAGAGCTTACCTTAAGAGGTTTTTTAAGTGCCTGTTCCTGCTGACCTATGCAAGAGCTACAGTCAGTGTGAATATGCTGACGTGCTGAAATGCTGCTTTGTGCAGGTAAGCCTCAGTTTAGTTTTCCACTAAAGCAACACATGGGAAAACATGCACTTAACTATGCCCAGTGTGGTTTAAATATGTTGCATGCTCAATGGCATACACGAAATAAGACATGTCAACCAGACTGTTCCAGGCTTTGTAAGACAGCCAATACACTTGCAAGTAAGGTAGTCTCTGGACAAAATTGTAGCATTCATTTTCAATATCATGAAAACTGATCAATCCTGGTTTAGATTTTAGACACTGAGCAATGCTGGACTTTGTTTTTTGCCTTTTAACTGACAGTTGTATGAAAGGTGCTTTGGTTTTCCCACTGGATCCCTTTAAAGCAGGCCATACACAGTCAGTTGAGCTGATGCTGTACATTCTTATGGAGTTTATATAAATTTTTCCTCTGGATAATATGCCTCTCTTTAGAGATTGGGCTGCTGGAGTCCTTTATTTATTCCTCTAAAACACAGGTGATATTTTTGGCATTGTTGCAAGACAATCTGTCTACATTACTAAGCCTCCCATCCAGTCATGAAATGAAATGTTTTCTTTTTTCCTTGAACACCACAAGGGTTGCTGAGGTTTCAGTTCTGACTACGATGAAACTCATAATTTTGTCACTGGCTTTACTAGGATCAGGACTTCCCCCAAACCAAAGGTATTCCACTGACAGTCAGTGGACCCTTGGGCATAAATGGACCACTTCTAAGTCAGCATACGAGAAGCTGATCTGTCATGCATAGTTTTTAATTCTCTCTTTGGACACCCTTAAAAGCCATTACAGACCCATATTCTGAAAAACATTGAAAGCCATTTTCCTTAGCCACTGAGAAAGATAAGTTCAATAAAAAACTGAAGTCATGTCAGCACTGCTCAATTTGGGTCTTTATTGAGGTCTCTTGACAACAATAAAGGCCTGTTTCTCATATTCATGTCCAAACTGGTCCAGTCTGTGGGTGTCCCAACTTGATGGACACTTTGCCTCTATGTTTAACAGCACATATGTCATTTGTGTCTTGAACAGCCCAGTACTGAGGAGAGGATTGGACTTCATAATATCATCCCAGCCCCAGTTTTCACTCTGCTTATGCTAAACCTCCAGTTTTCTGCATTTGCCTTCATCTTAAAATGCCACAAGCCCACCACACAGCTGTGGGAGTCCTTATGGATTTTGTCAGCACTCAGATATGCAGGAAGCCTCCTGCAACAGAATTAATAAGGCTTGAGTGCAAACTTTCCAACTACCCAGGTTTTGCTTGATGAAAACAGTTTTGGGTTATTTTAGGAACTTGGCAATACCATAACTGCAGGACTAAGGCAGAAAAGAACCACATAGAAATCTTAATGGGAGAGAGGAACCCACAGAGCCATTTGAAAAATGCTCCTGCCATGACAGATAAGGCCCCAAATACAGCCATCTGCCTCTTTTTTCCCTTTCCCCTTTGCTGCACTTCCTCTCCCAGATGTTTCTCATCATCTAAGGTAGCAATTCAGGCATTCATGTAACCGATCCGAAGGAGTGTGCTGCATGTGATTAGCATCAAGTCACCAAAGAACAAAGAAATGCAATTAATCCCTGTTTAAATAAAAAACAGATTAGATAAGATTAAACATATTAGCAATGGGCAAACCTCAGATGGTTTGTAGACCAGCATTGGGCTGGAAAATCGTTTGGGAATGCCAGTATAACCCAGATCCTATTCAAAGTTTCTGATACCTCCATCCAAGAAAGCTTGAAAGAACAAGGAAAGCTCTTCTGTATGGTACTTTGCACTTCCTGTGCTCCAGTAGAGTTGGAAAAAAATCCCACTCTCACAGTATGTTGACTTCTGGCACCAACACTTCTGACTGTGGTCAGAACAAGAAAATATTGAGGGTAGAGTTGCCCACTTAGTAGGGTTTAGTTGAAAGGACTTGTTAAACAGATTTCAGGGTTGGTTTAGTTGGTTCCGCTATTTTATTATAGGCTGAATTTGTTCCTAGGCTTTATGGCAGAAAAATGACCACTGCCCTGCTATCCCATTGGTGTTCATGATGTTGCATGTGCCTCCAAATGAGCATTTTGAGTAACTCATCTTCATAAAAATAACTCCCATCTGCTGATGGGGGTTAGGTTGTTGGTACTCTGATTTCAACAGAGTTTCAGGTGTTTGTCAACATCTGAAACAGGAACATTCTGACCAGATCAGAGAAGTATTGCAAATAGTACTGAAAGACTCTTCCCTAGCAGCTTGCAGATCTTGCCTGATTTGCCACCAGGGCTGGGCTTCCGCTCATCTCACTGCAGAATCTTCACCTCTGTTTTTAGAGTGATGCTGAAACCTAAGCTTTTAAGCAACATATGCTAAGATTTCTTATTTCATCAGAACCAATCTTCATTACCCTTGCTCACAACTTTCTACTATTTCTACATGTACAATAGAATTACAGAATGAACTGTATATCAATCAGGAAAAAAAATTATTCATTAACAAAATTAATTTTAAAGGTCTTTCTGGGAAGATAGGACAGATAGGTGGACAACTGGACAGATTTTTAGGAAACTTCTTTGAGGAACTATATTTAGTGTAATACCTCCCTGAAACAAGTATCTTATAAAGTTTTCTTTTACATCCAGTCCAGTAAAAGCAAAAAAGTGAGGAACACAAACACTGTCACTGGAAAGAAAAAAAAATCACTCAATATCAGAATCATGAACTGTATTAAGAATTTTCCATGTAAGAATGGTCACTCCAGAGAACATATTTTTAGTAGAATGACAAGCAGAGACTGTTGGGGATTACAAGCATACACATGCACCACAATGTAGTTGATTCCCATTTCCATTACTATTTTCATAGTCTTTAGTTTGAAGAAGTGAGATCAGAGACAGCCGGGGCCTCTCCTGTTGGACTGGCCCAGCTAACCTCTGGAAAGCAGCCATTCAGTACACACCATAATTTGCTCTCAGTCTGAACTGGAGCCTCCATTAAATCGAACATACAGGGCCAGATTCTTAGCCAGTGTAAAGTAAAGTAGCTCCACAGAAGGCAGCTTATGGCAGCTGAGGTCTGATCGATGGTGTTAAGTATGCTGGTAAAGCTTCAGCCATCGGGCAAGAATGATTTCTCACCTGTTTCCCAAACATTTATTATTCATGGCCGGATTTCAAGTCCTTTCCTCACAGTGACTAGCACCCTCCTCGAGAAGGAGCCTTACTGAGTTCTCAGGTATACATGGAAAATTTAAAAAGGGCTCAACAGGAGGGGAGCAGGATCTTCAGTGCTAAAAAATTTAATGCCTCAGGGGTCTCAAACCCTACCCCTTTTACAAACTAAACAAAAATCCCTCTCTCGCCTTAAACCTGCCTTCAGAAACTTTTAAAAATATGGTTTGTCAAACATTTTGGATTTTATTTTTAATGAAATGCTAATAAAAATGTGAAACGATAATTTATTTTGTGGTGCTGCACTCAAAGAGTGAGAATACTTAGTAGCTGTGTGTTCAAGATGAATTGCTGGGAAATGCTTTTAAAATCTGTCCTGTCTTTTACCTGTTTAGATTTATACCACCTCAGATGTTAACAGCCCTTAGGTGGCTTCTTAATGCCAAATGTAAATACAAAAACAAGAAGAAAATGTTCCTCATGAATTCATACATATCTTTCCTGGCAAAAGGCCACTTCTGTCACTCAGAGCTCAGACTGTTCTTCTTTTAATTTGGCATCAATTTCTTGGCTGCTGTTAATAGTATTATTTGTGTTGGAGGTAAGCCAGACAACACACTTTTCTAACCAATTTGTCCAATAAAATGGATTATTTTGTTAGTTAATCTGTCACTTCTTGAAAAGAGAAATCTTTAATACCATTTGTACAAATATTCTTGGTTTATGTCTTACGCCTTCTTGTTGCCCTGCATCAATACCAAAGCTTCTACAAGAGCTAATTAAGTGTTGATACATTCACAGAAAAATGACTGTTCAGCCTTGATCAGAATCTTCATTTTGACATGTCTTTTTTTTTCCAGAGATTAAAAATGGTGATTTTTTCAACTCCAGGAAGATAACTTTTCTTGTCTTACTCCTACAGTCCTTTGCCCGCACAACGCATCAGCTTTTTCTGGGTAAAAATGGAAGAAGGCACAGTAAAATTAACAAAGCAGGCTTCCCTTCCCACTGTAGAGCAGTGCCATCAGCTCACCCCTCCTTGCTCTCATCAAAGCCTGAGCAAATGGCTGGCTCCAAACGAGGCACATGTGGCTGAGCAGCCCATGCACGTGTAGGTTTGGTGAACTGGAACATTAAACAAGACTAAATGTTTGAACACACCCTGCAGATTTTCTTCCCTGAACTGTTTTTCCATCCTTGCACGTCTATCAGTTTTCTGAGGTTTAAGAGCTCACATCTGAGACTGTGACTGCTCTGTCTAAAGATGTTAAAGATGGCCAGTGTGTTCAGCAGTGCTCTGCAGATGGCTTGGCAGATAGGCAGATGAGCAGGCTGCTGTACCACCTTCTATAAAGAGGAGCTGGAGAACACAAAGCAGAGAACAAAGCATGCAAATCCTCATAATAATGTATGATGAAAATGGTCATACACAAAAATCAGATCTATAAAATATGTTATATTTTAAGAAAAATTCTGAAAGGATTTAAAAAAAAAAAAAAGGAAAAAAATTCCACACATTGCCTAAGAATTCATTGTTTCCTGTGCAGGACTGCAAATAAACAGGCGGATATTGTGTGAAAAACACTGCATGTTCACTGACAGTCTGGTTTTACCTTTAATACAGCTTAAATCAGAAGCAGAGTAAGCAGGACTGCAAGGAGGCATTGAACATAAACTGTTTGGCCCCAGAAACTGCACCTCCAGCAAAGCAAGGATAAGTACCTCCTGCCTCCTTCCCATATGGATCCAGGTGGTTAAGTGCCTGTCTGCAGTCTATTTGGGTCTGGAATATCTTCTGAGTGGAAAGTAGGCACCTTGATGGAGCCCACGTTAATTAATTGTATTTTCTTTAATTGTAACTGTGTGCATGCCAACACACTGGTTTGGCCAGCATTCCCTGCTCTGGGGTGAGCCCACAGCCCAGGGCAGTGTGACAGGGCTCAGCCATGTGCTGCTGGCAGGGCAGCAGCCTGCCTGGCCACTGTCCTTGGGCACAGAGAGGAGCTGCCAGCAGCTGCCTGCTGCCCACACATGCCTCTGGGCAGGAAAGACTGTGCAGGACGAGAAGGTACCAATGCACAGACCTAATGTGCTTTAACAGTGCCCACAGCAGCTGTGGCACAGTGACAGCAACACCAAGCCCTACTCCAGAGCAGCCAAGTCAGCATCGTGCCTTGACCAGCTGATGTTCCCCCAAAAGCCTCTCTGCTGGAGATCTGCTCCTCCTTTGGAACTGCAAGGATCCCTCAGGGCAGGCTATCCAACTTGTCCTGATGAATATTTAAACCAAAGGCTATTTGCTGTCATGTTTAGGAGTATAAACATTGACAATTTATATCTGACGTCTCTTAACTCAGGGAACAGCTTTATATAAACACATGTTTGGTGTCTTCTGGTTTCTTTCTCAACCAAACCCTTTAGAAAGTGTACATGCACTTCATAATGATGTGAGCAACATTTTCCTACTGCTGAGTACTGGAGAAGTGTTTGGCATAGCATTTATTCCAGCTTGAATCTCTGCATTCAAATCCCCTCTGCACAGCAAGGCTGAGGCCTGGGCTTTGTACTCGCTGCTCCTGCAGAAACGTGCCTGCAGTCCAGAGGAGAAGGTTGTTTATGAGCACCGAGTCCTTGCACCTGGCCTCCTGCACTGCCAGCCCCATCCCAGCACAGGTCTGCAGCCTGGCTGCAAGAGATCCTCCGCACTCTGGATTCCTTGGAAAGCATTCCCTGTTTAACAAAACCCAAACATTTTATTAAAGACTCTCAAACAGAGGCTCTGCCATTTGAGTGCTCTCCATTTTTTAATGCAAAGTATTAGCCACCCGTGGCCAAACAGTGCAATCCTTAGAGCATACAACATCTTGAGAAGTGTCACAGGAACCCTCTGTGTTATACATGAGGAAAACCATGGTCCCAGGCTGTGCTGTGCATGGCTTTGGTCACCCACCTGTCCATTTCCAAACAGGCTGGGCTTTACTTCACCACTCCCCATGAACCTTCTCACTAGAAAACATACTGACCTGATGACTTGAAATAACAGCTAACAGAGCTTCTTTTAAAGCTGTCAGGGGGAGCTCTGTTTCTGAAAGATATATAGATATATAATAAAAACAAAACAAAACAACAAATCTGTAAGCAATTTGTTAGAATTGGAGGCTTAGCTGTTTTCTAACCTGTAAGTAAACTACAGAAGCCATTCCTTTGAAAATCCTTGTGTTTTCTACACAATGTTCCACTTTGTGTACACTTATGTGCTTATACTGCAGACAGCTCAAATGCCTCAGAAAGCACAAAATAGCAGCAAGAAGCAGAGATTTGGGCTGAACCCAAAATCTTTGGATACAGAGATCGGCATTGTAACTAGATTTTTCCAGAAGCATTCCAAAACAAGGACCAAGTTTCCAAAAATGCCTAGTAGTCAGATTTATACATGGAAAAGTAGCTCTCAGGACAAGCCATCACAAACCACCTATTTACTGGACAGAGATGTAGTGGGGAAGGTAGAAATAAGCATCCTGAAGAAAGCTCTAAATAAGTAGCCTGAAGAAAGCCCTGCAGCCTGAGTAACCTGCCCAAGAACAGGAGATGCATGGAGCTTGTGTCACTTCACACAAGCTTCAGGTAGCCAAACATGCTAAGGAACTATAACACAAAACTCAAATTGCAGCTAGGGGGAGAATTTATAGGATATCTCTTTTGCTGAGTGGCTTCTAGTGGGCTTTGAGGGCCTAAGAGATTGTCTCTGTCCTGAGCCTGACAACAGGCTTGTGGACAAAGGGCTGCAAACCTCCACAGGATCACCAGCCTGACAGCAGCCCAGACTACTATCACTGTTTCAAAAAAAAAGCTTAGGAGTCAGTGCTGGTGGTAACAGACCCACATAAATTTTAATTAAACCCTTAGAAACAGGCAGGTCCTTCCCAGTCAGGGAATTCTCAAGGATACAAGAATACAAAGTTTTAGCTGTTTTAATCTGTACCTGTCACAACAATACTTCAGCACTGCAATGGGATTGACTCTAATTGGTGTACTAGCACTTTTTCTCAAGCCTAAAAATCAAGCACAAGTGTTGCATCATAAGAAGCATGAGCTCTGCCATCTTCACCTCGCCGGGTGCTCCCTCAGTTGTGCTGTTTTATCTGCACTGACCAAGCCCCACAGGGAGGCTCCTGGGCACCACTTCCCACCTCAGCCCTGCTCAGGGGCATCCTGACTCCATCCAGGACCTCCCAAAGTCACTGCTGGCTGCACTCTGACAGATCAGCTCGGAGGTGCCCTGGCAGCCTTGCTTCAAGCCCTGTTTCTGCCCTCTTCCTCCCAGCTGCTTCACAGATGCTGAAGCCTTAACCCTCTGCCTGCCTTGCAGAGCTTTAAGCCCTAATAATGAAGGAGGGGTTCTGTCTGTGCTCTGTGTTTCTGAAACCCCTTTGGATTTTATCAACCCACAGGCCCAGTTCTACACTCCCTGTATTGCTTGTGTACCCAAATGAGGGTATGAAACAGCCTGACTGATACAAATCTGATACCTGGGGGAGGAATGTGGTGTAAAAGATACACTTCTGAATACAATACTCAGCAGAAACCTATTCCAAGAGAACTGTGCAGAGCTTCTCAGGCAACGTTAGCTGTACCAAGTAATGCCACACCCAAGGGTGAACACTGCTGGTGTGGGGTTTGTCTTGTATTTAAGAAAAGCCTTAAAAATCACTCCTAAACAGGCAGAGGTTTATGCACTCAGGTAGACATGGCTGGAGCCAAGCTGTGTCAGACACACAGATGAATCCATCTCACTCTCTGAAGATGCTGCAGTAAGCCCCAGTATCCTGCCTGCTGCAGTGGTTCCTGCAATCCTTCTGATGTTTGTACTTAGAAGCACAAAGTGCTGCAAGCAGAACTAAATGGAAATGCTCCAGGTTCTGAGTCTTTTTCCAACCTTTGAGACTACTAAGATAAAGTAAGTTAAAATCATTTTTTAAAATAAAATAAAATAATTTAAAATAAATTTTAGGTGAACATTCCACAACTAAGTTCCAGAGAAAAGCACACATGGCACAGTGTTCCAGCTTGGAGGTCTCTACCCTCACATAATACTAAATATCTTTAGCATTAAGTGTTTCTAATTTATTATCATTTGCGAGCATCTGGACAACCTGGCAACTGTGGCAGGGTTGGGGTTTGAATCACTAATAAAACTTGCAGTGAAACCTGTAAACCAAGCACAGGAAGATGGGGGCATTGGTTAATGTGTGTCACTGGTGTGTTATCTTCAACCCCGCCGGCCCCACTGCGGAGGTGCAGGGATGGAGCAGCCGAGCTCTGGCCAGCACCTTCAGGGGAGCTTCCTCAGAGACCTGCACACAGACATGGATGTAGAGCTGCACAGAGGGACGTGTCAGCCTTCCGACTCTCTCTCCAAGGACACACCTCCTTCTGCCTCAGGATCTTGGCTTTCACTTGGCTGTGGAGGGCCCCAACAGTTTTGCTTCTCTGATGCTGTGCCCTGGCTTCAGTGTTTTTGCATTTTGTTGCTCTTCCAGTGAATTCCAAAAAAAAACCCCTGAGCTGCATTTGGCAGTCCTGCGTGAGGCAGGTGTTCATAGCAAGAAAATTGTTTTCCAAAGCAAGCCAAACTCTAACTTTTGACGTGGGATTGCAAGTCTGAACTGGAAAAGACTGAGCACATACCTGAACCATCAGTATCACATGTTGCTCTGACCTAAAACAGTCAGAAGTCCATCCTCTCTCTGCATGGGCAACAGAATTTTTATGAAACACCCTGACACCTCTTGGTTTCTAAACTTAGGTGTTTTTTGTACTAGCTACCTCCTGCCAGCAGTCATTAAAATCCTTGCCCAGTCCCTGGTTGTCCACAGCACTGCCCGAGTCACTCTGCTCATGTGTTGGCAGCTCAGCAGCACTCAGCTGGGAAGAAGAAACACCTTCATCTTGTCTGTTCACAGGGAAGAAAGTTACACCCCCTTCCTCTTTCCTAGAAGACCAAAATGGAAAAGAAAAGGAAGGAAGGAAGGAAGGAAGGAAGGAAGGAAGGAAGGAAGGAAGGAAGGAAGGAAGGAAGGAAGGAAGGAAGGAAGGAGCACCTAAACTTTTAGTGACTTTCCACAAATGTGTCTCAAAAGGCTGATTTTTACCTTCCTTTCAAACCTCTTCTTCCTTCCTGCCTTCCCGCCTTCCCCGCCTGTCTTCTTTCACTTAGCTTTCATTCTTTCATTTTTCCACTCCATTTCTCTTCCTTCCATAATTTTTTCCTCCGCTGTCTTGTATTGAAAACTAGAGACAAAAATAAATACAAAAGAAAAATACAAATTTACCAAGTTGAAGGAAAGTTGGGTGTAAATCCCAAACTGCTTTGTTACTATTTGTGAAAACTGACATTTGAAAAAACAATTAAATGTCTTTTCTGTTTTAAATAATCTGTATCTATTTTATCTATTTTCTACATCTCTGGAAAATATGCTTTTTTGGTAGAAGATGATTTATTCAAACTCCAGCTCTGAGAAGCTTATACAGCATCTCCCTCTCCTTACAAAATTTTAAAGACAATAGATCTGGATAAGTCATGACACTAATAAATTGTCTGCAATTTACTTAGGAAAGATTTTTGTTATGTGATTTGATAATTTTTAAGGACTCTGATACAAGATTGACCTGATTTGTGGGAAAATCAGACAGTTTTGGCCCTGGGCACCAGAGTACTCCTTCCAAGTTGAAAAGCTAATAAACCAGTTGGTGAAGTTCACTTTATATGCACAGGGTGAGGGTGGCATTGGATGTTTCACCCATATAGGCACTAACTCAGTTCTGTGCAGATGTGAAAATTTTCCATTTTTAACTGATTTTTAATACTTAAAAGGTGAGTCTTATTCTAAAACTTCTTGGAGAGCATATTAAAGAACAATTTTTAAAAAGAAACAAGAAAAAAAAAGGAGGGGAAAGGGGTGGTTTCAGTTGTTTTAGAAGGAAAAGTTATGTTTCTTGACTTTCCTGAGGAATTAATTTGAGACTTCTGGTTTCCAGACAGCAGTATGAGCATGGAACGTAGCTTTGCCCATCATCTCAGGAGTCAAACATCCTGAGTTGCCCTAGCAGAGAGTAAATGTTGCTCTTCTCTTACCTGGTGCAGTAAATGTTGCTCTTCTCTCAATCCCAAAAAGCAGAAAAGGTCAGCCAAGTAAAGATCACCAAACTTTTTTGGCAGTGTTGTGCCCAAACCACATGAGCTTTCAGGGTTAAACAAGGCACAGAAAGGGAAATTTGCAAGTAGTTTTTCAGTGTTTTGGTAGCTGGGTGAGGCTTATTGGCTGTTTTAGACAGAAATGCAATAATATAAAAGCTCTGGGACTGTGAGGAAGAAAAGTCTTCCTGGCACATAGTGAGCAAAAGTGAGAGACAGAGAGGATGAATTGCAAAGGGAAAAATATAATATGAAGAGGTATGACCAAAATTATAAATGATAATGAGTCAGGACATGAAGTAACTAGCTTTTATTTAAACCCATGGTTTAAGAAAGGGCCTATAATCTGCTGGAGGTGTCATCATTTCAATGGAAATGTAAAACCAGAATCAGGATTTCTTACTTTCACTAAATGCTGAACATTTTTTACATACATTCTGACCTCAGGGATCTTTATCCAGGCATGCTGCTCAAACTCCAGATTAGGTCTCCATATGCTACTTCCCTATAGTATGCCACTTTCCTACAACTCATCCCATCCTTTCACTTAAAGCACTTGTTCCCAAAAGTATTGTGATGTAGCCATTGTGGCAGCACACAATCTCAAATTAGTATCAGATGATAAGCAAGACACCTGCTGTACACTCTGGCCCTGTACTTATCTCAGTCTCAGTAGGGACCCATCCAGACACCTACATGCACACAAATTATTTCAGGTTATCAAAGGTGCCATCTCAAGCACAATACCCCTCTGTCTATGCATCTACACTTAGGGTCATTCATATCACACAGATATAGCAAGATGCCATGAAAGCCCAGCATAAAAAGAGCCACCCAGGTGCTGCCATCACAGCCCTGATCAAGGTAAGCCTACAGCTGGCGGGGAAGGGGACAAAGTGAAAAAGAAGATACTAGGAGGAAAGACACCTCACTTTGCCTTTCATGGGGCTGAGGCTGAAATGGCCTTGAGTAGTTATTACCCAGTAGTTCAAGTTGATTTGTTCTGCCTGTGAGTTTTGATTTGGAAATGCAGCAAGCCTGAGGAAAAGGCTATGAAATGACCTGTAGTTGGGACTTATATTTTTGCTTCCCCAATGGATGTGCCTGCATACCTGCTTGCAGTGTAATAGTGCAATAAATTGAGTGCATATCTATATCCACAAAGGGTCAAACTCTGCTCAGAATTACACCCGTGTAAATCCTCAGTAACTCCACTGGCCTCACCGGAGTTATTTGGCACAGATTTACACTTATGTAACTGAGAGCTGGTTTTAAGCTACAGTATGAAAAGTGTTTCACCTTCAGGGTAAAAAAATGCTACTAATGTCAGTTGCTGTTACATTTAAAATAACCAGAAGGAATTTCACCTGGATGGGATCCATCCACAATCCATGACATTTGCATGAACCTTTTCCCTTTATTTCTGGTGTGCATGGATACATGTCAAGTTTTAATTCACAGCTCATCCATGCCTTTTGTTTTGGAGGGACTATTATGCCTTAGATCAATCATCAGGAAAAGGTGTCTATATTGATAACACATTTGCCTCTGAGATGCTACAGGATATTCCAAGCCAGATTTCCTTTGAAGCCAGGCACCACTTTTATTATCAAAGCATGAAAAATAGCTCGCATCCATGACATCAAAATGCAGCCAGCACACAACTCTGAGGGCTAAAATGAGACTCCAGTTACATCACGTAAACCCAGAGGAGTTGTGGGCACTTTTGTTCCCATTCCTGGGGTGCAGCTGTCCTGCCTCAGCAGGGTTTGCCCCTGGGGCTGCCCTGCTGCCCGTGTGACACAGCCGTGTCACCCTTCGGGCACAGGCGGGCGGGCACGCTCTGACCCACGGGCACGCAGCTAAGGAGGGTGTCAGGGTCAAAAAACGCAGGCTGTCAATTGTGACCTTTTGTATTCATCGATCCCAAATTGAGCTGAATTCCTTTAAAGTATCTGAGCCACCAGTGATGATGTCAGAAGGGTTCAGGCACTAGGGATTCGAGGACTAATTTTCCTGAGGTCTCCCTGCTTCATTCTGGCTCCATGCTGGAGTACAGAGGCAATGGTTTGACACTCCTTCCTGCCAAACAGCTAAATTTCATTAAAATACAACACAAAGGTATGTGAGTTTGCTTTGCAACCCTATTAGAGCTTACAGAGCAGTTAGTTAGAAATACAAACTTTGTTCTTTGAATAACCTCAGCTTGAACTGAGTCCTGGAAGGACTATCTTTGAGTTAAGGTAATACAAAGCAATAAAGCTTCCTGAGAACAGAAGACTGCCAAAGTTTAAGTGGTATATTTTATGATCTGGATTATTGTCCATTGGGGAGCTCAGATGAAAACACAGACTCATTTCATTTAGGTCTCTAGTTGTGATTTGAACCATGATCCAAATTTCCAATAAAAATACTCAAAGAGAAAAGCTAGTGCTTTATCCACTGCATACCAAGACTTGCTGGCCCTTTCCTAAAAAATCACAGTAATCCAAGGTCAAATAATACATGTGCAATGACTCAAACACTCCACAGAATTTCAGCTTCCACCATTTCTTCTCTTTCAGTAGTGCAAACCACATACCAAAGGATACAGAGTACATCAGATGTGATAGCAACAATTATGCAAATCCTCTGCAACAATATGAACAAGAAAAACATCTCTATAGAAAGGCAGCATTTCTACAAATGGTTTTGTGCAATAAATCTTCACAATTTCTTGGGCTCATCCTGACAAGCAGTTGGTAGCATGACCGTATTCCATTCTGTCAGATAAGGCACAAAAGTACAAGTGCACAGACGTGTACCAAGCATATCTGTGTCTGCATCTCGGGAAGATAATCATATTAACAAGTGATCAAAACTATGTTTATTGTTTTCTCCTCAAGGGAATGAGATTCAAATGGTTTCTTTGAGCAGCATGGGAACAAAAAAAAAATCTCTAAATAAATCTCTAAATAAAATTGACTACAACCAGCTACATTCTCTCATGCAAGATGACAAATGGTCTGACTTTTCTGAAAGGTCATTAGTCAAACTCAATTTTAAAATATTCAATTCAGGGGGAAAATCTCTAGATGAAAGCCAAAGTTCTACAGAGAACTCAAGAAAAAAAAACTGTACCAACATGGTTTTTGTTACTTATCCCTATAAAAAACCCTTAACTCTGGGCTATATTCAAGTCAGGAGAGGACAACTATTCTTTCCTATGACAAGCCAAATGAATTTAAATCTGTCTTTGCACTTAGACAACACAGAAATGTAGCAGAACACATACATTGTTCTAAAGGATAATCAGAGGTAGATTGAAATACAGAAATACTCAGAAATACAGCGCAGAAAATCCACAGAATGGAGAAGCAGCAGTTCCTTGTCTCGACACAGCACCTTACAATGCAATAGGGAGAAGAACTGGCTGTCCCATAAATTTTTTTTTCATTTCTACCAAAATGTTAATGGCTTGAATTGGTCGGAGCTTACAGGTCCTGCACTGCTTTTATGGCTGCTCTCCATTTGTGGCAGCGGGTAAAAAATGTTTCATGAGAAAGCAAAATGTTTCACAAATGTTCTCTTTCCATTTCAGGCAGAAGATTACTTCCACTGTTCTCCCTCTTTGCATGCTTGCAAGTAATGTTGTGCTGGAACACTGATCCAGACACACTCCCAGAATCACAATATCTCAGATTCAGTGTCCTGCTTGACGACATCCTCAGTGATTTGTACGAAGTGGAATTGCCTGCACAGGAGAAACCAGGAAATGCTCTTTCCCCACTGCTTGAGTTATGGGATCCCACACCTCTCTAAAGTGCCAGAAAAGCCCTCTGGATTATGGAGCACTCTGGATTTCCCTCCCTCTCATGTTTTGCCCTGAAATTCAGGTCTGAATCTGAAGTCTCTCTGTGACAGCCAAAAGAGGGACATATTTGCAAATCATCACTGTCTGTCCCAAAATGCACTCTACTTTGTCAAAAAAATACAAGACTTCCTGTGTCTGAGATTTGTTACCCAACAGTTACTATTTTGTTTTCCTGTCATGACTGGAAAACTGGCCCCTGAAAAACAGTGGTAAATACACAGTAAAAAAATACTATGCTAATGGAAGTTTTAACTGAACAGAATTTGTGCATCTATATTACATCATGGAATCTATAGCCCACAGAGCAAATGCCTTGAAATCTGCACCAACAATTGGTTTGATATCAAAAATGGGAAATCATTTGACTCAGCAATATCAGAATTTTCACAGCATTTTGCCTAAAGTTGTCTACAATCTATTCTTCAGCTAATACTCCTGGCTACATGCATAGCTCCAATAGAATGGGAATATAAAAGGGCCTCAAGGCTGAGCCTTTGGATTGCCCCTCGTCTTTGAATCACTCTCACTACTGCACCTGGATTAATAAGAATTAAATTAGGCCATTCTACCAAAAATCAAAGAAGATTATTTTGCATAGGACATAGGTGCCATCAAGTGAAAAAAATGCACTTGCTCATTTTGAATATGAGCTGCATTATTTCAATGTGACTACTTTTTGTCAAGATTTTTGGCCACTGGTTCTGCATGAATACAGAAAATCATTACTCATAATTTTTACTTTTCATTCTCCCATCTCTGTTACTTAAGTAAGAAGGCAAAACCATGCTATGTGGCCCATCACAAGTAATAAATAAAGAAAAGTTAATGAGAAAACGTCTTGTCTGAAAATTATTGATTCAAATTTTATGGCAAAAACTTTTAAATATTGAATACAGCCATGGCTGATAGGACTGGTCGGTTCATGGAGGATTCTCTCAAGCTGCACAGTTTTATTAAAATAAGTATGACTAACAATTTTTCTATAAAAATATATTAAAACTGCCAGATTTATAAAAGTCAGACAAATCCTCCATTTTTCTTTTCACAAACTCTCTAAATCCCTTTGCGGAAGATCCCAGACCTCAGCTGCATTCCTCAAGGATTTACAGGGCACCAGAGGAACAGCAATCTGCTGCAAATGAATATGTGCTTTCAAAAGTACATGGAGGCTTTTCCAGCTTTTCACGTACTTCCCTCAGGTTAATCTTCCTGAAGGCACTGGATGTATTTGCAGGGCCAGTTTTAATCACTGCTCCACTCTGCCCCTTCACAGCACATCCATTGTGTCCTCCTGATGGGAATAACTGCCCTGCAACTAGAGGTGAAAGGAACAGTGGCTGGAATATTGGAGGGAGCCCACAAAATCAGGGAGAAACCCCCACAGATACTTAACAAGATTTACTTCTCTTGCAATAATATGAGCTGGGACTGTGGATCACATTCTGATCTCAGTTACTGTGGTCTCAGTCTGAATTACCAGCACTGGTTTCAGCAGAGCCTCCCAGGATTTAAGGCCTGATCCAAAGATTGCCACTGATTTGTGCTGATTGTGTAACAGATGGTTATTCCAGCATAAGAATTTATCCTAGAAAAAGTTAACAGTGCTTTTATCAACACTGCATTAGGAAATGCTTTGTACTAACATGCAGGACACTTAACAAAGTTTACTGTTTTCCCTCTTCTGCTTGTTTGGTCCGTGTTTAAGTCCTGTTCCAATTCTAATTACAAATACAGATAAGCAAATTGTATTCACCCTATGTGCTATTTTCCCTTCATTTGCTGTAATATTTTTAAGATATAAACAAAAAGAAAAATGCTACACAAAAAGCAAGAAAAAAGGCTACAGCACAAATGCATCACTACAGAATGAACACTGGACAAAAATCACTTTCCTTTCTTCTTTTCATTTCACTCTGTGTTTCATCTGGGATAAGTTATTCTTCATATTACATGCAATGTATTTTTTTAATTTTCTGGTCAGAAATTAAAATGTCTTCAGGCGTGGATGCTGAGGAAAAAATATGGTTAATATGTTGTCAAGATTTGCCATGCTAAGTAAAAATAATGGTGTTGTTGTACAGAAATTTTTAGTTGAGTATTTTCGTAGATACCAGGATGAACTGGTTCAGGATAACAGGATCCACCTGTTTTGCCAATATCTCAGTATGAATTGGATTAGCAGGATATGATTTATTTGGGTCAATAGGAAAAGATCTTCTCAGTTGTCTTGGAGATTTGAAAAAATAAAAAGGCCACTGCCGTATTTTGCTCTACAGGTTCTGAAGAAATCTCCACACTCTTCTGAAACAATGTTTTAAATAAGAAAAAGCTGCAAGCTGCAAGAATCTTTCTTGCTCTTCCCTCTTCTGTCTCTGTACATGAGTGGTCTCCAGTAGCATTGACAGCCAAAAGAAAAGATGATCAAATATTTTTCTAGAGGGAAAATTTTGACAAGCACAAAGGAAAAAAAAAAAAAACATAGGTTGGGTTTTTCCTTTTAAAAATTCAGGAAATAAATAATAATTTTAAAAACCCAAACAAAAAGTAACATTCAGCAGCTGTTTGCTTTCAAAAAAAATTTGTTTCTCGCACAAATAAGTTTTGACTGAGTTTTTCTTCTCTTTACAAAAATGTTGAAACTTTCCCAAAAGAAGGAAGCTTTCAGAGATGATGTCAAAACCAACTGTGCTGGTGAAAACCAGTTTTATAAAAATGTCAGTGAGGCCGTAGGCAGGGCGAGGAAGCAAGCAGCAGTGGGATTTTCTGGAAGGGCAGTGCAGGCACTGCAGGGGCAGGCTGTGCTGTCAGACCTTTGGGTGCCCTGAGTGCTCATCAGCTCTCCCCACCCTCCCACTGCCCCTGCTAACACTGCCACCTCAGCCTGACTTCAGGAAGGCTCACTGTGAGCTCCTGCCTTGTCTAGTAGCCTTGGCAAGAGGTTTGCAAGAGCTTAAGGTGGCTTTTGGGGCAATCCATCACGGAGTTTTAGCAGCAGAGCGCTAGATGTCAACGCAGGAAAATGAGGCCGTGTTGGTGCTAGGGGAAGATCAGGCAGTGTGGAAGACACAGTGAACACAGCATCAGTGATGAACACGAATATACAGACCAGGAACAACAGAGTGAGGAGGTATGGGGAGGGCACAGGAATTTCCACTTTGTTTGACCATATACCCTGCCTTAGGTGATGTTTGGGGTGGGTGGGGCGGGGAGCAGAAGAGCTCACTCCTTCAGTTCCCTCATGTGACAGAGCTCAGACACATAAATATGGCAAACGTTATGCTTCTGAATGATCAAATAAATAAATAAATAGAAAGTTTCTTTCATGGTTTGGCCAGGCAGAGATTGGACTCCCCCCAACCAAAACAGACCTCCCTCTTCCTCCACAATACCTGGGAAATGAAGCACTTTTAAAGCCCCACATACTGAGTATACCTTTCTTATGTTACAGGCTGCTGCCTTCTTCCACCCAACACATGGTAAGGATTATATTTAAATAAAGATTTAACACTCATAAATGGTTTCTTTTAATATTGCTGTAAAGTAATGGATCTTTTATGGGCAAATTTAAATGTCATTCCCCAATGTACAGCTGCGCCAAACAGTATGGGAGCGTTTTATGCAGCCATAACCAAGGAGGCACGTTGGCCAGCAGTGCCTGTGGGCAGAGTGTGGATTTTATTAGCCAATATGAGCTGATGACCCGTGAGCAGAGTCAGTTTTTGCATCTTGTAAAGTCAGCCATTGTAAAGGTACCACCACGTGCGGACAGTGAGCAGCTTCCAGCCCAGAACAGCTGAGCACAGCCTCCTGTCTTGGACAGCAGCAGATCCTTTTCAGCCTGTAAAGGTTTTTCCCGACACCACTACCTGTTCAGGCTTCACCTCTCCTAGCAGGGATGCTGCTGGGCTGGCTTTGCACACATTACTGAAGAGCTGGTGTCAGACCCTCTCCTTCCTGATCACCACCTCTCTGAGCATCTGGCCAGCTGAGCCAGCATTGGATTCCTTGTGGTCCCAGGCAGAAAGTCAGATTTTTCCCTCCCATCCCCACACAGGAGGACTTGCATTGCTGCTTAATGCAGCCTTCAGCAGCTGGCATATGTGACTGAACACAAGGCTGTTTCAGATTAAAACTAAGAGTTGAGTTCCCAGCCCAAAGTATTACATGGCACAGATATTCACAGCTCTTTCCAGCCTCACAAGATGAAGAATTTGGTGACTTTTCAGAACTCAACATGGACTTTTTTCCAGAATTTGTTGCCGGAATGGGTGATTACTGTCCAGTTTAAAAACATTCTTGACTTTTAAAAAAAGGCAGGATTGTTTTGCTGCCTCGTTTTTGGAACACTATATTCCTTACAGAGGTGAATAAACTGTCACTCTAGATATAACTATCCATGGAAAATTACAGACAAGACTGGAATGGGCCTAATTGTCTTAAAACAATGGTCACTACCCTTGCAAAATGTTATGTCATGTTTCTGTGCCAGAAGACCTCATCCCAAAGACATCTAAGTAATTATATATGCATTTTCCTGACATTATTTCCTTCCTCTTTTTAAAAGAAGTGTAGGTTTTGATGTTTATAGTAAGTAAAGTATTTAACAAAATAACTCATTAAAAAAGCATCATACCCACTGGAGATTCTCCCATGCTCTCTACATTCCACAGTAGGCAAGCTGCTGCCAAAAAAAACCCTGGCAGATCAATCCTCCCAGAGGAATGAGGAATCAGAAAATGTTATCCAAACCCTGCTGCAGAGCAGCCACTTGATAGGGCTCATTGCCATCCACGCAGCATATGAAAAGAAACCTGCTATTTATTTCAGTCAGCTTCTCACCAGCCAAGTAAAAAGCATCCCAAACTGCTTTTGGATCTTGATTCAGCAAATCATCTCAGCACATTTCAGAAAAGATATGACCATGAAATATTTTGGCCTCATCAAAAATGCACACTCACATTGTTTGTTGTGTGCCTCACACCGGCACAGGAGATGGCCAGGGAGAAATTTCCAGAGATACCTGTCTAGGGACAGGGAATGACATTTTCAAGGGCATTTCTGGGCCAAGCAAAGAGACCAAATGAGCAGCAGCACTTTTCAATATGTTCAGTAAATTTGCTCGACTCAGTTTCATTGGTTCACTAAATAAATCTCAGATTTTTTTTTGTTTTTTTACTCCTCAAAAGGACAGACAGAAGAAGCAGAACAACCCACTGGCTCGACTCAGTTTCATTGGTTCACTAAATAAATCTCAGATTTTTTTTTTTGTTTTTTACTCCTCAAAAGGACAGACAGCAGAAGCAGAACAACCCACTCCAGAGCACCAAAACTGAAGTCAGACTCTCTTTTCGTGCCTTTTGTCTCACAGAGAAACAGAGCTGCCCAAAGATTTCAATATAGGGATTTACTCCAGGGAATGTTATTTTTCTTTGTTTGGTTTTTTCTATTGTTATTTTTGGTTTTGTTTCTTTTTTTTTCCCTCTTGAACACATCTGCACACTCTGGGTTTGGTGATTAGTTTTATTTTGAATCTTGCTTTCTGGTTTGGTGTCAATTTGAATATTTTCTTCACACTTTGCAAAGACTTTGAACACAAGAACAGCATCTCACTCAATTTTAAAGCTGCAGTTTCCTTCCACTTTTTAACTGCAAATCATGCTGTGATTTACAGTGGCATATATTCAGAAAACTGGGCCAAGGTTTTTATAACTGGATGCTCCTAAAACCCTGGTTAAATTTTCTGCAGGGGAATGCTGGGGCAGTGAGGGTTTCTTAAAATTAGGATTTATTTAAGAGACTGAGGAGAAACCCAGGAGCTTAACTTTATGCTCTGGTGTTGGAAACCTTAGCCCAGATTTACATTTTAATTCATCTGTCAGCACATGCTCTGGGTAATGCAGAATTTCACTTCTTCTTTCCCTCCCACCTTCTCATGAAACCTCAACTAGCAATTCCACCTCCTTTTCATCAGGAGCCTGGCACTTCTCAAAGGACTCAAGCTGCATGGAACTGTCCCTGTGAAAGCTGAAACCAGGAGAAAATTCCAGGGCTTTCAGATTTCATTGCACAGCCAAAAAGTCGAGTTCATTTTGCTGCAATTCAGCATGTCTCGGGAGCCACGGCGAAGCTTTTTGTGAAACTGCTCAATTTAAAGTGGGTGTGGATGGAGGTGGTAACAGGGAGTAGGCACAGGCAATTCTATTTTCCTGGGTAGTCTCAAAGTTTAACATAAAAATGCAGAGAGCCCTATTATAGCTGAACTGAAAAGTGCAAAATGTTTTATGTATCAGCATTTTGGACTGCACCTAAAAATAAGTGGAAGCAAAACAAAATGTTGAACTATGATAAATATTTTCAAGGAAGAATACATTTGTCTTGTGTCCTGGTTGGATATACTTTTAGTCTTCATTCAAACTGAGCATATCTGCTTTCTCTTTGTTGGGGAGGAAAAAGCTATTGGATGTGTGGGAATGAAGTGGAAATCATCTGTGTGAAATGCCAGAGATCAATTCATTAAACCTTCTCAAAATAAAATAAACTCAGTGTTTCCTTTAGCTCTGGCACCAGAATTGCTCCCTGAGCCCCAGGAAATTCTGGCTCCCTTCACCAAGGGGTTAAAAGCCACCATGCTGGGAATAATACATATTCTGCTCTTTCCTTTTCATACTCCCTGGTGGTTAATGACATCCAGTCACATCTGGATCACAAGCACCATAAACAAACATATCCACCAAAGAACGTTGCCCAGATAATTGTCTTTGATGAAAATCAATTTCATGATGTTCACATTACAGGCCTTTTTAAGCCAGTCACTCATTTCTGGAGATTTAGGCTGCAGTGGTGTGAAGACAAGTGTATATAAATGCACTTGTTAATGCAACACTTCTGCTACAGTGTCACTGCTGTTTGCCACCTTTCTTCCACATTTTCAGCAGATGCAAATCCTTTCCAAGCATTGGAAGGCTGGTCACATTCATGGGCCTTTCAATAATGCAGTCTTGAGAGTTTTGGTTAGCAGCCCACCCATCACTGATGGCACACAAGGACAGAAAATGGTGAGCTGGAGGATGTGGGGACAGCTAGGACAGATCTGAGCTCCACAGACCTTCATTTCTGCCCTGACTCTGGCTATCTGATTTTTTGCATCTTCCTTGATGGGGTCTAAAGAAATATAAATATTTCTACATCTTTTCTCAATGTTTCCCCCTTAAAAAAATACAAATGCACACAAAAATTATCCTCAAACTGAACCAGTCTTTTATCCCTGTTTTCTGTCTTCTGTTTCCCTTTTTTTTCCACTTAACTTTGGTATTTGGCTGTTCTAATCATACCAACATGGGCTGATCTTTTATCCCTGTTTTCTGTCTTCTGTTTCCCTTTTTTTTCACTTAACTTTAGTATTTGGCTGTCCTAATCATACCAACATGGGTTGAAGGACTCATAGGCCAAAAGCTTCTTTTTCTCTATGCAAGGATTCAAACATCACCCTGGGCCTCCCGCTCATGGGTCGTCTTGCTTGTTTTTTGTAGGTCTTGCTTCTCTGTGGGAGCAGTTAATGTGCATTCTGTGAATGGATTGCTATTTTTTTCTTCTTACTTTACTAAGATTTGCATGCTTTTTGAGGTATTTTGTGATTGAAAAATCTCTATGCTAGTTCATATTTTTATACTGAAAAGTATCAAAAATATGTCTCCAAGCTGTATCCTATTTTCCTGTTTGTTTACATCCAAGCCCCAGTAAGGGTTTGGATAAGACCAAGAAATCAGTATTCCAGAAGGAACAGCTACCTTACTTCTAAAGTAGCCATCAGATGGTGTCTGATTCTAGAAGTGCTTTTTTTTTTGTATTTGGGAAAAAAAGTCTCTGTGAATACAGTAATACAAAATATCAGGAAAATATTATCATTTTCTATTTCTATAATAGAAATTATAGAATTATAATTTCTATAATTAAATTATTTATATTCTATAAATATTTCTATATTTATACCTCTTGTTACAACAAGTAATTTTTTATCCAGAATGTGATCACAACCTGTGATATCATCAAAGTGAACCAAATCTTCTGTTACAACTCCTTTGGTTATCTCTGTGCCATGTGTGTTCCTGCTCCCAGTGGCCACATTCCCGACTGTTCCATGTGACAGCACATGCCAAGAGATTCTTGGACTTCCCTGCCCGTTCCTATAACGGCCCTGTGGACTTGGTCGCAGCAATTCCGTCCAGGCAGAAGACCCAAAAATAAATAACACTCGCAGATCAAGCTGTGTAGCAGGATTGCATTAGTCACTAACCAAAAACAATAGCCAAAAGTAAAAAGTATTAAAACCAGATTAATTTTTGCTTTTCAGGTCACTGGCTACAGAATGGCTTTTTCCTTTCCCATTATTTCCCAGAGTCAGGTGTAGGTGTGGAGGAACTGAGGGCTGGTTCTTATTGAGAGGATGTTGAGAGAAGAGTGTAAAAACAGGATTTCAGCACACTGCTAAAAGGAAAGCAGTAAAAGAAAGGCCACTAACTGTCCATAAAGCTCTGGAGACATTTTGAAGGGTGTTACATTGAAAACAGTATCAGCATTATATACATGAAGGCCCTCGGCAGGATCTGGTTAATTTTCACCATGACTTAAATATCCAAGCCCTCTTTTCTCCCAACATCTATTCCTGCTCAGAAGCCTCATATATGGACATGATTTCTCTTCTCTGACAAAAGGCAAATTTTTTTTTACTGTTGTGACCATGGCCTCAGAGATGAGGGCAGGACTGGAAGAGAACTTCAGGGTATATGGGCAGACAGTGCAAAGATTTAGCAAATGCCAGGCAGTATCGGAGCTCTGTCTTTGACTTTGGCTCCCTTTGAAAAATTTTAATAAATTTTGCAATAATTTCCACTGCAAAGCAAATCAACTCCTGCAAAAACCCACAAGGCTGGGGAGGAACTGAGAATTCCTGAAAGTTTCTTTTTTGAAAAGATGTGTTGCACAGCATGAGTCACTTCATCATATCTTCAGTGGCTCAAAGTTGAAAACCTCAAGGAAGCCTGGAGCCAGAAGAATAACTCCAGTGCTTGCTTATTTCTATATCTGCTCCTCCATTTAAAATATCTTCCCAACAGTTTAGTTAGTAACCCTTGTGGAGCTACCACTGAGTCAGGCAGTGAGGTAGGGAGAAAGAGAGAACTCGATCAGACAGGGTAGAGAAAAAGCTCAAGGAAGAAATAGAGCAGGACACAGGGAGTGGAAGTGTCATTTTGCTCAGGGGTTATGCACTTGAGTGGAGGGATATCCACTTATTGTTCCAAATTCTCAGGTATACCATTTTGAGCAGTGTGACAGAGAGGCATGAGGAGCTACACTGACATGGCAGCAATTTTCCTGCACCTGGGAAGCTGTTTGAAAGCCTGACCATGATGATCTGTACATGGCTCATGTTTACTTTTGAGTGTCTTTGGGGAAGAACACAGTCTTTTTGCTCTTCAGTAGGGAATTTGTCTCAAGATTCCCATGTGCTGAGCAGTTCTCAGCAGGCTGATTCAGAAGGCTGTGGCAGAATCTCAGTGTGCTGCTTACTACTGAGGACCACTGTAACATGCTCACAGACCAGTCAGACCTTTGAGGGTCTGGCTGAGGTCCATCTGTTTACTCTGTTCACCCTGGACTCTTCCAGAAGATCTCTTGGACCACAGAGAAGCACCAGACTTTAACTGTGGATCAGGCAGGTGAACAGTGGAGTTTAACAGAGATGCCAAGTCACACAAGGCAGAATGGAAAAAATGGAATAACCAAGGGCTGGGACAACATAGACTCATTTTTTGGGTGTTGAGAAATAGCCTACTTAAGATATTACAAAGCAAGACATCACTCACCTTAACAAGCCTTTGTCTAAATACTCCTTGAAGGGGCTGCATCTGGTGGATAGATGGTACCATTTCAACAAACAATAGTGCAAGAGGGAGGGAATGGAAGATAATGGCCATGGGTAGTGGGTCATCTCTTCCCAAAGTTGTTGCAGGAACTCTGGCAGCTGAAAACACCCCTCAGTTTTCCAGTGCCCTTCAAAAGATCTCCATGAAGCACATGGTGTGTTACTCTGTTTATCCACACTGGCAAGATGAGACACTGATCTTACCCTGCTAGAATGTGTAGAAAACCAATATCCTGTGGTAAAGCTTCAGCCTTATGCTTCTCTTTTAATATAAGCTGTCATTACTGAACCACAGTATTACCCAGATCTGTTTTACATGAGTCCTTGGCAAGACAATGTCAGCTGTACTTAAAAAACAAGGTCTGCATGTATTGATTCAATGACATTGTAAAGGGTAATGCGTCATCTGGTGCTACTAGAACATCAAACCTGCACATCAGATGCAAGACAACCATCAGTTGCTGGAGGGCTGCGTTACCAGCTAACTCAGAAGGAAAAACAGCCTGGGAAATTTCCATGAAAATCCCAGCTCCCAACTTTTAAGTGAGAAATCTATTTCCTCTGTGACCAATCTTGCATCCTCCAAGCTGGAAAATCATCATGGACTTATGCTTCCTTCATGACAGCATCTAGTGCAGACTGGTTGTCCCAGTCTCTCTTGGCTACAGTTGCCTGGTGCCCTCTGGGGCATCCCAGAGCCACTGAATGAAGTGGCTGCTGTCTCCATGCTGCTTCTCTGCAGGAGTCACAGGGGTGCTTCTCACTGGATTTATTTTCTATCTTCTTTTTTCAACAACCAATGGTGAATTTCACTTGAAATAATACTTTGTTCTTTAGTTTACCTGAAGAATGTATCAGAGACAGAAGTCTCTGAAGCAAGATGATAGAGCTGATGGTAATTCCTTCGTATCCAGGATGTTTCATCCAAAGTATCTGTTTGCATTAATGTTTTTCCAAACCAAAGTTCTTGCAGCCTCTGCCTCGATTCCTCAGAATGTTATTGAAATAGAAGGCTTTTGTCTCAAATCTTGCGCAGAAAGTCTGTTTACAAACAGGGTACAGGCAAATCCAGGACAATCCATGAAAGAAAATGTCAAAGCAAGTATATGTACCAGAGGTCACACCATCTCTTCATAACCAGACAACTAATCCCCAGTGAACTCCTGAGAACACCTTCAAACAAAGCACATGGGAAGCACCCAGCTTTGAGGAGGGTACAGTTTCCCCTAAAAACATTGGTTTGGTTCATGTCTCGTTCATGCCAAAGCTGGTATTCTGCACACACACATATAAATCCCCACAAAAAAGAAATGTCACATTTTTGGCCAGGTGCCCCAGTGAGATAAATCAGAAATAAAATAGCACTGATGCTAGACATGGAGACAGATGTGCTACTCCTGTAACACCATAAAAGCATCTTGGTTAGGAGCTTCATGTGTACCCTGCCCTGGCATCTTTGTGGAAGAATCTCATTTGTCCTTACATTCCTGACCTACCCTGTTACAGACCTCAGCCTGCTTCTTTTGCAGAGACCTTTTTAAGGGGCTGAGTCAAATTGTCCAGAGATGTCAACAAGTTGTGAGAGGCAGGCTCACACTGGCAGCAATTACCAGAGGGCAATGATCAATGGGGGTCTTTTGTTAGCATTACAGGATCACTATTGACTCAGGAAGGAAGTGCCCCCATGGTTTAGGCTGAGCTGAAATGGACAGGCAGCCTTGCCCTTGGCTGCTCACAAGCCACTAACCTACACTTATCTCATTAATTATTCCTGTCCAAATGGCAGCGATCGTTATGATCCACAATCAGCTGAGGAAGAAGAGGTCACAGCAAACACAGAGGCTCCATTTACCAATCCAAGGCATGCATCCTTTCTCTTATTTGCATCCAGAGTGTTGTACAACACGGCTGCTGTTCCTTTGACAAACAGGTAACAACACATGACAGCCACACCAGCTCTCTTAAAAAAAAAAAAAAAAAAAAAAAAGTAGAGCTTACATGTTTTTCCACTTATAGAAGTAAAACTACAAGGCACAGTGACCTTGCTAATTGCATAGATGGGGAGGGGGGAATGTTCACATTCCAGTGCACCCAGATTGCCTTGATCCTGACATACTGCTATCCCAAACTATGGCCAGAGCCATCAATTGTTTACAAGGCACTTGATGCACAATCCCATTGCTTCAAAAGTATAGTTTGTGCAAGGGAATTTATAGGAAGAAAATACATTTGACAGGAATAAAAGACATTTGAGGGATGAGGGCTTCTGGATGGAAGGATGGAGTCTCCTATTAAAGTCACCTTGCACTGCTGAGGGATAAATCACTCCCTCGAACATATTGCAGTCTGTTGTAAAGGCAGATGATTAGTATGACTGAGAATGAAACCACGCTCTGTTCTTACCCCCCACTGTGTTATTTTTCTCCCTTGCACTGATTTGTTCAAGCCACAGCATTTTAAATCAAGCTCTGATTTAAGAAACGGGAGAATATACAAAAGGAGCAGTATATTCTGAACACACCCTGCCCTTCAAGCTTATTGCTCCCCAGCCACTTCAGAAAGAGGAAAATCACGAGCCCCTGAGGAAGCCTTACGAATGTGCACTTGCAAAGTGAAGTTTGCCACGTGTACTCAGCTGGGAAGGGAAAAGTCCCCAGCACCTCTGTTCAACACCCTGAGCCCTGGGGGAGAATGCACTGCAGCATTTGGTTGCTGTGCCCCAGTCTATCCTGATAACTAACCAGGGAACAGCAGACAGCCTCAGGAGTTTCAGGACATAAAGAAAGTCCCCCACCAGGAAGCCATTTCCTTTTCCAAAATGCATTTGTGCAGAAGGTATTTACCTCAGGGGGGATAAAATATGGAAAGAAGGGACTTTCAACATCTGCTCTAGATTTTTATTTTAATTCCACTGATTTTTTTTTCAAGATTGTTATCCAGAGCCTATAGCTGAAGCAGTCTGTATTTTGCTGACAAACAACTGTCAGACTCGGTACTGTCTGTTGAACACAAATGCCATCAGCCCTTGGCTGAAGCATTTGCAGTGGAAAAGATCAAGCATTTACAGACTGGGTTTATGCCAGACTCTACTGCACCAAAAGCATCTTACAGTCATTTTCCACAGCCTAGAGAAGTGACTGAGAGATGTAAATGGTTCTTTCCTACAGCAGTCTGCAACAGCGATCGCATGGGAGATGGCAGAAGGAGATGTGATGAGCTCTGAGGAGCTGCACTGGTTTTCAAACACTCCCCACTCCGTGGCCTCCTAGCAAAGAGCAATGGAGCTTAGCAATTGCTACTGTACTGCTACAGCAGTACAAAAATTGGTGCTAAAAACACCACTTGGGGCTGTATTCACCCGCAAAAAGAGATCCCATCTTCAAAAGGCACATAGGGAAATTTACTATTCCCTGCTGGGTCAGGGCTAATGCTGACCAAACCCTGTTACTTCTGTTTAAGATGCCCATTCTTTTGTTTAGGGCACAAGAGATCAGGGATTTGTTATTCATACTTCTGCAAAGCACTCATGCTCAGCAAGAGATGATCCCTCTCCCAGTTATCTTCCAAACACAGACCTCTTCATGGAGTCCATCCCCATGAGGAAAAAACCTCAAGTCATGCCAGGGAGGGTTTAGATAGTATATTAGGAAAAATTTCTTCACTGAAAGGGTGGTCAAAGATTGGGATAGGCTGCGTAGGAAAGGGGTGGAGTCACCATCCCTGGAAATGCTCAAAAGCGTTTAGTGATAGACTTGACAGTGTTGGGTTAATGGTTGAACTCAATGGTCTTACAGGTCTTTCCTAACCTTAATGATTGCTCAATTCTACTATCAGGTAACACCAAAGGGGAGAAAGAATGGGAAGCAGGGAGGGCACTTCCCTGAGACTAAGGATGTCTTCTGCCCTCCCAATTGCCATGTTGCCTCATTAAGACTTTTCTGCCCATTTCCATGGGCTGTGAGTGTCATCAGTGATCTCAACAAACAGGGTAAACAGCCACCACTGCACAGTGCTTCAAACTGAGGGTGGTAAAGGACCAAGTTACATGGACATGTATCCACAGAAATCATTTTAGTACCCACAGGCTGGCTGGGGCAGCCGTGGTGATGGTGGGGTGACCGTGCTTTCTGTCAGGGCAGTCACCATGGCTTGGCCAACTCCTCTACCCCGGCAGAGCAGGGCTGCTGCTGCAGCTGGGCAAGCCACAGCCTCTGCCAAAGCCCTGTCAGCAAGTGGCCACTTCCCCAGGAGTGAGAGCCCAGGCTGGAGGGGCAAAGCTCAGCCGTGCTCCCAAAGCCGTGCTGTGCTACACTCCGCACACCGCTGAGCCTGTTTACATAAAGCCATTCCTTATTTTCCTTTCCAGAAAGAGCACTGCCAATCGCCGGAGGCAGATGTGTTTATCAAGAAGTGTATCTCAAAGCCTGACGTGAGATCTGCGGCCTCTGGTGCAGCTGAAAAACTCTGTCAACACCTTGGAGAGAGCAAGCCAGCGGGGCCAGCAGGGGACCAGCCGGGACCGCAGTCCTGCCAAAAGCTACAAGAGGAGCTCAAGCCAAACAAACCTTTTCCATGCCCTCTGTTCAGTATCTAGTGGGGGCGTCCAA
This sequence comes from Passer montanus, assembly GCF_014805655.1. NCBI lineage: Eukaryota > Metazoa > Chordata > Aves > Passeriformes > Passeridae > Passer > Passer montanus. The sequence continues at coordinate 11,615,461 of NW_024356505.1, read as the reverse complement.
ACCACAAATCAGCCAGCTCTTACGTGAAAGGAAAAGCCTTTTTTTATTATTATTTTTTAACCTCTCCCCCTCATTTGGAGACCTGCTCTGCCCTTAAACCTGTGAATATATCACTGTATTAGGTCTGAAAGTTTATGTCAGAAGGATGTTGAAGTCTGACCATGCTGAAGATTGCCTGCTCAGGAAACAAAACACCCTTCTAGGGATCGCTGCACTTGATGATCAGCCTGAATAAAAAAATACTGAGGAGCAGAGTAAATCCTTCAAGCAGAGACCTGCCGGGTAGGGAAAGAGGGTGAGTTACGGGTTAAAGAGATTTTTTGTTCATGCTTTCAGACTCTGTCTGCTGCTCCTGCACTGCCACTTCAGGGAGAGCAGTTTCTGGGGGAGCAGAGGGTCACGGACACCCTCATCACAGGATGGGAGTCACATACAGTTCTTGGGGTGTCATCACAGTCTGCACACCACAATGGGTTCTTCCACCTCCTTTTCCAGGAGCACCAGCTCTGAAAGCAAGAAGGAAAAATACAGGTAATTTGCAGAATTTGCTAATTTTACAGACCCATGGAAGGAAAGAGAAAAAGAAGGAAGATGAGGAAAAGAAATAAAGAAATCCTGCTTTACAGTGAAATGGAGTTCTTCTCAGTTTCATGGAAAACATTGCCCATGTCTGTGCAAAATTCCACTAGACTTATTGCTTACCTGGTAATTGTCAGTCAATTCCATTTGCACTAAACTTCCTAAGGCAGAGAAGTCTTCAAATCACCACTTTTGTAAATCACTCTTTCTTCTCCACAACTCTTCTCTCTGGCACCCTCCCCATCCCTCCTGGGGGACAGTTCTTGGGGTGTCATCACAGTCTGCACACCACAATGGGTTCTTCCACCTCCTTTTCCAGGAGCACCAGCTCTGAAAGCAAGAAGGAAAAATACAGGTAATTTGCAGAATTTGCTAATTTTACAGACCCATGGAAGGAAAGAGAAAAAGAAGGAAGATGAGGAAAAGAAATAAAGAAATCCTGCTTTACAGTGAAATGGAGTTCTTCTCAGTTTCATGGAAAACATTGCCCATGTCTGTGCAAAATTCCACTAGACTTATTGCTTACCTGGTAATTGTCAGTCAATTCCATTTGCACTAAACTTCCTAAGGCAGAGAAGTCTTCAAATCACCACTTTTGTAAATCACTCTTTCTTCTCCACAACTCTTCTCTCTGGCACCCTCCCCATCCCTCCTCCCTCCTGGGACTCTGTGACTTGTGCTGGGCAAGGTGCCCAAAGGGGGCTCTGGCAGCTTCCCCGTGGGAGAAGCATAGCTGGCATTCCAGGGGACTCATGTCCTTGAAGCCTTCAAAAATGACAAACAGCTGGAGAAAAAAAGTACACACACACACAAAAATGCCACAACTTTCACAATTACAAACTAAGGAGAAGATTGGTGTTGTATGTAGACAGGTACAGTCCTGGCCCCCCATGCATTTCAGAAATCCCTGAGGCTGACTGGAGAAAAAAAGTACACACACACACAAAAATGCCACAACTTTCACAGTTACAAACTTAGGAGAGGATTGGGGTTGTATGTAGACAGGTACAGCCCTGGCCCCCCCATGCATTTTCAGAAATCCCTGAGGCTGCATTCCAGGATGGGAAAGCTACTTTCTCAATCCCCTTTCATTTGGAGCACCTGAACCTTCCTCTTTGTGCATGTACAATGGGGACACATTCCCCACCACTCCTGGCCCAGAGAGGAAAGCACAGCTCCCCAGTTCATCCATGGACATATGTCCTAAGCCTGGCCACAGTAAGAGTCCTTGGACTATGTCTCTTACACTTAGTGCAGGCAATTGGAAGGTGCTCTTCTCTGAAGCTTTCTGCTGCTGTTTACTTTATAACATCCGTAACTAATGTATGAGTTATGACAATAAGCAAATCCTAATTATTTCTTGCTCATGGGCACATGGAAGAAAGTGGGCACGACAATATCTTGTGACATCTGATATCACCAGTGGGATCTAAATAGGCAATAAAGACATGAAAGAAATATACCTTTTTGTGGACACCTGTGGAAGTGCAAATCATAGTGTTTCTCTTTGTATCCACTGGGCTTGCAGGATTCTCACCTTTGGGCCACCAAGTTTTCCTTGCCAAGATAAAGGTACAGAGCATGGGGCTAAACTTGCTCATTTGCAGTACCCTATTCTCAGCATCAGTTTCAAGATGGTTTCCATACTTAGTGTCTCCCCAAACTACCTAAGGCCTCCCTAAGTCTGTGTGGGTGGTTCTGACAGTCTCAGAGAGAATGGTTTCTGAAGTTCAGGCTCATGAGAAAGACAGCATTCTCCCATAATGCACAGTTTTAGTTATTTTCCAAACCAAAAACCCCAAATGCAGAGTTTTTTTACCCTTCTGCTCCCCCTTCCTGCCATTTAAAGCTTTTGCATCAACCACAATACTCATTCTCACATACCTCCAAGACCTGCAGGTTATAATCTTCACACCAAATTAATTTCTGTTTACACTCTCACAGTTGGTCATGAGAGGGGTTTCCCAAACTCAAAAAGTCAGCATCTGCCTCTTGTATTCTCCATTTCATATCTAGGAAAAATACAGCAACAGGACCATATTATCTAAAAATATATGAAAACTTTTTTCCAGAGTTATTCAGAAGCTACCCAAACACTGTATATTAGGTTCCATGACAGGCTTTATGTTGGCAAACAGATAAGGAGCACAGTGGGATAGATTTCCCAAAACAGTACCATTCCCTTGACTCCATTCACATAGCACAAGTCTGGCCTGAGATATCTAAGACTCGGGCACCATGACCAGGAGTTAAACTAGAGTCTACAATTCCCGTTAGTATTTTCTGTAACAGGAATCTTTGCTGGAACTGCCACATCTTGGTGTTTCCTGAAGTACAAGTAATTATTGGGTATGTCAGGAAAAAATCCTTCGGGATAGAGTCATGCACATACCTACTTGGGCACACTGGGCACACCTCTGCTGGGAGCCTGGCTTGTTTTTCCAGGTAATGGAACACTGAATGTCTGCTTTTCAGGATGATATTTTATGCATGTAGATGACAGCACAGGCAAAATATCAGAATAGTCATTTTCTCTGGCTGGTCAACAACGAGGCTTGCGACGTCCAAAGTGAAACATGTTACCCTTTGGAAAGATCACATTCCTGCCAATAGGCAAAACCTTCAAAACTGCTTGTCAGCCAGGCCTGGGGTAAGGCCAGAGCACCTCTGGAGCAGAGGCCTTGCTGTGCCCATACATCACATATCTCTGTTATCAGCTCACAGCGAGGCTGCTCGTACTCCCTCTGCATCCAGCTCACCAAGGCCCAGAGGCGGAGGATGAGAAAGCATCTGAGCTTCTTTGCTGAGTGTTTCCTGTTGCATTTGTTTCTTTGTTTTGAAAAAGAGAAGAAAGAATCTGTCTTGAATGTCATGTATAGAGACTGTGGCTCTGGAACTGCTGCAGTGCTGCCATTCAGCTCCAAGCATCCCCACGCTCAATGGCCTTTTATCCCCCGAGCAGTGACATGACAGGAACTGCGGTTACCATGTCACCGGCAGCTATTGCAGGCTCAGAGGGATCAGGACCTCCAGCCACAGGTTATGGACTCGATACATAATCACGGAGTCCCCCCAGCTCCATGGTCACTCAGACCTGGCGATGTAACCTTTGGAACGTGTCTGCCCTCTCCAGCACACCGTTTACATCATACAGGATGCACAAAATCTAAACATTTGACCATTTTTTTGTACACTGTTAGAACAAACAATTTAAATTTCAGCTGATTTATTTTGTCTTTAGCGAGCTACAGTTTTGCAAAAGCGCTGTGAAATCACTGACAAAAGTGGGATCCCTTTTAGCTGCTCTGGCTCACAAATCATAGTTTAAATGATACAGATTTTTTTTTTTTGATGTGAGAATTGTTTATTCTAGGGTTGACTTCTTGAGCTTCTCACTCCCTTGCGGTTGGATAAGTCACCTAGTGGTGGTCCCCAAGCAGAGCTTATATGAGCAGGTTCCTGGTGGAAGTGCCAACAGAAAGCAACTGGGCAAATTTGCCTTTTGCAGCCATTTGAGGCCTCAAAACCCCATTACATGAGCGATGCTGAGAACTAAAAGAAGCATCAAGCTGGACAGAGTGGAATGGTTAGAAAATTAAAATGAAAATTCACAGAAAATACATTCCACTGTGTATCCAGCTCCAGTTTGCGTATCTATTGCCTGCTTTGTGTTCAAAGCTCTCTCCTGAATTAAATGCACATGTTTTCCCAGGATTTCATAAGACTCCACAGTTGCATTTAGACAACAGGAAGACAGCTCTCAGCTTTTCCAGCATTGTCTTACTGTTTTCTGTGAGGGAAGCAATGTGAAAATCTTCCCAAAACAGCTGTAACAACTTCAAAAAATTGCCTTGGTATTTTTCAAGCCGTAGAAATATTTTGGGGGTGTTTGTTTTGTTTTGTTTTGTTTTTTAAGGTATTAGCTCCCTTGCTAAGGGTAGAAGTATCGAAGCACGGGTTCGGAAAACATTGCACGTTTTTTTCTTTATGGGAATGTGTCTTCTTCTAACTCGAATTTTCACCAGTTTTCCCACCGTATTAAATAAACCCGCTGCCTCGGCGGAAAGCCGCCCGGGAGCCTCGCAGGGCGAAGGAAAACCGCTGGAAACGGGGCCGCTCCCCGGTGTCTGGTGCCCTCCGGTGGCTGCGCACCGACGGCTCCTATTTTCACACGTATCTACATATATATGTAGATATAAAAGTGTGCACATATATACATACACATATATAGGTGTATAGATGTGCATACGCACGTATATGGACATGTGTGTGTACGTGTATTTATATGTGTGTGTATATATATATGTATATATATATATATAGATGTATACATAAAAAGCATCGTGTCTCTCTTAACTAGAAATTCCCCCTCGACCCCTGCACTTTTGGCTTTGGGAATGCAATTCATAAGATTTGGGGACACCATTTAATGACACTGCATAATACTCCCTAAACGAGAGCAAAAAAGGTAACGCCTCATAGCAGAGAGACTCAAGCAGACTCCCAAGGCAAACAAACACCTCTGTGTGGAAGGAAATAATCTGTGACACAGCAGTAAAATGAGGGGGGGAGAGTGAATGGTGGGGTTTGAAACTCTTATTTTTCCTTTTTTTTCTATTTTTGTCGATTGCTGGGTTGCTTTGTTGTTTGTTTTACACCCCAGCCCCCCCGTACTTCCCCAGGGAATCACTTTTCCTTGTGGAGCTTGCAGACGTGACACTGTGGGAAAGATGCCGAGCTGTACTTTGTGCTGCTTTGTTGCCCCCAGCACGAATCTGGCTGTTTTCCGGCCAGCATTCCTCTGCAGTGCCTTAATTCATGGAAAGGAGAAAGCCAAGGGTTTAGGGGGGGAAGGTTTTAGGGTTTCACCAGGGCAGACAGCCCATGCTATAGAAACAAACAAACTATGCAGTGAAAGCATTTTAAAGTCACAATTCTCTGACTCTGTACGAAAGCAAAACAGACTAGAAAACCACAGGCTCTGTATTCAAAACCCTCAGGGTGCAAAGTGCCCTGAATAAAACCAAAAGAAATGGTTGTCCAAGAACGGGCCAGGAAGACGGTGGGATACTGAAGAAAGACTGGGAGAGGACTGGGGACAGAGGATTAGTAAGAGGAGGGGACAAAATGAGTGGGGGGGCGGCAGTTCAGCAGTGACCCTATAACGAGCTCATCAGCAAACACATCCATTTCACCACCGGGCATGCTGAACTCCCAGTGCGGTTCCTGGGAATGACCACTGCACTGGGAAAAGAGGGGAGGGGGGACCAATTTTGCGCAGGGTCAATTATTTCCGATTATTTGGAGATGGGAGAGGAGATTCTTTCCAAGGCCAGTGGGTAATCAGACTTGTGCAATGAAGTGTAGCGTTTGTTTCTCCTTGTTACCATAGCAGATATATCCCCTCGGCTGTGCAACCATCTCTATTTCCCTGAGCCCTCCCCAGCTCAAGGCCCCTTTCACTTCTCACCAAACTACGCAGTCATGTCTTGAGGGAGTGAATTACAGCGAGCTATTCCCTAAGGAAACTTCCTTATTTAGAGAGAAACCACAAGCCAGGGAGACCTGGGAGTGGAGAAGGAGAAAAAGAGATCAGGCTTGTTTAGAAGCAGCAGCTAAACAGCTGGGAGATCTTTCACTTGGTTTATATTTCTAACTCTGTTTGGGTCTTGCTTTACAACCTCGAATGAAAACAAATCAGGATTGTTTCCTCCTTCTTGGAATGTCTGTTTAGGGTTTTAAGGGTGGAACAAGGAGGGGGAGAGGGGGAACAACTCCACATGGGCTCTCAGGAATCACTGCTTTCCCAATGCCTGCAGCCTCTTTCTCCCCCTGCTAACCTCTCCGCACACATGCAGCCTCACTCTCTTCCAGCCACACAATACAGAGACATTTGTAAAAGTGCTTTGTTAAAAAAGGTGGCTTTTCACCCTTCTCTTGGAAAAGGGAAGTGTTTTTCCTCTGTTAGGTCGCTTCAGAATAAACTGTCCTGGAGCATCACACTGATTTCAATTTTTTTTTTCAAGTCACAAAAGCAGAATATCTTTCTCTCTCACACTCCACTCCCCACCCCCGGAAAGAAAAGAAAAGAAAAGAAAAGAAAAATCCTTTCATTGCTCCATACAAATATCACATGTAATTCTTTCATAGGATTATTCCTAAATGCCGAGTTCTGAGTTCAAGAGCTTTCCCACATACACAAGCACTTGTGAGCTGTCGCAGCCCAGCTCCAAGGGGCTCACACCGGCACGACATGTCCTTCTACCCCGGCGTTACTGCCACGCCGGGCAGACGCATGGCGTGATCTTTCTTGGCCCATTAAAAGTTGTTTAAATTACACACTGTACGCAGTGGCCTCAAAGTGCAAGCCGAACCGAAGGGGCTGCGGGCTGCCCTGGAGACAAGCACGCAAACCCCGCGAAAGCGGGATGGGAAGAGGAGCAGGAGCCGGAGGAAGGCGGCTGCAGGCGGCCGCGGGAGCTCGGCGGGCAGCCCTGCCTCGGGGCCGGGGCTTGTGTGACAGTGCCGGACGAGGAGATAGGAGCAGCTCCAGGGAGCTCGTCGGCTCGGGGAAGTTCTTTAGAGGATAACTTCCCTTTTTTACACTTAAAACTGCACGTATAAAATAGAAACGCGCCCCCGTGCCAGAGTGTGTATGTGTGTATTTGCGGACACTCGGATCACACCCGCACCCCCGGATGGGAGCCGGGCGCGCTGGGATGCTCTCCAGGGCGGAGGGCTGCGGGACAGCTGGGGCCGGACCCGCTCTCTGACCGCACGGGAGCTGACGGGGATGGCCCGACCCGGGGCTGCCTGTTTGGCGTGGGGCCGTGCTCCGGGCCGTGCCCCGACCCCGCAGCCCCCGGCGCGGGACCCCGAGCATCCCCACAGCCGGCTCCGGCAGCGGCGGCTCCGGCGTGAGCCGCTCCGCAGCTGCCGCTGAGCCAACCCGCAAAGCACCTCCGTCCCCTCCGGTCTCTTCCCGGACTAATTAACTTTAATCATAAATGCCACTTCCCCTGGCCGAGGGTAGGAAATTCGCTCTACACAGAATTCGGGGTGGGAATGACAGTGAAACTCCCGAGTGACAGTGGATTTAGTTTCCGATCTTATTTTATTTTTTTTTCCCCTGGGCAGACGTGGACAAGTGCTATAACTCACAAAGCACAAAGTCAAGCGGCTCAGGAGGCTGCACCCCCGGGGGTATGTCCTCCTTGCCCAGCACGGCGGGCAGCCCCACGGCAATGTCTCGGTGCAGCCCCACGGCAATGGCTCTGTCCAGCCCCACGGCAATGGCTCTGTGCAGCCCCACGGCAATGTCTCGGTGCAGCCCCACGGCAATGGCTCTGTATAGCCCCATGGCAATGCCTCTGTCCAGCCCCATGGCAATGGCTCTGTACAGCCCCATGGCAGTGGCTCGGTGCAGCCCCATGGCAGCGGCTCGGTGCAGCCCCACGGCAATGGCTCTGTACAGCCCCATGGCAGAGGCTCGGTGCAGCCCCATGGCAGAGGCTCGGTACAGCCCCATGGCAGCGGCTCGGTGCCCCCGGTTCCCGCCGGGCCCGGCTGCAGCGCCTCGCGCGGCCACGGGGTGGCGCCCGCCGCCTCCGCGCTCCCCCCCTCCGCGCCCCCGTGATTTGCATACGCGCTGTAGATTGGTCGGCGTTCCCATATACGTCATCCCTGACGCCAGAGCGTCCCGGCCAATGGCTCTCCAGGAGCCCCGCCATTGGCTACCTGTGGGGATGTCAATCAGAGCTAATTTGCATGCGAGCGCGCTCCCGCCGTGGGAGCGGAAGCGGGCGGGGCGCGGCGGTCACGCGGAGCCACACGTCACAGCTGTACGTCACAGCGTACGTCAGAGCCGTGGCGCGCGCGGTGGCGCCGCCCCGCGGTCCCGGCGGCCCGTGAGGGTGAGGCCCCACGGTCCCGGCGGCCCGTGAGGGCGAGGGCGGTGTGTCCGCCGGGGCGGTGTGTCCGCCGGGGCGGTGTGTCCGCCGGGGCGGTGTGTCCGCCGGGGCGGTGTGTCCGCCGGGGCGGTGTGTCCGCCGGGGCGGTGTGTCCGCCGGGGCGGTGTGTCCGCCAGCGCCGCTCCGAGCGGGCAGCCCGCGCGGGGACACGCGTGTGCCCGGGCCGGGCCGTGCCGTGTGTCCCCGGCGTGTGTTGTTGTGCCGGCTGCACCCCCGCGTCCGGCCGCTCCGGCAGCGGGAGGCCGAGCCGCGGGTGCCCCTCCGCCGGTCCGCTCGCACGGCACGTTCCCCCGCGTGTCCCCGCGGGACGGGAGTCGCGCGCGTGGCAGCCCCGGGACGCCCTCGAGGGAGAGCAGCTCCCCGCGGTGCGGGGAGAACGCGGCGGGGCGAAGGCGGGCGGCGCTCCGCTGGACGCCGGCCCCGCGGCCGCCCCGCTCCCCGGACCCCTGGCCACACGTCCCGCGCCACCGACGGGCGCCGCACGCCGCGGCACCGGGGGAGCGGGCCGGCAGCGCGCTCGGAGCGGGGAACTGCGCGCCGCGGGAGCCAGCGCTGCGCGGGTCCCGCAGGGCGGACGGGCACGCACGGAAGGGAGCAGCCAGCCGTGCTCCCCGCCCCGTCCCATCCCAACGCGCCCCGGAATTCTGGGGGTCAGGAATGAGAGCGGGCGCTCCGCAAGGGCTGCGGCGCGGCCGGGCCCCCCCGGGGATGGCGTACGGCGCGGCCGGCTTCGGCTCCTTAGGCGTGCTTGCAGAAAACACACAAAACAAACAAAACAAAACCAGCCCCGGGCGCCTCCCGAGTCTCTCGCCTCCTCATTGAGAAACAGAGGCCGGAGCAGCCCCGAGACGGCCGGGTGACGTCACGGGGCGGGGCCGTGTCGTCACGGCTGGCGGTGCCGAGGGCGGGAGCCGCCGTCCCCCCCCGGCAGCGCCGGGACCGCCGCCGCCGCCAGGTGCTGGATTTCCGCCGCGGGGGCAAATTGATGCTTTAATTGCCGAAGCGGCTCTATTTTCTCCCCTATTTTTACTTTTTTTTTTTTCTTCCCCCTCCCTTTTTCCTCGCAAATAAAGTAAACACAAGAGGGCGTTTCGAGCCTTTGATCCCGGCTCTGTACAGTAAGGAAAACAAACCATGAACTTCAAAAGGAACGGAGCTTTTCTGGGGTTAATTTCGCTTCCTAAACGGCTGAACACGGCAATAAATCATAGCTTCCCTCCCCTCCAGGAAAGCGCTAATCGGAGGAATATGTCCCAAAAGCAGCCTTCACCATCGGCAGCCTCAGAGCTGTGATCTGACGGATCAAACTTCACGCGGGAGATATTATAAATCAACAGCTTTCATAAATCTCTGCAGGCGACAGCGCCGCGGGCCGGGGCGTGGGCGGGAGAAAGGGAGTGCCCAGCGGTAATGTGGGTACCGTGAAAATTCACTTCCTCGCAAGAATTGCACTAAGTAAACCTAACACCGAAATGTTGTCTGGCAATCTGTCTTGAAAAGGTTACAGCGTGTTAAAGATTTGGAAAGCTCCATAAAGCAGTAAAGATTATGAAGTACAGCTTAAAGGTTTATCAAATGACTTCCCGTGCCGGGACATTTAAACCGAAGGCAAAACCTGAAGCCTGTGATCTTTGCAGTCTGAGCCCATAAACGTGTTTGAGGAGGGATTCTGGTTTCTGCCGCTTTTTAGTATTGCTTCTCTAACACGTAATTGAAATCCACTTTTCAGGAGCCGATATCTGGTAGTAAAACTGAAATACCGGGCAATTAGCCGCGGTGCTTTAAAACCGCGTCGGGGTGCATGCAGTCCGAGGGGCCATATACCCTAAATGAGGAAGCGAACCTGCGGCTGCAGAGTGGGGAAACCATCCTTAAACACTTTTGTCTCGAGTGTGGGAGCAAGGGGGAGCGTGTGGAGGAGAAAGGGGCACAGCAGCCCGAGCAGGACTGGTTTAGGGTAGGGAAGCGGAGGCGACCAGCGCGGTGCCGGGAGCCGCGGAGGCGCCTCCGGGCTCTTCCCTCGCTGGTTTCCGTTCCCTCCGTTCCCCGCACACGCACACAGCGGCTCTGAATCACACGGTGTTTTTTAAGGGGGCTCTTTGATCTGGCCAAGTGTCAGAGCCCCGAAAGCCGGGACTCAAATAACACGTCGTTACGGCAAACAAATTTCTGCAGTCAGCTTTATGGCTTTATTGTCTATGGCACGAATAAACTCGGGGAATTAGCAGGTTAGGGGGGAAAAAAGTAAAAAGTTCTCCTATAATAAAATACACATCTGTTTCCAGGGAAAATATGGTAAAAAACACACACAGAGTCAAAACCTGGCTTAGTCGCCACTGGCTGTATGGATAGGGAAAAGTACCATCTGTCATTTCTTAAGTGGCCCTTATGTGGATATTTACATTTTCAATAGGCGTTTTAATCACTCGTTTTATATTTAGTGTTGACTGCATTTTGCAATGCACACATAAAAAGAAAAGAATAGCAAGCTCAGTGTGTGTATACAATCATATCAATTCCCTTTCCGTGAACAAGCAGGCGCGCTTAGAGCATAGACTACCATAAAATTTATATGGGGTAGATTTTTATGGGCTTGTGTATTAATAGTCTCTAATAAAATAAAGTTTACTCTGTGTGTGTGTGGTTTGCGTGCATATGGCTACGCTCACCGTCCAGTTCTCAGTGTGCTGGGTAACCTGTGCAGGAATTATTAAAGGGGGTACATACACACACCCATTAACACATAGTGATAAATCAGTGAGCGTCTGGGTTTGCCTGCGCGCATACCGAGATCTAATTTCCGAGCTGGGAGAACAATATATCATCTCCGATATTTCAACAAGTGGGGGTTTTGTGTGTCTTAGATATTTTGTGAGCCAGACTACGCAACCGGAAATAATGGATTTTCTATGAGATATTAAAGAAAAATCCATCATCTTTTTTTTTTTTTCTCCTTGGAAAGTCGTTTAAGTTTGGGAAATAAAATCCCAGAGATTTGCGAGGATATTAAATCGTTTCGTTCCATCTTTGCACACACGCGTGTGTGATGCACCCACGCACCCTTCCACACGCACCCACGTGCTGCCCTTTTTGTAAGGATTCCCTCCAAACGCATGAAAGGACACCAGTGGGTGTTAAACGATGCGATGTAGGAGTTTTCCATCCACAGGTTTAGTTTTTCCCTAGGTATCGCGTTCACACGTACTTTATTTGTGTTTTATAGATAAATATTTTATACGTCTTTATACAATGTGTATGTATATGTGTGTACTAATGTGTATACATTAGCATGAAATGTAGATTAATGAGGTGAGCCTCGGCTCCGGGGGACCCTGGCAGAGTCCCCCAGGGGCGTTCTGCGGGGACAATGGGGACCTCCCGCCCGGTTCCGCAGCGCAGAGGGGCGATGCGGTGAAGGCAGTAAGAGCAGGAGGGGGTGCGAAGGGAAGCACCCCGGCACGGGCGGCGGGGATCGCCCGGGCTTTATTCCCTGCCATAGCTCACGTCTTCCCGGCCCTTTAATAAATCCAAATATTTACCCTCGAGAGAAACGCTTTATGCGGCTGCATGAGGGCCGGTAACCTTTGACAGGAGCCGTCACAAAACACTCCTCCGTAATGGACCACAGTGCGCGTACATCTAATTTATTGTGCTAAAAGTTATTGCAGGGGCTGCGGGAGGGGGTCTCGGACTACAAATAAGCGTTTTGCCACTGAGCGGAAAACGCCGCCCCTGGGTCAGCCGGGCAAAGCCACAGGGTATCCGATTCGCCCCATCATCCACCCCGTGTGATGCCGCTTTCATGCTTTTTGGGGGAAAAAAGAACACAACAAAAAAACCCGCGCCGGATACCACAACGCGATCCCCGCCACTGCGGCGGGCAGTGCGCTTCCCGCGTATGGGATAAAGCGGGCCCTTGAAACGAAGGGAAGGAAATCGCGCCCGCTTTAACGGGGAGGAGCGGGAAAACCCCTCAGCCCCGCGGGCCAGCGGCGGTGCGGGACCCCGGGATTCCGGGCTTGGACCGGCCGCGGTGCGGATGGAGATCCGCCCGGGATGTGGGAGCAGCCCGGGAGCCTGTTAAACGCGGCGGCCGGTGCGGGCTAATAACGGGGGACACTTCCAGCGGCAGCGGCACCCGTGGGGGAGCGGGAGGAAGCCCGATGGGATATTACCCTGTTTGTTTTCCCTTTGATCCGTAGGAAATAGGTCCTGCACTGCGTGACCCATTAAACTAATAAGATTATAAAGATCAGCGAGAGGGGCTGGGGCCGCTAATGGTTCCCATCTGGGCCAGGTTTCGGCGTTATTAAAAACGGCGAGGCAGCGGGCTTGGGTTACAGAGCCGAGGTGAAAGCGGAGAGCCGGGACCACCCATCGCCCCAATTAGCGCGGCGGGCGGAAGGGCCCGCGGGGCCGGCGCGCCATGAGCCCCGGCGGGCCCCGCCCCTCATGCATATGCAACAGCGCCGCCTCTATGCAAATCAGCGCCCGGGCGGAGCGCAGCGTGGGCGGGAGGCGGAGACGGGCCCTGATTTGAATAGCACCGCCCGGGGCGTGACGTGTGAGGGACCGCCTCCAATGAGGGCGGCCGCCGGCTCGGGTTGCGCTGGGGCGTGCGCCCCGCCCTCCCCGCCTCCCCAGGGCACGCCCTCCTCACGTGCAGTGCAGCCAATAGCAGCGCTGGATGCAAATATATAGGGGGCGGTGCGCGCGCAGAGCCTGCGGATTGGACGCGCATCGCCGGCGGCGGGGGGCCCCCCCTCGGAGGGGCGGGCGCGTCCCGCGATTGGCCGGCGGTGCGGGCGGGGCGCGTGACGCCGGCGGGCGGAGATCGGGGCGGGGCGGGGCCCGCGCTCCTCCCGCCGGCCCCCGGCCCTGCCCGCCCGGGGACCGCCCAGACACCGCCCCTCATGCCGTGTGCCCGCCCGCAGACCGCCCCTCATGCCGTGTGCCCGCCCGGGGCCCGCCCCTCATGCCGTGTGCCCGCCCGCAGACCGCCCCTCATGCCGTGTGCCCGCCCCTCATGCCGTGTGCCCGGCCGCAGAGCGGGACCGCCCCAGACCGAGGGCGGGGAAGGACAGGAGCCCCTGAGGAGGGAGGGCGGTCCCGGCGCCGCCCTGTGCGGCCCCCAGCAGCCCGGAGCGCGGGCAATCAGCGGGTGTCAGCCCGGGCGGGGCGGTCGGGCCGAGAGCAGCGCTCAGGTGGAGCCGGGCGGGGCCGAGTTTGACACAGCGAGGGTGTGAGGTTCAGCCCCTCATCCATCATTTCGTGTGCGTGAAGAGCTCCGAACGCCGCCTACGCGGTTAATAGGAACAATTCCCGTAATGGAAAGCCGCCTCCGAGACACCGCGCGAACCTTCCCCCAGCCTCGCCGGTGCGGTTTTTAAAATAAGCGAATAGCATCGGAACTATTCGCTCTAGGCAGCTTCGTGCTTTTTTAAGTGCCCCAGCTTCACCTCGCCATGATTTAGGTGATCATCAGAAGTGATTTAAGTGATCGCCTTGCCTCGAGCGATCGTTTCAGCCTTTTCCTTAAAGTCGCTTTCAGAACAAAAATCAAAGAGGTGGTCAAAAGGTCTTAAAGGTACCGCGTTCAAGGGCTTATTTTTAGATAACAACTTAAGAATAAAGAACACCTGAAAGTTTATTCATATATATATATATTCATGAATAATCAAATAATCATTCTTCACCCCGTTATTTGCCTTTTTTTTTTTTTAACAGATTGTTCCTCACCATTTACACGGTATTTCACAAGCTGTTTTTCCTCCCGTATTTCTTGAATACGCGCGAATTGCCAGCTGACATAAACACTTGGCGGAAATAAAATGGCAAAAGTTAAGGGTGTAGCTGTCTGTGCCTTCAGAACTCGCTTCAGAGCTGGCCCCGCAAAGGCACAAATTTGCACAAATCCCTCAGAACGGCAGCAAATAGTTTTCAACACAGCACACTGCAGTTTGTACACGAGGGTGGTTTGTGATGTATCTCTCTGTCCGTGAAGGCTTTCTGCAATATTTGTTCTGAACCCAAACTGCTAAATTTCGTTAATTGCGAGCCTGAGAGCCCTGGCGTCAAGCAGGGAGGCAACTTCGCGCTCTGATCCTGGAAGAGCTAATGGAGTAATGCTCGATATTTATCAGGACTTCGAGGATAAATTGTTCACAACTTTGGCAAAATTAGGGACAAAACCCCTGCTTAAGGATCAAACAAACGAAGACTAAAAAATCCTTCTAGAGAAAGACAAAACTCATCATGAACAATAAAGGAAGCTACACGAGATGCTGGGTGTAGCTCATTTTCAGGGAGCAGACTTGGGTAGAAAATTAGAGGTACACCCAGAACGCATTTGAAGGATGCGGTGTTGAAAACCTGGTCATTCTGAAGTTCGCTGTGTTAGTATAATTCATGCATGAAGTTCCCGCAGTGCCTGAGAGGGAAACGTGCAACTCTGCAATGCATATTTTTCTGTGCTTGACAGCACGCCTTCGGGGCAATTTTTATATTAAAAATATGTGTTTCTTTTACATCAAAATATGTAAAATAGCCTTGTTTGGAGGGTTTGGATTTGGTTGGGGCTGTTTTTGTTTCATGCTTTTTTCCTACACTGTTAAATTTTTTGTATGCTGTGTTCCGGTGTTTCTGCTGCTTGCATAATTTAATGGGGGAACTGTGCATGTCTGCAGTATTATTTCTGACATAAATGACATGGTATACCACTGAAAACAGAGGTGAAAGCTAGCTGAATTGTTGTACTAGACCCACACAACAAGGCAAATTTCTAGCTAAATTGTGTATTTTTCTAGACACTGTGTCTCCTTGACATTTAGAAATTCTTAAAAATATGCAAATAAATTGCTGCCTATTCATAAAGATTATTACAGATTCCTGCTGCACAGCAGGAGAAGGTGGCACAAGTGCATCAGCTTGGTTCTTTACCTGACCTAAACTGATGTAGGTAGGAACATTTCCTACTGACTGGGGATCTGTGATATTGGCAGATTTATATGCTATTGAGGTCCTGGAATTTAATTTACCTGAACTGCAAAAGAAGTTTTGATGGATAAAATTACAGGATTGGGCCAATGCAAAGGAAAAAATCAATTGCTGAACAATTGGTGTCAGCTTATTTTATTGTGTCTCTAATCTTGGTTCAGTTTAACTTTCTAAATTACTTTGAATATACAGTTCATCAAGATGTCTGAAACTCAGTGGCAGAAAATTCTACAGATATAGCTTAGTAGGACTTTTAAAAGGATTATATAGCTGTATAGATAACAACAACAACAACAAAAAAAAACCCCAAAACCAAAAACAAACAAACAAAAAACCCAAAGAATTGGTAACACGGGCATGTATAAGGGGTAGAAATACTTCTACACCAGAGTGTAAAACAAGGACTCAATTACTCTATTTACATTATTGGAAATTGTGTTTTCTGGGGCAGGTTTTTCCATACTCCTTTATCAGGGAGTTACTCTTTGTCCCTTACTTCACATCATCTGGGACTGATATCTGTCTGAATAAACCACTTTTAATTTTGCCAACCCTTATAGGTATTTTCCTTTTTTAATATCTTAAATCATATTCCGTGCTCCGTTCAAGATCTGTTCCACCATAAAACAAGTGGGTGTTTTCCCAATTACTGACAGGCACTGGACTATGCCCTAGAGGAATCATACACTGTATTTCATGCAATGCCAAAGAATGAATAAGCATGAAATCCAACGAGATCTATTTTTCTTGTATTACAGTTATTGTGGTTTACAAAATTGCTACTTAACACATTTTGCAGATGATGTCCATTTTACGCATGTTAGAGAAACAGATGTTTTCTTCCACAATTATTTATTTCACTCCTGTATGTTAAATAGGTAGCTGATCACAGAAAGAAAGAAAGAGTGAAGCAGTTAACTCTGTGGGGAGTCCATAAGTGAAATCTTTTGCAACAGAGACTCAAGAGTGGTTTTCACCTGAGGCTGTACTCCCTGGTGATGAGGACAGGATAGCAGAGTGTAATTAATGGTTTCTGTTTCTGACCCTGGGGACCCACCAGGTGTGTGACCCTCTCTCGATTTCAGGTCTGTAGGTTGTAACTCAGAGTTTGCCTCACTGAAGCAAGAATCTTGTCTGCAATACTCCAGGAGTCACTACAGAAAGACTTTTAGAAATACAAAGCATTGTGTCGAAACAGTAACAGAAACACAGGCAGAAACAGCAGAGCTCTTGCATGCCAGAAACATTCAGCCTGTAGAGGGAAGTCAAAAATATCAGGGATAATTCATGGCTACGTCAGGAGATCAATTTTCCCTATACCAAGCACAAACTGAAGTCTACTTTAAAGTAAAGCAAATGCAGAAAGTGTGCTTTCCAGACATGGAGACAAAAAGAAAAAAAAAGGAAAAAAATGAGTTTATTTAAAGCACACTTTAAATGTTAGTAACAGTTAAGTAACTATAGTAACAGTTAAGTGATTTCTTTTCTCTCTTAGGTGATTTTAGTGGCATAAACACTGCTGTTGGGACAAGCTGAACACTTGAAACTAATATTTTAGTGTGTGGTTTGTGGTTTGCTTTAGGTTTTGTTGTTTCTTCGGGGCTTTTTTCCAAGCCATCGAGTTTCTGAAATGCAGTCATCTTCTGATCATGATCTCTGCTGGACCAGAATTACATTACACTTTGGTGCTGTGAGAGTCAGCTAAGGCTTCTGATCATGATCTCTGCTGGACCAGAATTACATTACACTTTGGTGCTGTAAGTGAGAGTTAAGGAATTAATTTTATTAATTAATTTTATTTCAGACCATTATAATTGTGAGATCCAGACCTGCCCCTCTAATTGTGTTTGAGTTATTCACTCCTGGTGGAGTCTAGACTGTTCACCATGAACCCCATGTCACAGGGCTTCTATAAACCTTATCTTGCCTTCTTTAAAAAAATAAAATACCTATGTTCTCATAGCTTTACAATCACTAGCTCTTTATGATTGTGAATGCCATCCTGGAGACATTGCTGGACCACAGAATAAAAAACAAAACAAAACAAAACAAAACAACAAAAACAAACAAACAAAAAAAACCCCCCACACAAGTGTCACAAGTGTCCTGTGATAAAATGATTAAGACACCCCAAACTCCGTTAGTGTGAGTGGTGTCAGGCTTGTCCAGGTGGTAGCACTGGAACCCTGCCCCGCTGCTGTGAGAAATGCAAGCAAGTTCACAGCTCTCTCCTCTCAGAGCAGGAGCTGTGTTACCAGCCCTGCAGAAAAGCGGGCTCTAAGGTCATTATTTGGGATGATTCTCTGAGGTGATTCTCTAACCTGCCACAGGAGGGTTGCGGGCTGCAGGAGCACTGAACCGCAACCCCAAATGCTGCCTCAGCCCTTGGTTTGAATCACCTGGCAGCAAACCAGAATGGATGAAAGGAAAACGGAGTAAGGGAAACGACAGGAATGGGTGACATCCTAGAGAGACACAAGCTGTGTCAGCTCAGGTTAGCACTTCCTCTGACACAAGGTGACTTTACATCTCCCACCCAGGTCTATAGTTTAAATATACAGTTATACAAAAACTTCAGGTTTCTTTTTGTTTGTTTGGGTTTTTTTCTGGTGCTAAACTGTTTTGTAGGACCTCTTCTGGTTCACTCATCCCCTTTCCTCACCAGTAAGTCAAAATACCCATTCTGTGGTTTTTTAATCATTAGAAATCTTCTTCCATATCAACAGAAAAAAAAAGAGCAAAGAGCAAAACCTTCTTGCCCTCTGCCAGCCCAAACACACATGGCAGCTGTGGAGGCACAGGGAAACTGGTGTGTTTCTGATGCAGAAAGTCAGGGTCAGGTGTAAGGTTCAGCCTTTTCCCATGGAGGCAGAACAGGCACAGGTTTTGCCACTCCAGTGGGCATTCCCATGCACCTGCCACCCCCGTGCCCATGCAGCACATGGCACACAGCTCTGGGATTGCTCTGCTCACTGCACAGAGAGTGGCAGAACTGCAGCCCCGAGGAGCCTGGGTGATCTGGAGGTGCTCACACACTGCCCTGGGCAGTCTGTGTGTGTGGTTCCCTTCCCAAACCCCTGCCCTCACACCCCCACCTCCCAAAGGTGCCAGAAAGGCTCAGGCTGGCTCTGGCATTGTATGATCCACAGTGTTGCCAGCTCAGAACAGAAAGAACTGCTTTTTACATTTCTTTCTTTCTTTCTTTTTTCTTTTTTGTTTGTTTGTTTGTTTTGTTTTGTTTTGTGTTTTGTTTTTGTTTTGTGGGGGTTTTTTGTGTTGGTTTTTTTTTTTTGGTAATTGTAGAAAGGATAGCACAAATTGCACATTGAGAGCAGCCATTTTCTGCATTGCCATAACATAACCGTTCTTTGCCTGCTCCCCAGAGCTTTACTAGTACATAATTTCCAGATTATCACTTCCATCTCGTGCATATGGAGATGCTACTCTACTAGAGTTCATCCTCAGGAGAAAATATTAGGCATTTTAAATTGTTCTCCTTGTCTTTTCCCTGCAGATATATTTTATGCTAACAGGGATTGCAATCTTCAGCACAAACTCAGGAACAACATGGTGAACTATAATAATTATTGGACCTGTTAGGTCTATTATGGAAATAAATCTTCTGTGAACCAACATTTTCCCTCTTATGTTTCACAGAGAGACAGTAACCCTTCTGCTGTCAATGAATTAATTTGCTAAAAGAAGCTGGAGTTCATAGATAAATCTTAAGATTATTTCTCATTTACATATTAGCTTAGCATTTATGTGCAGCTCCATTTGTGTGATACTCCTGGGGACAATCCAGGGAACAATATGAATCATCTCATATGTTAAAATTAGGCTACAATAGAAAGGGGAAAAGCCCATCTATTTTTTTTTTAATTTTGAATTATTTAGAAGAGTCTTTGTGATTAATTATCTGGCACTGTAAGCACAGTATTCCAGAGTCATTTTTGCATCTGTCTGATGCTGGAGCATACTTGAAGAAAGCTTTCTGTGCTGAGACTCCTTCAGAGTGAGCATTATCTCAAGGACTACTGGCTGTGGCTTGTGTGATATCCTGGCTCAGACACTGGATTGTTTTTTTCTTCTTATTTATGGTGAAGAAACAAGGTCAGAGGCATAAATGAAAGCAGGACCAGTGTACTTCCTATTTCCTGTGGAGTCCCCAGAGCTCTGGTTTGAAATCATTACTGCTGTTAATTAATGATTTGCCAGCTGTCTGCACTAATTTTATAGCATTTATGTATGCAGAGCCATTGTGCCTCACATTCCTGCTTGAGAATCAAGAAGCAAGACACTAGAATCACACTTACATGTTCATTTGTTATCTTGAATATGGTCTGCTTGCAAAGACCAAATTGTAAGTCTTACTGAGGAGATTTAGCTACAGCAGAAATCAACTTTGGGACATTTTAGACATTTTCATTTCAATTTTTCCTTGATTCTGGGTGGAAATACAGCAGGAAAAAAGGCAAAGTGGCCTGCTTATTCTTATTTTAAAGGTACACATCAGTTTAAAATTGGAGTGAAAAAGATGGGCACTATAATGCATTAGCCAAAGAGATTCTTACAGAAAACATAATTTCTGTGTGTGTTAGTGGCTGCCCCACTGCCCACACTTAGCTGCAGTCCATGCATGGTTTTGCTTGGCTCCTTCCATCACACTTTCATGAGACCCTCATTTTTCCTGAAGGTTTGGGAAACCAGATGGTTGCAGTAACACAAATGCCAGTGACCAGCTCCATTCCTATGGAGCAGTCCTGCAATTACAGTTGGCTCAAAGCTTAGTTCAGTATTTTTTTCCCATTCTCTCCTCTGAAGGCTTCTGTGAATGCGGGGTGTTAAGCAGCTGTGTAATTTCTGACAGAAATGACAATATCTTAGTGATGGCTGACTGTACACACCCTGTACAGTTTTTAGAGTGGGAGCCCACTACTCTGGAACTGATTCATCTGAACAGATGAGTGTCCTGGTTTCAACTGGGAGACAATTAATTTACTTTCCAGTAGCTGGTGCAGTGCTGTGTTTTGGATTTAGAATGAGAATAATGTTGATAACACACTGATGTTTTAGTGGTTGCTAAGCAGTGGCCAAGGACTCTTCAGCATCTCACATTGCCCTGCCAGGGAGTAGGCTGGGGGCACAAGAAGCTGAGAGGGGACACAGCTGGGACAACTGACCCAAACTGGACAAAGAATATCCTATACCATATGACAGCATGCTCAGTATGCAAACTGGGGGGGACAGCTGGCTGGGGGCATTGGTCAGTGGGTGGTGAGCAATAGCCTTGTGCATGGTTATTTTATATATAGCAACAACAACTCTTACTACTATTATTACTATCATCATCATCATTATTGTTTTTGTTATTGTTATTAATTATATTATTATTTTTCCCCTTCTTTTTTCATGTATTATTAAACCATCTTTATCCCAACCCACAAATTTTAATCTTTTTTGCTGAATCTCTCCCCCATCCTGCTGCAGGGAGAGGGAAAACAAGTGAGCAAGCTGTGGTATTTAGTTGCCAGCCAGGTTAAACCACAACAGCCATTTTTCTGACACCCAACATGGTGCCAAGAAGGTGAATATAATGACAGGTCTGACCAGAGTGTTTTAAAACAAATTTCTATAAACATGCATTATGTTAGTTTAATAGTCACTCATCACAGCGTTGATTTATTTGCTCACAGATTTGTTGCACTTGTTCTCAGAGTTGCACTATGTAGCACCCTACGTGCTGTATATGTTCCCTCTAGTGGGTTGGTCACCTCTGGGGGCTGGGTTAAGGGTTATCAATTTTTTATTGTTTGTAACACTGGCTTCTGATATGATAAAATTGCTGGTCATGAGACTAATCTGGTATCTGTACTCAGTCTGCCCTCATCTCCATATTCTGGGAGCCATCTCTCAGAAACTAGTGATAATTTATGACTTCTCAGAGAGCCAAGCTGTGGGTGAGACAAAGTGGGGAAGGTGCTCCCCACTCCTTCACCCTTCTTTCTTCCTTTTTGTCTTCCCTTTTTCCTTATTCTCTGGCCTAGTTAAAAAAGCTTGGAGAATTCTGAATATTATTGGGATGTTCAGAGTGTTAATGTGTCTAATATTACTAAATGTGCTCCATATCTTGTTTAAAGTTAAACATCTATTTAAGAATGTCACCCAGAGATCTGCCTGGAGGCTGGACAGCTGTGAGTGTCAGGCTGTATGGGACAGTACAGGCAAGTACCTAGGACAGTAGGCACCTCCACTATTTTGGACTTCATCCCTGAACAAGAGCAGAACCCTGAAAACTAGGAAAATATTTGGGAAAAGTGAGCAGGCAATTCCTGAAAGACACAGGAGAGTGTGTCTTTCTTCCTGAAAGACACAGTCACCCAGGCAATTCCTGAGAGACACAAATCACTGCAACCTACTCAGGTCTGGCAGGCCCACACCCTCCGAGCCCTGTCCAACAGCGCTCACCGCCCTCGAGGGCAAGAGAAGGTCTCTCAATCTGACAACAAAGTGGCAGCTTTTTTTTTACAATTACTCCAACTCCCATGGTGTGGCTGAGCCAGAGAGCCACCCCTCATCATTATCAGTCACTCCTATACACGTGAAGAAGTGAAAGTTGACTCATCTCATAAAGGAAGAAACTCTTTCCTTACTGAAGGGAAGAGGTGGGTGAGGCAGAGACCCCAAAGCGAGGCCATCAGGAGAACAGAAGGAAGAAGTGACAGAACTCAAACAAGGCGGTTACCACTCCATCTCTATCCCTGTGCTTGTGGCTAGATATGTGAAGAGATTTCAGCCACATTCCAGGTGAGCACATTGTCACCTGTCTGTTCCAGTGCTGGAATAACTGGGACAGTAACCTGGAATTAGAGGGTAGGGAAGCCAGAAAGCTGGGATCTGTTTCTAGGGAAATGGGCATTGACAAAGGGATTGGAAAAGGGGCATGAGGCCTCAGCCTCTGGAGGTGCCTTCAGTTCAGGAGAGAAGGAAAGGTACCCCATCCAGGAAAATATTATATATCACCCAGGCCAGTGGATCAACATGGACAGAGGTATCCTGTACCTGAAGAATGAGCTGTGCTGGAGGTGATTTATGGTAACCCACGCAAAAAATGTCCTGGTTTCAGCTGGGATAGAGTTAATTTTTTCCCAGTAGCTGGTGCAGTGCTGTGGTTTGGATTTAAGATGAGAATAATGTTAATACTACACTGATGTTTTAGTTGTTGCTAAGCAGTGATCAAGGACTCTGTAAATTCTCATATTGCCCTGCAAGCTAGTGGGCTGGGGGCACAAGAAGGTGGGAGGAGACACAGCTGGGACACCTGACCCAAACTGGACAAAGAGTTATTCCATTCCATATGCCATATATACCCCAGAATGTAAACTGGGGGGACAGCTGGCCAGAGGGCTCTGCTCAGGAATTGTCTGAGCAGTGAGTGGTGAGCAATAACATTGCACATCATTTGTTCCGTATATTCTAATTATTTTAGAGTTCTTCTTATTGCTATGATCATTATTATTATTATTTTCCATTCCTTTTCTGTCCTATTAAACTGTTTGTAGCCCAACCCACAGAGTTTTGTCCAGTTCTCTCCACCACCCCACTGAGGAGGGGAGAAGTGAGTGAATGGCTGTGTGGTGTTTAGCTGCCAGCCAGGATAAAACACAACACTGACTGTTTAAGCTATTCCCGAACCCCTGCTGCTTTCAGCTCCTCTACAAAGTTTATATTTTTCATACCTACTCCTTGAAGATATTGTTTAACTTGTGTTTAACTTGTGTATTATTATCTAAAGCACCTACAGAAAAATAAAGCAACGTTATAGTAATTCCAGTTTTCAGTAGTCTGAGTAGTGATGAACTATGAACTTGAATTAGCAAGGTTTCATCCCCTTTCAGTTTAAAGCATAGGTGTAAGTGTTTCACCTTAGTAAATGGCAAAATTTCTGCGGAAGCCAAATAATGGTGCAAGGATTTAGAGGCTTTTGAAACAGATGGTGTTACACAAATGTTGGATCACCACAACAGCAAAAAATATAGGACAACTGCTTGGTTTATAGGTATAAGTATAGCACAGAAGTAATCTAAAGATTTACAGGTCCCCTCCAAGGCCAGGCTCTTCTTATTTCTTTATCCTTGATTGAGAAGGCTGCAGTTTTTTGCTGTCTTTATCAGATTTGGTAACTCACTGGGAAATGTCTTTCAAATAAGCACCTTAAAATATTAGATATTGAATTGCTAAGACCATAAAGCAACGTAAAAAAAAAAAAAATATTATTAGATACCAGTGACCACAAAATATGCCAAAGGATTTCTGTTCTTCTCCTCCCTCTCTCCCATCCCAAACAATCCTTTTCAATATTGAACAGTTCTGAGAACAATCCAATCCAGCAGGTCAAGATAGGGTCAGATTTCCTGACCTGCTTGCCCCCACCTCTTGATAATCTAGAAATGAAAATCAATTCTTGTCTTCGAGCTTGTGAGGAGCTCATAATTGCTTTAGACGAAAGCACCGAGTGCCTGCTTTTTCTGCCACCTTTCAATTCTTAGAGATGGGGATGTCATTTTTCAAGTCTAGTGCACTGTCAGAATTAGATTGCGTGGTAACCAAGTAGAAAGATTTCTGCTCAAAATGAGATTTCTTCTCATTGCTGGCCTTTTATTTGGGTCCAAATTCTTCTTTTCACTCTTATCTACAGGGATATAAATTTTGAGTGCATTATCTATGGAATGTAATTATTTTTATTAGGAACAAAACCAGAGCTCTTTTGTAGCCACTGAAATTAATTGATAAATAAAAACTAAGGCTAAATTTGCTTCTTGATCTTTTGTTTACTACACTTTCTGCCACAGATCATTCCAGACAAATGTGGCTAGAATTACATCTTATTTTCATTAACTGTAGCTTTTTAGCCAATTAAACTGAACATAGTAGCTATTCAATTATGATAGACCATTTCTGGGCCATTTTGGGTTGCTGCTAATTGCTTTCTTGAAAATAAGTTTGTAGGAGGCTGTGCTGTGCCAGCAATCTGGTGGTGGGGCTTACCCAGCACAGTGGGCTCTGACAGGCAGGTTGCTGCCCCTGGAAATCTGGTTCCATTAAATTGTCAGCTGGGTAGAAGAGGATTTGCTTGGGACCATACTCCCTTCTGATGAGATTTCCTGTGTGAGACGGAAACCTCAAATGTTTAACACCTTATCTACATTGATTTCCAAAACAAATAATAAAATAAGAGGGATCCACCTTTTGTTTTGCTAAGATTTGTGATTTGCCCCTAAGAGCCATTTAGATAGCAAAGGAAACCATAACTAAGACAATGATTTATTGCTAGAATGATTATCTTCTTTTAATGCATAGATATTGAACGAGCGTTTTTACATCTGTTTTAACCTGATTTGGCCACTGAGAGTTTCATTAAGGACAGCTGCCAAGAATTACAGTAAAATAAAAATGAAATAATTGATTCTGCCAGCAAATGATCTCAATAGCTAAGAATAGTCTAAAACTTAAGGGGGGGAAAAAAGGAGAAAGAGGAAAGAATACTTGCTGGAATGACCAAAGCAGGGGCAAGATTAGAGTAATAGAATTTGTTTGTTGTTTGTTTGCTTGGGGGGTTTGTTGTTGTGGGAGTTTTTTGTTGGGTTTTGTTATTGTTGTTGTGGTTTGTTTGCTTGCTTTCGAGATCCATGCTGGCTCTTGAGTCTCCTTTTCAGAGACTCTGTCACAGCAGGTAAATTCACAGAGTAAGTGAATGAGGGCATGAGGGCTTGGTGCTATCAATCTCTCTTTCCTGGTGAGGAAGAGCATCAAAACAGGAGAGCATCTTTCACCAAACAAAGCCCATTTCTCTGCTCATACCAGCTGGCCCAGGGAAGCTGCATCAGGTAATGTCAGTGGAATCTCTTTCATCTTTCTCCTCACTTCAAGGATTCAATCCTTCCTTCTCTCTGGCCGCTCTCCAGATGGCACAGTCATGGTGTTCGTGAAAGGAGGTTTGAAACCAAAGGCCCGTCTTTACCCTTCTTGATGTCATGAGAATTGCACACACTCATTTTGAATGCTGCATTTTGAATGGCACTCACTGACACTATGAATTAGCACTGCTCTTGAATGGAGAGTGAAATAATATGTACCTAAGTCAGCACATTAGTTTTGTATTCATGTACGTCCCTGTAATAACATAGAACCGAAAACCAAGAGAATTTTTCAGTTCAACATGATCAGAAACACCAATATCCTACATTTACATTCCTGTACTTGTTACACTGTCTCCATGAGGCAAGTTCTGGTTTCTTGAGCAGATTAGCAACATTCTGAAGTTTTACCATATCTGTGGTATCCAAGAACTTGATAAAATGTAATTTTAATTCTGAACTTCCTTAACTAAGCTTGTGTTCTTAGAGAAAACAGTTTTCAACTTAGTAACTTCTTCTTCCTCACATCTTGCTTTCTCTGTGTAGAAAAGTCTGAAGTTCTTAGAGAGGCTGAAAAACTGAAAGTGCAAAGGTGCAAAGCAAAGACTCTGCTTCTGCTTCTCAAATAAAAAGGGGGGGAAAACAACAAAAAAACCCTTTCTGACCAAATGTAATTTGAGAGCTGGAATTACTTTTTCTTCATTTCTTTGTTTTGTTTTTGATAATTACACCAAATCCCTATAATAATATATTCTACACTGAATTACTGATATGCACTTTCAACCTCAGTCCCCAAGTCCCACTGTTGTTTCTGACTGGGAATAACAAACACACTTCCTGCTTTAATGTGCCCCTTGAGAAGTGACTAAATACAAATATTTATTGGTGCCTTCCCTGCTTGCATGCATCGTCCCAGATGTTGATGTTGAACCCACATTTTTTTCCCCTGTTATTTCTTGTTCCTGAGGGCTGTGCAAAGCTGATTGAGCTCAGGCTGGGACCTGGGGCCTGTCCTGCTGGTGGGAATGGGATGGTTCCAGGGGGAGGGTGGCCTCAAGACCACTGCTAAGCCTGTAAATGACTAGACATGTGGCACGACGCAAAATGACACATTGCCTGCAGAGTGTGCAGGTCAGAGAGAAAGAATGTTTTCTCCAGTAACTTCTGGGCAATGGAGTCTGTGAGACTGATAACACACATGCCCCTTGGTCACCCCATTTTTAGAAACCTTTTCAGAACGTCCACAATTGCAGCAGGTTCTAATTTGGATTCCCGGTTTAAATTTTACTTTTCTATGTCAGTTTTTTAAAAGCTGGTGATTTTAGTGTCCCTGGTGTCCAACCTGAACCACATGAGGAGGAAATCCAAGCAGCACTCTGGCAGCCAAACAAGGCAAGCAAAGCTCATTTTTTTGTTTGGTTCATTGGCTGGGATTTTTTTCCTGGTTTTTGATTTTGACTTACAAAGTCACTTTACAGACGAGGAGTTCTTCAGACCTGTAGCACACTGAGGGCTCTATTAACTCATATGGCTTCTGGACACTCATCTAGATCCAAATCACCTTAAAAATTAAGCTATCTACCTGTAAACCTTCACCCAACTGGAACAATATTTACTTTTTTCCTTACTGAATGCACACAGCATTATATATTATATGGGTAGCATGAATGGTAGATAAATCTAGGTTCTGGTTTTGACATTCAATGGTATTGCTAATAAAATAAATATGTTTCCAACAACTTTTGTATAAATCATGGTTATTTTTGTAGAAGATTAAACAATGGTCTGGTCCCTCAGGATATTCATGAACAGAGGAAACATTAACCACAAGGTTTTAAATGTTTTATAAATCTGCAGTACATTCTTGCAATGGAAAAATAAAACCCATGATTTATAAGCCAGCAGCCCACAGTAAGATATTTACTTTTGCAGAAACAGGACTGCACATTAAGCAGGGCTGGTACGTTTTGTTTATGAAAATCTCAGATATTCTGCATTGTACAGAGTTGCATTTGTACAACAAGTTGCACCTCATTGTGCATGGAGGGTAATTTTATGGCAAATACATTACTTATTTGCTTGTGTGCAACAGCTGTCTCTGGACCTGCAGGTTTTGGGTTGTCAGACAAGCAGTGGATGCAGTGAACATCCAAGGAAGTCCATTATTCATAACCTTTTAATGCAGGACTTTTTAATGCAAATATAAGATAAGGTATCCTATATAACCCAGAGTATCTGTCAATCCTAGAATGAGGCCAGGTCACAGTGTGCCTTGAACATGTAGCAGAGCATTTCTGCATAGGCCAGAAGGCCAAAAAATCAACCTTGGGTTCAAGAGCAACATAATCCCCCACCCTGCCCTGTCAAGGTGGAGAGCAGGTTTGAAGGAGGTTCCATCTCACTGCACATCATGACACAAGTTTTTCATCCTGCCCACGGACCAGTTGTTTTATCTGGTGTTTGTCCCTTACTAATCTGGATGATGTGGACAGTTTAGCCGCCTCCAGTGGCCTTGGCTCCAGATTGCTGTGATGTGCTCTTGCCCACACTCTTAGGGTAGGGATACTAGGTATCAGCTCCTACAGTCAGTGGGAGTTCAGCTGCAGGAATAATCTTCTCTCATCTTTTCAAAATATGCACAATTACAAATCCTTTTCATTTGCTGTGGCAGAGAAATGACAAGAAAACCTGTGAAGCTGTGAGGAAACTTGTTTTATATCATTAAATATCTTAGGCAGTGCTGCTCTTCACTGCTGTATTTGGTATCACACATTCCCTTGACACAGGAGAATGGAGCATGCTCTGCTGGGAAAACAGGGCCATGAGGGTCAGAGTGCAGACTGAAAGCATGATTCTTGCTCAGTGGAAATGCTGGGCTTTGGCTCATCTGGTTTTCAGCCCAAACTGAAAGATGCTTCTACCGGGGGAACAGAGAAGCTCCCTGGCAGTGAGGCCCTCGGCCCTTCCCTGCCTACAGGAAGGACATCAGGCCCGATTTCCCCTGGAGCTACTGTAAGGTCCCTTGTGCTCATTTTAGACAAGTTTTTGCCAGCCATGTGCAGTGTGCTTTTGGGGAAATTCCAGCTGGTCAGGTGGGTACGTGGGACCTGCTTCCCTCAAAGGCAGGTGTGAGACCTGTCCCAAGCATCCCAAGTGTCCGTGTCCTGAGGATCCCAGGTGTCTGTGTCCCAAGGATCTCAGGTGTCCATATCCCGAGGATCCCATGTATCCATGTCCTGAGAATCCCAGGTGTCCATATCCCAAGGATTGCAGGTGTCCGTGTCCCAAAGATCCCAGGTGTCCATATCCCAAGGATCCCATTTGTCCGTGCCCCGAAGATACCATGTATCCATACCCCAAGGATCCAATGTGTCCGTGTCCTAAGGATCCCATGTGTCTGTATCCCAAGGATCCCAGGTGTCCATAACCCAAGGATCCCATGTATCCATGTCCCAGGATCCCAGGTGTCCATATCCCAAGGGTGCCGTGTGTCCGTGCCCCTAGGATCCCATGTCTCCATGTCCCAGGATCCCAGATGTCCATACCCCAAGGATCCAATGTGTCCGTGTCCTAAGGATCCCATGTGTCTGTATCCCAAGGATCCCAGGTGTCCATAACCCAAGGATCCCATGTATCCATGTCCCAGGATCCCAGGTGTCCATACTCCAAGGATCCCATGTATCCGTGTCCCTGAGATCCCATGTATTCATATCCCAGAGACCCCATGTATCCATATCGCAAGGATCCCATTTGTCCGTGCCCCGAAGATACCATGTATCCATACACCAAGGATCCAATGTGTCCGTGTCCCAAGGATCCCATGCGTCTGTGTCCCAAGGATCCCAGGTGTCCATGTCCCTAGGATACCATGTATCCATACCCCAAGGATCCCATGTATCCGTGTCCCGGGATCCCAGGCGTCCATACTCCAAAGATCCCATGTCTCCGTGTCCCAGGATCCCAGGTGTCCATATCCCAAGGATGCCGTGTGTCCGTGCCCCTAGGATCCCATGTATCCATGGCCCTAGGATCCCAGGTGTCCATACCCCAAGGATCCCATGTCTTCATGTCCCAGGATCCCAGGTGTCCATACCCCAAGGATCCCATGTATCCATGTCCCTAGGATCTCAGGTGTCCATATCCCAAGGATGCCGTGTGTCCGTGCCCCTAGGATCCCATGTATCCATGTCTCTAGGATCCAATGTGTCCGTGTCCCGGGATCCCAGGCGTCCATACTCCAAAGATCCCATGTCTCCGTGTCCCAGGATCCCAGGTGTCCATACCCCAAGGATCCCATGTATCCGTGTCCCGGGATCCCAGGCGTCCATACTCCAAAGATCCCATGTCTCCGTGTCCCAGGATCCCAGGTGTCCATATCCCAAGGATGCCGTGTGTCCGTGCCCCTAGGATCCCATGTATCCAT
This sequence comes from Passer montanus, assembly GCF_014805655.1. Taxonomy (NCBI): domain Eukaryota; kingdom Metazoa; phylum Chordata; class Aves; order Passeriformes; family Passeridae; genus Passer; species Passer montanus. The sequence goes on along the minus strand of NW_024356505.1, from coordinate 11,585,576 downwards.
GGCCCTAGGATCCCAGGTGTCCATACCCCAAGGATCCCATGTCTTCATGTCCCAGGATCCCAGGTGTCCATACCCCAAGGATCCCATGTATCCATGTCTCTAGGATCCAATGTGTCCGTGTCCCGGGATCCCGGGTGTCCCGCAGCAGTGTGTCCTGGCGGCGGACGGGCAGCAGGGGACGCTCCGCGACCGCGCAGCCGCTGGCGCAGCGCCGGCGGCAGCTCCGCTTTCCCGTTGGGTTCCCATCCTCCGAATGCCCGGGAATCCTCCTGGGAATCCTCCTGGTGATTGGGAATAAATGTGCGCCTGTGCCTGTTCCTGCGAGCACCTGTACGCGAGGGAGCCTGGAACAGGAGCCTCCGCAGACGGGTTATTCTCACCCCTTCCCATGACAGAATTAAAAAGTACAAAGCCCAGCGATGCAAAAAGCATCAAAAACCCAAACAAAGCCAAAAAGGCCAAACAAATCAACAAAAGTAAACCAAACCAAATAAATAAAAAGCAAAAAACCGCTCACCCCAAAGAACCAACAGAAAAAAATTGCCAAACAAGCCATAAACATCCTTCCCCAAAGCAGTAGGGAGGATTGGAGGTCAAGAAGCATCTGTGCAAAAATAAAAGAAGAAGTACAAATTAAATAAGCATATCTAAAAACCAACCCCAGCTTGATGCAGTAGGACTTTAAGACGTAATTGGATAAATTTAAAAGGCTGAGGCCCAAGCCTTAGGAACACAGACTATGTGCCACAACTGCACACAGCCTATTCATTTTAGCAAGTGACATCAGCTAGAAATTGAAAACTACTTTGAAAAATACCAAGCAGTTGCAATTGCCAAGCTCTTGTGCTTTCCCTGACTTGCTGTGGTTTAAGATGCCTCTTTCAGGTTTTCGGAAGTACAGATACAATTGTCATGTACTGTCACTCACGTTGCTAAAGTCAGCCATTTATGAACTAAGAGTAATTTTGAATTAATTAAACATCACGTCTGAGTGTCCATTTCTGCTCCACACACACTGGTACTGATTTGTGTGCTTTTGAGAGAGAGTTAAATAACTTTATTGCTGTGCTGCTGGCTGATTGATAACAGAAGGCTGCAGCTAGTGCTTTTTGTTTCCACAATACAGTATTGTTCAGGAACATAATCATTTAGTGATACTCTGAGGTCAGAGCACTTACAGCTTATTCTCTCACTGGGCAATAATCTGAAGTTTTGCCTGGAATATTTGTGGGCCTTTGTGTTTTTTAGAAGACACAAATTAATTTGAAATCCAAATTTTTTTCAGGGTATGGAGCAAAGCCTGATCTTAGTCATGCCAGTGCCAGGCAGACAAAGATGCTATTTCAGAATTGCTTCAATACAAACCAAAGCATTGGGCCCATAAAGAAGCCTTTAAAAATGAGGTATGTATTTGCTGTGTGTGCTGTGCAGGCATCACAAAAGTAGTCATTTTAGTAGTCACATTGGCAATGTGACAGCTAAAGGAGCTGTTTTCACATTTCAGGGCTTAGCACTATCAGCAGATGCTGATGGAACAGCCTAGAAATTCAAAGTACAGCCCAGAGTAGATAAAACGCTTTTTATGTTACCTTTAATCTGGGGTGATAAAAAAACAACTTATCGTTCTGATAGAGAAAGAAATTTCCATGTGATGGTGGATGTTCATCTAAATAGGTTTTGAGGCTGGCAGCTTTCTCCATGGCCATCAGGAAGATGCTGCCTCCAGTTGTTCTGGTCTGGAGAGGAAAAATGAATGGTAGGAAGGAAAGGAGGAAAAGGACAATCTCACTGAACAGTTATCTCTGCCACAGAGCTGGAAGAATTGAGAAATCTGCCCAGCGACCCTACAAAAGAAACAGAAAACACGAGAGATGTTTATTTTTTGTGTTGATAAATTCCTCAAGCAAAGGCTGGAAACTGCCAGCTGCTGGATTTACCACCAAAGCACAGTGAGCTGAGTGTTAACCCCGTGCTCCTTGGCCAGGGTTATAGTGAGCACCTTGCTCCTTGTCACTGAAAATACTGATCAGAAGTGCTGCCATGGCTAGCAGCACTCAGTCCAACCTCCTCCACCGCTCAACAGCCATCCAGAAACTTGATAAATAAACCTTTGGAGATCCCACCCCTCGCTGGCTGGGTTTGGCAGGTGCAGCACTGCAGGAGTATTTTTATGGGGCCTCGCCTTTGACTGTGCAGTCAAACACACCCTGCTCATATTTGTGTGTTCAGAGCATCTCCCTCACCTCGCCAGCAGCATGGCTGCACCAAGACCTTTGTTCCTCAAAAGGAGGCCTGGGAACAGTCCCACTACGTGTGGGAGAGTATCATCAAGAATACCTTTGTTGCTGCATTTTCCCTTTCAGAGGAGCCAGAGATGTGGTAGCAGCAGATCAGAGGCCCCCCTGCCCAAACAGGGGCACACCGTGTTGGCTTCTGGAGGCCGGCATTGTTCATCCTAATTTTTGCCTAAAGTGATTCAAAAAAGCAAGGATGGAGCTTGGAAACATCTGAATGATCTTTGCTTGTGAAAAAAAGGTGTAACAAAGCCTCAGCTGGCTGGCTGTGAAGGGCACAGAAATCTCTCTCTGTTAAATGCTTACTTTCATTTGCAGAAGAAATTGTGGAGTGCCAGCCGTGGAAGTGCTCAAGGCCAGGTTGGGCAGGTCTTTGATCAAGCTGCTACAGTGAGAGATGACCCTGCCCACAGCAGGGGAGTTGGACTAGGTGATCTTTAAAGGTCTCTTCTGAACCAAACCATTCTCTGATTCTATGAAAACCCTTTCACATGGACCCGCTGCATTTTCACTGGCTTAAGTTTCCCCGGCACTCTTGCCCCCGGGGCACCATTCAAGGCACTTTGCATGATAAGGAGGAGAGCACCCTAACAGATGGCTCCCACCTCCAGGGATAGAAAGGCTTCTCCGTGAGGGGCTGGGGGGTAATGTTAAACCTAACTTAATGAATTCCCAGACGTCTCTCCCCTGTGAGAGCAGTGTCAAAAACAACCTGTTGGTGAACTTGGCTGAACGTATTTTAGAGTCCTGGCAGTACCAGGGACAACAATCAAGGGATCAGTTCTGTTGCCATACCTGTATTTGGTTCATGTCCGCATCCATATCCATGTCCGTGTCTGGACATGACTCTCCAGGTGTTCAGTCTTGATTTTTTTTTTTTGGGTGTTTTTGTTTTGTTTTGCTTTGTTTGGGGGGGGGGTTGTTTTTGTTGTTGTTGTTTTTGTTAGGGGGGGTTGGGGTTTTCTGTGTGTGTGTGGAGCTGTTGGTATTCTAGGAACTACATAAAAACAAGTTAATTCACTTCAGACAGGTCCTTGAAGAGCCTGGTGGTCAAGCAGTCATGAGTCAAGTCCTGCAGTACTGCTATTTTCTCCCTCAGTTTCCATTACAATGCTCTGAACTGTACACCATGAATGGTATATTCTCTCTTAAAAGTAGCATTTTTGCTATAGGAAAAGGGCCCACAAGGTGGCTCAGGTGGAAAAGAAATGCAGAGTTTTTGATCTCTGGCTAGCACATATACATATATATTCTGACTGGGACAGAACTGTGCTACTCTAGAACAGCTGTTTGAGACTGTCCCAGGAGATGTGTTGATTTGAATTCAAGATGAAGAGGTGCAGAGTACCAAACCAGTGGCCATCAGTGCTAAGGGGACCACATATTAAGAGACCAAGAGCTGAGACAAAATAGCCAGGACACACAAAGAAAATTGCATTTTTGTGATCCAGATCTTAGGGCTTAGCCCTTCTGACTTACCCACAGGTAGCTTCTCCAAAAATTAAATGTACCCAAGACTGAAAAGCACACATCTTTCAGCATTTTCTTCAGAATCAGTCAGGGAAATTTCTGTTGAACCAAGAGCTGCCTCCCATGTTCAGCAAATCCTTTGAAAGCCTATGAAATAACTTGTATTATTATAAGATATTTACAAATCCAGAATCCAGAACCAGAGAATCAGAGAATTACAGAATGGCTTGGATTGGAAGAGACCTTTAAGACCACCTAGTTCCAAACTCCTTCTTTCAGTTTGAGGCCATTTCCCATGGTCCTGTCACCACATGCTGCTATAGAAAGTCCACCTCCAACTTTCTTGTAGGCCTCCTTTAGGCACTGGTGGGTGCTATAATGTGTCCCCACAGACTTTCCCTATACTGAACAGCCCCAGCTCTCAGCCTTTTTTCACAGGAGAGGTGCTCCAGCCTCCTGATCATGTTTGTGGCCCTCCTCTGGAGTTGCTCCAGCAATTCCATGTCTTTTCTGTGTTGAGGACCCCAGACTTGGATGCAGTACTCCAGGTGTGGTCTCATGAGAGCAAAGAAGAGGAGGAGAATCACATTCCTTGACCTGCTGGCCACACTGCTTTTGATGCAGCCCGGGGTACAGGTGGCTTTCTGGGCTGCAAATATATGTTGATGGCTCCTGTTGAGATTCACATCATCCAGCAACCCCACCTGTGAGGCTAACAAACTGCTCATGGCACTAATTCATTTTTTTATAATGTATCATTAAGCAAGGTGCATTGGTTTTGTTCTCTAAGTGGATGATGGGACATTTAATTGTTGAATAAGTGGAGAACATATGTAAGCCTGCTGATCTCAATACTGAGTAATTCAGGATTTCTATGCCAAAGAATCATAAAGTAATTTAGTTAGAAAATGCCTTTAATATTGAGTCCAACCATTAACTCAGGACTGCCAAGTCCACCACTAAACCATGAGTCCAAGTGCCCCAAATACACTTGATAGCAAGGTTTGAATTGCCTGACCAGGGCAGAATAGGAGGACAGCAGCTATCTGCCAGTTTGCTTTGTGCTTGCATAAAACAGTGTCCCAATAGGTAGCTATCATCTTTGCTAACAAGTGTGGGTTGAAAGGTCACCAGGTGGAGAGTTTGGTAAAAGGAGACTATTCCTTAGCTAGCAAAGACTAACTCTTTTGTTCTCTGACCTACATGGTTCCAACTACAATATGCAAAGCTTTTCATAAGAAGCATCACAGTGCCTCATGTAACTTCCCTGAGACAAATGTAAATGGTCTAGGCAATAGCTTTTCTGTCTTAAATGCCTTGTTAAATGTCACTTTTTATCGTTAGCAGTGACAAATTCCTTCCAAAGAACCAGAATAGCAATTCTTGCTGATGTGGAATAACAATTTCTCAAAACTGCTGAAAAGGTAGCGATAACACATCAAGCCTCAAAGTTTAGAGAGTAATTGCCAGTGTTGTATTTTGGAAAGAGAAGCCTTCAGGACATCAATTTTACTAAAAGGAAACAAGCATCTATGCTGGTTACGCTCAACACATCACTGAAAAAGCCAGCACTAGAACCAGACAAGTTTTTCCCATCCACAGTGCAGATGGTGTGAAGGATGCCTCACTGGGATGCATCACTAGCACAGCTATGTTCTCACACACCCATTTTCATTCCTGCAGCAAGAATGGTGCTCTGCCTTCACCAGCTTCTCTCCAAATGCAAAGAGATGGCCCAAGGAAAGCTAGCTCCCAGCGCTGGAGTTCTCTTCCTCAGCAAACTGACTTGCTAGGTGTTTTTAGGGATGCCTCATTCAAAATCTCCTGAAGTGCTCACCTTCCATTCTCGCATCCACTAAGATATTTCTTATCAATACAACAGGAAAGAGAGGTAAAAGATGCAAGGCATTGATTGCAAAATATTCTGACAGATACACCAAGACCAAGAGACAAGATCATTTTCATCTGGTAAGTCTGTAGTGTTCCCCTGTGACGGTTCATCCCCTGCTCTTTAAACACTGAGGGCATATTGAGGGCGTTCAGCAGCCTTCACCCCCATTCCTGAGGGCCATGAATCACATCTGTGGTCCCAGCACTGCTGCTGTGACACTGTGACAGCCACAGTCCTGTTCCAGCCCCTGCTCCCATGGGGCTCCACTGGTGCCCCATGAGTGCCTCAGACTGATGGCCCCATGAAGTTCTCTTCCCCAACAGGAAAGAAAACTGCTCTGCTTTATGCTATCACTCATTACTTTGCATTACTGATTTGTTTTAGGGGGTCATGACAACTTCTTCATTTTATAACAGAGCCAGTTAGCAGAGCTAGATGAAAAATTGGCCACTTACATTATAAAACTGTCGTTTTTTAAGAATTGCTTCAAACCAAAGCCCTATGCCAAATGCATTTAGATGAGATTAACTAATTTTGCCTAACATTTTCTAGGCAGCATTTCCATAAAAGCAACACTACAAGATAGTAAGGATGCTGAGATCTGATAAATGACCAAAATAAGGGTGACTTAGAAATTACATTTCCCACAGATGAAAGAAATCAATCAAGTTTGCCTTATCTCAAAAACCTAGATCCTATTAGACACATAAAAAAGCAAAGTTCTTCATATGAAGGCAGTAACTACTCTCAATACCCATGGAGTTTCCCTGAATTGAATTTTGGGGAAAAAATAAGACTTTACAGAATCTCTGTATTTTTTAGTTAAAGTGATCCAGGCTGACTCCAGGCACACATGATCTCTGGTGGGAACTCTCATCTCCATGCAGACTGATAACCTAGATGGGGGATCCCAAAATATCTTTTTTCCCCATACAACTCTTTATGGTTATATGGTTTATATATTATGTAAACTCCATACGGTTATATATATGGTTATATATATGGTGATATATTTTACCCAGCTCCAGTGCCAAATCCTGCCATATCCTTGACAGTCCTGGCCCCACGGGCTGGGGAATGGCACCCCCTATGCCAGGTGTGATATCATTAGAGCTTCTTCATCTCTCCCTCTAAGGAGACAGGGGACAGGGACATCCTACCAAAGCTGTGTAAAACCTGATTTTCCACAGCTAATCTCAAAAAGAAGCAGCAAGCTGGAATTCTAGTGGGAAGGAACACCCAGGAGGAGCTCTCCAAAGATGGTGGTGTGAGCTCAAGGCAGGGTCTTCACTGCTATAATTTTTTGGAGGATGTGGAAAGCATTTAGCCTCATCACTTTGTGGGAGGAGGGTCCCAGACAGGAGAAGGAAGCAGTGACAGCCTCAAGGAATCTGACAGCAGCAGTAGTTCTCTGGGGCTGACCTTGGCTGTGTGCATAAATGTTGTGTGCCATCTATGGGGTGGCCAAAGGGTGTTGAGCACCCAGAGAGGGACATCCACAGGAATAACTCTGTCAGATGCTGCCCCAGCCTCCAGGGACCTATGGCCCAAGCTGTCCCTGTCCCCAGCTCGTGGCCAAGCATTGAAACCGCTCTGCCAACAGCTGGAGATGGCTGGTGCCTGGGTAGGCTTTCAGGCCAGTGACTGTCTCAAAATACCAAATGTGGTACCAAAAAGCAGACATGAAAATAAAATTATATATTGTATGTAATATGCTTCATTACAGACATTCTTCAGTTACAAATCTTGTAGCAGCTGAGGATCTGGCACTTTGCATACAGAAAGGACAGGCTGAGTGTTAAAATATTTACAAAGCTTCCAGGTAATGACTAGAAGATGTAAGTGCCACACCTGAGGCATAAACAAATTGAATCATATTTCACATTTCCTGAAATGTAGCCATTATTTCCAGTTAACTGATCACTGACTGAAGTCTCTGGATATTCTGGGCTTATTTGTTTCACTCTTTACAGAATTCATAATTTTTAAACTTTATTTTTTGCATTATTAAAGATAAAGCTTGCTTTTTGTGTTTTCTTGCAATCTTTGTTCACACAGTCTGTAGATTTAAGGCATGTTCTTCGCTCAAGAACAGATGTGTTCTGAGCTCTTCAGTGAGCGTCAGGGAATTTTTCCTGATGGGAGCATTCCCAGGACGTATGAGGAACAAGTTAACACAGAGCCACCTGCCAACCTGGAACACAGGAACTGATGGATCAGTGTCCTAAATCAGCACGCATGATAGCAGTCACATAAACCTGGTATGAGTGGGATGATGAATTATATCATTTACAGTATGCAAAAGGTTGTTTAATTTTTTTTCTTCCCCCCAAACTGAAGGCTAGCAGTAAATGGCCAAAAGTTAATGCATTGTATTAGCTCTTCTTTAGAAGAATATTAAAATCTTAAATACAAAGAGTCATAGGTAGTAAAGACACCACTAATTGTTCTGAGCTAAGAAATTGTAAGGAAAAGAAAGGAGTGTAATTAGTTAATGTTTCTCCCAAGAAATTCTTCCTTTCCATTTATTAATCATATCTAGGCTATTCCTAGCTTAGCAGTACATTCAAAGTAGATTACTTGAAACTAAATTTGAAGTTCATTCAGATTCAGTTCCTCTACACCATAGAAAAGTATAAGGGCTGATCTTTAAATTAAATGCTTTCCAGTAGCCTGTATATGTGAGAATGCAGTTAAAATACTGGCACTAGCAAAGGATTTCTCAGATTTTTTTCCCCTTATTTCTAGAGTTTCACTGGAAAATATGCTGTCTGACCTCCTGAGGGAGCAAAGCGTCTTCTCCACAAATTATATTGGAGAGCTTGGAAGGAAAGCAGCCATTTGCTTCAGTGTTGTGCTCTGTGGGTTGCTAATTTGAGTTTCTGCAAAATGGAACCAGTTTCAAGTGCCTCAAATGATTCCTATCAAGTGCTGACATTTCCAGATAAGGAGAACATTAACTCCTATGTTGTCTTTCTCTGCAGCTTCAGCAGGATGGTTCTTAGCCCTCTGTAACCAATATCACTGCATATTTACACTAGCTTTTGTTTTCAGTGCCAAGTGGCTAGAATTACTGGAGAATTTCTACACTGTAGGGAAGAACATGTTTTTTTATGAGACAGAAGCAGTTCAGCAGAAGAATTGAAAAAGTGTAATTTTTATAGGCCTTGAGGTGAGGAATAGCGAGTGTTACAAGGAGTATTTAATGGGGTAAAGTCCCCTCAGGGATCTGAAACCCTCAAAAGGCTGTTGAACGAAGGAAATTAATTCAAGAATGTCTTCCCAGTCAGGCTATGAAGAGGGGTTTTTTCTAGTGGCTGAGTGGGAGGGAAAGGTGTGATGGTATTCTTTATCTACGTAAAGTGGCCATGGCTGAGCAGTTGGGGTCCAGTAGCCCCATTTGCTATGGATCCTGATGAATATCATGGCCTTTGAAGGTCAGTGACTGAAGGTCAGGCCTGGTCTTTATCCCACTGAAGATCCAGCCCAGTTGAACTAAGGCACTGATCCTGCTTGGTCCACACATCCCAACTCCGGGCCTGGGGAATAAGAGGATGAACAGAACTAATGCCAAACTCACAGGCTGCACGAATTTCATAATGACATTTGGAAGGATCTTGATCAGCTTCTGCAAGAGGTGGTTAGGGAGTCAGCATGAAAACTGACAAAGGCCACCCTGGCTACACATCATTCTTCCCTGAGAAACTCTGCTGGGGTGTTCTCAGAGAAAGAAAAGCACCTACAGCATTTTGCCATTGGTAATAAAGTAACACTTCTAATTGAGTTCATTCACTGTAACAAAAAAATCAGTTCCTTCCCAATTAATGTGAGGAGAGGTGGCATTTCATCACTTGTGTAATGAGCTTAATAACATCTAATGTTCACTTAATACTCTTATTGGTGGTTGACCACGAAATAAAGCCAGGTTGATTAGGATTAGTGCCTTAATGCCAAGGATAGCTGGGTTTGAAGATGGCCACTTTAATTTTCAGAGTTCATTATTACTGCTAGGATCTGGTGGTGTTATTTCTATAGCAGCACTAGGAAGCCTTTGTTACTTACCACTGCATAAGTACATGACAAAATTGTGACCATTGCCACAGGCAGTTTGTCACTGGGGGGGAACACACCCTACTGGCCTGATGGTACCACTGCTGAAGGACTGGGATACACTTATGATTCTTGTAGATCACAAAAACCCAAAACAAAACAACAAAAAAACCCACAATAATAACTATTATTATTATTATTATTATTATTATTATTATTATTATTACTACCAGCATGGATTTTTCTCAGTTCAACAGATATCCATCAATGAAAGGACTGAAAGACAAACGAAGCAAGAAGTTACAGAGCAGATTAACAAAATTAATGGTAATGAACACTCAGTCCTGGGAATTGTCTTTTGAGCTTTGATTATCATCTGTCCTCTGTGTTTCAAACAGTTTGTTGTGTTCATCACTCAGTCAGTTTTTTAAGGGGAAAAATTAAATAAACCCTCCCCAAAGAAGTATCATGCTATCACATATGTATATAGAGCTCTTGAGGATGAGCACATTTATCTTGTTTTCTGGTTCAGTCTTGAAAATGCATTGTCCACTGTCTGCTGTTGTTCCCACCCTGCTCCCACTAGCATGACTGCAAGCTCCAAAGGGGCTGCACATTGAGACATCTGGACAAATTTTCAAAGGTGTGCACAGTGTTTACATGATATATGAGATATGATATATGGATATATGAGCAAGGGCCCTGATACAGTTGTGTCATTCACTCACAATGTATATTTTTTCTGATTTGAGTTGCATCAGAAGCAAAAGTGATTCAAAAAGCAGTTTGCTTCTGTGCTGGGATCAGTTTCCTCTCCTGTTTGACTGGCATTTAAACAAAGGCTGGTTTTGCAGGGTGGCCCTTATTACATCATACAAAACCAACCATCAAGCTGCCACGACATCACTTATTGCACAGCATTGCTGCACAGCCTTCACTAATGAACAGAAGCAGCCAAATTCCTCCTAACACTGAAGAGGGAAATATTTCTCTACATCTGATGTCTTTCACTTCTCCTGTTCTGAGTTATAAATATTCTGGTGCATGAGCTCAGATGAATAATGCTCATACTACAAATAACTAAAGCTAAGGATCTTTATATTTAAAGGTGAAGAATCATTTCCTTTGGAATGTAATGTGGCTTTTTGTCTAGCAGCTTTCAAATGTGAACAAAACCTTCTATGAAGAAATTAAGATTATGGGGTTGTGGTTTTAATTTCAAACCTTAAAACTCAGATATGGATTTATATCCAGTTTAAGTTTTAAGATAATGTTAATTTTAAAAAAAGGGGCGGCAGCGGGGTGGGGAAAGCCCTGTAACTCTGAATTATGTCAGCAAAACCCTTCTAACTGATTATTCTGTTTTCCAGCAAACACATCAGTGCTGGGGTTTCTTTTGTCTTCTGTGCAACTCCACCATTAAGAAACTTTTCTGATTGCACAGTTCAAATCCAGACAGGGAATTTGAGATTTTATTGTTCCCCTTTTGCTAGGCTGTGGTTAGTAGTGGCTTAAGCAATGTTTCATAACCCATTTGCAGTCTAGTATCTATTCCTTGAAAAAGACAGACAAGTTTGACCCTTTCACAAAATAACTCCTCAATTTCTCTCTCCTTGGCAGAGCTGTTCTGATTTAAACACAAGAATAAGAAATTAAGTAAACACAGGGAAGATCAGTTTTGAGTAACTTGCAATACAATGCAGACACCTCTTTGTTTTGAAAGTGCTAAAGTAAAAAGATAGATTTTTTTTTTTCTTTGTTGTCCCCTAAAACAATTTTGAGAAGCAATGCTAAGAAAATTAGGAGATGTATCCGCAATAAACATCTCTGGCATATCGAGGGATTTATTCATTAGGGACAGTATGACATACAAATTCAAGACTGATAAGATTATTGGTGCTGATCTTGCCCATGGCCATGTGCAGGACTGTCTTGTTACTGCAATTATTTAGCAGGGAGCCTTTCTCACCCGCCTTTTAAATTTTTCTCTGCTAAAACACTGCAGGCCAAAACCAGTCATTTTGCATTTAGCTGTTACCTGTTACCATTCCTTTCTTTTCCAGCTAGTGAGCAGCTTAACCCCTGTGGTGCCTTCTCTACTTTTTCCTCTGGTGTTTACATTAAAATAAATAGCATTTAACTTTCTGCACTTTTGAATGGGGACAATGACTGTTCAAAAGCAAAAACTGTAACTACTTTCAAGAAGCTACTACACAATATGTAGATTTAACAAGAAGCATATCACTCGTTTCAAAGTTCCTCATTTAAATGCCTTTAAAGGTGCCTAGGCACCAGCTTTGCCCAGTCACCAGCTCCAAAACCCAATAAGTAGCTCCTGTTGGTGTGTTGCACATCAGTGCTTCAGCAAAGTGAGAAGAGGAGCAGTGCCTTTAAAAGAGAGGGCTACTGCAGCAGTACGTCTGGCACTTCAGTACAAAGCAGGAACAAAAACAAGTTCTATCAAACAAGTTCTGTCAGGAGAAGGCTGGATGATGTTAATTATGAGCCTACTCAAACACTTAAGACTATGCATGACTGTTAATACACAATGGACTGTCCACATCTTCAGCAGAAGGCTTGGACACACATCAAGCACAGAAACTCACTTGTGTTTTCAGCTTATGCAATCAGTTATTTCTTCATTTTAAGTCAATATTAACTGCCTCCAGCCTTTCTTAGGTTTGTCACCCCCTAAATAACTTTCCTCACTCTTCAAGCATTCCTCTAAAATACTGTGGGGATGGCCATTGTAATGGCTTTGAAAGAAGTCCTGACAAGTCCAAAGACAGCTCCATTTGAAGTGCTGTGGGCAATACACCACCAACACACCCTACTGGTGGCAGTCTTATTTGTCACCTGAGAGACCTGCTCCAGAGCTGCAGCCCAGCTTGCTGCCTGTGCTGTGTCCCCCTAAAATACAGCACTCGTGGTCTGAGAGAGAATGGTTAGCATGTAATTTAGGTCCAGATTTTGCACCACAGCACTTGTGTTAAATATTCTAGAGAGTACATTTGCAACAGTAAATATCTCTGCAGTTATATTCAACCTGCACATCACGTACTTGCCAATTTAAGAAGTAGCATTTTCCAGTTCATTTAAGTGAGCACGAAGAATGAGTTACACCAAACTACATTGGTTCATGAATAGGCATTAAATTTTCACGCTTATGGATTAAAGCCAAAGTCACTTTTCTGTTTGAATGTATCAGCACTTTGTTCCTGCTACCCCCTAAACCACCAGCCTCCAAATTTGACAGTTTTATCACAAAGAACTCCCCAGTCTCTCTGGCTGGGATGTGTTTTGTGCTTTTCATCATCATGTACCATAACTGTGTATTTATTAACAAATGCCTTCAGCTCTTCACTCATTTTATTAAGATCTGGCTCCCACAAATACTTGGCATCTTCACAGCCTTGCTTGGCAATTGATGATTCAAACCAGCCACATCAGACATGAACCTCCTGACATACTCTTCTGTTCTCAGTGGCTTTGTATCACCCCCCTGAGTGCCAGATCTCCAACCATCACACTTCCTCCCTGCCTCCACGCTACCCAGCTTCTAACCCACTTGTTTTGGTTGAACAAGACCCTATCATCCTTAAAATTATATGTAGCTGTTATATCCCAACCTGCTCAGAGCCTCTACTCATCTCCTGTTGTCCCCCAGTTCAATCATTTAGGACATTCATGCAACAGTGGTATAGCCCTTCCCCTGCAAAAAACTACTAGATTGGGCCAAATGGAAATACAAATACTCTCTCCAAAACCAATTCTGTTGGAGACATCACAGCCAGACTGCATCTCCCAAACTCGATGCTCCAAGCACACAAAAAATTTAGCTGCGTGCCTTTCTCCCAAAATGTCCTTTATGTGTTTGTTCTTCTATATTTAACTTTTACTCCCTATTTGATTAAAATTTTTGTGCAATTAAAAAAACCCCTCTATCAACTAGATGGCAAATCCACTCCTAGTTTTCCCCATGCAGTGGTTCACAGTATTAACCACTTACCTCCCAAATTCTATACAGCAAAAGTCATAAGAAGTTTCCCTATGCTTGTGAAAACATCCTTTAATACATTCCCATTTTTCCCCATTTTTCTCAAGGGAATACAGTGCTATTTTGCTGCAAGTGCTCACTACTCAAAAAACTCCCCAAGCTGGCAGCATTGCCATCCTTGGCCAGGATCCCTCCTCCCCTGCATGCAACCACTCTTGTTACCTGTGGTGTAATAAAATCTTATCCCAAAAAAGCAGACATAATAATGTCTGCAGTGAAGTACCTCTACTATGCAAAATCTATGTTCAAAAGATTCCTTCTGTATACCATGACTTGAAAAGCTTCATAAACATCAAAATCGAAACCCTTACATTTTACATCCATATACATGTGTTTATATACATATATTTAGATAATGATATATCATTCAACTTTTTTCCACCCCAAAATAACAGTTTATGAAGCAGAATAAATAGCATCAATTTGGCAAAGCATGATCGAACAGCAAGTTCTCTCACAAATGTTTTTTATTCTTAGTGCAGGCAAATAATTTCAGTCTGGGGACTGTAAAATCCATTTGTAGTTCAAAGTATTTTGTTAGGTTTCTTTTCACATTCAATAACTTTGAATGTGATGAAATGACAACATTTTGTAAGTTTTACACAGCTAGCAGTACTTCTACTTACTGTCTTGTACACTGAAACAGTGACTGTCACCAATATATCTGCCTTTGTACACCAGAAGTGAGCACAATGGAATAATCTAAGTTGGAAAAGTCCTTTAAGATCATCAAGTCCAACTGTTTATCCAGCACTGCCAAGTCCATCACTAAACCATGTCCCCAGTCACCACATCTGGACATGTTGGCAACTCCAGCACTTCCCTGGGCAGCCTGTTCCAATGCCTGACAGCACCTTCAGTGAAGAATTTTTTCCTAATATCAAATCTAAACTTCCCCTGGCCCAACTTGAGGCCATTTTCTTTTGTCTTATCACTTATCACTTGGGAGAGGAGATTGACTCCCACCTTGCTGCAGCCTCCTTTCTGTCAGAGAGAAAATGTGATTATACACAATTCAGTATTTTGACATTACCCTTAAAACAAGATGCCAATTTAGCATAATTTAAACACAAATATTTCAAAGCTGAGAGAAAGACTGATGTGGACCTGCAATACAAGCTTTCCCTTTCACTAGCCTTGGTGCTGCTCACTGTACATGGCAAATGGTCCATATAATGCTGAAGAAAATATCTCAAAACTTAATGCTGTGAGCACAGGCAGCTATGCTGTCCATGCCCTTTCTTCATTTACACCCAACCACTAAAAGTTGCCTTTACATCTTCCCATTTTGTTTGATCATCCCAATTATGATTATATTTAACACCAAAATTTAAACAATATGGTTCACACAAGGGAACCAGTTCAGAACTGGATGTTTAATAATAAACCAAGAACATACAATTTGAGTAATGGAGTATTTTAAAGACAGAATTCAATTTTAATTGTATTTTTATTCTTGCTTCTTAATCAAACCCACATGGACTGCATTGTATTTAATGAAACTACAAGATTAATATTTCAACAAACCAGCCAGTATATAAGCCCACAACTGAGCAGAAGTTGAAGAGTTTATTTAAAAATATTTTTTAAAAAAGCCTTTTATGATAGAAGCACCCCCCTGTAGGCTTGGGTCTGCTTTCTCTTCTCTTTCAGGAGTGATCTCTCCTTGAACACTGAGCTTTGTCTCCATGCATTATTCCTTGCTTTTCAGTTCTGGTTTGGATTTGACTGGCTGAGAACACATGAGGTTGGAAATCAAAGCTGCTGTCATCCATTTATTTCCTTACAATGCTGTTGTCTGAAACTTTTACTGTGTAGGACTTGTGAGCCTTCCCTCCTTGTTTAGGACTCCCCTAGGATTGATTTTTTACTGTGCAATGGTTAAGCACAGTTCCTCTTTCTGTCCTCTTTCTCTCTCTAGAGATAGTTAATTACAGTTTGCCAGCAATTGTTTATGAGTACTGCAGATCCTCATTGGGTTAGCTAAATATTTGAACCAATGAATTTATATTATATAAGCCATAAGAATCCAGAATTTGAAGTCCACTTTCATTTTCAAATTAATGCACAACATAAATTTAAGTCCCATATTACATAATTACAGTAGTTTATGAACATTATGTTTCAGGTATTTGTTAAAATATCTCAAAAGGATGAGCTCCTCTGACACAGTGTGAGTGTACGTAAGGCTCACAAATTAGTTTGGTCAATGTAGAGTCCAGCAGTTTAACACCCAGAAAAGTACTTAACAAGTCATGGTCACATGGACATTAAACTTCACAGCAGAGCCTAAATCTTGCTCCTTTGGCAATTTCCACAGCCTCTTCCACCCACTACCCTCTACCTTGTCCTCCCCTTCTTCTCTTCCCAGGTGTATTTACATCTTCCTCCTCCTGATCCCTCAAGCCATACCTATAGGAGAGTGCAGTATGTTACACAGCAGCAGCTAAGCAAATATTGCCCAGCATACTTGCTCTTCAAGGCAAGGACTACAAGAGTTTCACAACCAGTGTGAAATGCACCTTTTCTCCAAGCCTTGCTCTACACTATCAGCTTCTTGCCTTGATTGGTATGTGGGGGAGTTAACAGTGATGCAACTCCCTGAAGACTAAACATGAGCAACCTTGAAAAGCAGTCAGGGCAGCCAAGCAGATATTCTTTACTATTTGAAGCCTTCATATCTACCCAACATCTTCCACTGCAAGAAGTGCTCACCTCACCTACAATTCTGCCCCTGCAAGGTCCCTCCCTCTGAATGGAATTGTGGTTTGCCACACCTTCCCCCAGCTCAGCACAGCTCCTTTTCCTGGGTGAAGGGACAGGGAGCACGTCTCACTGGCACTGGTGCCATTTGGTTGAGAGCTGCTATCACACTGGGAATATTTTGTCAGTCTGTTAACACCACTGCACTGGGAAGGCCTTATGCAAAAGAAATCTCTGAACTTCAGTTGCTTCCTCAGGCCCAGCCATGACTTAAGAGCAAAACCACACTTTTAGGAGAACAAGAGCCACCAGGAAAATGAGAATCCCTCTTCATTAAACACAAATTTAATACTGTCTTTTACTACTTATATAAGTTAAAGCAAGAATATGCTTCTGATGGGATTCATTTTTTTAAACACTTGAGCTAAGTAACACTAGAGTCAAAGGTGATCACTATGTGCCTTACATTACATTTATTCAGATTAATATTGATCTTCTGTAACCCTTCTCCCCCTCTGCTTTATTAATGAAAGGATAATTCATGTGACAGTAAGTAACAGGAAGAATCTGAGAACAGGGAGAACACAGGAAAGGTAAAACAATTTCCTGCATATAAAGTGAGCAAAAGAATTAGAGAACCACAGAATGGTTCAGGTTGGAAAGGAACTCCAGAGGTTATCTGGTCCAACCCCATACTCAAGAAGGGCCACCAAGACAGGTTGCCCAGACCTGTAGCCACATGGCTTTTGGATATCCTCAAGTATGGAGACTTTGCAACTTCCTTGGCTAAGCTGTAAAAGTGCTGGGCCACCATCACCAGGAGAAGGTACTTCCTGATGTTCAGACAGGCCTCCTGTGTTTCAGTTTGTGAAAGAAGACATTAAAGGATGACAGCTGATTGCTGTATCTATGCACATTTTTACAAACTACAACCATCCTTTCTCTGCCTCTTCCAAGGAAGCAGAACATGAAGGAACTGTTACAGATAGTCACAATTTTGGGATGTCCTATTGGGAGCTGGAAGTCAGTACAGCAAAAGTGACAGCACTCACTGCAATTGCACTTGCTTGCCTTTATGAATTTAGACAGCTCCAAGTCACCCAGCTGCCAAAATGCAGAGTATTAAACAGCTTCTGTTTGCCTAAATGGCTCTACCTGCACAATTTAAATATGCTACTGCCATTATTTTGAGTCTCCTACACTGTCAGAGATGTTTCCAAAACCAGTGCTTCTGGATTTTACCATCCAAGAGGGTAAATATTCAGCTTTGAGACTTATTTTTGTTAAAAAGATAAACTCATTCTTTGACCCCAGCAGGAGAACATTCATAAGAGCTCTGCAACAGATCAAGTATTGGTGCAAGAATGTAGTTTCCAAAACTTGAAAGGTAACAGCCATCAGACAGGATAAGAACTGCTGTTGCACAAATAGGCAGTATTGCCTCACGGCCCAACTGGACTCAAAATAAAGTGGCAATCATTCACCAACAGTCCCATGCTGTTTTTTCACAAGGCCAAGGATTTTGTGTGCTCATTTCAGCAACTTGGAGTTGGCTATATGAAGCCAAGGTTCAGCTCCCTCACTCTGCAGCTAATTAGGATGAGGTTTAAGCACACCACCTCTAATATTTTAAATACAGGTTCAACCACTCCAAGTTATCTTCAGTATTAGTACCAGTATTCCAAAAAAAAAAAAAATCCTGGTCACAGTAAAGAGGTTCAACCACTCCAAGTTATCTTCAGTATTAGTACCAGTATTCCAAAAAATAAATCCTGGTCATATTAAAGTTTATTTGCAGAGTACAGTCAGCACAATGGGCACCTGGCTCACTTCTGCTTTGTCAGTTACACAGTGTAAGAAAATAGCCTTATTTAATGGAATTTGCCAAATCTTTTTAACTTTTACTTCCCTCACAAAATAAAATTAAAAATACACCTTGGATTGCTCTGCAGTTCCGGTTTCCACTTCTAAGAATCCACTTATTTATAGCTCAATGTCCTGTTTCTATCAGGACCAGGTTCACCTTCTCTGGCTCCAGCTGCAAGGCAAATCCTTGACCTCACAGCACCATTAACTCACCTCAAATACTGCAACTCTGCTTCCCATTCTGCACCTGACAGATGCACATGGCCTCGTGTTGGTAACTCAGGTATCCTGCAAAACACTTCTATCCTGCTGTCCCAAGATTTTGGGAAAAGACCATTGCTACCACCAGAAACAAAATAAACAAGACTCCTGGAGCTGCTGCTCTAGCTAGACTTTCAGGACACTTCATTTTATGTGGAGTTTCCTCAGCAGATAAATAAAAATATAAAATATACCAGGGTTTTTGGTAGTCAGCTCATAACTTCCAATACTTCATTTTAATTTCATTGAAATCTATGGTTTATTTATAAATTGTTTATCATACAGTTGCTAGAAGTCAGTAAATCTACTTCTGTTTCTAATAAAACAGAACAACTTAGTTCCAGGAAAATACACATGAAAGTCTTGTCCTTTTCATCTCTGCTAACAGCATTTTTTGGTATAAGTTAGATTTTTGCCTAAAACTTCAGCTCAAAATCCAGCCTCTGGAAGCTACTTGAGTAAGAACATTCCTCAGCTCCATCAGGTCCCGTGGCATCCTGAGACTAACCAGCTACAGGCTGTGCAGCTTGCCTTTAATCTATATTCCCTATGCTCTTAATTATTCTCCCATCACAAAAAAAAACCCAACTTGCACACTGGCTCATCATCACTCCCAGCAGTGCAAGACATGCCAAAATCTTGGCATTTAAGGAGATCCCAACCTGGAAGGGAAAAGAAGGCATGAGATAGCACCTTTTATATTCTAAAATTCCAAGATGTCTCTTTTGAAATTCTGAATTCAAACTTTAGCACCTCTGTATGGATTTCAAGCACGTACATACAGCTGAATCAATACATACAGGGAGCCTGGGCCATGCTCAGATCCATTCAGCTTCAACCTTCAGAGCACTTGACAGCAAACTCCTTTCCTGTTCTCCACTTTGCAGAACAATAAATAGGCTGGTATCATTTCCTTTGCCTCTGCCCCTTCAAATAACAGACTTGTACTATTTTGGAAATTTGTGTAATTTACTCAGCATGCTCATTTGCCACTCTTCCAATGAGGGGAGAACTGTAATTGGAATAGACACTCTGAAGTGTCAAAAAGCACTAAAAAATAATGCAGCAGTTCAGAGTACGTCTCCAGTGATGCACTGGAAGAGAAGCAGACAATGCCAAGCAGTCATTGGAAAATAACATGTATGAATCCATTTACACAGTTTGGCATTCAGACTCTGTATTAAATAGCATCACCAGTTATTTTTCTGTTTCCATTTCCTGCATCATCTTCATCAAACACTACTGTTAATAGGTTAGTCAAAGCTTCATCTCCCATTCAAGGCCCCAAGCACTGCTACACACCTCAAGCTTGCCTCTAAAGCCTTACACTGCAAAGAAGTGAGAAAGTTCAGATGGCAGGGTACTGTCAGATCACATACATTTCAGTGCAAGAATAAAGCACAAAATAAGAAGCGCTAAGCTCTCTTCTAGTCCCATCTGAAGGCCACATGATTTCCTGTATCAAAGCAGAAGTGTCACCAAAAGGTCACTATTCAAGTATTACTTGTAGGACAGGAGGTACAACATGCTGCAGACATGTGGCAAGGACAAGTGAGGGCTACCAAGAGGCCAAGAAATACTCACCTTACCTTCAGAACTGGTCAGCTTGACCACCAGGGAAGCAAAGTGGGCAAAAAATTTGCTTCAGCTGTACTGTTTTAAAGAGAAGGCCAACAATTCTTCATTCCCACTGCAGCTTTGCTTTCTGCCATCACACCCAGTCCACTACAAGAGGTTTCAGGAGCCTGCCCTGCCCCACCCCCTTCCCCCCGTTCTGGGTTGGATTTATACTGCAATAAGCTGAGATTCAAACACGTTACACTTACCCCAAAAGAGTAAGCCTATGCTCCAGTCTGTGGGTTTCCAGTATATGGAGTTTTAACCACCAAACCTGAGTATCTAAGAAGCCTTTATAAAATGTACTGGGCCACTACCAAACCCACCCCCCCCCGACACTCCAAAAGGCTATTTAGTACAAAAATTGGAAACTGCAATTTGCATTACACATCCTGCTAGGCAGGAACCACCCCTAAATTAAATACAGTGGGACTTCAGCCCTGACAGTACAAGGTGTTTCCCTATAACCGCACTGATTAAACAGCTTGCAGGCACCAGACCTCCAAGTCCTTTTCAGCAGACGTCACACTACACAACATAAAGCAGCAGGCAATTGGCCAAAAATGGTTAGCAAAAAGGATTCCTTAAACCTCCAGCATCCAAATATAGCCCTGGCTGGTCACATGGGCTGCCATACAGTAAGTGCTCCTCACTTTACCTACCCTTTGATTAAACGTTTTGAGCTAAAAAGCATGTACTTAGTACAGCATTTCAGTTTCCAGCCCAATTCCATGAACCGTATAATCTTGCTGTACCTTCCACATTCAGACTGGCAGAAAGGAAAGGTTGATTCAGGTTTCTAGTGAGCCCAAGGGGGATGGCTAGCTAGAAGAAGCTAACAGAATATGAGACCTCTAACATAGATGCACATACACACATATTTATGTGTGCGTATATATATATAAATATTTTTTAAAAGCAACATATCTGCCATACAATGCAGCTGCTGTAAAATACTTCATTATTAACATACTCTACGGCACATACTGATCTAAATAGTCACACCTTACTCCATCTGGCCTCTAGCATGTGTTTTTTCATATTACTCTCATTATGATGAAAGCAGACCAGCTGATTACATCTACCTCACAAGAACTCCATAGCTTAGTTTACACATAAAGAAACTCTGCAAACTTTCTGAAGAAAGGCAGGCCAGCTACTGTACTGTTGCCAGGTGTCAACTTGAACTGAAGAAAGTTGAGCTTGGCCCTTTTTTTCTCAGCCCTTAAAGCCACTGTCCAAGTTAAGTATTGTGCAGGTGTCAAATAAGTTTACATTATAAAGCCTTGCAACTGCACTAATAAATACATCTGCCACTTTTCCTTCCAAAGCCTTTCCCCACTATCAGTGAGGGTGAAGCCTTGCAGTACTCACTCACAACAAACCTTGTGATCTTTGAATACGCAGGGGCTTGAAGTTGTAGCTATTTCTCAACTGCAGCTGGAAGTCAGAGGTTCCTAAAGAGAAACACAGCCCAGTACCAGAGGCAAGGCCTAAACCCTGAATTAGCACACTTACTGCATTGTGTCACAGCAGGGCTTGGTGGCACAGATTTTTGCTAGAAGCATGGAGACTTTTACCACGCTAAAGCTCCCAGTTAAGCTCTCAGATTCTGTGACAGACTCAGAAGAAAGCACAGCGAGGCACAGCATCGAGCACGCTCACATACCCACCACCACCGGCTCAGCTGCACCGAGCACCAGTTAGTTTCACATTTATGCCGGCAGCCAGGCCGGCCTGACTGCACTGAAATAACCCTCAGTACCCAGATGTTGCGCTATTTTTACCCTGGAAAAGAAAGAAAGGACACCCAACAAAACTTCAGGGCGGGAGGCCACGACAGCACAGACTTTATTCCGAGGCTGCAGCGCAGGTTTCGGCGCTCGGCAGCGCCCGGGCTCGCCATCCCCGCAGTGACGTGTCCACCTGAGGCTCCGGGGCCGCCGCCGCCGCCGGAGACAAAGTTCTGTAGTGCACTGACTGCTATCGTACCCAGAGTCGGAGTGTCACAGAACTTTGCTTCCGGAGGCTCCAGTCCTCCGCCGGTACCGGCGCCGGGGCCGCCCGCCAGCACAAGTTTCCCTGCCTGGGAAGGGAAGGCGCACACGGTTAGAGGTGGGGAAGGGAGCCCCCTCCTCCTCCGCGGCTCGGCGGGAGACCCGCTGCCCGAGGAAGAGGGAGAAGGAGGCGAAGACATTTTTTTTCTTTTTTTTTTTTTTAATAAATACCCAAAATGCATCCCCCCCGCACACACCTCCCCCAACCCGGAGCTAACGGGCCGCCCTGCGAAAGCCGCGGCCGAGCGGCTGCCCGGAGCGCTGCCGCTGCAGCCAGCTGAGCTGCGGCTCGCCGCTGACAGCCCCGGCGCCGCGGCCCTGCGGGACCCCGGGCGGCGCCGGGCATCCCCCCGCGGCCCC